>NC_138772.1:167485996-168108496 GCF_965119305.1 Pelophylax lessonae | reverse complement strand
TTATCCTGTTAAAGAACTGGAAATCAATAGACCTACTGTAGGACCACTGCAGGTAATACAACTATGTTACAGGGGGACCCAAATAAACAAAAACTTCTGCGCTGTTGCAAGTGACAGACTGCACCATTATGTCATTTTTCTTATTTTGCCCATAGTTCTTCTTTAATTTTATCTTTTTTTTTTTTTCTCCATTTCCAGTGAATGTCAATAACTGATGCACTGTGTATTGACGGATCATCCAAGAGCTAAAGAAAAATCTGTGTAATGCACTCACCTGTTTTAACAGCGGCATATCGTACATCACAAAGGCAATATAGAAGAGTGATGAGAAGCAGTTAACACTATAGAACTGGAAGAAAAGATAAACAATTATTAATACAATGATCAATAATTTACAAATGTTAAAACATTAACATGTGTTTGAGGTAAAAAAATAAAATAAAAAATGTAACCTTAAATACAGTCCATCTCATCTGTATTAGTATGAATGTACACGCTGACAAACATCTGCAGGCACAAAGTACTTTTAGTTTAGGACTTCCAGTATTTTTCTGCGTCTTGGGAGCTGCAGGTGCACAGTTCGTTGTTGAAGTGCATGGCTGAATCACTTCTCTGTCAACACCAATGCTTTTTTGTATCAGCATTTACCCCTGCATGTGTGTACGGTGCATTTCCCAAACTCCAAAAAATATGTTTTGCATTCCTGAAACTACCACGTACACACTTGCATGGGTAAACACCAATGCAAAAGAGCATATTACATTTATCAAGATGTGGTACTGAATCAAATCTGTGTGTGGATCATTAACTGTAAGATGACAAAAATTGATTATATCATTACATGTAATAGGGGGTGATTATAATTAGCTTTATTATAAGGGCCTGCTCACACATCCCTGCATGCTAAAACCATCTGTGCCGGTTGGTGTCCATTCTGTGCCGGCTGTGTTTTGTAACAATGCAGGGCACTCTTTTCTTTTCAAACTTTATTGCCAAAGCAACATTTCATTCATGTCTAACTGATAGAGAGGGGTTGCAGTGCAATGACCGGAGCTGCCATCAGGTCAGCATGTCTGCATAATTCCACACTGCTCATCACAGCAGCATTGTGATGTGAAGGTTTTCTATGCAACCTTGCAGTGACAGGCGTTGATCGGGTTTCGGAAAAACCCAGTCACTACACAGAATGTAAACAAGTCCTAATTAGACTCTGAAGTTTGCTTCACAATTGTAATAGCACTTAGGCCCCTTTTACACCAGCAGGCCGATCAGGGCAAACTGTCCATTTTTTAGGCGGACCAGACTGGACCGCCCGTTGGTTTCTATGGAGCGGCGGATGTCAGTGGACATCCACCAGCATCCGATCCAGTCTGCTAAAAACAGACAGATGGGGATCGGATTGGATCGGATGACAGCTGGATGGAAAGGGACAAGCAGTCTGTTTTCATTCAACCCCCCTCTCTCTCCCTCTCCACCCCCTCTCTCTCCCTGACCTCCCTTCTCTCTCTCTCACCCCCTCCTCCCTCTCTCTCTCCCTCACCCCCTCCCTGTCTCTCTCTCTCACCGGCCCTGTGTCCTACCCCCCACCTGGCTGCATTCTCCCCTCTCCTGTCCACCTGGCTGCATCCCCCCTCCACCTGGCTGCACCCCCCCCTCTACTGTTTACCTGGCTCTTTCCTCCCCCCACCTGGCTACACCCTCCTCCCCTGTCTACCTGGCTGCATCCCCCCCACCTGGCTGCAACCCCTATCTCCTGTCCACCTGGCTGCAACCCCTATCTCCTGTCCACCTGGTTGCAACCCCCCTCCATCTGGCTGCTTCCCCCCCTCTCCTATCCACCTGGCTCCGTCCTCCCCCACCTGGCTGCATCCCCCCCCCCCTCCAGACTGCACTGCCCCTCTCTTGTCCACCTGGCTCTGTCTCTGTTTACTGGGCTCCGCTATCCCACCTGTGGACCCAGGGCAGCCATGGGGGCCTCTGGAAAGGATGGTGGGAGCTCCACGGACATCCATCTGCTGAGCCTTGCTCCTAGGCAAAGACTAGGAAGTGACTTCACTTACTAGACCGGTGCTTTCATTCTACATGAGCGGTGCTCAGGAAGCAGCTGATGGAACACCAGCTGTATTCCATCAGCTGTAGAGGAGTACAGAGGAGACATCCAGAGACCAATAGACCCTGAATGTCTAATCAAGAGTACCTGTCACCTATATGCTACCACATAGGGGGCTATTGGTCCTCTATCTAATGGCAATAAAAGTTGTGTAAAAAAAAAACAAAGAACAAAAATATAAAAAAAACTTTTTAAACATTTAAAGAGATACATATAAAAGCAAAACATTTTAGAGCCCCCCCCCCCCCCCCAAGACACACACACACAAAAAATGCATGCGATTGTCCTGCATGTTATGCATCACCCCGCACGCCAGAGTGACAGCAATATTTCTAGCATCAGAACTACTGCATAACACTAACTAACACTGATGTCCTGTAGGGGCTTTTTGAGCGTTGCCTATGAAAAAATATAGGGTACTGAAGTTCTTCGCGGTTTCATGGGTGCACACATGAAAAGACCCTATAGGTCATCAGTTTAATGTTATGCAGGAGTTCTGGTGCTAGAATTAGTGAATTTATTTAGATTTTTGCTTTTTATATTTTTGGGGGGGGGGGGGCAAGTAGCTGGTCTTGCCTAGGGCGCAAAATAGTCTAGCACCAGCCCTGTCTATACTGGTTCCAGATCAGTGATTTAGAAAGCAATGCAGCATTAGTATTAGTATGACAGTCAGGAAATTAGCAATTGAGCATCCCCAAAGGGAAATGTCAGCAATGGCAGCCTGCCTAATTCTCTGTGTACATTATCAAAGCCGATTGGCTTATGACGGAACCCATTCTACTATAGCACGCCAGAGGTGTACCATAGGTTAAAGTAGGTGAGAATTGCCCACAATGGAGTCATATCTTCACGAAGCATCAATTTATGGCAAAAAAAAACAAGCGCCAGAATGTTTCTGGGTTAAGAAATAACTCTTTTCCTCAGAACTGCAAGATCAGATAAACCATTAATGAACCGACCCTGAAGAAAGAGATGATTTATAACCCCACTCTGACTCTTGTTTGCGAAACCAATAAAGAAATTGATGACCCTTTTTCAATGACAATTGTGTTCTGTACAATCTCTAGAATTGACATTAAACTTTTTACTGGGGGAGAGATTCATAGCTCAGTGGAAAGGTGAAGAGGTGCTGTGACTTGCAAAGGGACTTTGTCACCTATGAACTCTTCTCCGAAAATGAAAACCTCAACGCTGCGCAGAGGAAAGCAACACATCTGTGAGTAGAAGCCACCAGAAATATGGAGAAAGTGTGTTTTTTAAAGCCTAACTCCAAGACTAATGTTCCTTTAACAAACGCTGGCCCAAACAAACTATTTACTGCAATAACAGGTGCGCTTGGTGGGGCATTTACAGGAAGCTTTGTATTCTATGAATGAATACTACAGGGTTGATTTACTAAAACTGCAGTGCAAAATCTGGTGCAGCTTTGCGTAGAAACCAATACGCTTCCAGGATTTTTGTTAAAGCTTAAATAAACAAGCTGAATTTAGAAGCGGATTGGCCACCATCCACAGCTGCTTCAGATTTTGTACTCTCCAGTTCGGTTTCCAATAATTAAGTGTTTCAAAGAAGTACAAAAGCCAACTTGAAAGCATGGCAGAAAAGGTATGCAAATCAGTCTCCGGATACATTCAGTCTTACGATTGTACAGTAAGCTAAGTCAAGGCATTACAGTATCCACTGATCACAGGGACATCTGTAGTGCAATACAATTAGCTTCAAGGAATAACTATATAAAAAGAAGACAATCCATTTAAGTATCCTCTCTGTACCTCCGTTAGAGGCTCAACTATGGAAAAGTATAAAGCTATATCAACAATAACCATGGTTTAGCCCTGACATCCCCCATTCAAAAGAAAAGAGGGGCAGGGCCTCCTCTCTTGCTGGAGGAATTGCTTATGGTGTACACCACACAGGCTGTACAAAACAAAAATGTTCTCCTATATAACACTGTACGACATTTGTCAGCTTATGTACAAAGTAGTACATTCGAAGAAGAAGAAGAAAAAAAAACAAAACACAGATGAAGAAAATGGAGAAAAGTAGAAAACCAAGATGGAGAGAAAGAAAAGAGGAGAAGTGCACCCTCTACGGTCAGAATGTCGTTTTCGGTTGCTCTCAAGAGGAATCCCAAAGATATTTTATCCAGGGATCCCCGATTTTCTCGAAGAAGGCCAACCTGTCATGCAGGATTGCCAACAAACATTCATTTGTCATGATCCATGTCAACTTGGCCTTCAAAAGATCAAACGGGATTATGGGAAATTTCCAGGATCTCACAACTGAGATTCTGGCTGCTGTAAAAATAAAAGTGATTACCATCTCAAGTGTCCTGGCTTCCCCTCCACCAGTCTTCCCAGAAGGGTTGTGGAGTTTTGCTATGGGAAGTCTCTGTCCCACTGCCAAAACACAGAGCTGTAGACTCTACATAGCTAAGGCTAAATATAGGTAACGCAGGGCTTGACAAATTTGCCTGAAATCTAGGAACCAGCTAAAAAAGTTAGGAGCCAGTTTTTTTTTTTTTTTTTTTAAACAAACAACCAGTTAGTTACAAAAAAATAACATACTAAATTTACACATAAAGACGACTAGAACCCCATTCTCCTCTATAGCACAATCGGATGGATACAGACTGTCTGTCTGTTTCCATCCGATGCCATCTGATCCAATCCATGGGATGGATAGAAAATAGAACCACCATCCGTCTTTCTTTGGCGGTCAGGATCAGATGGCGGCAGATTACCGCTCCAAAGAGGAGACTGAAGGGTCTGATCAGGTCTGCATGAAAAACTGACAGGCGGACCTGATCAGACAGCTCGTGTGAAAGGGGCCTTCGGCTGTGGCATGGCGATGAGGGGAAAAAAAAAAATATATATATATTTTTTTTTTTTTTTTTTTAATAATAATAAAAAAAAAAAGGAAAAATAATTTTTTTTTTTTTAAATAATTTAAAAAATAAATAAATAATAATAAATAACCACACTCCCTGTCCACTTACCTTTAAGCAAAGGTAAGTGGACAGGGAGATGAAGCCTGCAAAAACTTCCCTCTCATCTCCTCTTGGCATTGAGGACAGGCAGGGGAAACAGACATTAGTGACTGCTTGTCAAACTCCCGGCCACCACAAGAGGGGCCCAGTTCCCCGTTCTCTCACTGAAGAAGGCCGAAAAGTCGGGGCCTAAATTATCCGATGGCGCGGTAGTCTGTGCACTCGGGGGGTGGGGCGCAAAAGGGACAGGACACCTCCTGCAGTGCACCCCAGGCCACTAATTCAAGTCGCCAATGTGACCTGGCGCCCGGGTTTTGTCGAGCCCTGACGTAACGCATGCCCAGGAAGCGCACAAGTTAGTGCAATAAAGAGTTTCTGTAACCCCAGGAAATTTGGGGTGCTGCTCCAGACTATCTTCAACTCCAGTGACTCCTATTCAAGGGTGCAGGTGACTAAGGAGCCTATCCATCGACTCTGTAGCATACACTGAAAAGGGAGAAACACTGCCGCATACCGACCCAGGCCGAAAGGTGAATCAACAAGATGGCTTCAGCCTAACTCCACCCAGGCCACACCATGATGCATTTCTGTAGTATCAGATTTTTAAGCTGGATCCTAGTAAAACAGTTATAACACCCTAAACCCTATTGGTGGATGCATATTGCAAGTAACTGTTTGTAGCATGGTGAACTTGGTGACTTCTATAAACGTTGGTCGAACTGTCTGTACCTACAGTATGTTTACTGTTGTTTTCCCGTTTACAGCTTTCTCATATTCATTTGAAGTTTTATTTGCACTCTTCTCCTCTAGCAAAGGGAAATAAGGGAGCCAAGGGAGTTCAAGTGAGCCACACCATTTATAATTTTAGAATCCTCTGGTTTACACACAGCAGCTGACATCTAAGGCCTAGTGCTAACCCTGGAGCAAGTCATCTTTTAAATGAGAGATTGGCACACATACTGAGAGACAAACGAGCAGGCAGCAATATATATTCTCAGTATTATGCTTTGTGTTCACACCAATTATGATAAAACTCTGTTTAGCAGGTTCACTTTTGTGCCAGAGGAAATACTGCTCCACAAAACTGCATTGATCTAGTTAAACAATGACGGAGGTGAGAAGTCACAAACTTATGATGATTACATTAAACTCTCTTATCATACCACGCATTGCAACTCAATGACAAATGTAATGGACACTTACCACCAACACCTTGAGCACCAAGTGGTTTTGATACGTTGACTCTAATCTATGATTTTCTGCACAAAGAACATATTTGCATTAACACTCATCATTTAATAACTAAACCAAAATTGCCAGAAAAGTGCAAGTAAAAGTAGCTATAATATAAAACCATGCTTTGAAAAGCATTTTAATAATGGCCTAACAAATGTGACGTTTTAAAGCCTGTTTTTTAATCGCCATAAGGGGCTGTACTTGAAGTCATCGTGAAGTGTACTTTATGCTGTGGTCTGCTCTCTTGATTGAAATTCAAGTCCTTTGTCCCCCTCCCCACAATAACTCACAGCAAAATTCTTCCTGTGCTGTAAGGGTTAATACGATGATACAAGAGTGCCAACTATGCCCACCCTTTTATGCCTCTCTCTTCCATTCATAGAAGCTGTGCTATAGCTTCAATGAAAAGTGCTCTATGAATGGAGGATGCATAGATGAACAAACGGTACACCTCCACGACTCAGAGTGCATTTTACTGATGGAAGCTATGCTACAGCTTCTAAGAATGGAGGGTGGTGGAAAGAGCGGGCATAGTCGGCGAGAGCCTGTGACAGGTCGAGTCAATCATATTAACCCTCGCAGAAGTAGAAGATTACAGCTGTGCGAGTATGGAGGGGGCAGAAGAATTTGGATTTCAACAAAGAGAGCAGTCAGCAGCACAAGGGACCCTATTTTTAAATGAAGGTTTTACCACATCCAAAAAACAACAGATTTCAAACACCTTGAATGTTCACAAAGTCAAAATTGACATTGTTCCACATATTTAACAGAAAATACAAGGCCATTGATCAGGGACATAGTATAAATATATATGGCATACTAATATGTTGGATGACATACAGTGGATATAAAAAGTCTTTACACCCCTGTTAAAATGTTAGGTTTTTGTGATAAAAAAAAAAAAAAATGAGACAAAGATAAATAAATAATTTCAGAACTTTTTCCACCTTTATTGTGACCTATAAACTGTACAACTCAGTTGAACAAGAAACTTAAAAACCCTTAGGTTTGAGGGTAGTAAAAATAAAAAACAAAATATTATGGTTGAATAAGTGTGCACGCCTTTAAAATAATACTTTGTTGAAGCACCTTTTTATTTTATTACAGCACTTTTTTTGGGTATGAGTCTATCAGCGTGGCACATCTTGACTTGGCAATATTTGTCCACTCTTCTTTGTAAAAACACTCCAAATCTGTCAGATTGCGAGGGCATCTCCTGTGCACAGCCCTCTTCAGATCTCCCCACAGATTTTCAATTGGATTCAGGTCTTGGCTCTGGCTGGGCTATTCCAAAAACTTTAGGCTCCATGCACACAGGGCGTCATAAAAACGTGCTCCAAAGCTGTTTACATAACGCCGGGAAACAGCAGCTGTAAAAACGTGCTTTCAGTAGCTTTTCCTACTAGCGTTATTGCACGTTTGGCCACAGTAGCTGTTAGCAGCGTTTTTTTCTGCCTCCATTCAAAATCAATGGTTCCCTATGGGAGCCTATTGATTTGAATGGAAGTCACACCGCAGGTCGGATCAGGGTGATCCGACTTGCGATGCGACCTGCACTGTGAGAATCTTGAGGGGGAACTCCACGCCAAAATGGGGAAAAAAACGGCGTGGGGTTCCCCCCCAGGTTCCAAACCAGGCCCTTCGGATCTGGTATGGAATTTGAGGGTAGCCCCGCGCCGAAAAAACGGCGTGGGGTCCCCCCCAAATCCATACCAGACCCTTATCCGAGCATGCAGTCCGGCATGCCAGGAAAGGGGAGGGGACGAGCGAGCGGCCCCACCCCCCCTGGATCATACCAGGCCACACGCCCTCAACATGGGGGGGGTGTGGGTGCTTTGGGGCAGGGGGGGGCTCTGCACCCCGCACCTCAAAGCACCTTGCCCCATGTTGATGAGGACAAGGGCCTCATCCCCACAACCCTGGCCGGTGGTTGTGGGGGTCTGCGGGCAGGGGGCTCATCGGAATCTGGAGGCCCCCTTTAACAAGGGGGCCCCCGATCCCGGACCCCCTCCCTATGTGAATGGGTATGGGGTACACTGTACCCCTACTCATTCACCCCATAAAATGCAGTGTATGGAAATGACGACAGGAGACGTTTTGGAAAATTTATTAAAAATCTTCATCCGGCTCTTGTCCTCTCCGGGGGTCTTCTCCTCTCCGAGGGTCTTCTGCTCTTTTGCTGTCCGCCCTTCTTGTCTTCTCCTCTCCGGGGTCTTCTGCTGTCTTCTCCTCTCTGGGGGTCTTCTGCTGTCTTCTCTCCGAGGGTCTTCTGCTCTTTTGCTGTCCGCCCTTCTTGTCTTCTCCTCTCCGGGGGTCTTCTGCTGTCTTCTCCTCTCCGAGGGTCTTCTGCTGTCCGCCCTTCTGCTGTCCAATCTTCTTGTCTTCTCCGCTCCTGTCTTCTGCTCTTTTGCTGTCGGCTGTCCTTCTTCCTCCGGTCCTCCTCCGACGACGTCTTCAGCGATTATGCCGGCCTCTGGTCTCCGCAGCTTATTATATAGCCATTAGGGGCGTGGCCGCCAGATGACGTCATCGGGAGACCACGCCCCCTTGTGTCACAGGTGACGTCACATGTGACACAAGGGGGGCGTGGTCTCCCGATGACGTCATCTGGCGGCCACGCCCCTAATGGCTATATAATAAGCTGCGGAGACCAGAGGCCGGCATAATCGCTGAAGACGTCGTCGGAGGAGGACCGGAGGAAGAAGGACAGCCGACAGCAAAAGAGCAGAAGACCGGAGCGGAGAAGACAAGAAGATTGGACAGCAGAAGGGCGGACAGCAGAAGACCCTCGGAGAGGAGAAGACAGCAGAAGACCCCCGGAGAGGAGAAGACAAGAAGGGCGGACAGCAAAAGAGCAGAAGACCCTCGGAGAGAAGACAGCAGAAGACCCCCGGAGAGGAGAAGACAGCAGAAGACCCCGGAGAGGAGAAGACAAGAAGGGCGGACAGCAAAAGAGCAGAAGACCCTCGGAGAGGAGAAGACCCCCGGAGAGGACAAGAGCCGGATGAAGATTTTTAATAAATTTTCCAAAACGTCTCCTGTCGTCATTTCCATACACTGCATTTTATGGGGTGAATGAGTAGGGGTACAGTGTACCCCATACCCATTCACATAGGGAGGGGGTCCGGGATCGGGGGCCCCCTTGTTAAAGGGGGCCTCCAGATTCCGATGAGCCCCCTGCCCGCAGACCCCCACAACCACCGGCCAGGGTTGTGGGGATGAGGCCCTTGTCCTCATCAACATGGGGGCAAGGTGCTTTGAGGTGCGGGGTGCAGAGCCCCCCCCTGCCCCAAAGCACCCACACCCCCCCATGTTGAGGGCGTGTGGCCTGGTATGATCCAGGGGGGGTGGGGCCGCTCGCTCGTCCCCTCCCCTTTCCTGGCATGCCGGACTGCATGCTCGGATAAGGGTCTGGTATGGATTTTGGGGGGGACCCCACGCCGTTTTTTCGGCGCGGGGCTACCCTCAAATTCCATACCAGATCCGAAGGGCCTGGTTTGGAACCTGGGGGGGAACCCCACGCCGTTTTTTTCCCCATTTTGGCGTGGAGTTCCCCCTCAAGATTCTCACAGTGCAGGTCGCACCGCAAGTCGGATCACCCTGATCCGACCTGCGGTGTGACTTCCATTCAAATCAATAGGCTCCCATAGGGAACCATTGATTTTGAATGGAAGAAAAAAAACGTATAACGTGGCTTAACGCACGTTAAGCAACGTTATGGAGCCTTATGGAGCCTTTAGCAGCGTCAGACGTTTTTTGCAGCTTGACGCTGGAGCTCCTGAACCCACAGTTTCTGGGTTTTTTTTGGAGCTGTAAAACGCCTATGCCACTTGGAGCTCCTAAAAGCTCTATGTGTGCATGAGGCCATAGAATAACATGGATGGGCGTTCTGCAGCTGCAAAAAAAAAACGTCTGACGCTGCTAACAGCAGCTGTAAAAACGTCCAGTGTGCATGAGGCCTTAATCTTCTTCTGCTGAAGCCATTCCTTTGTTGATTTGGATGTATGCTTTTGGTCGTTGGCATGCTGAAAGATGAAATTCCTCTTCATGTTCAGCTATCAGAAGCCTGAAGGTCTTGTGCCAATATTGACTGGTATTTGGAACGGTTCATAATCCCCTCTACCTGGACTAAGGTCCCTGTTCCAGCTGAAGAAAAACAGCCCCAAAGCATGATACTGCCACTACCATGCTTCACTGTGGGTATGGTGTTCTTTTGGTGATGTGCAGTATTGTTTTTCCACCAAACATATCTTTTGAAATTATGGCCAAAAAGTTCAACCTTTCATGAGACCAGAACACATTTTCCCACATGCTTTTGAAAGACTTCAGATGTGTTTTTGCAAAATTTACCCGGACTTGGATCTTTTTCTTTGCAAGAAAAGGCTTCCCTCTTGTCACTCTACCCCATAGCCCAGACATGTGAAGAATACGGGAGATTGTTGTCACATGTACCACACAGACAGTATTTGCCAGATAGTCCTGCAGCTTCTTTATTGTTTCTGTAGGCCTCCTGGCAGCCTCCCTAACCAGTTTTCTTCTCGGTTTTTCATAAATTTTGGAGGGACGTCCAGTTTTTAGTAAAGTCACTGTTGTGCCATATTTTTTCTACTTGATGATGACTGTCTTCACTAGGTTCCATGGTATATCTAATGCCTTGGAAATTCTTTTGTACCCTTCTTCTGACTGATACCTTTTAATAAAGGGATCCCTCTGATGCTTAGGAAGCTCTTTACGGACCAAGGCTTTTGCTGTAGGATGCCACTAAAATGTCAGGAAAGACCTACTAGAACAGCTGAACTTTATTTGGGGTTAATCAGAGGCACTTTAAATGACATGGCAAGTGTGTACTCACTCCTATTTAACTCGAGTTTGAATGTGATTGCTTAATTCTGAACATGGCTACATCCCCAGTTATAAGAGGGTGTGCACACTTATGCAACCACATTATTTTAGTTTTTTATTTTTACACTCCCCTAAAAACTTCAGTTTGTTTT
Source organism: Pelophylax lessonae (assembly GCF_965119305.1). Classification (NCBI taxonomy): domain Eukaryota; kingdom Metazoa; phylum Chordata; class Amphibia; order Anura; family Ranidae; genus Pelophylax; species Pelophylax lessonae. The sequence continues at coordinate 168,097,167 of NC_138772.1, read as the reverse complement.
TCGATTGAGCTGTACAGTTTATAGGTTACATTAAAAAGGTGGAAAAAGTTCGGAAAGGATTTATTTTTGTTGTTTTTTTTACATCACAGAAATCTGACATTTTAACAGGGGGTGTGTAGACTTTTAATATCCACTGTATATATACAGTAGGTAGATGTGTAGATCCACAATGTTCAGTGAAGACACCTCAATTTTTTTCCTGAGTTTAGAGAGTTAAAGAGCATCTAGGGAAGTTACCCAGGGCACAAAATACATAGAGAAGAACAGAAGATGTTGGGGGGGGGGGGGGGGGGGGTACAGCTTTTAACTTCACGGGGTCCAGTAAATGCACAAAGCAAACACAGTAAAATAGGAAGGGGGCTGTCAGAGAGTTGCCACAAACTGAGGCAAGTATAAAATCGTTAGCACAGGTAACAACTGAACTAAAGCACAACAAAGGAGATGCCATTGCTTGCAAAAGAAAGCCTGGATATCTACAACATTTGCATGCATCTGGCAGAGCACTAAAATTCTTCCCATTAGTGCCACTTTTTATTCTTATCCAAAGATCTTTTTTCTGAGGGCCAGGGTAAGGCTTTCCATCTCTTCTCATTCACTCGGACCAAACTTTGTCTAAGTCGGTGGGTTCAAGCTTCTCCAGGAGCTAGGGATAAAGGCCTTGGCAGCATCGTGAATTTCTTGTATCCCCGTTGGGTGAAGGAATACAGCAGCAGGTTTATCAGACAGAGGAAAACCTGTGAGTTTTTCTATGATCTCCATAACTGGTTGCCCGAAGAGTTGTAGAGCAGGGCACAACCAGAATATGTGTAAAAAAGATCCGCTATGTGTATTACAACGCCAGCACACTGCTCTATGTTGTGGGAAATGTTTGGCCACGATTGACGGCGTCCTATACCATCTGGTCACAATCTTAAAAGAGATCTCTTGATATTTAGTGCAGATTGATGTCTTATGAGCAAAGAACCGTATTCTGTTTTTCTGATCCTCTATAAAATGTGAGGTGTAACTCTCCCATTTCTGAATAAACCCTGGGTTGTTTTGGGAAAAGACATTTACTAAGAACTGGTTAGAGAGTAATAGTTTAACCCCCCGCGGTTAAGCAAATCTCCTCAATGAAGTTAGTTCACTGGCAAAATGTGGTTTGGGAAGAGAGTGTAGTAAGTGAGTTAGTTGGTGCTTGCTTCTGCCTTCAAGTTCACGGACCTCATGAGCAATAGAAAATGGCAGAGAAAGCACACACAAGGCAATGGAAACTGATTTTATTTTTAAGATTTTTTTTAGGTAAAGTTAGGCTTTAGTGCAGGGCAGTGAAAAAATCATCTTTGTCACTTACATTAAATAACTCCATTGTACTACAGTAACTTACATGTTTAATATCTTTTTTTTTCTGAAGTGGAAGGGGGAGCAATTGTATATATTTATCTAGAGCCAGGGGGAACGCAGTTCCGGCACCTCCAGCACTAAATGTATGTAAAAGCAAGGGGTGTGGGGTGTGCTGGAGGGTCTGTTGATGATACTGGCTGCTGGGGGATTTATTTTCACTGGTGGGGATCTGTTTTTGTGTGAGGATATATTGTTGCTGGTGGGTCTTATGTTGATGGTTGGTCTATTGATGCTGGCTGCTGGGGGATCTGTTATGATTTCATATTTTAGTTTTTTAAAACAAAAAATATCACCCAGTTTGTGTTTTTGTGATTTACCATTTTTTAATACATAATTATTTTCAAAATACTTCTAATATTCTTTCAGCTGTTCGGTTCTTAGTTATCTACCTGTAAAGTAAAACCAAGCTGCTGACCTCTTTTGAAGTTATACTGGTATCTAAATGGACTGGTGATGGTGAGGATTTTGACAGTCTGACGAAGAGGTTGTGTGCACGTATTGTGCAATCACTTGGGAGTCTGCAATTGGAAACAGGTTAAAGTGGTTTCAAAGGCAGAAGGTTTTTTTTATCTTCATGCATTCAATGCATGAAGATAAAAACTTTGTGTGCAGCAGCCCCCCTAATACCTACCTGAGCCCCATCTCGACCCAGCGATGTTGTACGAGAGACTCGGATGTCCGGGAATATCCCTGCTGATTGGCTGAGACACAGCAGCGGGTGCAATTTGCCTCTGCTGCTGTCAATTAAAGTCAGTGGGCCAATGATAAGAGAGAGGGGACGGGGCCATATCTGAATGGACACACAGAGCAGTGGCTCGGGTGCCCTATAGCAAGCTGCTTGCTGTGGGGGCACTTGGCAGGAGGAAGGGGACAGGAGTGCCAGCCAGGGACCAGAGAAGAGGAGTATCTGGGCTGCCCTGTGCAAAACCACTGCACAGGGCAGGTAAATATACCAGGTTTGTCATATTTAACAAGACTTTAGTATCACTTTAAGAACTTCTGGCATAAATTAAAGGGAGACATTTCTAAAAACAGAGAAAAAAGTGACATATAAACCAGACAGGTTTTAATGGAAAAGAACTAAAGCAATAAAAAAGCCCTCACTCTAATTAGTGCTTAGCGCTACTGTGCTATACAAAGAACAAAATAAATCTTACCGTAACTTGTCAGGAATTCTGCTGCATATCTGTAAATCCGATTCATGATCTCAATAACAATGGCATAAACTGTACTGGGCACGTAGGTCAATACTGCACTAGAAAATGTCTGTTGCTCTTGATTGTGATTTAAGGCCCAGGCTTCCATATCAAAGTAAATCATCATCACATGAAGGGCCATATACAAGCTTAGGCACACAAAAGGCACAGAAATTAGATACGTTCTAAGGCGTCTTTTTAAACTGGAGTAAGTTGGCTCCTTTTTTCCTGTGACGGGATTGGTACCCAATACACCATGAAAGCCAGGCCTGGGTTCCTCAAACTGTCTCTTCATAAGTAGTGAACCCCATCGGTAGGCCAGTGTTGCACTGTAGCGCTTCCAGACCTCTAGGATAACAGTCGCCCATATCAGATTGAAAATAGCAAATATCACATAGTTGTCATAGTTCTCCCATGTAAATGCATAATAAAGAAATCCAACACTAGCCATTGGTAATAAGGCCCAAGTAAAGTATTCCAGGAATGCAAAGTATAAACCAATAGTATCTCCAAAATAATGCCGTATTTCATCTGCAAGGGAAATGTAGAATTCATTAGAGATCTGTGGAAGTCTATGCTGTAGATGGCCTATTCTAAAGACCATAAAATAAGAGAACAGCAAACTCAGAAGTAGATGTCTTTTGACATATAGGATGTAATCTGAAGTCAAATTACTGAAAAATAGGTTTCTATTTTGTCTATAGTTACACTTTAAAAAATGTTTTGCCATAGTTGTTTTAGGTGTTACCTGTCACCCTATTGCAGGATGTTGAAAAATGACCGATATACCAGCATGGATTACCAGGTAATTACAGGAGGGGGGTCTCAAAAAACAAAAACTTCATCATAAATGTCCTTTTTATGCCTATAATAACACTGGAAGGATATCTATAGTTATGAGGGAATCCGCACAGGAACAAAGTGGATTTTTCACTCAAGCATGTACTGCATAGTAATATCCTCATAATCTGCTAGCTATAGCCGCTTCCACATTTTAAAGGACATGTTCAGTTCTTAAGTGTGTGGGGCTTTTAAAATAATTATTTTTTCGCTCTTTTCTTTTATTTTATGTTTTTTATGAAGCAGCCCAGAGTTGCTTCATAAACCTGAAACAAGCTTACCCCCTTGCTATTGCAGCCATGAGCTTGTTCCAACCCTTTGACTGCAATGACATGTGGGACATGCCCATGGCAAACCAGTGGGCTAAACATAACCTTGGTTGTCAAGCCATACTAGAGCAGGGTAAACAGTAGAATTTTTTTTGGGCAACCCAGCAAACTGAAGAAAAAAAAACCTGAGAGATTGCCGTACTAACACAGGAGATCTTGGTGCAGCAATCTCCACCCCTGTGCCATTGGCTGCTAACGCTGATCTCCTTCTGGTTTCCCAGCATGCTTGTTTGACAGAAGCTGGTCCTAAGACCGGCTTCTGTAAAACAGATAGGGCCAAAAGTTGTCCGGTTCCTGCTGAACTACCCGTTTTCAGGCGGTTTTCAGCCTGTATGTCCTGTAAATGAACAGTGTCTACAAAGAATGCTTGAAATACTTTTCTACAATTTACAAAGCCAACACATCAAGATAAGATCCTTGTTTAAAAAAAAAAATAAAATAATTGACAATTATCTTATCAGCAGTCTGGTAAATTAGTAACATGGCTGAAATATCTATACCCTGCGGTAAAGGTTTGTGAATTGAGCTGTAAGAATAGAAATATGTTACACCCTACAAATAAATTCCAGATATAAGACCATTCCAATAAAAAACTAATTAAACCAACGTGCTTTGGGGGCTAAGCCTTTCCCCCTTCGTTATGGAAAAAATAATTGAGCGGCTCTTAGTATAACATGTACACCTACTGCCTCATTTAATCACAAGTAAAGTCATATAATGAAAAGGAAAAAAAAAAAAAATTATAAAAGGAGAGAAAGAAAGAAAAAGCAATAGTACTCAAATTGCTGGTAATAAGTGAATGGCATCAACTGGGATAGGTTATGGATCAGAGGAAAAAAGGAGGAGGAAAGGGGAAGGATTCAGAATTAAAGAGATGGGTAATAGAAGCAGGGATATGCATTGGCCTTTTCCCCATTATTTTCCATAATATTATTAATGTAATCTACCAGTAGACTTTTGTTATTATTACTTTATATTATTATGGACTATACCAGTAGTTTACATTATTCTCCCACTTTTTAAAGCAGAACTAAAGGCAAAACTTGATCTACTCATTTCATTCATCAGCCCACTGGCCGGACACCAGTCTTACTAAAGGCAAAGGCAAATAGGCAGTTCACTTTGCAAGGAAAATTGCACTTTGCAAGGGAATTTTCCCCACAGTGTAGTGAATGTGGTGAAGTTTCATTCTGCAAAGAATACCCAATCAAAACGCAAGGAAAGAATATTAATTTTTACTTGCATATAATAGATGATGGAAGTTAGCAATGCTTCATCCCATTTACTAGGCCAGGGATCCTCAAACTACGGCCCTCGAGCTGTTGCGGAACTACACATTCCATGAGGCATTGTAAAACTCACAGACATGACTAGGCATAATGGGAATTGTAGTTCTTGAACAACTGGAGGGTCATAGTTTGAAGACCCCTGACATTCACAGACATGACTAGGCATTATGGGAATTGTAGTTCTTGAACAACTGGAGGGCTATAGCTTGAAGACTCCTGACATTCACAGACATGACTAGGCATTATGGGAATTGTAGTGCCTGGACAACTGGAGGGCCATAGTTTGAAGACCCCTGTACTAGGCTCTAGGGAAAATTCCCTTGCAAAGTGTGACTTCCATTGTAAAGTGGACAGCCTTTTTGCCTTTATTAAATTAACCCCCATATAGCAATAGCATATCCACATTATTAGGTAATAAGGTGTCCAGGGCCATCTTCTGTGCTTCTTTAAGCACTGAAATATGGGACTGCCATTGGTCATGTGTTTCTGATGGTGCAAGTCCTAGGTGAGTCACCCTTACCCTTGCTTGTGAGTCACTGGCCCAGAACTTGCAGCCATTAAAAGTTGGGAATCAGCTCAGTCAATCAACCGTTTGTTGTCAACTCTAAGGTGCTGTGTTGAAGGGCTTTAATGGGCAAATGCAGCATTCTTTTCATATTGGTTTTAGAAGCTTCTGAAATCATTTAGAATTCAAAGTATTTGCAGTTGGCCCACATTAGATTATTTTCCTTGGACTTGTATAGGGAGAGAAGTGGTTCTGAAGCAAACAAAAGACACTGGACTTAAAGAGCTGTGAAGCACAGTTGGAGTGGCTCAAATACTAAGAGGACTTCTGCACAAAGTGGGCATAGAATAGAGAAAACTGCAGGTGATCTTAAACACAAAGCCTTGAAATTTACAGATACAAAAAAACAGATGTTCCAACCTAACTGGGTATCAAAAATAAAACGTAAAGTGTTACTAAACCCAGGACCCAGCATTCCCTATATCTGGTCTCCCACAGTACACAGAACATGGAAATGCAATTATTTTAGTAACTATAAACAGCTAAATACCTTTTCCCATCAGCAGTATATAGCAGTCTTGTGACTTCTATCAGTTTCTAGTAAAGCTTGTAGGAAGAGTTTTCATACTGTACTGAGCTCAGCTGTCCTATCAGGATGCACAACTCCTGGCACTCTGTCTTGACAGTGCTGATTGGCTCTGTGCTGATCATATGCTCTCTCCCAAGAAAAATCTGAGCATATGCAGCCTCATTCCAAAGGCTCTGTCTGTTTAGAAAATGTTCTGGAGTCCATGAAAGAAGAGGAGGATCTGTGCATACAGGCTCAAATAGCTTTTTTACACAATGCAGAGGATTAACCCCTAAGGTTCCACAGTGAGTATACCAGGTATGCTTTACTGCATATACAGACTGATTTTACTGTTGTGGGTTTAGTAACACTTTGACTTGATAAGCTTAAATTTACAAAATCAGGTTGATACATATCTCGCTCAGAGAAGAAGAATAATCATAAGTTAAGAAAATATTGTAAACACAAACTAAAAAAAAAAAAAAAAAAAAGAAAAGAAGAATAAGAGAGAGTTTCATCAGTAGTGGAGATTAATGAATAGTCTTACCGACAGGCTGCTGAGAAAGAGTGGGCCGACCATACCAATTTTTAGCCAGCAATTTTAATTTTTCTCTGTCATGTAATGGAAATATCTGGAGCAAAATACCACTGGTCTGCATTCTTCGAACTGAAAAAGAAAGAGTGAGAATTATATTAAGAAAAAATAAAAAGAGAAAAAATGAATTCTACAAAAATGTAAATGTTATACAAGTTACACAAATGTATGCTGGATAATTCAGGTTTTAACTTGACTAAGGAAATATAGGCAAATATAAAATTACATATATGGTGAAGTTTGTCTTTAGCAGCACAGCAGTTTAAAATCCTTCTAAATCTCCACTGTAAGATAGTTTTGTTACCTGTTGATCCTGCTAGTATTGTACATTATTTTTCTCTTTCTACTGTATAAGAGACCAAGCTGTCCAACAAAACTGGCAGCTACAGGGTTTTGGACAAACTGCCAGAGGTGCTTCAATTTTTATTAATATGGTTTAACCATTTAAAATGCAGGCAATTTTTTAACTTTTAACACACACATTAAATTTTTTAGCTAGAAATGTACTTTACCAATTATAGTATTTCTGAAAACATGATATTTGCACAAATGCTAAGTACATAGAATCTCGAGCTGCTGCTTGCTATTCAGGGCACAGGGAGAGTGGATCTGTCAACTTGTTTTGTAAATGACTGCAGATAGAGAAGAGGGGCTTTCATGTACATAGACACAAGCTGACCACAGCACAATCCATCTACTATACCTGCTGTCTCAGACAAGTGTAGTAGCTGGTGTGTGCAGTTGTCAGCTTGTGTTTTTGAATAAAAGCCCTTTTCTCTAGCTGCAGTGATTATCAACACAAGATGTTAGTTTCCACTCTCTCTGTGCCTAAATAGCAGGTGATTTTGACAGACCCAACTGGGACAGGGTGTTTTGGAGGTGACTAGCGGCTAACTCTCTACCTACGGATTATAGTCCATGGAGTAGACCGAGGATCTTGTCTGCTTCTCCCGGTCAGAGCATAGAAAAGAGTTCAGTTCAGCCTCTGATCCCATGGAGAGAGCGGATCATTCTCTAATGATGGACAACAACGCGATGAACGCTGTGAGCGAGGCTTGGATTAATTATCTGGATAAGCACTATAAAGCTTTCCTTTTGGATTGAATAGAAAGGTGTAATATTAAAGCTGAGTTTCGGCCTCAAAATCGAAAAAAAATCGATTTTGGGCCATCCGCTTGCTGATTGCAACCTGAAAAAGAAATGGATACTGACGATTTTTTTTTTTTTTTTGTTTACTTACCTTATTATAGAAGAAAATATACTCACCTTCCTTCCAATTCCTCCCCCTGCAGCCGCGGCCTGCGCCGTCACTTCCGGTTTGCAATGACTCCTGGGAGCTGAACGTCATCGCTCCCAGGAATCAATGCGCCTGCACCGGCCCCGCTCGTCACTTCCGGGGCAAGCGCGTCATTCCCTGCTATACAGCTTATAGGCATGCCCAGAAGCTTTGCAGGGATGCCGCGCCTGCCCCGGAAGTGAGGAGCGGGGCCGGTGCAGTGCATCGTGGGACTCCGACGTCACGGAAGAGGACACGAAGAGGGACACTGCAGCTTCAGCTGCCCACACCTGAGATGGCAGCGCTGGAGAAGAACTTTTCAAGGTAAGTATTTCTTCTTACAGGTAAGTGCAACCCGGGACAGTTCAGAGGCTATCCATTATGGAATGTACTAGCCCTTACTGTCCTGGGGGTTTCTTTAGCTAAAATTGACCCCCAAGGCTGGAACTCCCATTTAAGCTTGTACATGTTAATGGTCAGAGCAAATATGGTGGCCCTTCTGCAGAGTGGGTTGGAGAAGCTTCTCCACTTGGGACAAAAATATTTATCAACAATCTCCCTCAAGAAATTTATGAAGATAACTTCATTCCACTTTTTCAGACTGCTGGAACATTATATGAGTTTTACGATGACTTGTCTAGTGGACAGATTACACAAGTGAAAGCCAAACACCTGAAGACAGCATGTGTGATGTACTTTGTGTATCCAGAGCTGTGGGCTTGTTGCCGGGCTGTCTGGGGCGGGCTGCCTGATTAATCAAAGCATTGTCTAGGGGCCTAGCTGTTAATTAGCTTACTGGTTAAGAAGTTATCTTTTTAGGTTACTGTTAGCTGCTACCTGTTCAATAGATGTACTGTTAGATGTACTGATGATATTACGGTTCAAAGTTTGCATTGTTTAGGATAATGCAATCAAGCTCTAGCCGAGTTTGTATGGAATCAATTCAGTGTGAGTTTTCAATGAAAACACCGAAGCTAGTGTCGTCAAGTTCTTGGGTCCAATATTCAGCTATAATACCTGATTCCAGAGTGGAGGAAGCTGTATCTTGGCGGAAGTCCCCAGGCGGGGTGCCAGGCGGTTCATCACAGCGATGTACTTGGTTGAAGGAGGCATTGGAGACCGCAATCTTATATTCATTCCAAACATGTTTGCTTTTCTTGTAGCGATTTGATTTTGGAGTGCAAACATCAGGGTTGTTTAGCTTAACCACTTTACCGCTGCTCACGTTGATACTACTGCGGCAAAGTCGCTCTTGTAGGTCTGACGACGTAGACCTACGTCGGCAGACCCTCCCCCTTCTAGGCGGCGCGCGCGCGCCGCCGGAGGCGCGCTCCCACTGTATTCAGTCACAGCGGGAGTCGGGCCAGGGGAGGAGCAGCGGCGATCGCCGCTGCTCTTCCCCGATCGTCGGGGAATAGAGTGTGGAGATCCGTCCGCCAGTGTAAACACAAGCGGGCGGATCTCCGAAGTGACAGGCAGGGTCAGATTGCAGGGTTCAACAAAGCTGAACCCTGGATCTGTCCTTGTGTCACACAGTCACCTCCCCCCACACACGTCAGTAAGCACCAGGCATACATTAACCCCTCCCTCTCCAATAAAATTAACCCCTTCACTGCCAGTGTAATTTTTACAGTAACAGTGCATATTTATAGCACTGATTACTGCAGTAATGTCACTGGTACCCCCAAAAGTGTCAAAAATGTCAGTCAGGGGTCCGATCTGTCTGCCGCAATGTCGCAGTCCTGCAAAAAAAAAAAAAAAAAGCAGATCGCCGCCATTACTCGTTAAAAAAAACCACCAAAAATGACATAAATCTTTCCCTTAGTTAGTAAACGCAATAACTTTTGCGCAAACCAATCAAAATACGGTTATTGTGATTTTTTTTTACCAAACATAGGTAGCAGAAAACAAATTGGCCAAAAATTTAAAAAAATTTTGATTTTTACATTTTTTTGGGGGGGGAATTTCATATAAAAACATGTGAAAAATATTGTTATTTTTTCAAAATTTACGCTCTTTGTTTATAGCGCAAAAAGTAAAAATCGCACAGGTGATCAAATACCACCAAAAGAAAGCTCTGTTTGTGGTAAAAAAAAGGACATCAATTTAATTTGGGTACGGCATCGCACGACCGCGCAATTGTCAGTTAAAGTCACACAGTGCTGAATCGCAAAAAGTGGCCCAGACGTAAGACAGCAAAATCCTCCGGTGGTAAAGTGGTTAAGACATATATGCTCTTTACTTTGCAAGGGAATTTTCTTTTAGCCTAGTGAATGAGGTGACGCTCTGCTGACTATCATCATCCAATCAAGTAAAAATGCTGTTTTTTTTTTGGCCTTTATATTTTCCTTGCATATCATTGGGTACTCAAATTTTCATCATTAAAGCTATGAGAAAAATGTATTTGCAAAGCCTTTTTGCCTTTAGCAAATCAACCCCACTATGACTAGAAATTGGCTAGATGCAAAGATTCCCAGAAAAAAAAAAAAAAAAAACTTTTAGAATCGATTTCTATGGGGTGCAAAGCTTGATGGATGCAGTTCACAATCATGACTATTATTACAAGGTGGAGTTCCACAGCCATAAACAGATTAGCCAGCCTGACTGCACCTCTAACAATTGGTCGTTCTCCAGATAATCTCTCATTCTTGCCAACTGTTTTTATAGCTCAGCAGACTTTAGATCTCAAAGAAGAACTTCACATGAAATCAGAAGTTCTGCTCTCCCCTCTCCCCACCATTAGTGGAAAGATTTGATCGGAAGCCTAATTTTGATAGGTACCCGTTCCCACTTCAGTTTGGATCACTTAGGCAATCCAAGCAGAAATTCAGCCCCCCCCCCCCCCCCCCCATCTCTGCTCACAACCACCTGGGACTGGCCCCGGGGATAACAGTGCTGGATTCCTAGGCTGGGGAGTCCCTGTTTATTAAAAGTCAGCAGCTACAGGCAGCTGCTGCCTGATCATTTTTCTGCAAATGTCTGAAGTTCCTTGCTGGAGTACTTTTTCCTCCACATCATCTAAAAACAGTCAATGAAAAATGACCTCCACTTTTGTTGAGAAAAAAAACATTCCCCTCTGATCCATGTACATTACAAGGATTTTAACAAACGTTGTTGCAGATTTCTATCATTTGTAATCCTGAAGAAATAGCGGTTTGCTTGTCTGTGTCCATGTGGAAAGTGAAGCTTGTGGAAGGAATTTCATAATTATCAATCAGCTGCTTCACTTTAAAAGCTATAAATGAGGAAAGTGGCAGGGTCTGCACCCTTTACATGTGATTTCCCTTTGGGGATGTAGCACCAAAAATGTAACTTTTGTTGTAGGGGGTCCCCAAAATCTGACTTGTATCTTAGTACAGACTATCTGGAAAATCAGTGATCCAACCACAAATATCTAGGGGGGCGTTCTGTATACCATCTGTGTACAGAACACCTCCAGGTAGCTATATTGCATTGAATTTTGCAGAAAAGAACAGCGCTGCAGATTGAAAAGTAAAAGGTAGTTTTTAATAACATTTAATTACAATATGACTTTGTGCATGCTATATATTTTTTTAATTTGCCATTTTTTCCCATGAAAGTGGGGTTACTCTTTAAACATTATGCATATTCAATATTAGCAGAACCCAAGAGTCGCTCTCTTCATTCGTCCTGATCATGAAGGTCAGCAGGACTGAAAGTGAGGCCAACTCTAAAATTGTGAATTGTCACCTGAACAGGAACAGAGGGGAAATCTTCCAATGGGGACAATTGTAATCAAGACAGCTGTCTAAGAGGAAAAATAACTCACTTTTAAATTATATTTGCTCATGTCTTGTTGTGTCTATAGGGCAGGGAGTGAAGTGAAACCTCCCTAATTAAACACAGAAAAGTGACAGCTGTTTAAACCCTTCCCTACTCAAAATTAAAAAAATGGATTTAGATCTACTTTTATTTCTAAGCAAAGTATTTCTAAGGTTTCATGATCCATCACACTGAAAGTCTACAATAAAACTGCTCTTACCTATGGATTTCCCAGGGTAAAGCTTGGCCTGTGAGTAACCTGGAATAGAAGTCTCATCTTGCGCTCTAAGGTTGTCCAGCTCGTGTTTAATGATGTACTGACATTCACCCATTGTTAAAAAATCTTCTCCTTCATCTGTATAAAAAAAGGCACTTTATAATTAGAAAAGTATGAGCGATATACATGTGAACTGAGCATTGAACAGAAGTAGTTTATTCTGAATTTTCTCTTAAAATTTTGTTCAACTAAACTACCTAATGTCTAAAAATCTGCACAGACAGAAACAAAGCGGCTTCCATTGTTAATCGCCTTCTGAATATGCTAGTTGGACATCTGTGCCTTCTGTTGTGACATGACATGACAGTAGGGTCCATTCACACTTGTGCGACTTGTCATGCAACTTTGGACATCAAAGTCGCATGACAAGTCATTCCCTATGTTTTTCAATGATAACCATACATATATGTGCCACTTAGGCTTCTTTCACACGGTCCGCTGTCCGGTGCGGAGCGTTCTCTGCTCAGCGGGGATCGATCCACCAATCCCCGCTGAGCAGGCGGATGACAGCTCCGTCTCCGCACTATGTGCGGAGATGGAGGGGTCAGAGCCCCGTTGCTCTCTATGGGGGATTCCGATGAGAACGGACGGACCGCCTGTCTGTTCTCATCCGATCCCCTGGACGGATGGAAAATAGGGTTTCCATCCGTCCGGATTTCACAGACAGGATCGGATGCGGATGGCAGCGGGTGTCAGCGGAGATGTCACCGCTGACACCCACTGCCCCATAGGGATGCATGGAGCATCCCATCAGGTCCGCCTAACAAACTGACAGACGGATCGGATCGTTCGTGTGAAAGAGGCCTAAAAGTTGCAGCAACTTCAAAGTAGTTCATGCACTACTCTGGTCAGACTTTCCTGCAACTTGAGGGCCACTGACTTCAATGTTGACCCTCAAAAGTTGCATGAATGTCATACCTGAATGTCATACAATGCAACAGTTGTGCAAAAGTTGTCCATTATCACTGGTAAAAGCCAAAGTCGTATGCAAGTTGCACCTATCCAAAGTTGCACTCCAAAAGTGGGTGCAACTTTGGAGTCCTAAAACTGTAAATGGAGCCTTGGAAGAAAGAGGAAATTTTTAACTCCTGGTCAGAACATCTATCCTTGGTCAGGGATTCAAAATATCAACAGCCAAGCAACTAGCATTTTCAAAAGAAGAGTTCAGCAATGGCAGCCTATTTACAGGATTTTCTTCATAATGATTTTCTTTAAAGTCCACCTGTGGGCAGATTAGGAACATTTTAGTACTTACATAGTTTCCGCAAAAAGTAAATGAGCTTACAAATTAAGCCCCCTCACTGACCTCTGCAGCTGCAGGCACTGTGGAGCATTTTTGGCCTTCGGAACTCGCCATCTTGGATCAATTTAAAGTGGACCTTCATTACTAATTAATTAACTTTTCCCCATCGTAACCCTTTCCCCTCCCAGCTATTTTTAAAAACAGATTTTTTTAAAACTCTACCCCCACCTTCAATCTCACCAAGGCAAGAATGACATATCCCTGTCATGTAGCCTCCCTGTCACATATCCTAGGAGGCTGAAAGAATCTGAAACCCAGTTAACTCTGCTCTTCCAATGGATAAAATATGGGTTTTAGAGATTTGGAGATCACTGCATTCTGTTTTGGGGTATGGAGAAAGTCCCTAGGCACTGGAGGGGTGGCAACTTTGTACAACATTTAGGCCGCAGGGAGTCTTTTTGGCTTTATGAAACCAAAGTCCTGACCCCTGCTGGCTTGAATGTTGACTTTTACCTTAATTGTTTTATTTCTGATAGATAGTGGTATTTTTTATATTTGTGATTTATGTTTTACTTTGTGAAAGGATGGGCGCGGTGTGACACATTATTCGATTATTGTTATTTTATATTATTTCATGTATTTTTCACTTCGAAGACACCAGTATGTTGGGAGGGTGGAATGCCCCTTTTAATAACATTATATTAGTGCATTGGAAGGTGGAGTACCCCTTTACATTACTATGGGGTATTGCTGTATTTATTTTAGCAGGCTCCATATGTGATTGATCAAATTCCTGTTTATATTATATCACTTTTACTGTGTTCTAAACATGAGGGGATGTACACATTATGATTTTTAATGTCTTTTAATATAGGGGGAGGGGGGGAGTGCTCCTCTAATAAGGTCGGCGGCATAGCCGCCTATTCTGGGATTGTTCCCTTAATGTGGCAGGTTGCTGAGCCACGCACTCAGAGATTGATTACATAGCGTCTTGTTGCTGTGGAGAATTTAATTAAAGAGCGGGTTGTCTACGTGACTCCGATCCCGCTGATGAAGTCTCGCCTATGGACGTAACGCGTACGGGGGGGAGGAGCTAAGTATGACGTCACCCATGGCCATCTTTATGGTTTAATTGTCTGTTTACCACAACGTGGCTTGGTTTAAGCAAGAGAGTTTTTATCTATCTAAATAAATAGTGTTTTATGCAGAGAGCACTAGATCGTTCTGCTTTTTTTTTTTTTACATGCACCTGCCATCATGAGCTATTGGCAATTGGCATTAGTATTGTGGCTTGATTGATGGAGGATTTGTTCCCATGATGTGGGAGAGCGCCTGTTGACCTTTTAGGTCGAAGTAAGGAGGTGAGAGGCTGTAGGTGTCTGTGGTGGAAGGGCTGCACTCACCCTTTATATGTGTTTGTCTATAGTGGAAACCCTTTTCCCACTATGGCTGGCATCTTGATATCTCCATGACTTACTATATTGTATGGACTTATTTCATGTATTGATTGGTTATTTGTGCTGCACTGAATTTCTGTTTTATATACTAATCGAGCGGTTGTGTTTTGTCCTTGTGCTCAGCTGGCATTTCTTTTTTTATTATTATTTTATTATGTTACATTATTTTGTGTCTCTGCACTGAATATTTTCTCTATTACCATTCTGTTTCTATGTAGATTTTACACAGCGTCCCAACTATATTATATGGAACACTATACACTAGAAGCTCTACTACTACCTGGCCTTGATGTTGGCTTTTTTTGTGATAAGATTGAGACCTATTATCACAATGGACACTGCCGGATGTTGCCAGGGTTCCCCATCAAGATTTTGCTATAGCTTTCGTGATCTGAAGTTACACCCCTGAATTCATCCTTAAAGCTCACAGCAGAAACACTGAAGTCAGTGATACAACTCTACATTCCATTAGGGATTAGGAGGCTGGAAGTCTGCTGAGTGAGCACAGGGTAAAGGAGGAGATGAGCTGCTGAGAGAACACATTCAAGACTTCAGTGCTCCATCTGTGAACTTTGATGATGCATTTGCTCCACACTGTTGCAGCTACATATGTCTCTGAGAGCTTATTTAAAACTCTTTTGCTGCTTGTTAACAATATGAAATATTTGAATATCCATAGTCTGGGCCCAGGTTGACTGTTAAACTGGTATTTCTAGACTGCTGGTTTATGTCTTGGTCAAGGAAAGTGCTAATGCTTGTAGTGCCACTCCAAGCAAAACAGGAAAGTGTATACAGTCCCGCTGGTACTGAGGAATGGCGTGCTGGCAAAAAAAATACCACCATACAGTAGCGTATAGCATACGTAGAAAAACCGCCACTCAAGTCTATCCAGTCTATGTGGTTAACATATAAAAGTTGGCTTCAGCCTCGTACCTCTCCCCATGCCATGTCCTCTGACATGTTTTTAGCCCCATTGACTATGACTAAGCCCCATTGGGTGGGGCGAAACATGTCAGAGGGCATGGCGTGTGGAGTGTTGCAGGGCTGAGGCTAACTTATTCATGTTAACCACATACACTGGATAAGGTTGGGTGGCGATTTTTCTATGTTGGTCAAAGAACCAGTGTAGTTGGTGCTAGGCTAAATGATAGCATAGCTGATTGGGCATCCAAGCTGCAATTTGGCATTGTATTTGGCTGGTGTTTTTGCAAAAACGTCACGGCAAGGCCAGTATTACTGGTAATGTGGTGATCATAATGCACCTCAAATAGGCAATAACAAAACCTTACTGTTAAAATTTTTGAAGTCCATGCGGTTGGTGTACAAAAAAGGTCTCATAGTGCCATCCAAGCTTTCCTTCACAAAACCTGCTGCCTCTGCTCCAAGGAGAAGCCGCTTTGTAGATGCTCCTACGACATAGATGTTCTCCTGCTCTTCTGATGTTATCAAAAGCTGTGCACCTGAAAGAAGCATAGAAACATCCTTTCATATAGCTGCTACATAATTCACATGTGGATCCAAACAGGAAGACAATTTTATTAATACAGGTTCTATATTTAATATGTACATACAGTTGCCACTAATCTTATTGGAAATAGAAAGTACTATTTTCTCTTACGTCCTCCGACAGTCGCCGCCATCTTCATATTCGTCACAATGGGGTATTAGACTTTGCTCCGAAGGAGTAGCTAGGCAACAGAATATGTTAATATAAAAGCTTTAACACATCCCACCCCCAGGGGGTGGTCCCCTCAGTCAATACCCTCCTACTTCCTGTATCCATACTTCAGTTTCAATGTCTAGCTTGTCAGGAGTAGCTGGATGTCTCTATGCTGGGGCATTTTGTCTCAGCCTTTCTCTTTTTTGAGTTTTTGTTTTGAGTTTTTTCTCTCTCTTTACTTAGCTGTTCTTTTTGTCAGCATTAGTTAGTTCTTCTGATGAAGAGGATTCGTGCGGGCTGGGTCTCGGGCTGATCCCCCTGGTCGCAGGTTGTGAGTCAGTGGCTTCCCGGCCTGCCATCGAGCGTTCAGCCAGGTAACGCTCCTGGCACAGTGAACGACCCATTCCTGTTCGGTGCAGGGATGATCGGTGAGGTGGCTACCTCACTGGACGCTGTGCGGTTTCTTAACCCCGATTTTGTGCATCCTGGATGCGACTCTCCCTGCCTCATGTGCAGCGGCTTGTTCGCCTGTGCGGGTTCCCCACGCCATTAGGAGGTAAGTGTATCTATGTGGGGACCTGTCTGTCGGGGGGGGTGTCAGTCTGGGACTGTGTAACCTGCCTCTGTTCACACTGTTTGGCTCCCTGTCACTCTGACTGCACGCTGTGGGCTGCAGGGGGGGGGGCTGTGTGGCACTGTCTGTGTCAGCCTGTGTACAGTGTGAAGGGCTGTGTGCTGTGGGGCATGTTTTTGGCATGTTGGGGCACAATACAGCGATCGCTGCGGCGATCCGCCATGTTTTTTTGCATGGGTGGTGTTGTACTACATCGCAGGAGTGGGGGAGCGGCAGTTTTGGCGCCAAACAACGCCAGTTTGCCTGCGCTCGCACCAGCCGCATGTTTTCAATGCGGGCGGACATTTTCTTGTAGCCATCCATAGGCTTTGATAGAGCGCCCTGATTTCATCACTTCCTCTTTCCTGGTGTGCACCGATCGAGGCAGCAGCAGCAGCAGGGGTCCCCTCAGGTTTTATCTTTCTGTTCTTCCTATATCCATTGCCTGTGTTCTGTTTTATCCCTGTGGGGGTCTCATTGTGCTTGTGTGTGTGTGCGGTGGGCTGCGCTCGCCGCGCTTGTTAAAAGGGGCAGTTAACCCTTTATTCTCCGGCAGATTTTTTTGGGGCAATGGATTCTCAGGAGGGCAAATTTCCTGCCACCTTGGTGGGAAGCCAGGGGACTGCTGTTTCCCCCCCAGGGGGGGATTTGGCTGCGATTGTGGCTAACCTTGCTGCTCAAGTGCAAATGCTTGTGGCTGCTCAATCCACAAAAAGGTCCAGAGCTTCAATTTCCTCTGGTTCAGAGGGTGATGGTGATGGGGCTGATATGGCTGGGGTCTCCTTATCGGGGTCCCATTCCTCCCTGGATCTTGTGGGGTCCGAGGTGGAGGCTGAGGTTGAAGGGGTGGATAATTCTCCCCCTGGCTCGTCTGAAGAGCTTGCACTCATGGATGAATTGGTTGCTTCTATTAAGCAGACGCTGCGCTTGCAGGATGAGCCATGTCCTCCTACTGCCTTGGCAGCTTATGGGACAAAGAGAAGACGCAAAACATCGCAGGTTTTTCCCTGCACGGATGATTTTCAGAGCGCTGTTAAGGAACAATGGCGTAATATCCGCAAGCCTTTTGCGGTACCCAGTAGGTTCAAACTGCGTTATCCTTTCACGCCCGCTACTGATGAGCGTTGGTGCGTGCCACCTCCGGTGGATCACGCGATAGCGGTTTTGAATAAGTCTACTGCGATCCCGGTGTTCCGGGATGCCACGGACAAGAGGCTGGAGCCTCTTGCCCGTCATACCTATTCTATTATGGGTTCTATGCTGAAAGCTCTGTTTGCTTCCCTTATGGCGGCCCAGGCGGTCGCGAGCTGGACGCAGGTGCTTAGGTGCGTTTTGGTGGCTGATTCTGCCCCATCGACGACATTGGATATGGTGGATCAAATCCATCAGGGTGTCATGTATTTGTGCGATGCGGACTTGGATATGGTCCCGTTGGCCGCACGTGTACACGGTGTGGCGGTGTTGCCTCGCCGCTTGGTTTGGTTGAAGTGTTGGTCGGTGGACCAATCTTCGCGCAAGACCTTAGCCAATCTGCCCTATGACGGTTCTCGCCTTTTTGGCGAATCCTTGGATACACTGATAAAGGGGATCACGGGGGGTAAGAGCACGCTCTTGCCCCAATCCCACAAGGCTAAGGCGACTCCCGGTAAGAAGCATGCTTCCTTTCGGCCCTCTCAGGGGTCCTTTCGTGCCTTTCGGTCGCACTATAAGGGCAAGCCGTTCAAAGGTCAGGGCTCCCAGAAGAAGCCGTGGACAGGTAAGCAGAAGTCCGGCCAGTCCGGATCCGCTGCCCACAACAGTGAGGCCTGAAGGGGCGCCCTCACCCGGTTCTGGGGTGGGGGGACGCTTGCTCGGTTTTCCACAACCATGGCTGTCCCGGGTTCGGGACAGGTGGGTTCAGGAAATCGTTCGATCTGGTTACAAGATCGAGTTTCTCTCTCGGCCGGAGAGCAGATTTTTTCCCTCAAATCTTCAACTGTCTCCGGAGCGTTTGCGGGACCTGAGGGCTCAGGGAGTGGTGGTTCCGGTGCCTCATCGGGACAGATTTCGGGGGTTCTATTCCAATCTGTTCACCGTGCCCAGGAAGGAGGGCAAGGTACGTCCGATTCTGGACTTAAAAGCTCTGAACCGCTTTGTGCGGGTCCGCAAGTTCCGCATGGAATCTCTGCGGTCGGTGGTGGCTGCCCTGGTTCCGGGGGAACTCATGGCCTCCATCGACTTGAAGGATGCATACCTACACATCCCCATTTTCGAGGGTCACCAGAGGTACCTTCGATTCGCCATTGCGGAGGATCACTACCAATTTGTGGCGTTACCTTTTGGCCTCGCTTCGGCTACGCGGGTTTTCACCAAGGTGCTTGCACCGCTGCTGGCCTTGTTAAGGGCCCAGGGCATCTCTGTCCTGGGGTATCTGGACGATATTCTGGTTCAGTCTGCGACCAGCCAGGGTCTGGAGTCGGATCTGTCCGTCACGGTGCAGACTCTACAGGAGTTTGGTTGGACGATAAATTATCCAAAGTCGACGCTGTGTCCGTCGGTTCCTCTTCCCTACTTGGGGATGATCCTGGACTCGGTCCAGGCGAAGGTTTTCCTACCGGACGACAAACTCAAGACTCTTCAGGGAGAAGTCCAGTCCCTCAGGGACGTTCCGTGCTCATCCCTGCGGAAGTGCATGAGGTGTCTAGGATTGATGGTCTCGGCTTTCGAGGCGATTCCCTTTGCCCAGTTTCACACGAGGGGTCTCCAGGCGGAGATCCTGTCCAGGTGGGACGGGCATCCGCAATCTCTAGATATCCAGATTTCGTTGAGTCATTGCACCAGAAGGGACCTTCTGTGGTGGCTCCAGTCCCCGGCGGTGTCGGGGGGAAAAGTCTTTTCGTCCTCTTTCATGGACAGTGATCACCACGGATGCCAGCCTGTCGGGCTGGGGTGGTGTTCTGGGCGTTCTGTCCGCCCAGGGAACTTGGTCGGAGGAGGAATCCTCCCTTCCGATCAATATTCTGGAGTTGCGTGCGATAAATCTCTGCCTTCAACGTTGGACGGACAGACTGCACGGCTGTCCGGTTCGGGTTCAGACGGACAATGCCACGGCGGTGGCTTACGTCAATCACCAAGGGGGCACCAGGAGTGCCCGCGCAGCTCGGGAAGTGGCCGACATTCTTTCCTGGGCCGAGACTCATGTCTCGGCGATATTAGCGGTACAAATTCCGGGGGTGGAGAACTGGCAGGCGGATTATCTGAGCCGCCAGACCCTGGATCAGGGGGAGTGGTCTCTCCATCCGGATGTCTTCCAGATGTTGTGCGCGAAGTGGGGTCTTCCGGAGGTGGACCTGTTCGCGTCTCGTCTGAAAAACAAGGTAAACAGGTTCGTGGCAAGAACGCGCGATCCTCGGGCAGACGCGTCAGACGCGTTGGTAGCCCCGTGGCATCAGTATCGCCTGCTGTATGCGTTTCCGCCGATTCAATTGCTGTCCAGGTTCCTTCGCAGGTTGATCTCGGAACCACACATGGTGATTCTTGTGGCACCGGACTGGCCTCGCCGGTCCTGGTACGCGGACCTCGTGAATCTGGCGGTCGACGCTCCTTGGCGTCTGCCTCTTCGAGAAGATCTCCTGTCTCAAGGGCCGATATTCCATCCTGCTTTACAGTCGCTGGCTTTGATGGCCTGGCTGTTGAAACCGAGGTCCTGAAGGATAGGGGTCTCTCTCCGGAGGTCATTCACACTTTGATTAACGCGAGGAAGTCTTCCTCGGGGAAGGTCTATCTCCGTACTTGGAAGGCCTATTTTGCCTGGTGTGAGTCCAGGGGGTTTTCACCTCGCACTTACTCGGTGTCTAGGGTGTTGTCCTTCCTTCAGACGGGTGTCGACCAGCGTTTGGCGCTGGCTACGGTCAAGGGTCAGGTGTCTGCGCTGGCCGTTCTCTTTCAACGTCCTGTGGCGTCTAACTCTTTGGTTAGTACCTTTGTTCAAGGGGTGCGACATCTGGTCCCTCCTAGGAGGGAACCTTTACCTCCTTGGGACTTGAATCTTGTTCTGTCCGTGCTACCACATGCTCCCTTTGAACAGATCAGGAAAATCTCGTTGTCCATGTTGTCCAAAAAAGTCGCTTTTTTGGTGGCGATCACTTCGGCTCGCAGGGTTTCGGAGCTGGCAGCTTTGTCCTGCAAGTCTCCGTATCTGGTCCTTCATCTAGATAAGGTGGTCTTGCGACCTAACCCTTCTTTTCTTCCGAAGAGAGTTTCGGATTTTCACATCAATGAGGACATTGTCCTGCCTTCGCTCTGCGCGAAGCCCAAACATCCGAAGGAGGTGGAGCTGCATTCCTTGGATGTTGTTCGGGCGATTAGGGTTTACCTGAAATCGACTGAATCTTTCCGCAAGTCGGATTCCTTGTTTGTCCTTCCTGAGGGACCTCGGAAGGGCTTGGCTGCGTCGGCCTCTACCATTGCCAAATGGATCAGACAGACTGTGGAACAGGCCTATGCTTTGAAGGGGAAAGTTCCCCCTGTGCCTGTGAAGGCGCACTCTACAAGATCTCTGAGTACGTCTTGGGCCTGTCGTTATGGGGCTTTTGTGGCCCAGGTGTGTAAGGCGGCGACTTGGTCGTCCGTTCACACCTTCACAAAATTCTACAGAGTGGATGTTCAGGAATCGGCAGATGCTTCCTTTGGCCGCAAGGTTCTTAGTGCGGCAGTTCCTTAGAGCCTCTTGTATGGGCTCCTTGGCTGTTTGGGATACATGTTGTTATCCCTGGGTTGTTTGTTTTCCTGGGTTTTTGCTTCTGTTGAGCAAGTTTTTTTCTCCTGTTGCCCAGATGGTTTCCTTCTTTTGGTAAGGTTCCTTTCTCTGCTGTGGAGACGGCGTTGCCTTGGGCGCGGCTGCGTTTCCCACCCCTAATGTTTGCACTGCTTTGGGACGTCCCCATTGTGACGAATATGAAGATGGCGGCGACTGTCGGAGGACGTAAGAGAAAACGGAATTTTTGTAAAATCTTACCTGTAAAATTCCTTTCTCTGAGTCCTCCGACAGTCGCCGCCCCCGCCCCTCTTTTGGGGTTGGTTGTATACTCTACTGCTATTCCACTGAAACTGAAGTATGAATACAGGAAGTAGGAGGGTATTGACTGAGGGGACCACCCCCTGGGGGTGGGATGTGTTAAAGCTTTTATATTAACATATTCTGTTGCCTAGCTACTCCTTCGGAGCAAAGTCTAATACCCTATTGTGACGAATATGAAGATGGCGGCCACTGTCGGAGGACTCAGAGAAAGGAATTTTACAGGTAAGATTTTACAAAAATTCCGTTTTTTTCTGATGTCAGTGAACACTCACATTTGGAGGATAACATAAAGGCATTTATACCCCTCCTCTCTCACACTCTAGCGTGAAAGTGTAAGAAAACACAGCCATGGGAAATGCCCAGCTACATAAACTTTTTAGTAATAAAGAACCCTTTGAAAGGTTAGAATCCCTAAAAGATGAAGCTTACAATACCAACTGCTATGGTTCCAGGTCAATGATACCGGCATACTAATAACATAATCAGCACATTCCATGTAGGAGTATTGGCTTCTTCCAGTTTTTTAGAGCAATGTATGTGTTGCAGTGAAAACACATGTAGCTATTGTCATTTTTTAGAGGGCAGTGTACCTCCTCCACTCAGCTAAACTAGATTTGTCATTAGTGAGGGTTTGTGTTGCCTGTAATCCTACTATTAACCACCTCAATACTGCAATTTCAGCCCCTCCTGCCCAGGCCAATTTTCAGTGCTGTCAAACTTTGAATGGCAATTGCGTGGTCATGCAACAATGTACCCATATGAAATTTGTCTCATTTCTTTTCACACAAAGAGTTTTCTTTTGGTGGTATTCGATCACCACTGGATTTTTATTTTTTTGCTAAATAAAACGAAAAAAAGGACTAAAACATTTTGAAACGAAAAAAAAAAAATATTATTAAAAACGAAAAAAAGACTAAAAATTTTGAAACAAAAAAAAAATAATAATTATTTGTTTCTGTTATAAAATTTTGCAAATAAATAATCTTTCTTTATAAATGTAGACTAAAATGTATTCTGCTACATTTCTTTGGTGAAAAGATCCCAAATGAAGGTATATTATTTAGTCTGTGGGAAAGTTATACCAAGTCCACAAACTATGGTACAGTGCCTTGAAAAAATATTCATACCCCTTAAAATTTTCCAAATTTTGTGATCTTACAACCAAAAAATATAAATGTACTTTATTGGGATGGAAAATACAGCTGTTCTGTGAAGCCCTCAAAGGTTTCTAGAGAACCTTAGTGAACAAACAGCATCATGAAGGCCAAGGAACACACTAGACAGGTCAGGGATAAAGTTGTGGAGAAATTTAAAGTAGGGTTAGGTTATAACAAAAATATCCCAAGCTTTGAACATCTCACGGAGCACTGTTCAATCATTCATCACCCAAAAAGGAAGAGTATGGCACAACTGCAAGGCATGGCCGTCCACCTAAACTGACAGGCCGGGAAAGGAGAGCATTAATCATAGAAACAGCCAAGGGGCCCATGGTAACTGGAGAAGCTGCAGAGATCCACAGCTCAGGTGGGAGAATCTGTCCACAAAACAACTATTAGTCGTACACTCCACAAATCTGGCCTTTATGAAAGAGTGGCAAGAAGAAAGCCATTGTTGAAAGAAAGCCATAAGTCCTGTTTTCAGTTTGCGAGAAGCCATGTGGAGGACACAGCAAACATGTGAAAGAAGGTGCTATGGTCAGATTAGACCAAAATTTAACTTTTTGGCCTAAAAGCAAAACGCTATGTGTGGTGGAAAACTAACACTGCAGATCACCCTGAACACACTATCCCCACCATAAAACATGGTGGTGGCAGCATCTTGTTGTGGGGATGCTTTTCTTCTGCAAGGACAGGCAAGCTGGTCAGAGTTGATGGGAATATGAATGAAGCCAAATACAGGGCAATCCTAGAAAAAAACCTGTTAAGAGTCTGGGAAAGCCCTAAACCTGGGGTGGAGGTTTACCTTCCAGCAGGACAACCACCTTAAACATACAGCCAGAGCTACAATGGAATGGTTTCAAAGCATATTCATGTGTTAGAATGGCCCAGTCAAAGTCCAGACCTAAATCCAATTGAGAATCTGTGGCAAGACTTGAAAATTGCTGCTCACAGACGCTCTCTGTCTAATCCAATTGAGCTTTTTTGCAAAGAAGAATGAGCAAAAATCTCACTCTCTAGATGTCTGGCATCTAGAAAGCTGGCAGAGACAATACTTTTTCAAGGCACTGTATATATCTGAAAATGTATAAATCCTGATGTACTGATGGGCTATCTAATTTCTTGAGGCCCAAAAATTCCAGGACATTACAGATATCCCAAAAAGGGACTCAGAAAGTCCAAGGTATTTAGTAAGCGGCATAGCAAGTTTTTAGAAGTTGTAATTTTTTGTCACTATTTTTTTGGAAAATAAAACAATTGTTTTTTTTTTCACAATTATTTTACTGTCACTAGTGCAGTACAGCGTCATCATATAACTGGTATGGTGGTGATCAGGGACACTGACTGGTGACTGTATGTAGAAAACAACATTTTTAAAATATTTATTTTCTTTTTATTCCTTTTTTTTTATGATTTTATATTGCATACTGTGACCAGAGCAATACAGTGTTACCACAGTAACACTGTACTACTCTGGAGGGGTGATCAGGATTATTATTTTTTTTTTTTACAAACTAGGATTGCTTATAACAATGAATTTCACTGTTATAAACAACCATTTTTTTGGATTGAAAACTATTAATTCAATGTATACTATTTAGATTAGCGGTGATTGGCCACAGCTAATCACATGGTACAGATGGGCTGTAATTGGCTCTGTCTGCACCATCTGATCATTGGGACCAGTCACAGAGATCAACACAATATTACACAATGCACGGCATGAATGGAAGCCATCCATTGTGTACAAATCTCATGTGATCTACTTTGATTGGTTACAGTGATCACATGGTACAGGCAGTGGGCCGGTTCACTGTTCGGTCATCTGCTGTGTCCGTTGGACACAGCGGGTGACAGATCGCACTGTGGGGTGCACGGGAGGCGCCCTCTGGGGAGGACATCATATGATCTTCACCCAGAACGAGAGAGCTCCCGTCCAGCCTATAGTAAAATGACATTAAAGTAGAGAAGGTGTAGAAGTAGAAGGTGTTAAAAGTATAACTACAAAAGGCAAAACTTTTTTTTTTTTTTTTTTTTTTTTTAGTATTGGATAGAGTGGAGAGGGATTTCCCCTCCTCTCTATTTGTTTAGTTTACCATTATCATTGAAAGTGAAAATAAAATAAAAATCCCAAATTTTGGGTTTTACCCAGAAAATAATTAGAGGGTAAATCCTCAAATAGTTTGGTGACCTTAGGGGCCCCAAGGGACTCCATTAATTTACAAGGATTCCTCCTTATTTCTTGTTTTGGGTATGGGACAGGAAGTGAAAGTAAATCTTCCCAATTGGGCACAGATAGGAAAAAACTGACCGGGGTTAGAACCCTCCTTTACTCTATCCAACATAAAACAAAACATATTTCCTGTAGTCTTTCCTATAGTTCCTATAGTTCTACTTGAGGTAGCCAATTTGACATTTTCATGGCTCTTACTGTAAAGAAGCCTTTCCATATGTGAAGCGTAAATCTCTTTTCCTCCAGATGTAAAGAGTGCCTCCTTGTCCTTTGTGATGACTTTAAAGTGAATAATTCTGCACCAAAGCAACTATATAGACTACTTATGTATTTACACATGGCAAAAATAACCCCATGTAACCGCCTCTTCTCAAGGGTTCAGCTAATCTTTCCTCATAGCGGAGCTCCTCCATGCCTGTTTTCAGTTTGGTTGCCTATTCTGCACTCTCCAGTTCAGCACTATGCGGTCCTAAAGGCAACTCCAGGGAAAAAAAAGTATTTTTTTTCCCATGTAGTGGGGCTGTGCCCGCACTGCGTCGGTCAACTGCTAGTTAGGAGGCGGTCTAGGAGTGAGCAGAAAGCACATACTTGATTTTTCTTTTCCCTAGAAAACAGTGCTCCCCCACAGTCCAGCGATGGACTATTCCTGGTCTATAGAGCCTGCTCTGGGCATGATGACGTCAGGAACAGTGTATTTAACCACTTTAAGACCGGAAGGATTTGCTCCCTTAATGACCAGGCCCTATTTTGCGATTCGGCACTGCGTTACTTTAACGGACAATTGCACGGTCGTACGACGCTGCACCCAAACAAAATTGATGTCCTTCTTTTTTCTTTTCCCACAAATAGAGCTTTCTTTTTGGTGGTATTTGATCACCTGTGCAATTTTTATTTTTTGTGCTATAAACAAAAAAGAGCGACAATTTTGAAATGACAAAAAACAATATATTTCACATTCTGCTATAGGACATTCTCACTTAAAAAATATTTTTTTTTTTTTAACATTTTAGGCCAATTTGTATTCTGCTACATATTTTTGGTAAAAAAAAAAAAAAAAAAAAATCGCAATAGGCGTATTTTGATTGGTTTGCGCAAAAAATTATCGCGTCTACTAACTACAGCAAAGATTTAGGTCTTTTTTTTTTTTTTTACTAGTAATGGCGGCGATCTGCGATTTTTTTGCGGGACTGCGACATTGCGGCAGATAGATCGGACCCCTAACTGACATTTTTGACACTTTTGGGGGTACCAGTGACATTACTACAGTAATCAGTGCTATAAATATGCACTGTTACTGTAATAATGACACTGGCAAAGAAGGGGTTAACGGTATAGGTGTTAAGGGGTTAAATGTGGCCCTAGGGGAGTGTTTCTAACTGTGGGGGTGTGGCTTCTGAGATTACCATAGAGACATGTGATCCTATATAGCAGGATTACATGAGCTCTGTGATCATCCCAGGGAGAAGGACAGTCGGCTGTGTTTACAATAGCTGACCATTCTCTCTCAGCGGGGAGTGATCGCAGGTGTCAGACGGCATTCGGAGCCGCCTGACCCGCGCATTAGCTTCCCTGCTGCCGAGAGGGGGTGGGAGCGCGCCGGTGGCGGCGTGCCCTCGCCCCCTAGCTTCTGGGCTGACGTAGATATGACTGACTAGCAACTGACGTAGATATGTTGGTTTGCGCAGGAGAGCCACCCTGCCGCAGTAAAAAGGCGGTGGGTGGTTGGGAAGTGGTTAAAACCAGGGCTGTGGAGTCGATAGATAAATGTTCAGACTCCGACTCCTCAGTTTTTTGTACTTCGACTCTGACTCCTCTGTATATGCTAATGTATTTTATACATTCCTTAAAAGGAAAGAAAGGCAACATGTCATTACCACAGGACTACTGGCTGGGAAGCCAACAGTCTACTGTATTAACAGTTTAAGCAAAAGACAAACACAATGAAAACAACAAAGTTTTATTTATTATTTTTATTAATTAATCAAATGGCTGGATAGTAGCAGCAGGCATAAACATCAGGAACAGAAACTTCCATTTTGTCTAAGAAGGAATCAAAGTCTAGAAGAAGTTGATCCTGAGTTACCACTATTGCTTAAAAGAACTTCATCCTGTGGAGGTATTTCAGGTCGTAATCCCTTCATGCGAACTGCTACATCATAGAGAGCCTTTTTCCCAGTAGCAGTCTGTTCACTGTTCAACAAAAGTTGGGTCATTGGGTCGACATAAATAGCCGCTAACAAGATTTCATTTTCCAGCAAAAGACTCTCTCTTTTCATCATTGAAGATGCAATGCCCTCAGCTATTAACACTCCCTTTTTTGTTCAGGCGATATAACAGGCTCTTCCATTCCAAGAGGAATTTACCCGGGGTTAGATTGTCACATTGCAACCTCTTGGTGACAGTGAAGGGGTGAGAAAGAAGGTTCTCCAGCTCTTTTGTTTGTGTCCACTGGCTTTCAGTTAATGCAAGATTTTCATTGTCCATTTCTTCTATGAAGTCTTTAAGTTCAAGCAAACGCTTCACCATTAAATAAGTGCTTCCCCAGCGAGTTGTTTGATCCAAAATGGCTCCTTTTCCTGCACGTCTTTTCAAAATTGCATCTGTTTTCGGGGCCCTGGCTGCAACAGTTACTTGCCGTAAATTGGCAATTAGTGTAGCTGCATGGCGATCTTTTAATCCATCTCTTATGGCAAGTTGCAGTGTATGAACAGCACATCGCATATGATGAATAGTAGCAAGCTTCAATGCTTCTTCAACAAAGTTGTCTAAAAAAATGTCAACATTCTCTTCAGTTTCTAAACTTTCTCCAATACTTGCAGAGCTGTCTTCCTCTACCTCTAATATCTGTTTGTTACCTTCTTCATCTGCGTTCATCTTCTCAATTGTGCTCAACATGTTAGAAGCGTTATCTGTCACAACACATAAAATCTGTTCCTTTGTCATTTCAAAATCTTCTAGAACTCCCTCCACTAACTTCTGAAGGTAATCACTGGTGTGATGTGCCTGAGTGTCCTTTAATCCGAGGGTCCGTGTTATTGTTTTGTTATTTTCATCCACAAATCTAACATTAATAGCGAAATAATTGACTCTGTGACGTGTGCATGCATCCATTTTAAGGAAGACAAAACGTCCTTTCAGAACTTTCTGTAGTTCTTCCTTTTTACATTTGGCCTCGTCAATTATAAGTTTCCTTATACTAAGTCATTAATTATAACTTATTGTGAATTGGGACATTTAAACTTGCTTTTTTTTTTTAATTCCAATCTAAATTTAGTAGGAGTCGGAGTTGGAGTCGGTGCATTGTTTGCCGACTCCGACTCCAGGTACCCAAAATTTCCTCTGACTCCGACTCCTTGACTCAGACTCCACAGCCCTGGTTAAAACTGCTCTAGTGTGGGGTTGCCAGACTGGTCTCTTGCTGGAATGATTGAAGGATTAGGTAAGTATATCTCCACTCTCGTCTCCCATAGAAAACAAATTAGCAGTTACCCAGTGTGGGAACAGCCCCACTGCATGGGGAAAAAAACAGATTTTGCCAAGAGTTGGGCTTTAAGCCAGCCATACATGAATCGAAAATCAGGGACCATCAACTTACTTCTGTACCAACAACCTGACAGGTATTTTCCAAACGATCAGTGCAGCAGGCTATAGCCGGCAACATTGATCATTGTGTTCTAACAGCGAGGAAGGCTCCCCGGAATCGGAAAACAATAGCACAGCGGGAGCGATTCCCCCATCCACCTCAAATGTCTGGATGGGAAAATCAGTCCCATTTTTTTTTTATTCAACCTGCTGGTTGAACGAAAAAATATATAACATACAGCTACCAGAGAGAGGAGGTAACGCTGCACAACACTATCTAGGCTCAGATCTATGGCTGAAAACAGCAATACCAAGTGTGGTTTGTACAATGTTGTTTTTTTCTATATTTTGCAGGTTACCACAGAACCATTTAGGTTTCAAACTGACCACAGCAACTTTTATTGTGCTTCCAGCGTTAAAAAATAAATGATCACCACTTCTATCATTAATTACAATGGAGGAGTATTCAGTACCATCACTATACTGAATGTTTTACTGACGGCAATGCCTGATTATAGGTTTCCAGAAAGGTGCACCATCTCTGCACATACCTCTAACATTGGTGGGGTTACTAAAACTAGTGCACACAGAATCTGGTGCACCTGTGCATAGTAACCAATCAGCTTCTAGGTTTTATTGTCAAAGCTTAAGGTCCAGTTCACCCTACTGCCACCTGAAAGTCACACGACTTCCTGGCGACTTGAGTACTACTTTGATGCGACTTTGTCTTGTCCAGGTATGCAGAGATAACAGCATACAGGAAGAGGCCATGCACTGCCTGGATATTCTTCCCATAATGTTAGATCCAAATCACATCAATATAAAAACGAGGATATGACTTGGAGGCGACTTCCATTAACCAGTTAACGACTGCACATATACTGCGGCAGGGTGGCTGCTCTGCGCCAGATCACGTATCTAGTATGTCATCTGAAACTCCTGGGACTGTGCCGTTGGCAACCCACTAACGCTGTTATTCCACACAGCGGGTGCCCAGCAGCAGGTGTCGTGGACTTGATGTCCGCCGACACCCGCCAAATACACATGGCACAGGCACGACGACAATCTGTAAACAAGGCCAATTGTTGTTCTGTCAGAAGGGAAGGCAAAAATCCTGTGTTTATGCTAAGCAGGAACACGGATCTTTGTACTCCCCTAGTCAAAGCACCTCCCCCACAGTGAGTAAGCACAACCTAGGCACACAGTTAACCCTCTGATCGCCCCTGATGTTAATCACTTCCCTGCCAGTGTCATTAGTACAGTGACAGTGCATATTTATTTAAAGCGGAGTTCCAGCCATTTACTCACCTGTCCAACGGTCCAGCGATGCGGCCGCCGGAAGCCTCGATCCTCTCCCTCGGCATCACTGCTGTGGGCACCCGGCTGTTACAGTTTGCGGCTTCACAGCCGGGTACCCACTGCGCATGCGCGAGTCGCGCTGCGTGCCGTGATTGGCCGGCAATCTTCTGGGACCTCTGACGTGTCCCAGAAGATTGCAGGGACGGAGGGGTGAGGAGAACTTCCGCTCAGGGCGCCGCGGCGCTCCGAGCGGAAGTAGGAGCGGGTACCTGTCAAAACTAGGTACCCGCTCCCCCCCCCAAAAAATGACATGCCAAATGTGGCATGTCGGGGGGTCAGGACTCCCTAAAGCGGAAGTTCCACTTTTGGGTGGAACTCCGCTTTAAGCACTGATCACTGTACTAATGTCACTGGTCCCCAGAAAGTGTCAAAGGTGTCAGCTAGTTGTCCGATTTGTCCACCGAAATATCGCAGTCCCGCTATAAGTCGTTGATCGCCGCCATTACTAGTAAAAAAAAAAATATATTAATATCTCATAGTTTGTAGACGGATAACTTTTGCGCAAACCAATCACTATACTATTGGGATTTTTTTTCCAAAAATCTGTATTAGAATACATATTGGCCTAAATTGATGAAGAAATAAGATTTTTTACATTCTTTTATTGGGCATGTTTTATAGCCAAAAGTAAAATATGTTTTTTTTTTTTTGTTTATTTTGCAAAAAATAAAAACCCCAGGGGTGATCAAATATCATCAAAAGAAAGCTCTATTTGTGGGGAAAAAATGTCAAAAATATTATTTGGGTACAGAGTCACACGAACGCACAATTGTCGGTTAAAGTAACGCAGTGCCGAATCACACAAAATGACCTGCTCATGCAGGGGGTAAACCTTCCGGAGCTAAAGTGGTTAAAGTCTTTGAGGACAAGTCGGATAGAGGTCACCTTGAAGTATAGTGCCTTGCGAAAGTATTCAGCCCCCTTGAACTTTGCGACCTTTTGCCACATTTCAGGCTTCAAACATAAAGATATAAAACTGTAATTTTTTGTGAAGAATCAACAAGTGGGACACAATCATGAAGTGGAACTAAATTTATTGGATATTTCAAACTTTTTTAACAAATAAAAAACTGAAAAATTGGGCGTGCAAAATTATTCAGCCCCCTTAAGTAAATACTTTGTAGTGCCACCTTTTGCTGCGATTACAGCTGTAAGTCGCTTGGGGTATGTCTCTATCAGTTTTGCACATCGAAAGACTGAAATTTTTGCCCATTCCTCCTTGTAAAACAGCTCGAGCTCAGTGCGGCTGGATGAAGAGCGTTTGTGAACAGCAGTTTTCAGTTCTTTCCACAGATTCTCTATTGGATTCAGGTCTGGACTTTGACTTGGCCATTCTAACACCTGGATATGTTTATTTGTGAACTATTCCATTGTAGATTTTGCTTTATGTTTTGGATCATTGTCTTGTTGGAAGACAAATCTCCGTCCCAGTCTCAGGTCTTTTGTAGACTCCATCAGGTTTTCTTCCAGAATGGTCCTGTATTTGGCTCCATCCATCTTCCCATCAATTTTAACCATCTTCCCTGTCCCTGCTGAAGAAAAGCAGGCCCAAACCATGATGCTGCCACCACCATGTTTGACAGTGGGGATGGTGTGTTCATGGTGATGAGCTGTGTTGCTTTTACGCCAAACATAACATTTTGCATTGTTGCCAAAAAGTTCGATTTTGGTTTCATCTGACCAGAGCACCTTCTTCCACATGTTTGGTGTGTCTCCCAGGTGGCTTGTGGCAAACTTTAAACTACACTTTTTATGGATTTCTTTAAGAAATGGCTTTCTTGTTGCAACTCTTCCATAAAGGCCAGATTTGTGCAGTATACAGTACAACTGATTGTTGTCCTATGGACAGAGTCTCCCACCTCAGCTGTAGATCTCTGCAGTTCATCCAGAGTGATCATGGGCCTCTTGGCTGCATCTCCGATCAGTCTTCTCCTTGTATGAGCTGAAAGTTTAGAGGGACGGCCAGGTCTTCGTAGATTTGCAGTGGTCTGATACTCCTTCCATTTCAATATTATCGCTTGCACAGTGCTCCTTGGGATGTTTAAAGCTTGGGAAATCTTTTTGTATCCGAATCTGGCTTTAAACTTCTCCACAACAGTATCTCGGACCTGCCTGGTGTGTTCCTTGTTCTTCATCATGCTCTCTGTGCTTTAAACGGACCTCTGAGACTATCACAGTGCAGGGGCATTTATACGGAGACTTGATTACACACAGGTGGATTATATTTATCTTCATTAGTCATTTAGGTCAACATTGGATCATTCAGAGATCCTCACTGAACTTCTGGAGAGAGTTTGCTGCACTGAAAGTAAAAGGGCTGAATAAATTTTGCACGCCCAATTTTTCAGTTTTTTATTTGTTAACAAAGTTTGAAATATCCAATACATTTAATTCCACTTCATGATTTTGTCCCACTTGTTGTTGGTTCTTCACAAAAAAATACAGTTTTATATCTTTATATTTGTAGCCTGAAATGTGGCAAAAGGTCGCAAAGTTCAAGGGGGGCGAAAACTTTCGCAAGGCACTGTAGTACAGGAACCTTTTCTAAAGTCAGAACGACTTCAGTAGGGCTAACTAAGACCGCTCTCATTGACTAACCTAGGATTTCACAGGTCATGCGATTTGGGGTCTCACAAGTCGTGGCGGTGTGAACCGAGCCTAATTGAACAAGGTGAAGTTAAAAGCTAATTGGTTACTATGCACGGCTGCACCAGATTCTGTGTGCTCCAGTTTTAGTAAATCTCCCCCACATAGGTGTGTGCAGCCTATTGCATTAGTATGTATTAAAACATGGACAGTGTTAGTAGCGTAGAGGTTGGCGTCAGTAGGGCAGTCGATTGGGTCTGTAGTTTTTTTTTTTTTTTTTATCATTTCATTTTTTTACAACTTTTTTTTTTAGGAACCCCGTTGGCGGCTTTTGTGAAATAGCAGGGGGAATCTGCACTGCACAGGGCGATTAAGGTGTGCCCAGGCACACCCAGCACACCCCCTGCAAACGCCTATGCTCCCCCATAGAATCCACTCCACGGGTCAGCTGCCTGTCTAGACTCAGCTATGAAAGGTGTGCAGAATTAGACACTGAACACTATATAGAACACTATATAGCAGGGACAGAGGCTGTAATGTTTGTTCCTGTACAGAAGCCAAGCAAGTTAAAATATGCATACTTTAAATGTTGTTCCAACAACTTAAAGGTGGTTATAAACTAGTAGAGTTTTGTTTGACATTTTTTGGTATAAGAACGATTGTTTTTCTAATTACAAATGGGGTCAAATTGACATTCATTGATGAGACAGTGATGAGAAAATTAGACGGAGGAGGATGGAAAAGTTTTCTCGAATGGATGAATTTATAACACAGAATGTGGTTTTCATTCAGTAAAGTCTATTCCAGTGTTTCTCAACCTTTTTTCAGTTGCGGCACCCTTAACAATTCTGCACAATCTCGAGGCACCCCATTCTAAAATGTAAAAAATAAAAACCTAAACTAATAGTTATACATAAGGCAGCAACATCCATACACATGGGCTAACATTAGAATTGATTTATTCCTCTGCAAACTGGTACGGATTAGTATTCTAGGGTTTATCTTCTCCTTCAGTTTCTCTTCTTCTATTTGCTAATGTGACCCCAGTGCTGATGGAGAAAGGATGAGGAGGAGTAAATAAGGATACTGTGCAAGCACTCGTCATTCTACTTATCAACAAGTGATGTCACTGGTTGTCAGGATGCCAGTGGCTTGACCTGCACAGTGCCCAGGGTTGTCAGGGTGCCAGTGGCTTGACCCGCACAGTGCCCAGGGTTGTCAGGGTGCCAGTGGCTTGATCTGCACAGTGCCCAGGGTTGTCAGGGTGCCAGTGGCTTGATCTGCACAGTGCCCAGGGTTGTCAGGGTGCCAGTGGCTTGATCTGCACAGTGCCCAGGGTTGTCAGGGTGCCAGTGGATTGACCCGCACAGTGCCCAGGGTGCCAGTGGCTTGACCTGCACAGTGCCCAGGGTTGTCAGGGTGCCAGTGGATTGACCCGCACAGTGCCCAGGGTGCCAGTGGCTTGACCCGCACAGTGCCCAGGGTTGTCAGGGTGCCAGTGGCTTGACCCACACAGTGCCCAGGGTTGTCAGGGTGCCAGTGGCTTGACAAGCTCAGTGCACACAGTTGTAATTCTACAAAGTAAAAACCTGTGGCAATTTGTTGCCATTTTGCCAAGGCACCCCTGAAGAACCCAGGAGGCACACCAGGGTGCCACGGCACCCTGGTTGAAAAAGGCTGGTCTATTCATTCCCAAATCGCATGTTAAAAGCAAACAAAATCTTGAACTACTTTTGAACATGCGAATGTGCTGAGAATTTTTGTCCGAATTTTTGTTTGAAATTTTATTAGTGTATACTCAGCTTTACGGTGAGAAATAAATAGTTGGTGTAAAATAGAAACATCACCAAAGCTGATCTACAGACTGATCTGTATCAGCAGTATAAAAGGACATTTTAATCTGAACATTTCCCTACTCCTCCCAGACAGAGCCTGCTGAACAGCTTTAGATTCCTTTTATGCTATATTTGTCTCCACCAAAAAGGACAACACCCTAGCCACAGCCTTTTTTGCTGTACATAATATGAAGAGAACGGCCAACTCAGACGGTTGTTCTTGTTGGCATACACAGCAATGGGAAATACACTACAAGTAAGGCCCCTTTCACACTTGTGCAACCTAAAAGTCGATTTTGACTGGAACCATATAAAAAAAACACAAAGGGCGCACCGACCTAGTGCATTATCCTGAGACAAATAATTTACTGTATAAAAACATGGTAAGTATTACACTCACAAATTTGCAATTGTTAAAAGCATCACAGATCTCAGCATGTTTCATTCAACTGTATCATCCTATATAACAGAACTAAACTCAGTGGGCTGACCCATTTTGAGGATTTGGCTCTGAAGAGGAAACCCTCGAAACGCGTAAGCCCACTGGGTCTCCAGTTTCTGTTGTATATGATAAAGCAATTGGATGGTACATGCGGAGATTTATGACGCGCTTTTAACAGTTGCAACAGCTGAAAAGACAGCTATGGCTAGATTTATATTCTTGGAAGGAAGGAAGGAAGGAAGGAAGGAAGGAAGGAAGGAAGGAAGGAAGGAAGGAAGGATCTTGTTCCTTTAAAGCAGGTTAAACAGCACAGTGCTTGTGCTGTCTAACCTGTCCCTTTCCATGCTGTAAAAAACCTGGTTGATTCTGCCTGTTCCTGTGTCCCCCTATGTAGATTGACCACAGTAAACATGGCTGCTGATCCAGGATACTGTGGCCAATTTATGTGCCTACGTCATCCCGCAGTCTCTCCTCTTTCTCCCTCCTTTCCTGCCTGTCAGCTTCTGTGTGTGAGCGATCTCCTCCCAACCTCCCCTCCTGCCACAATTAGTTGCTGGCAGTAAAGTCAGAATAGGATTACTGCCAGATCCTCTGTTATACCAAGGTATACTACACAGTGTAAATGTTTGTTTAAAATGATGCCGCATTGCCGCTAAATACCTTCTTTTAGATTGGCTCTGTGACCTCTCAATCTAAGGGCTACAGTGGGAGGGGCTGAGCGGACAGCACAGAGGTCATTTGACCTCCCGGCTGAAGAGGGGGATCTCTGCCCCTCCCGCTGTAGCACTTCGATCAGGGGAGGAGAGCAGCGGGAGGTCACATGACCGCACAGAGGCAATCTGAAATATGGTATTTATTTATCAGCATCATTTTTACCACTTTAGACCCGGAGGATTTGGCTGCTCAATGACCAGGCCCTATTTTGCGATTTAGCACTGCGTGAGTTTAACGGACAATTGCACGGTCCTGCGACGCTATACCCAAACAAAATTGACGTCCTTTTTTTCCCACAAACAGAGCTTTCTTTTAGTGGTATTTGATCACCTGTGCAATTTTTATAAACAAAAAAAATGAGCGACAATTTTGAAAAAATAACAATATTTTTCACATTTTTTTATAGGAAATTCTCCAAAAAAATTTAAAAAAATCTAAATTTTTTAACATTTTAGGCCAATTTGTTTTCTGCTACATATTTTTGGTAAAGAAATAAAATAAAAATAAAAATCGCAATAAGCGTATTTTGATTGGTTTGCGCAAAATTTATTGCATTTACTAACTACGGGAAAGATTTATGTCATTTTTATTGGTTTTTTTTTTTTTTTTACTAGTAAAGGCGGCGATCTGCGATTTTTTTTTTTGCGGGACTGCGACATTGCAGCGGACAGATCGGACCCCCAACTGACATTTGTTACACTTTTGGGGGTACCAGTGACATTACTACGGTAATCAGTGCTAAAAATATGCACTGTTACTGTAAAAATGACACTGGCAGGGAAGGGGCTACCATTACTGGTGATCAGTGGGTTAAATGTGTCCCTAGGGGCATGATTCTAACTGTCAGGGGGTGTGGCTTGTGAAGTAATCACAGAGATATGCGATCCTATATAGCAGGATCACATAGCCTCTGTGATTACTTCACGGAGAATGACAGACGGCTGTGTTTACATCAGCCGTCTGTCCTTCTCTCTCTGCTGCGGGAGATCGTGAGTGGCCGGCGGCCATCGGAGTCGCCAGTCACACGCGCTGGCTCCCCAGCTAACGAGCGGGGGCGGGTGCGCGCCCCTGGCGGCGTGCGCTCGCCCCCTAGAGTCTCCTGAGCGAGCGACGTAACATAACGTCGCTTTGCCCAGGAGCGCCTGCCTGCCGCAGTAAAACTGCAGCGGGTGGTCGTTATTTGGTTAAAACAAACATTAACACTGTGTAGTATAATCCTGCTCTGACTTTAAAACCACTTTAAAGTTTTATCTTCATATGTGCTGTCCTAAGCTGGCCACACACATATAGATTTTATTTGAAACTTTTGAAAACGAGGAGTAATGGCCCTATTTAAAGGGCAAGGCGCAGTGAGACCATACTTTATTGTGGGTCAATATTTGCAGGTAAGTAATTCAGCTGGAAGGTGGAGGATCACATGGTGTGGTGGTAAGGAATTAATATTATCTGGCACATATAATATTAATATTCACTGAAGAAGGGATTCAGACCTTGGACACCTGATATATAAAGGCATACACTGAAATGTATGTATGCAGTTTACATTGACACACAGGATATATATGTAAAAATTTCTGTTTTATTGGATTTTTCAAGTATTTTAGTCACGTCTGATAAACACAAAGTTAGTTGCTCTTTGAAACACTGGAAAAAAAAAAATGGCAAAACTTTTTTTTTCAATTTTGGATAGCGCAACGGTTGTTAGATTTTTTTTCCCCATCTGTGTCCCTTTGCACAGTTTTTCCCTCATTTCCTGTCCCACAGCCAAAACAGGAAGTGAGAAGAAATTCCTGCAAATTAAAGGCAAGAAGAAAGGCAGCGCCATCTAAGAGTAGCAGTATGAGACTGTAATAGCCATAATAAGTAAACAACTCACAAGATAATGAGATGTAAGCATTAAGAATAAGTCCCCGCTGTGTATGACCGGATGGTCGGCGATTCTAGTCAGAGAGGCCGGAGGGAGCCTTCGGCTGTGTGGGTGGATAGCAACACTTCCTGGGGCTGGTCCGAGGATGCTGGGGGGAGCCGATGTCCCGGGCGTCACAAGCGATAGGAGTGGCATGTGTTCAGAGCATGCGTGTTTCTTTTTCAGGCCGCCGGGGGGTGGGGGGCTTTGTTTGAAGGTGGGATTTATATACAGCCAACCAAATTGCACTAAATACAATCATGGAGAGACAATTCCCAGGTCACCAGAACTAGTGTCCCCATTGGAAGATTTGCCTTTGGGGACAACCCAAAATTTGGGATTCTCTTTTACTTCTTTCAATGCTAATGGTAAACAAGACAAATAGAGAGGGGTAATGTCCATAACGGGGGCACAGACAGTAAAAAAAAACTGACAGGGGTTCTAATTCCTCTCCACTCTATCCAACACGTATAAAAAAAAAAAAAAGTTTTGCCTTTAGTTATAATTTAACCACTATCTTCTCTTTGCGCATGCATATTTTTCGGCTCGTTTCCCTAGACCTGACTAAGCTTCACATAAAAAATCCAATTTTTTCGAATTCTCCCTTTTCACACTGGTATGCTCGGTCACACTACACTCAAAAAAGTACATTCGTTTTTTGTTTTTTTTTCTTTTTTTTGAGCATAGTCATGCATTTTTTGGCCCCATGGATTTCAAAGGGAAAGGGTTTCCTATAGAACAGGGGTTCTCAAACTTCGGCCCTCCAGCTGTTGTGGAACTACACATCCCATGATGCATTGTAAAACTCTTGACATTCACAGACATGACTAGACATGATGGGAATTGTAGTTCCTGAACAACTGGAGGGCCATAGTTTGAAGACCCCTGCTATAGAACAATGATACATTCGCAAAAACACCTGTAATAGGCCTAAAAAAATCAGATATGGATGCAGGCTTTTACATTTCCTCATAACGGGCAGGGCCCTCAAATTCCTCCTGTATGGAATTGTATTGTAACTGCACTGTCTTCCCTCATATTGTAAAGCGCTGTGCAAACTGTTGGCGCTATATAAATCCTGTAGAATAATATTAATAATAATGTTGCTGAATTAATAGTACATACCTCCATCCCTCTTGTGGGCTGAGATTTTTGATACAAGCCATTCTCTAGCTTCTGGTTTGGCATTCCTGGCAAGCTCGATCACAACTAATGGGTTGAATTCAGGCTCAGAATAAGGCACGTTTTTGAAAGTGCCTCTTAACATTTTTGCAGAGATCTGTGCAATAAAAAGGACAACTGCTGTTAGTGTCAGGCTGAGAAAAAATAAAATGACATTCATGTTAAAAAAGCTATTGCACTGCTGTGTCGTACTGTGTATCCTTCCTAAAGGTTTACACATCAAAATTGTCACAGGTAAAATATACATCAATCCTTCCAAACTGGCATAATACAAATATCTTTTGTAGTTTCCCACTTTAAGGCCGCTTTTACTTGATCAGACCAATCAGGTCCGCCTCAAAAACGGGCCACCCATTCTTCTCTATGGAGAGGCGGATGTCAGCAGAGATGTGTCCGCTGACACCCGTCTGTCATTGGATCCGAGAAGATCTGCTTAAAACAGTCGGATGGAGATATGTTTACCATCTGTCAAGCAGGTTGGATCGGGTGATCCAATCTCCCCATAGGAGGAGAGCGGGACTCTGACCGGTCCATCTATGCACCTATGCATCTATGCAGAGACGCACCTGTCATCTGTCTGCTCAGCGGGTATCAACAGAGCGATCCCCATTGAGCAGATCTGCCCCATGTGGGCCTTAGTCCCGGTTCACACTTGTGCGATGCGGGAAGGCTGCGAATTCGCAGCCTGTTCCCGCATCGCAAACGCACATCTGGCAGTTCACACTGCCATATGCGATACGCAGGGGGTGTCAATGAAATGTTAACGACACCCCCAGTTTGATCGCATATCGCAGTGCGCTCTGACAGTTCGCACAGGAAGTGTGAACTACTGTGCGATCCGATCCTGATGCGGCTGGAAAAAAGGGTCCTGTGCGTCTTTTGTGTGGGTGCAGTGCGAATTTCAGCCATACAAAGTGTATGGCTGAATTCGCACCGCACATCCGATCGCGTGTAATGAAGGAGCAGTGCTCTATGATATTACATGCGATCACCACACTCGCAAGAGTGTGAACCGGCCCTAAAGGAGAAGTAGGGCCAAGGCTCTTTTGGCCCTACTTCTCCTGTGGGTCACAGGAGTGCACTTAGTTCTGCACTACTGTGACCAAATTCAGCCGACAGCGGGCTAAAGTCTGCTATCAGCTGATATCATAGAGCCAGTTCAGGCTCTGCAGTGATCCTGACAATAATGTCAGGACCTGTCCAGATGCCTGACCACCAGCTGGCTCAGCCTCTCAGCAAGCCGATGAGAGCCTGAGCCAGCCGCTCCTGCCCCTTCCACAGTCCACCACTCCAGTAAGCACTGGAGGGGCAGAACAGAGAGCCAGTGACTGACAGTGATGCACGATTCTGGATAAAACGAGAATCACGATTTTTTAGCTTAAAGGGATTGTAAAGTCAGAAGTTTTTTTATCCTAATGCATTCTATGCATGTCACAAGGTATTTGTGCAGCGGCTTTTCAAATGCATTTTTTTGGAAAAAAAATACAAATTTTTTAACTTTAATGCACAAAAACACAATAGAATACCCAATTGTTTGGTAAAATTAAAAAGATGATATGCCGAGTAAATAGATACCAAACATGTCACGCTTTAAAATTGTGCACACCCATGCAATGACGACAGACTACATAAATGTATTTATCCAAAGGCGACACTTTAAAAAAAACCTTTACAGGTTACCGCTTTGGATTTACACAGTAGGTCTGGTGCTAGAATAACTGCCCTCAATATAACTCATGGCGATACCTCACTCATGTGTGATGCGATCGCTGTTTGCGCGTGTGCAGGATTGACGCATGCAATCGCCTTTGCATGTGAGCATAGGGGGACTCTTAGTGCCAAAGGGACGCAAATAAGCGGCCTCGGATTTAGGGGGTTGTACCGGGGTGATGTCTTCAACTATACCCCTGTACCGTTGTTTAGAGCCGACGGTCGGCTTTCTTGTAATAATTTTATGTATATATATTAGGGGGTTCTAAGTAACTTTCTACCAAAAAATACTGATTTTAACTTGTTAGCAACAAGTGTCAGAAAAAGGCTTAGTCTCCAAGGGGTTAAAAACAAATTATTTTTTTTTCTTTTTACACTGTCCCCTTTAAAAATAAAAATAGCACTTTTATTTCAATCACAGGGAATATAAATATCCCCTGTAATAGCAAAAAGGCAGGGACAGGTACTCTTTACTGGGAGATCTGTGGTCTATTAGACCCCAGATTTCTCCTCTGCCCTTAAAAGCTACAGGTCAAACCAAGATCGGTACGATCCAATGCTTTTTTCAAGCCACTAAGGGTTTGTTTACAACCACAAAAACAGAAGTAATGAAATGCTAATTACTTCTGATATAGACTATAGAGATGATCGGAGCAGGTCTATGGTCTATACGATTAGCCGCTGGAACAAAACCTGGCCTGCCCATCTGCACCAGCGGCCCACCCACCTCCATGAAGGTCCAGATACACTTGCCTAAACTCACTGACCTTGAAGTGCCAGCCCATCTCCCAGTACTAGCGTAGGCCCATCTGTGGACCCGAACAGACAAGCCCATCCACCTACCCTCATCCTCCAAATGGAATCCCCAGCTACAGCAGGTATGACTATAAAACCCCTGTGTCCCTGATGGTGAAGGAATTGGGACTGATCTCGAGTTGAGGGTTGACCTGAGGTCTATGGAGCTCTATTGTTCACTGGCACGCTGAAAAATAGCATTTAATGTGGAAAATGTTCCTGACCTCTGTGTTAGAACCTCTGCAGGGGTTTTTACTGCTGGTTGTATTCATGTTGGGGAGGTTTGTTATACTTCTGTAGGTATCAGACATTCATTGTTGCATGTGTCATCACTGGAGGGATTTCCCTCAGGTTCGGCCCTGGTGACTCCCTACAGAAGCAGGTGAGGTGTGTCAGCCTCACCTCCCTCTGCATTCCTGGTGATGGTGCAAGCGTTGGGAGCCAGAAAGAGGCGTTTGCTAGTAAAGCAGTGTCAGGTGTCTATGTATTGAGGGGGGTAGGGGGCACCCAGTCTGACATTGCAGCTAGGGTTCTAGGGCACCTAGGAGGACGGGACAAAGTACTATGTAATGCTGTGTTAGGCCGCTTTCACACAGGCTTTTTGATCGGGGCCAATCGGGTGCTCCATGCACACCTATGGAGCAGCAGATGTCAGCAGTGACATGTCAGCTGACACCCGCTCCTATCCAATCTGATCCGCTCCGTGAAATCCAGACAGATGGAATCCCTATTTTCCATCCATCTGGAGGATCAGATCGGATGAGAACGGACAGGCGTTCCAATTTCATCCGATCTCCCATAGAGGAGAGCAGGGATCTGACAGCTCCATCTCTGCACACAGAGCGGACACGGACCTGTCATGTGCCTACTCAGCGGGGATCAGGGGATCGATCCCCACTGAGCAAAACGGAGTCCACCGGGTGGAAAGTCAGTGTGAAAGGACCCTTAGGACTTTATTTTGTTGTCTACAGAGATAGCAGGGGCCAATGCTAACTGATAACAGTCCAGAGGAAGAGAGCACAAGAAGTTATCAGGTTTCTGTCTAGATGAACAGCTACTTTTTCCACTTACTGAATAGAATAAAATGCTTTCAATGGTATTTAACCACTTCTGGACCAGAAGGAATTACCCCCTTAACGACCAGGCCATTTTTTTGCGATACCGTACTGCGTTACTTTGACTGACAACTGCGCAGTCGTGCGATTCTGTACCCTAATAAAATTGA
The DNA here is from genome assembly GCF_965119305.1 of Pelophylax lessonae. Lineage (NCBI taxonomy): Eukaryota > Metazoa > Chordata > Amphibia > Anura > Ranidae > Pelophylax > Pelophylax lessonae. The sequence goes on along the minus strand of NC_138772.1, from coordinate 168,054,368 downwards.
TGTCCTTTTTTTCCCCACAAATAGAGCTTTCTTTTGGTGGTATTTGACTGATTTTTAATTTTGCGCTATAAACAAAAAGAAAAAAAAAAAAAAGGAGCGACAATTCTGAAAAAAAAAAAAATTAATTAATATATTTTCCTTCCTGCTATAAAATATTCCCAATGAAAAAAAAAATTAAAAATCAATTTTTTTCATAATTTAAGGTAACTTTGTATTCTGCTACATATTTTAAAAAAAAATCCCAATGAGCATATATTGATTGGTTTGCGCAACAGTTATTGCGTCTACAAACTAGGGGAAAGATTCATGTAATTTTTATTTTATTTTTTTACTAGTAATGGGGGCGATCAGCAATTTTTAGTGGGACTGCGGCGGACAGATTTGACACCTAACTGACATTTTTGACACTTTTGGGGGGACCAGTGACAATTACTATAGTAATCAGTGCAAACAATATGCACTGTTACTGTACTAATGACACTGGCAGGGAAGGGGTTAACACCTGGGGCGATCAAGGTTAAATGTGTCCCTAGGGGGTGCTTTCTAACTGTGGGGGGGGGCTTGCTGCATGAACACAGGGACCTGCATTCCTATTTTCCATCTGTCTGGAGGATTGGATAAAAACTGACAGTTGGTCCGTTATCATCCGATCTCCCATAGAGGAGAGTGGGACTCTGACAGCTCCACCTCTGCACACAGAACGGAGACGGACCTGCATACCTCCCCACATTTTGAGATAGGAACGAGACACACCTATTAGCAAAATCACGTATGCATAGGACACGCCCCCTGCCTCTCCCCTTTTAAGTAGAATTAAACAAAAAAAAAAAAATGATTCGTTAAACCCACAAGTGCTTTTTTTATCACTACTATTCCTTTATATTGGCTTTTAAATTTTTCAAATGCAGTAATTTAGAAATTGGATGAAAGATTTAGCACTGGGAAAAACTTTTTGAAAGATAAAAAGTATGTTTTATTTACAACTATATAGGTCAGACCAAAATCAGGGACAGATGAGGGGGACAGAGGGACTTTGACCCAAATCAGGGAAAGTCCCTCGAAATCAGGGACAGTTGGGAGCTATGGACCAGTCATCTGCCTGATCGGCGGACCGATCCCCCGCTGAGCAAAACAGAATCCGTGGGGTGGAAAGCCGGTGTGAAAGGACCCTAGTGGGCCATACACACTATACAATTGTCTTTAGATTTTTTCCTTTAGATTTACCAAAACCATCTACAGTAACCCCCCTTCATCACGCGGATTACGTTCCTAACCCACCCGCGAAAAGTGAAAATCCGCGAAATAGAAAGACCCTATTTAAATACACTCTAGGCATGTTTTTATAACTTTCCCTGTACTTTTAAAAGCATTTTAGGCTCCATTCACTCCTGGGCGTTTTTGAGTGTTTTTCAGCTCCAAAAACGCTCAAAAAAAAAAACGTTCCAAAACGCCCAACAAGTAAAACCCCATTCATTTAAATGGCCCCTGTTCACATCTGAGCGTTTTGCAAAACGCCTGTAGCTGAAAAAAGTACATGAGCTTCTTTTTGGGCTGATTACCAGCGTTTTTGATAGATGTCAATGCCTGCCTCCAAAAACGCCTGAAAATCGCGGTAAAAATCGCGGAAAAAGCTACGCTCAAGTGTGAATGCAGCCTAAGGGCTCTTTCACACGGTCCGCCTCTGTAGGCGGATCCGTGCTCCTCAGTGGGGATCGATCCCCGATCCCCGCTGAGCCAGCGGATGACAGCTCCGTCTCCGCTTGCAGAGCGGAGAGGGAGGTGTCTCAGCACCCGCTGCTCTCTATGGGGAATCAGATGAGAGCGGACCGCCTGTCCGCTCTCATCCGATCCCATCCGATCCGATCCCCAGGACGGATGGAAAATAGGGTTTCCATCCGTCTGGATTTCACGGACAGGATCGGATGCGGATGGCAGCGGAAATGTCACCACTGACATCCGCTGCTCCATAGGGCTGAATGGGGCATCCGATCAGATCCGCCTAAAAAACTGACAGGCGGATGTGATCGGACCGCCCGTGTGAAAGAGCCCTTAAGGTCTTTAAACACACTTTTAAAACAATAGAAACACATAAAAGATACTGAGAGACAGAGCAAGAGCAATGGAAAACACAACAATATTAAATTAACAATGAAAAGGAAAATAATATTAATAGGTCTTACAGAAAAAAAAAACGCAATATACCGAGACCACAAAAACTGAACTGCGATATAACGGAGGTACTGTAATATGAGGTCAAATCTAAACACTTTCTATTGTATGCAGTCAGGCAGACCCCTGCACTACATAGCTGAAGGTAAATCTAACAACAAAAGTTGTATAGTGTGTATCCAGCTAAAAAGTGCTAAATTATTAGAAGCACCTGATTTTTTTTTTTTTTTTTGCATTAGGAAACAGACAGATCATATGTCCTATGTGTTACATGCAATGTTCCTATTTTAGTCCAGCACTCCACTAAATCCAATCCCTCCTATCAGTTGCACCGGTGAACATTCCTAGCTTATGTCCATAAGTTTAATAGAAAGAAATGAATGCTGATCTCTCATATTGTATACACAGATCACTGATCAGTGCAAATGACATAGATCAGCAAAAACAACATAAACAATACATGTGTATAATACATGCAAACATAATATTACATTCCTGTGTCTATGGCCAGTGCCAGGACTGGGCTGTACAGCAGGGACAAGCAGAATCAGAATAACATTGTGTATGTAGGATAAGTACAGCTAGATATGACATGCTGATGATGTATATCAATGGCAGAGCGATCAGAGTTCCCCCAGATAATACATACTGTACTTACTTCCCCTTCTGCAGACTGCACTCCTCCCTCTACAACTCTGCTACAGGACCTTCCCTATGTCACTGTCATGTGACCAGCTCCTGGGGTGGGCGGGGCCGGCTGTGCTCTGTATACAGTGTCTGTGTCAGGAAGCTGAGGATGTGTCATAGAGTACAGGAGGCTGTCATCTCTGCATTAGGGTTGCCATCTCATCCATTTAATCCAGGACACTTATTAATTACACAGGTTCTGTGGCTGATTAAGGTGGTAATTAACCACTTTACCACCGGAGGATTTTGCTGTCTTCCGTCCAGGCCACTTTTTGCGATTCGGCGCTGTGCGACTTCAACTGACAATTGCGCGGTCGTGCGACGCCAAACCCAAACGAAATTTACGTCCTTTTTTTCCCACAAACAGAGCTTTCTTTTGGTGGTATTTGATCACCTGTGCGATTTTTACTTTTTGCGCTATAAACAAAAAAAGAGCGTTTATTTTGAAAAAATAACAATATTTTTAAAAAATTTTTATATGAAATTCCCCCCAAAAAAAATGTAAAAACCAATTTTTTTAAAAATTTTTGGCCAATTTGTTTTGTGCTACCTATGTTTGGTAAAAAAAATCGCAATAAGCGTATTTTGATTGGTTTGCGCAAAAGTTATTGCGTTTACTAACAAAGGGAAAGATTTCTGTCATTTTTGGTGTTTTTTTTTTTTAACGCGTAATGGCGGCGATCTGCGATTTTTTTTGCGGGACTGCGACATTGCGGCGGACAGATCGGACCCTTGACTGACATTTTTGACACTTTTGGGGGTACCAGTGACATTACTGCAGTAATCAGTGCTATATATATGCACTGTTACTGTAAAAATGACACTGGCAGGGAAGGGGTTAATTTTATTGGAGAGGGAGGGGTTAATGTATGCCTTGTGCTTACTGACGTGTGTGGGGGGAGGGGACTGAGTGAGTCATGGACAGATCGGATGTCCAGCTATGCTGAACAGTCCGATCTGTCACTCCCTGTCACTATGGAGATCCGCCCGCTGTGTTTACACACAGCGGGCGGATCTCCAGACTCGATCCCCGACGATCGGGTAAGAGCAGCGGCGATCGCCGCTGCTCCTCCCCTGGCCCGACTCCCGCTGTGAATGAAAACAGCGGGAGCGAGCCTCCGTACTACGTCGTCAGACGATAACGAGCCACTCTGCCGCAGTAATATTACTGTGAGCAGAGGTAAAGTGGTTAAACTCACTTGGTGCATTATATCAGCCTCAGAACCTGTGTAATCAATATATGTCCTGCATTAAAGGGATGAGGTGACAACCCTACTCTGCAGTCAGGACCAAACTGTTATCAGATTAGTTATTTCATAAAATCCAGTCTGAGATGTGTGAGGATTGTGGTCGATCACTATTGGTTCCTGATAACAGAGACATGATAAGAATGTGGAATATTAGGAGATATCTCGGAGTGACCAAAGGCTTAACCACAGCTATGCACATTACTGCAGGCATTTTTATGATTTTAAAAGTACATAAGAACTCATTCACACCACCCACATCATTTGGATTCTGTGGATCTGCATAGATCATGTATTGAATTGTTTTGTATCTGTATTGTCTTCCCTTATGTTGTAAAGCGCTGCGCAAACTGTTGGCGCTATATAAATCCTGTATAATAATGATAATAATAATTAGGGGTCTCCCCAATAGAGCCCATGGTCCGCTACAAGATTTGATCTGGCCTGTAGTTAGGGTCAGTAATGTGTTCTGACATTCAGATCTCTTGAGGGGGTCTTCGGATGTCAAAGGGGGACTCTAACGTGATGGGGGGAATCTGATGTGATTTGGGATTTTCCGATGTGAAGGGGGGGGGGGGCTCTGACACAAAATGGGGACTTTAATGTGATGGAGAAGGGACTCTGATGTGAAGGGGGGACTTCTGATGTGAAGGTAGGACTTCTGGTGCGGTTGAGGAACTTCTGATATGAAGGGAGGGACTCTGATGTGAATGGAGGACTTCTCATGTGATAGGCTGGGGACTTCTGATGTGAAGAAGGGAATCTGGTGTGAAAGGGGGACTCTGGTGTAAAAGGGGGACTCTGATGTGAAAGGGGGGACTCTGATGTGAAAGGGGTACTCTGATGTGATAAGAAAGCCTCTGATGTGAAGGGAGGACTTCTAAAATGAAGGGAGGGACTCTGATGTGAATGAAAGACTTCTCATGTGATGGACTAGGGACTTCTGATGTGAAGAAGGGAATCTGGTGTGAAAGGGGGACTCTGGTGTAAAAGGGGGGCTCTGATGTGAAAGGGGGGACTCTGATGTGATAAGAAAGCCTCTAATGTGAAGGGAGGACTTCTGATGTGAAAGGGGGACTCTGGTGTGAAAGGGGGGACTCTGATGTGAGTGAAAGACTTTTCATGTGATGGGCTGGGGACCTCTGATGTGAAGGGGGACTCTGATGTGATAAGAAGGCTTCTGATGTTAAGGGAGGACTTTTGATACGGTTGGAGGACTTCTGATATGAACAGGGGACTCTGATGTGAAGGGAAGGGGGACTCTGGTGTGAAGGGAAGACTTCTCGTGAAATGGTCTGGGGACTTCTGATGTGAAAAGGGCACTCTGGTGTAATGGGGAGGCCTCTGATGTAAAAGGGGGTCTTTATTCTGATGGGGGCTTCTGATGTGATGGGGGGACTCTGATGTGAAGGGGGTACTTATCATGTGATGGGGAGGGGGCTTCTGGTGTGATGGGGGGACTTTGATGTAAAGGGGGGGACTCTGATATGAAGACAGGCTCCTAAGGGGGACTCTGATGTGATGTGGAGGCTTCTGATGCGACTGGGGAACTTCTGAAGTGAAGGGGGACTCTGACTCCCAAACCCTTCCACTGCACTTCAATGTATTCAAAATGCCAAAATCAGCATTTTAGAATACTGTCACTTTTTTAAATTCGGCACCTTTAGCAGCCAAGTAACCCGGACGTGACGTCATCACGCTGCTTTCGGGTTACTACATCGGAGACCCGATCAAAGCCAAATTCAGCTTTTATTGGGACTCCAACCAGCCGGTGGACGTGCCGCTGAAGGAGGAGGGAGGGGGCGTGACCCCTCCTGCTCGCTGGGGTAACAGCCCAGCGGCTCCCAATCCACATCGGCTGTTACCACCTGAAATCCGACCACCAGGTCTAAAAAATGTTAGCTGCAGGCATCACCCCGGTACAACCACTTCTCCGAGCCGACGTAGAGCTACGTCGATTCGTGGGAAGTGGTTAAAAGCTCGGTTTACTGACAAAGGGTATAATGAAAAAAGTCTGGATGCCACTATCGAGGAAGTGGCTCAAATGGATAGAAGTGCCATGTTAAGAAATGCCAATAGAAGAGGAGGCCCAGATGAATCTTTGAAAAGTTCTTTTGTTACCTCCTTTTCGATTCAACATCATACACTGAAAAAGATTTTCAAAAAAGATTGGCCCATCCTAAAAAATGATAGTGTTCTAAGTCCTTTATTGCCTGAACAACCTCGTATCATCTTTGGGTATACACCATCTTTAAGACATAAAATTGCCCAGAATGTTGTAGACTGGCCAGTGAGACCAACCTTCTTTCAAGAATTAAAAGGATTTTATCCATCATGTCGGAAATGTAAAATGTGTGCACTCAACTCCTTTAAAGGAAGAATATTTGAAAAGTTTTGTTCTCAACAAACTGGACGATATATAACATCAATTCATTCATCACGTGTTCTACAAAAAACCTAGTGTATATGATACAATGTAAATGTGGTAAACAATACATTGGTCGGACTATTAGACCTTTACAGGTACGTCTAGGGGAACATGTTGCTAATATTAAAAAGGGTTTAATGGTCACCCCGTATCTAAGCACTATGACCACTGACACCTTAAGAACCCCAATGATACTCGGTTTGTGGCTATAGATAAAGTTAGCCCCCATTGGAGGGGTTGTAATGTTAGAAGGGAAATTTCCCGATGGAATCCAGATGGATTTATTGTCCTAAATATTACACCCCATTCGGATTAAATGTCGAGTGGGATGTAAACTGTTTTAATAATAATAGTTAGGACATACATTATCCATGAGCTTGAGAGAAGGTTTAGCTTCTTTTTCTAGGCTTTTTGTTGCCACTTGATGGCTGTATGGGTTCTGTTTACATATTATGCTCTGCTTTTCCAGATTGGCATTTTTATCAACTACAACACTGAGGTACCCGTATTTTATTTTATTTTTTTAAACAATACTGAGGTACCTAGGGGTAGTGAAGTGTTATTCCATAAGCACTTGGGGGTATGTAATTATTATTATATTTTTTTTGTACTTATTTGGGATTCTTTCTCCCTTCTCTCCGGTTGTTCAACTTTCGGAGAGACCGGGTATATGAGAAGTAGACTTCCGCCCTTCTTTTTGGTTGCCCTCTTTCCGTGGAATTCGATGGTAGGGAAGATTGTATTTCCTTCCACACCTCTTATGATTGCCCTTCTTCAGTTCCGTCTCTGGCTTCTGAGTAGCCCAACTTCCGCCCTCACTAGGTCTATATATAAAGTGTGGTGTGTACCTGGTAGCCACGCCCCTGAAGACGTCAAATGTATGACTAAACGCGTTGGGTGGTACCAGACGTGACATCAGTTCAGTTCAGTTTTTATGACCACCGCTGCAGCTTCTGTTTTGTTACACTTGATTTTAACATGGGTTATGTAAGTGCATTTGCTCTTTTTAAATAAACAATTGTATACAGTATCACACTATAAGTCTTCCATATTTTATGTGCCTGTGTATGCTGGGAGTAATAGCCTAACCAGAGGAATGCAGGGACTCACAGACTCCATGTGCAGGTGTTTGGGAGATTTATCCCTAAGGCTTATTTGGCTTTTCCATTGAATTAGAGGCCAATTTGTTCTGGTAAGCAGCCATTTACTCATTGGTGTTGATCTACGGAGAATTCTTGGGAAGTTGGACTCTTTCCTTTTGCATGTTTCTATGAATCTTCCCCCTTTTTTAGTCTTTGGAATTCACTTTTGGGACATTTATTATTATATATTTTTTTTTTATTTCTATTTAGGTTTAAATTTTAAACATGTATTTCTCCTGAACTTTTGCACTTATTTGCTTTTTATCAATTGGTAATATCCTTCACTAATTGTCACTCATTTTTGGACACATCTTTCATTGTATTTATGTGTGTGTTATGAATTATTCCTTGGGTATTTTTTCATGTCACTGAGTGTGTCTTTTTTTCAGAATTATGGTTTAATCAATTTTGTCTCCTTGATGATTAGTGCAGCACTTTTTGCATATATATATTTTTGGTTTCGTCTATTGGCCCATGCTAACAGTTGTCACACTTGTTTGTATGTATTTAGCGCAGATTGTTGCACACAAAATTTTTTTGCAACGATACATGTCCCCCAGGGCAGTACCTAGGTCCCCATACGCTTTTTGGCAATAAATTGCATATAAGCCTTTAAAATGAGGACTTTTGATTTTTTATGTTCATGTCCTATAGACTTTATTAGAGCTTGCATGTTCGCTATAACTTTTTCCCTGTTCGAGATGTTCTGGTGAAAACCGAACAGGGGGGTGTTCGGCCCATTCCTACTTGCAGTACTTCTTCTTCCTTCAGTTCCCCAGTCTCTCTCAGCCTCTACTTCTGATCCCCAGTCATCGATTCCCTCTTCCAGGGACCCATAGTGATACTGGAAACTTGGTGACCCCACATCAATGGCCCCTACCTCCCCTACTGAAGGACTTACATTTCTGGGCTCATTGACTCCCCTCTGCCTCTTTAAGAGCCAGACTACTTACTTCTGTAACTGCTTCCAATGCATCTTGTGACCGCTGCTCAGCCCTGACAACTTGTGTGGTCTCCCTGGTTTGGCAGATGGTTGTGCAGGTTTGCATCACTGTTCCCAGCCCCAGGTGTACTCTCTGCACTCCCCGTCCTCTCCCAAAAGGGGTCGCCACTATGGGTGTCAGCAGTTCTTAGGTGGTTCCTACTTCCCAATTCACATACAATCTTCAGGGCTGGCAATCACTCCTCTCTAGCTTCAGTAGGGTTATGTCTCCTTGCTCTCTTTCCAGCAACAGACTTGGTGAACTAAATTATCTTCAGAATACTCTCTAGCATCCCCTTTTACTGACACCTGCACACTGACTCTTATAGCTGCAGGGATGCCCCCCTCAGGTCAAGCCCCCTGACACAAATCTGTACTCACTGTGTGCATAATCAGATCCTTCCAGTGTCTTTCTTCCAGTCAGCTCTACAGGACCTTCGGGTTCAGTTTCTCTCTAGATCTTTAGGCCCTCAGGTCGACTACTTGAGGTCACATGGCAACTTCTACAGAAAAGGAGGCAGCCACCACCTCCCTCTGGGACTCCGCTCTCCAGCCGAAAGACCACAAGCACATGTGCTCTTGCCATTTATACAGCATCCCAGCATGCATCGAGGCACTTTTCTCTGCCAATAACAAGGGCTGTACTAAATGTTTGTGCACTCATTTGTCAGGTTTCCTCCCACTTTCCAATATGCCTCCCTATTGGACCAGTGTGAAACACTTCAGACAAACTGAGTTGCACCTGAGCACAATGAGCAGACCTCACTAGCACATCCAGCTCTCTGGTAGGCAAAGAACAATATAGATTTACCTGGCAATCCTTCTGGCAAGCAGAAACGATCCAAAACTATACTCTCTCTCTCTAGCACCTACATAGGAGGGTGCTACACACTATATGGAAAAATGGATTTGGACAGTTCGATTTTCAGCCAGTTAATGGGCACCAATCGGTAATCGGTTGTGATGTTTTTGAGCCCAAAAAAACGAAGGACAAGTTTGGTAATTTTCTGCCAAACGAACGATAAATTGAAAGGTTAATGTGTTTCTTGTCCAAACTGTTTGCCCTAGGTATATGGTTGATCCAGTGAACTCGACAGTGACAGTGAAGCAGGCTGTCTACTAGATATATTTAACCACAGTGTCAAAACACAGAGAGGCTGGGTCACTGGCATCGCCGGGTTTGTGAAAATGTCGGTGTTGAACCCAGAGAGGCAGCTAGGGTCCTGGGCTCGACCTTCTGCCCACTCTTTAAGGGGACACTACTATCGGCTGGGGACACAATTTGGGCGGTTATGCCTGGTTTTGTAGGATGTTTAGGCACTCCAGTGCCAGATTTTTAGCCCAAATGTATAACAATGCACTGGTGGACAGAGACTCATGGACCCTTGATTCTTGCACCACCCCTTAGTTAGGACCCACCTTAGAATAGGGCTTAGGGGTAGAGACATTGTTCTGCTTGTTCCTTCCTGAGTTATGTATTAATTTGCACCTGTTATTTTACACTATTATAGTGGCCACTGAGTTTTTCCCATTATTTGGTTGTTGATTTATTGTATGTTGCAACAATAAATATTGACCTTTCAGCATTGGTGTGTTGAAGAGCATGGAGTTGGCACTGAGAACAGGGAACCCGAGATACAGTGGCTCCTTTATGGGTAATTGCTTTACTTTGGATGGATTTCTTCCCACTTCCTGTTATGGCTATAGGACAGGAAGTGAAGGAAAACACCCTAATAGGACACAGATGGCAAAAAAAAAAAAAACCCAACAAGGATTCTAGCTCTCTCTTACTCTATCCAACATATAAAAAATAGCTTTAGTGTCTCTTTTTCATTCTTTTTGTTGTCAGTGTTATATCAAACAGAAAGCAAGGACTTCCTTATAGTGGGTATGTATCAGCACCACAGCTTTTTTTCGCCTGAAATGCAAGGGAACTCGGTTCCGGCACCTTCAGCACTGAATGTATTTAATGGCTAGGGGTGCTGGGGTGTCCTGGAGGGTTGCTGGGGGATCTGTTGTCGCTAGGGGGATCTACTGTTGCTGGGAGACTACTATTAGGGAGTTCTATTGTTGCTGGTGGATGATCTATGTGATCTTTTGTTGCTGGGGGGGGGACACATATTGCTGGTATAGATCTAATGTTGAGGGAGGGCCTATTGTTTCTGGCTACTGTGCATTCTATTGATGCTGGCTGCTGGGAGACCTATTGTTGCTGGGGTGTATATATTGTTGCTGGGGGCATATTGTTGTGGGGGGGACAATTGTTGCAGGAGAGGATTTATTGTTGCTGGGGGGAGCTATTGTAGCAGGCGGTCTATTGTTGCTGATTGCAGAGGATCTATTTTACTTATTTTTTTGCTATCAATAACAAATTCCATAAAGATTAACTAAAACCACAACATGATACTTGGTTTTGTATTCTCTAAAAAAGACAGTACTGGAAGGTGGGTAGGGGGTATGGGGTGGAACCCAGGGACAATGCTCGGACGTTGGTAGGGGGCACTCGAAGGGGGGAGTGCCTGCACCTATTCTCTGAGGTTCTGTTCACATTTTGCCATCCCAGGTTGCAGGCAGAATCACCACGATTCTGCCCGTGATTCGTGATTCGGATGGCAAATCGCGGGATGCCCATGCAATCCCCGTCACTTCCAATGGCACCCCAAATGCATCGTGATTTTGCCACGAATGTCGCCCGACAAATTGCAGAAAAATCAAGCAAACAGAATCGTGGGACGCTTGTCCCGTGATTTGCCGATATTCTGGGACACCAAGATGTGAACAGAGCCTGAGACAAAAAAAAGCCTGGTCAGCACAAGTACTCAACATAACATTCAGAGCCAAAGTACACCTTTATGACAATGTGATGTATTCTGGCAACTGAAAACCATGCTATTGTGGAATATGGACAAAGAGATAGAGAAGTTGGGGCTTTAAGTTGGTGCAAGAACAAGCAAAAAATGTATAAAAAATATTGCATTTTATTGGTACAAAATTATAAAAACATCAATAAAAGGACTTTTTACATATGGCTCGACATTTTTCGCTATTGGATACTAGCTTCTTCAGGTGACAATTGGATGCTGCATATGTAGAACATCACAGGTCATTCGGAGAGAATCAAATGATAAAAGTTAATTCTTATAAAAGCAGACTAAGATGAAAAGAGGTTTTAACCACTTAAGCCCCGGAGGATTTGGCTGCTAAAAGACCAGTCGGTATTTCGCGATTCGGCACTGCGTGACTTTAACGGACAATTGCGCGGTTTGTACCTAAACGAATTTGGCGTCCTTTTTTTCCCACAAACAGAGCTTTCTTTTGGTGGTATTTGATCACCTGTGCGATTTTTTGATCACGCGCTATAAACAAAAAAAGAGCGTCAATTTTGCAAAAATATCAATATTTTTCACATTTTTTATATGAAATTCCCCCCAAAAAAAAGTAAAAATCAAAATGTTTTAACATTTTCGGCCAATTTGTTTTATGCTACATATGTTTGGTAAAAAAAATCGCAAAAAGCGTATTTTGATTGGTTTGCGCAAAAGTCATCGCGTTTACTAACAAAGGGAAAGATTTTTGTCATTTTTGTTGTTTTTTTTTTTAACGCGTAATGGCGGCGATCTGCGATTTTTTTTGCAGTACTGCGACATTGCGGCGGACAGATCGGACCCTTGACTGACATTTCTGACACTTTTGGGGTTACCAGTGACATTTCTACAGTAATCAGTGCTATATATATATGCACTGTTACTGTAAAATTACACTGGCAGTGAAGGGGTTAACTTTATTTGAGAGGGAGGGGCTGTGTGTGTCCCTAGGGGCGTGATTCTAACTGTGATTGGCTGTGGCTTGAGCTGTAGAAACACTGATCAACGGTCCTACGTAGAACCGTATGATCAGTGTTTCTACACAGGGGAGAATGACAGGCAGCTTGTTTACACAAGCTGCCTGCCTTTCTCCCTCTCCCCCGACGATCACAGAGTGACCGGCGGACATGGGGTCCGCCGGTCAAACGCGCGGGGGGGGGTCCATGACCGCGCGGGACCTTGCCGCCGGCGGCGCGCGCTCGCTCCCCAGAGCCTCACAGGCTAGTGACGTTTATTTACGTCACTTTGCCTGTGAGGGGCTGACCGCCGCAGTATATCTACTTGCGGCGGTCGGCAAGCGGTTAAAGAGAACACTTAGGCCCCTTTCACACATGGGAGTCCGTCAGCGGACTCAGTTTTTCTCAGCCGGGGATCGATCCACCGATCTCCCGCTGAGCAGGCGGATGGCAGCTCTGTGTTTGCGCTGTGTGCGGAGACAGAGCTGTCAGGTCCCCGCTGTTGGGGGAATCAGATGAGAACAGACCGTCTGTCCGTTCTCCTCCAATCCCATCTGATCCGATCCGCTGTACGGATGGAAAATAGGGTTTCCATCTGTTCAGATTTGACGGACAGGATCGGATCGGATGTCAGCGGACATGTCTCCGCTGGCATCCGATGCCCCATAGAGATGCATGGGGCATCCGTTCAGATCCGCCTGAAAAACTGACAGGTGGATCTGAACGGTACGCTAGTGTGAAAGGGGCCTAAGACCTTTTTCAGCTCCTGCCTGTGGAGGGACATCAGCAATCATAGGGGAAAGTAGCAGACCACAACAAGCCTTCCCTTCACTCTAATTACAGAGTGGTAAGGACCGCATGGGAAACCTGAAATCAGCCAAGTCTGAGTAATAAAGGTATGAACTAGTCTTCCTCCTAGTGTAGAGACTGGCCACAGGAATTCCTAGTGAGTCACTAAGTGTCGGTTCACACTAGGGCGACACGACTTCGGGCGAGTTATGCCGTCGCCCGTGCCCTGCGACTTCGGTGCGGCTTGCAACGACTTCACATAATGGAAGTCAATGCAAGTTGCTCCGATGTCGCCCTGAAGTAGTGCAGGAACCTTTTTCTAAGTCAGAGCGACTTGAGTCGCTCCTATTAGAACGGTTCCAATTGCACAGCACGGTCCGCTACTTGTCAGACGACCAAGTCGCCTGACAAGTCGGAACAGTGTGAACCGGCACTAATGGCACTTTTCCACTGCAAGTACCGGCTCGGCTCTACTCGGCCCTGCTTGGCCCGGTTTGCTTTTCCACTGCTGGTACCGCATGGTATGGTGTTGGAATGGTTTGGTACGGTACGGTATGGTTTGCTTTTCCACTAAAGTAGTACTAAAGTTAAGTGGGTGGGATAACAACGGGGTGGGTGGGATTCTCTGACCAATCAGTGGCTAGTAGTGACTGCATGCAAAGGATTGTGGGATATGGTACCTCTTGGAACCACAATCGAGTAGGTACTAAACTTTGAGAGCCGTACCGTTCGGTTCCATGCAGTGGAAAAGCGCCGCCGTACCGTACTGAGCCGTTCCTACACCGTACCATGTGGTACCAGCAGTGGAAAAGCACAAAAGCGAGCCGAACCGTTCGGTTCCATGAAGTTGAAAAGCACCATAAGTGTCTCTCTTGCTAAGGATCCTCCTTCATGGATGTTGCCACACCGCTTTAGGCTTATCTTGTGCATATGTATATGCTACATGATGCATGCAAAAATCTAATTTGAGAAATGCCACCTAGTGAACTTCTGTTACCAAACGAAATTATGAGATCCAGTACCAAGAATTATATTCAAAAACTAAATAATTCTTCATCTCGTTAGTTAAAAAAAATGCCATATGTGTACAGAACTGTCTTTTGAATATCTTTTTGTAATTTACTATGGTTTACAATAGGCGTGCTAAGCATTATAAACTCCAGAAGATGCACATTATATGATTGTAATTTGCAAAGCTTCGTCAAGTGATTGCAAAGTGTAAATTTGGTTCTTTCATCATAAGCAGATTTTTAGATGGCAGAACTGTTTTAAAAACAGGCAAAGCATACTTTAAAACTGTGCTTATGAAACTTTGAATTATTCCATTATAATAATAAATCTTCTACCACTTACTGTACTTTTAGATGTTTGCTTGTTTCCCACATCAGTACTGTTGTAGCAGTTAACGGAAATAATCAAAGGAATTACATTTTTTTTTTTTTTTGCTGTAATCAAGGTAAATTAAAATGAATTAGAATTAAATCAAAATATAACAAAATAGCACATAATCTGCTTTATTGAAAACGAGAGAAACGTTTTTATGTAATAAAGGATACCATGCTGACTGTAACTAAAGGCAAAAATTGTTTTTTTTTTTTTGGTTTCTAATAGCATGGAGAGGGATTAGAACACCTCTCAGATTTTTTTTTTTTTTTTGCTTCTGTACAACCAACCTGCCCATACATGGATTGAAATTCGGCCGGTCCCTGCGGAATCAGCCAAACTTCGATCCATGTATGGCAAGCTTGAAGTATAACTAAAGGCAAAACTTTTTTTTTTTTTTTTTTTTAGTGTTGGACAGACTGTAGAGGGCATTGGAATGCTTGTTAGTTTTTATTGCTGTTTGTGTCCCTGTTAAGGAGATTTCCCCTTTCTATTTGTCCTGTTTACCATTATCAATGAAAGTGAAAGTAAAAAAAATCCCACATTTTGGGCTGTCCCCAGGGGAAATCTTCCAATGGGGTCACTAGTTCAGTTGACCTGGGGGTTCCAAAGGTATTCCATAAATTTGTAGGGATTTTCTCTCACTTTCTGTTTGGCTATAGGACAGGAAGTGAAGGGAAATTTCCGCAATGGGACACAGATGGCGAAAAAAAAAAATCAGACACGGGTTATAATTCTCCCTTACTCTATCCAAAATAAAATAAAAAGTTTTGCCTGTCATTTCTATTTTAAACTGAATGGGTTGTTTTACAATGTGATTGTTTACAATCACTTTAAGGCAGAATTAAAGGGTAACTCCACTTTTGTGGGGGGGGGGGGGGAATAGCAAATAAAGAAAAAACAACATAGTGCTGGTGAAAAAAGGTATTTAGCAGTATATTTATTAAAATAATTGCATTTCCATGTTCTGTTTACTGTGGGAGACCAGATATAGTGAATGCAGGCTCCTGGGTTAGTAACACTTTAAGTTCCTGAACTGCCATACGTTTTTCTAGGATGAAGTAAACGTAGCCCTCAGTGGAAATAATGTACCCCCTTGAAGAATAAGTCCTCTCAATTCTGTCCACTGTTCCGTCTCAGTTTGACATGCCCGATTTTATTTTTTTTTATTCTATAATAAATGCACTGAACACTGTGATAAACCATGTAAGACAAAAGTATGTTCATTATGTGCTTTCAATGACTAAAGATAATCTTCTTGACTTGTTTATATTATCGTGCCTACAGCTGGATAGACTTTCTACCTTGCAGGAACCAAACTAGTCATCCAATTAGTTAAAAATTGATATATAGTGACAGGATATGTCCAGAAGTGATCAGGGAAGTATTGTGCAGAGCCTGGACTCACCTTCCCCATCTGTCTCGTCTCACTGAATCCTACCAGAAGAGACATGTAATGATAAAGTGCATACTAATCTTGACATTACTCACAAAAATTCATATAGTTTTCATTAAAAAAAAAAAAAAAATTTAGATATAAGCATTAAATGTAAAACTTGGAAAATGTTGGTGGCTGCTTACTGTACAGTAGGGACTTTTTTCTCTGTAAATCTGCAGCAAATTTTTTTATAAATGTTGCTGGATTGTTTTTTTTTCTAACAAGGTCACATATATTAAAGTGGAGTTCCACTGGCTTTTGTGTTTATTAAAAGTCAGCAGCTACAAAAAGTGTAGCTGCTGACTTTTAATAAACACACTCACCTGTCCCATGGTCCAGCGATGCGGCCGGGGGGAGCCTCGGTTCTCTCCATCTTCTCCCCGTGGCGCCGGCATCTCTAGCGTGGGCACCCGGCTGTGACAGCTGCACGTCCTGAATTTAAAGGCAATCTTCTGGGACCTGTAACGTGTCCAAGAAGATTGCAGGGAGGGAAGGGGAGAGGAGAACTTCTGCCCGAGCCACTTATGGCACTTTTCCACTGCAAGTACCGGCTAGTACCGGCTCGGCTCTACTCGGCCCTGCTTGGCCCGGTTTGCTTTTCCACTGCTGGTACCGCATGGTATAGGGTCGGAACGGTTCGGTACGGTATAGGTTTGCTTTTCCACTAAAGTAGTACTAAGTTAAGTGGGTGGGATAACAACGGGGTGGGTGGGATTCTCTGACCAATCAGTGGCTAGTAGTGACTGCATGCAAAGGATTGTGGGATATGGTACCAGTTTGGTACCTGTTGGAACCACAATCGAGTAGGTACTGTTTTTTCAGAGCCTTACCGTACCGTTCGGTTCCATGCAGTGGAAAAGCAAACCTATACCGTACCGTACCGAACCGTTCCGACCCTATACCATGCGGTACCAGCAGTGGAAAAGCACAAAAGGGTGCCGAACCGGTACGGTTCCATGCAGTGGAAAAGCACCATTAGGTGGCCCGAGCGGAAGTGGGAGTGGGTACCTGTCAAAACTAGGTACCTGCTCCCCCTAAAAAAAAAAAAAATGGCATGCCAAATGTGGCAAGTCAGAGGGTCAGGACCACTTAAAGCGGAAGTTCCACTTTTGAGTGGAACTCCGCTTTAAGAAACATAAGACACAGGATTAGACAGATTTCTACTTTACATAGTTGCATAGGTAGTCTGGTTGAAAAAAAACACAAGTCTGTCTAGTCCAACCAATTAAAGGGGAAAAAATTAAAAATAAAAAATATCCTAAAGTAAAAAAATCATACGCTCCTATATACACAATCCTTTACTCACAGTTGATCCAGAGGAAGGCAAAAAACCTCCTGAGAGGCAATCGGATATTCCTTGGATCAACTTTACCTAAATTGTTATTATTCAGTTATATTATGTACAATTAGGAAATAATCCAGACCTTTTTTAAAGCAATCTGCTGAGCTGGCTAGAACCAGCTCTTGAGGGATTCTTTTCCACATTTTCACAGCTCTTACTGTGAAGAAACCTTTCCGTATTTGGAGATTAAGGCCCCTTTCACACATACGGTCCGTTCAGTTCTTCAGTTCAGTCACGTCAAAATGTATCAGTTTTCCATCCGTTTTTCATATATTTTTCATCCGTTTTTCATCAGTTTTTCATCTGTTTTTCATCAGTTGTCATCCATTTTTCGTCAGTTGTTATCCGTTTTTCATCCGTTTTTCGTCAGTTGTTATCTGTTTTTCATCCGTTGTCATCCGTTTTTCATCCGATCCGTTTATTTGACGGATGAAAAATAGGGCATTCATCCGTTCAAAAAAACGGACATTGACGGAAGCGGATGATAACGGATGTTAACTGATGATCATCCGTTGTCATCCGTTTTTACATAGAGATACATTGATGTCCGTTTTTCATCCATCAACGGATGGATGAAAAACGGACAAACGGACAGCCTGTGTGAAAGGGGCCTTAATCTTTTTTCCTCTAGACATAAAGAGTGCACCCTTGCCCTCTGTGATGACCTTAAAGTGAATAACTGAACATTAAGTTCACTATATGGACCACTTATGTATTTACATAAGTTTATCATATAATACCATATTGATCATATCATGTTGATCATATCCCTCCTTATTCTCCTCTTCTCAAGAGAGCATAAATTCAGTTCCTCTAATCTATCCTCATAGCTGAGCTCCTCCATGCCTCTTAGCAGTTTGGTTGCCCAACCAAACTGATACATTTGAGATGGAATTTTATTTTCAAAAACCAACACATACAATGCATAACAAGAAAGTCATAAGCCCTGGCATTGAAAGCTGGCGTAGCTCATAAATACCAATAAAATGTGCTGGAATGTAAAATTTCCTACAAATTGCACAATCACAAGAAGTTTAAACAATGAATGGCCATTCTGAATTACTGGAATGGCATTCTAGTAATTTGTTGTAATTAGCTAGAAGTGTAGAGGTTTTACGGACTCACCAATGGTTTCTTTTTAGAGGGTTATTAAAGGAAAGTTCCAGTGACACACAAAGGGTTACCCTCCCTGGAGTTTCATAGCATTCCTCTGCCAAAAAGCATATACTTAATTTTCAGCCTTTTGGCTTTCTCTTGCATCACCACTGCTCTGGCCTGACAGGCTCCAGGCTCTTCTGTGTCCATCCAGCAGACAATCCTCACAACTCATACCCTGTGAGCACACATGCACTGTCACGCAGCTCCCTACTGCACTGAC
This sequence comes from Pelophylax lessonae, assembly GCF_965119305.1. Taxonomy (NCBI): domain Eukaryota; kingdom Metazoa; phylum Chordata; class Amphibia; order Anura; family Ranidae; genus Pelophylax; species Pelophylax lessonae. Next base: position 168,035,563 of record NC_138772.1, on the reverse strand, counting down.
CTATACCCAGACTTCAGAGCCTCCTGGAACCCTGAACTGTAGACAGCTTCCATAATATAAACCCTGTGAGCACCTTAGCAATAAAGAGATGCTGGTTGTGAGCAAACGGTGGACCTAAAATTGAAGGCTTCATCCCAACCTAGACTTTACAAAGCCTCTGGGCTCTTGGACCCGGACCAGGACTTGCTAATACTGGAGAAAATGAAAAGCCAGCTCTCCTTATGACAATAAAAGGGTCAGGGCTGATTTATTCTGTTTTATTTGAGAGGGAGCATTATCCTACTAACTCATATTTTCCCACATTTTCCAAAAAGTAGAGGGTTGGTGAAATTCTCGCGCTGTCTCTCTAATTATTGTCTACAAAATAGGCACCTTTAATGCTGCAGGTACTAAAATTGGTAACCTACACAATACAGATAAATAAAGTTGGGGGGAGTACCGCGCTTTAAAAGTGCTTAAATAACATAGAAAAAAATATATAAATATGTAAATATGTGAAAAAGTGCCAAAGTGCTTCTTAAATAATATTAAAATTAATGTGTCTTAATGTATACAATAAATACAATCCAATGCAAATCATACAATAAATATAATAGGTGATGAAATATTCACTAAACAAAAATAGATCTTGTTGAAACCAACTATATCAATCCATTATGCAGTGAAAAATTTATATAAAATTTAAAATCGGTGACTTATTTAAATATAAAAAGTGCTCTAAATAGGTGATATCCAATAAAGTGCTGAAGTGTCCTTTTAAAATTATTTTTATAAATATATAGTGTGATGAACACAATCTTCTTAATCCAATTTTGACATGCAGGTGCTTCGTGCGGTGCCCACTAGGTGTCCTAAGCGCTCACCTCACTGCTCCTTTAAAAGAGCCTTAGGTTGTGTGCCCCAGTATGCTGTTCCTTCCTCCTTATTGGCATATATGTACCATTATGAATCCTTGGTTATATCTCCCTTGTAAATGCAGCTATCTTCCAGGGGATATATGCGGTTCTTTGTATCTCCAAAAAAATCAAATTGGGCCCAACATAGTGAAGTACGTCCCATAAATTTTATTAAGAAAAGTAAGAGTAACACTCACATTGTTTTGCGTCTTGTTTCTAGCATAACATACGATCCTTTGCCGATACGTCACTTCCGGTTTAGCTATCCTACGCGTTACGCTGCGTCATCACGCAGCTTCTTCCAGGGATCCCTGGAAGAAGCTGCGTGATGACGCAGCGTAACGCGTAGGATAGCTAAACCGGAAGTGACGTATCGGCAAAGGATCGTATGTTATGCTAGAAACAAGACGCAAAACAATGTGAGTGTTACTCTTACTTTTCTTAATAAAATTTATGGGACGTACTTCACTATGTTGGGCCCAATTTGATTTTTTTGGAGATACAAAGAACCGCATATATCCCCTGGAAGATAGCTGCATTTACAAGGGAGATATAACCAAGGATTCATAATGGTACATATATGCCAATAAGGAGGAAGGAACAGCATACTGGGGCACACAACCTAAGGCTCTTTTAAAGGAGCAGTGAGGTGAGCGCTTAGGACACCTAGTGGGCACCGCACGAAGCACCTGCATGTCAAAATTGGATTAAGAAGATTGTGTTCATCACACTATATATTTATAAAAATAATTTTAAAAGGACACTTCAGCACTTTATTGGATATCACCTATTTAGAGCACTTTTTATATTTAAATAAGTCACCGATTTTAATTTTATATAAATTTTTCACTGTATAATGGATTGATATAGTTGGTTTCAACAAGATCTATTTTTGTTTAGTGAATATTTCATCACCTATTATATTTATTGTATGATTTGCATTGGATTGTATTTATTGTATACATTAAGACACATTAATTTTAATATTATTTAAGAAGCACTTTGGCACTTTTTCACATATTTACATATTTATATATTTTTTTCTATGTTATTTAAGCACTTTTAAAGCGCGGTACTCCCCCCAACTTTATTTTCCAAAAAGTGCTGCAAGATGCTTCCCCAATAGTTTCAAGATGAAGGAATCCCCCTGTGGGGACTCTCTAATGTCAGAATTCACTAATCAGCAGCTGCAGCTGCTGATCAACAAAAGGCTCCCAACATTACTGTTTGACAAAAGTCGATCTACCCAGTGGCGTACCAATGGGGGGGGGGGGCGGGGGTGCGGCCCGCCCCGGGTGCCACTCACTGGGGGGTGTCAGCCGGTGTCATGCCCGGTGTGTTCAGAGTCAGATAGATCTCGCAGCGTGAAGGCAGCTGCAGCGGCAGCTCCTTCAGTCCAAGCTGCTAGTGGGGGGTGGAGCCGAGGCGGGAATAAGGGGGCGGAGCCTCGGCGGGAAGAAGGTGAGTGCCCATTGCAAAAGTGTGTGCTGGATAGGAGGGGGATGGGGCTGCTGCATATAGAGGAATTCATCTTTCTCTATTCTTCCTGCAGCTTCCTGCTGAATAACTGATTCTCCTCCTCTCCCTCCTGCAGGAAGAATAGGGAAAGATCAATTCATCTATATGCAGCTGCCGCATCCCCCTCCTATACAACTTCTTTTGCTGGCCCCCCAAAGTTCTTAACCTCCTCCAGTGCTCCTAATCTCTCCCTCAGTGCTTTTAGCCCCCCCCCCCAGTGCACTAGACCCCCCTGTTCTTTAGCCCCCCCATGCTCTTCAACTCCCCACAGTGCTTTCTCCCTCCCCCCAAGTGCTCCCTGTCCCCCCCCCAGTGCTCTCCACCCCCCTGGTTTTCCCTGCCTGCAACCAAGTGCTCCCTGTCCCCCCCTGTTCTCTCCACCCCCTGGTTTTCCCTGCCCACCCCCAAAAGTGCTCCCTGTCCCCCTCCCCAGTGCTCTCCACCCCCCTGGTTTTCCTTGCCCGCCCCCAAGTGCTCCCTGTCCCCCCAGTGCTCCCCCCCTGGTTTTCTATGCCCGCCCCCCTAGTGATCCCTGTCCCCCCCCCCCAGTGCTCTCCACCCCCTGGTTTTCCCTGCCCACCCCCCAAGTGCTCCCTGCCCCCCCCCAGTGCTCTCCACCCTGCTGGTTTTCCCTGCCCGCCCCCCAAGTGCTCCCTGTCCCCCCCAGTGCTCTCCACCCCCCTGACTTTCCCTGCCCGCCCCCCAAGTGCTCCCTGCCCCCCCCAGTGCTCTCCCCCCCCCTGATTTTCCCTGCCCACCCCCCAAGTGCTCCCTGCCCCCCCCTGCTCTCCACCCCCCTGATTTTCCCTGCTCGCCCCCCAAGTACTCCCTGTCCCCCCAGTGCTCTCCACCCCCCTGATTTTCCTTGCCCACCCCCCTAAGTGCTCCCTGTCCCCCCCAGTGCTCTCCACCCCCCTGATTTTCCTTGCCCACCCCCCTAAGTGCTCCCTGTCCCCCCAGTGCTCTCCACCCCCCTGGTTTTCCCTGCTCGCCCCCCAAGTGCTCCCTGTCCCCCCAGTGCAATCCACCCCCTGCACCTTCCAACCCCCCTGCAATGCTTTCCAAACCCTCTCTTAATTCTCTCCAGTCCCCTCCCCACCGTGCCCTTCAGCACCTCCAGTGCTCTCTGCTTCGTCTGTGCTCTCCGGCCCCCCTAGTGCTCTTCTATCTTCTATCATGTCCTCAGTCTCTGAGCATCTCCTGTATCATGTCTTCAGTCTCTGATCATCTACTGTATCATGTCCTCAGTCTCTGACCATCTCCTGTATCATGTCTGCAGTCTCTGACCCTCTCCTGTATCATGTCTGCAGTCTCTGACCCTCTCCTGTATCATGTCTGCAGTCTCTGACCATCTCCTGTATCATGTCTGCAGTCTCTGAGCATCTCCTGTATCATGTCTGCAGTCTCTGACCATCTTCTGTATCATGTCCTCAGTCTCTGACCATCTCCTGTATCATGTCTACAGTCTCTGAGCATCTCCTGTATCATGTCTGTAGTCTCTGACCATCCACTGTATCATGTCCTCAGTCTCTGACCATCTCCTGTATCAGGTCCGCAGTCTCTGACCATCTCCTGTATCATGTCTGCAGTCTCTGACCATCTCCTGTATCATGTCTGTAGTCTCTGACCATCTACTGTATCATGTCTTCAGTCTCTGATCATCTACTGTATCATGTCTGCCGTCTCTGACCATCTCCTGTATCATGTCTGCAGTTTCTGACCATCTCCTGTATCATGTCTGCAGTCTCTGAGCATCTCCTGTATCATGTCTGCAGTCTCTGGCCATCTTCTGTATCACGTCTGCAGTCTCTGACCATCTCCTGTATCACGTCTGCAGTCTCTGACCATCTACTGTATCATGTCCTCAGTCTCTGACCATCTACTGTATCATGTCTGCAGTCTCTGAGCATCTCCTGTATCCTGTCTGCAGTCTCTGACCATCTACTGTATCCTGTCTGCAGTCTCTGACCATCTACTGTATCATGTCTGCAGTCTCTGACCATCTCCTGTATCACGTCTGCAGTCTCTGACCATCTCCTGTATCACGTCTGCAGTCTCTGACCATCTCCTGTATCATGTCTACAGTCTCTGAGCATCTCCTGTATCATGTCTGTAGTCTCTGACCATCCACTGTATCATGTCCTCAGTCTCTGACCATCTCCTGTATCAGGTCCGCAGTCTCTGACCATCTCCTGTATCATGTCTGCAGTCTCTGACCATCTCCTGTATGATGTCTGTAGTCTCTGACCATCTACTGTATCATGTCTTCAGTCTCTGATCATCTACTGTATCATGTCTGCCGTCTCTGACCATCTCCTGTATCATGTCTGCAGTTTCTGACCATCTCCTGTATCATGTCTGCAGTCTCTGAGCATCTCCTGTATCATGTCTGCAGTCTCTGGCCATCTTCTGTATCACGTCTGCAGTCTCTGACCATCTCCTGTATCACGTCTGCAGTCTCTGACCATCTACTGTATCATGTCCTCAGTCTCTGACCATCTACTGTATCATGTCTGCAGTCTCTGAGCATCTCCTGTATCCTGTCTGCAGTCTCTGACCATCTACTGTATCCTGTCTGCAGTCTCTGACCATCTCCTGTATCATGTCTGCAGTCTCTGACCATCTCCTGTATCACGTCTGCAGTCTCTGACCATCTCCTGTATCACGTCTGCAGTCTCTGACCATCTCCTGTATCACGTCTGCAGTCTCTGACCATCTCCTGTATCATGTCTGCAGTCTCTGACCATGTCCTGTATCATGTCTGTAGTCTCTGACCATCTCCTGTATCATGTCTGTAGTCTCAGAATATCTCCTTTAGCAAGTCTCCAATCTCTTAAGGCCCGTACACACGTACCGATCGTCGGCATACAAACGTCGGTGGACGAAGGATCTGCCGATTGTACGCGTGTTAGTATGGTGCCTCCGACAGATGTCTGCGCACAATCCGCGGACAAAAGTCTTTCGTGCAAACATGAAAATATTTGTATGCCGACACCAGAACGGACGATTGTTCGCCTGTCAGTACACAATTCGGCCGACAGACCGCAGATTTGCAAGACTGGGCATGCTCAGAAAATAGAAAACACAGGGAAAGTTAACCATTACATGACATCACTTCTGCAGTCGGCGGACAAAATTCTTGTGCTGTCCTTGTGCTGTCTTTGCACTTTTCAGCAGACACCGACATCCCGGGGAGAAAAGAGGAACATTTGTAAGCCGACCATCGGTACGTGTGTACGGGGCTTAACTCAAACTTAAACACATTGCTAATATTAGCTATCTATCTATGCTGAAGGTAGGACTGTGCAGGGGAGGCAGAGAGTGCAAAAGGGGGAACTGTGATTAGAGAGACGGAGGGCAGACTGCAAGGGGCACTGTGATGGGGGGCTGTGAAATTTGTGCAAAAAATATTCTTGAAAACATTACATTTTTTTGTGGGTGTTTTTACATTTTAAAGACGGGAGGGGTGCCAGATATAGGATCCGCCCCGGGTGCCAAATGCTCTAGGTACGCCACTGGATCTACCCATCATCCACACATAAATCAAAATGTGGCTGGTCACTGCTGAATCAGACGAATTTCAATCCATCTATGGCCAGCTTTAGATACTTAGGCTGGCCATACACTATACAATTTTCTTGTTCAACTTTCCTTTAGATTTACCAAAACCATGTAATATAGGATCAAACCTAAACACTTTCAATTTGTATGCAGTCAGGCAGGCCCTTGCACTACATAGTTTAAGGTAAATCTAAAGGAAATTGAATAAGAAAATTGTATAGTGTATGGCCAGCCTTAGATATTAATTAACATATTGCAGCTTACCAATCCTTTAACATGGTGGTTGCTGACCATTGTCCGCGCCCTTGTTAATGCTAATTGCTAAATAGATTGTCTAAACCAGGGTTTCTCAACCAGGGTTCCTCTTAGGTTGCTAGGGGTTCCTTGAGCAATAGGCAATTTCTGCCTCTCAGATAACTTTCCAATGACGCCATTGATCCTTTTAGCTATCGGTAAGGGGGTAATTCTTCCCAATGATGAAAAGAGGAAGGAGCATTCTTCCCACTGACTGTCACACTAATGTGTCATAAGTTGTAGATTTTAATTTTTTAGCAGGGGTTCCCCAAGACCAGAAATTTATTTCAAGGGTTCCTCTGTGTTGAAAAGTTTGAGAAAGTCTGGTCTAAACCCTATAACTGTCACTTTTGCTGGACAGACTGGTTTGTAAAAGGAAGTTGAAAAACAAATGCAGCTATGCGTACAGTATAAGAATTGAAAAGCTGCAATTAATAATACTGCTTTAAAGGGGGATTCTGAATCATGCCACAACAGGTGACTTTATCTGCCTCCCCTACTACTCTGTCCTGCTGGGTTCTAGCTAATCCAAAGTACGTTTTCACAAGCAGTGACAGTTTGCTGTAAACAGGGTCACACTGGTTGCTTTCCAAACACTAATTCCTCTTTCTTTCATGGAGTATCTTAAGCCGTGGAAAATGTTTCTCCAAATCACCCTCCTGTACTTGTAGGGGCCCTACATCCTCAGGGGCCCCTGTAACTAGGCTTTGCTGCAACATTCAACTGGATGTATCTCTCTCTGGTAATAACTACTGTATATATACCCAGATATATGTGCACAGTTCCACCAGGTTCCTTTTCTGATAATACATGTTTGTGCATTGGATTAATCTTTACTCAATTAAAGCTTGTATTTTTTCCATACGGGTGTGCATCTATATACTTAGGCTTCATTCACACCTAAGCGTATAGTTTTAAGGGAAGGGGTTTTTTCAGGCATTTTTTCTTAGCGTTTTTTAGGCGTTTTTTGCAAGTATTTGGAGGCAGGCATTGACATCTAACAAAACGCTTGTAATCTGCCAAAAAAGAAGCTCATGCTTCAGGTGTTTTGCTTCATGCGACAATATGTGAACAGGGGCCATTGAAATGAATGAGATTTTGCTCGTTAGGCGTTTTGAGACTTCAAAGATGAGCGTTTTACCAGCTGAAAACGCTCAGGTGTGAACAGGGCCTGGTGGCTAATCGTATATGGTTGCATCAGCACCTCTGCTCCCAATTACTTTGATTAGATTACTGACTAATTTCTCAGGAGGGGAATCCTCTCTGTTCACAAAGGCCCTGTCCTAGGTATAGGCAGAGGTCCTGGTTCGTTTATTTACTTAGAGATTTAACGCACTATCCTGTTTAGAGAGGGCTATTTATCATAACCCCCCACAAAAGAGGGTTAATAAAGTTTTCAATAACCTCTCTGTTCGGCACCACCTCCTTGTTTTCAACCCCTTCCTGGGTCATGGGCACAATTTTTGTTGGTTCCTTTTTCTCACTTGGCCTTTTCATCTTGTATGGAAAAATCTCTCTCAGTCTCTATTACACCATTACACACGAAGACTTCTTGGGTGACAGGTAATAAACTTTAAATACAGTAGGTTGCATCACCAGTAAGCCAGTGGCCCTTTATTAAACAACAAACATTTTCTTTTTTATTTACATTTTACGTTTGCATTAAAACATTCTTATTACTGGTTGTAGGAACACTCTAAGCCACCAGGGCGGCACTATAGCTGTCCTTAGAAACCTCAGGCTCTGGAACACCAAGCCCCATGGAGGCTTCCAGAGACCCCTTTACTGCCTAAAGCCTCGTACCCACGTACCGATCGCCGGCCGAACGATTGGCCGTCTTTTGTCCAGGGCTGTCGTGTCTGTTGAAAACTGCAAAAGACTGCACACGAATTTTGTCGGCCAACAACAGCCGACTGCAGAAGTGATGTCATGTGATGGTTAACTTTCCTTGTCTTTTTTCTTTTCTGAGCATGCCCAGTCTTGCAAATCTGCTGTCTGTCGGCCGAAATCTGTACTGACTGGCGAATAATCGGCCGTTCTGGTGTTGGCCAACAAAAATTTTAATGCTTGCACGACAGATTCTGTTCGGCCGAAAATGCGCTGTCGGCTGTCGGAAGCTTCATACTAACAAGCCTACAATCGGCCGATCGGTCGTCGGCCGAATATTTACGGCCGACAATCGGTACGTGTGTACGGGGCATTAGACACTATTACTAAGAGATATTGCTTTGTGATAATCCCTACCATATTTAAATCCGTCTTTTGTCTACATCAGGGGTGTACAACCTGCAGCCTGGGGGCCACATGCAGCCAGGAATGGCTATGAATGCGGCTCAACACAAAATCATAAACTTACCTAAAAATGTACATTTTTTTTTTTTGGAGGAATTTTTTGTAAAATTGTGTTTACACTTAGCGAACATGTGCAGTCGAAGAAAAATGTGATAGTGTCTCTTTGTTAGACTTTTATAAGTTTTATCTACCCAAAGGAAAATATCCCACTCTAAAGAGCCGGTTCACACTGGGGCGACTTGTCAGGCGACCTGGTCGCCTAACAAGTCGCCGCGGGTCGCCTGCCATAGATTAGCACAGGACCCGTTCTAATAGGAGCGACATAAGTCGCTCCGACTTAGAAAAAGGGTCCTGAGCTACTTTGGGGCGAACTGGAGCGTCCTGCATTGACTTCAATGATATGAAGTCCGTGCATGCCGCTCCGAGGTCGCAGTGCGAGCTGCGCACCGCGACTTCACAGGTCGCCCTGGCAAGTCGGGTCGCGCCTATGTGAACCGGCTGTCACAAATTCAATCACACCTTATTTATGTCATCAGTTTTCAGCAGCACCTATATTTGTGAGCAACTATTTTCAAGGATGAAGCACACGAAGGGCAAAATTAGAAACAAAATATCTGATGAGCACCTTGTGTATTCATTGGGAATTGTTACTACATCCGTCCAACCAGATATCGATACATTCGTTTATCAAAAACAGTGTCAAATATCGCACTAGTTTTATGTTGCTTTCTTTTAGTTTTATAATAAAAAATATTTCAAAAAAATGAAATTTTATTACGCAGATAGGTACAATATCTATATCAGTGATCGTTATTTGTCATCTGCCCGACTTTTTCTGCTCATCAGCTATCCTTTTATTTTTTATGTGTGGCCCAATACAATTCCTCTTCTTCCAATGTGGCCCAGGAAGGTCAAAAGTTTGGATACCCCTGATCCACATGATTTAGATGCATTCCCAACAGCCCATGAATGGAGCTTCAGGCACTGACATCATTACACCATGGCCGTGTACCAAAGCTGTGGCATTTTTATGTTTGGAAACAGTGCTTTTATATTTCTTTTTATAATTAGGAATGTTTTTAATATTTAAATATTTCTTTATTTGCAGCATTTATTGAGAAAAAAATGTAACAATGTAAACTGTGAAACACTGCCATCTAGTGACTGTTCTGGAAAACAAACTTTTTTTTAGTTCTCTAGAACAGTGTTTCTCAAACTTTTTTCAGTCAAGGCACCCTTTAACATTTTAGACAATCTCAAGGCACCCTTTACAATTTTGGACAGTCTTAAAGCACCCCATTCTAAAATTTAAAAAAACGATTCCATTCGTTTACACAATGGAACAACATCCACTCGTAGGATACCCAACATTGAAGGTGATTTATTTTTCCAAAGCAATTACACTTTTCCTGACAGACTCCATGGCAGCACACGTATGGGTAGGCTCCGCCTCCTCTCCTACCCTATAGGACCCCACTCCCATAAATCTTTGCTCCATACCAGGAGCCGTGTTCCTTTTTCGTCCTCCTCCTGCGAGAAGGAAGTCTTACCTTATAGGACGTCTATCGGTTTCAGGCGAGCTGGTGGCGTGTGGACCTTGTTGATGTCGGATGCCTCCTGTTTTATGTCCAGCAATCTCGATATTTATCGGGTGGACCCGGGCAATATTAGTTTAAAATGCTGAAGAGGCCGTAAATCCTGAATGAGAGGTGGGCTGCATTGATGGCCAATACGTCCTTGCTATTGAGCGGATAGGCCCTGGTGCCCTGTCACACACGCATGAATTCATCCAGGCCTGAGACTGTTCGTTTATCGTCATGGTGGTAAAGTATAAAACTTTCTTTTGGTTTCATTGCATTTCCTGTTTGTGCGGTGGAGCGCTCCTGCGTTCCAGATCGTCGCTTAGGCTCCTCCCCCTGCCTCGCTGGACCTTCAATTGGTTGTCCAGGATGAGGCTTGGCCCTGGTATCGTCTGCGCATGCGCGCGCATCGCTCCCGATCTCCTATGACGATATTGCGTCGTTTGGGGCGTGGCTTTGCGGCGCCCGGGAGATTTAAGCAGCTGTCATTCCTGTTTACAATGGGATGTCTGCGGGCGTTGCGGTGGCTTCCCCGTGCTGTTTCTCTGCTCTTCAGCGGTGAGTCATGCTTTGATCCAGGTGCCATTTGGGGTAAAAGGGTTGGTGTGGAGACGAAAGTCAGTACATGTATGCTTACTTTCTTCCTGTGCAGGCTTTTGCTTCTATCTGCAAATGGATGCTTCACCACCCCCCGGTGGCCAGTCCCTGCGCAACAGGTGAGCTAGTTTTTCTTAACCCTTACCTGCTTGCGTTGGCTGGTGGAATGGAGCCTAAGTGTGTTTTTCTTTCCCTATTTAGCCCTTTTAGGTCTGACCAACGCCCTATTTCTGGATCAAAGGATCGTTCTCCTTCAGCCCATCGGCATTCTTCATCAAAGTCTGGTCATAGGTCTAGCTCCAGGTCTAAACGACATGAGCACACTTCCAGTTCAGTCGCTCCGCGGCAATCCCGCCATTCTGACCGCAGTTCAGGGAAATCATGCTGGGGCTGTCGAGCCCATATCCCTGAGGATAGATCCCTATGTGATACCTGTTATTCCAGGGTTTTGAGGGAAAAGCAAGACACTGCACAACCAGTGGAGGCTATGGTCAGGCGGATTGTAAAAGAATCCCTTAGAGATTGGGATTCGAGCAGGCTTTCGGGTCACTCTTCAGAGGCTCCTGGTTTCCTCCTAAGGGATGAAGTGGAGCCAGGTACCTCACAACCAAGTCGTCTGTCAGAAGATTCTACAGACAGTGAAGATGATTTGGCAGACCAGAATGTAGGTTTTGAACTTGCTATGGTCCCACCGCTAGTTAAGGCGGTTAAGGAGGCATTAAAATGGGAAGATCCAGCTGAGTCCCCAGCTAAACAGAAGAAATACTTCAAACATCTCAAAAAAGAGCGTTCCCATTTTCCCCTCCTAGGGGAATTGGGAGAAATTATTACAGACGAGTGGCAAGGAGTTGAAAAGACAAACTCTTTGTCATCTAAGGTCTCCAGAATGTATCCCTTTAAGGATGATAAGGTGAAACATCTAGACTCCGCTCCCACGGTGGATGCGGCCTTGATGAGGTTGGTGAAACACGTAACCTTACCATTGGAAGACTCAGTCTCATTCAAAGACGCTCTTGACAGGCGGATTGACACAGATCTTAAGAAGATTTATCTCTCCGCAGGTATGGCGTGTAAGCCGGCTCTGGCTTTGGCAGCCACATCCAAGGCAATGGAAGCCTGGGTAGACAGCGTGGAGGCTACACTTCAGACTGTCTCCGAAGAGGTGGCCAGGAGTTCAGCCATTCAGGAGTTGAGACTGGCAACGGCTTTCTTGGGTGAGGCATCCATTGATATAATCCGCTTGGCGGCGCGGGTCATGCTGTCCTCTGTCACGGCCAAACGCGCCTTGTGGTTGCGCCCCTGGTTGGCCGACCCTGCCTCTAAGCAGGCCTGGTGCAAAATTCCCTTTGAGGGTTCCTCCCTCTTTGGTAATAAACTGGACAGTGCTATTACCCGTGCCACTGGTGGTAAATCTGGTTTCCTTCCCCAGGATCGCCGGTTGATAGATCAGAGAAGACCTCAAAACAGACAAAATCCTGATCGTGCCAGAGAGGCCCGTTTTTACAGGCCCGGTCGTGAGTTCAGGAAGAACTGGAAGCGCCCTCAGTCTACAGGGCAGAAGTTCTCCAAAGGAAAATCTTCAGCAAGCCGAGAGGCGACGAAGTCTTTTTGACATCGAACCTGTCCAGACGGTGCGGGTAGGCGCACGCTTGCTTCAGTTTGCGCACGTCTGGGCAGCCTCGATCGAAGATCAATGGGCCGTCAGAACCGTATCACACGGACATGTGTGGATTTTCGACAGAAGCCCCATTCTTCGCTTCATTCCTACGGCCTTACCCCGTTCAGAAGAGAAGAAGTCAACTCTTCTTACATATGTAGAATCCCTGGTTGCCCAGGGTGCAGCAGTGCCTGTCCCAACCGAGGAACGGTTCCAAGGCATCTACTCTCCGCTCTTCATGGTCTTGAAGAAAAGCGGCTCTTGGAGGCCGGTTATAGACCTAACACACCTAAACACCTTCATCAAGAAAGAGAGGTTCAGGATGGAAACACTTTTTACAATTCGGCAAGTGGTACAGCCAGAGGATTGGATGATATCCATAGACTTGAAAGATGCCTACTTTCACGTCCCAGTCGCAGCAGAAATGCAAAAATTTCTCCGATTCGCAGTGGGTCAGGTGCATCTTCAATTTACCTGTCTCCCTTTCGGGCTTACCACATCACCTCGAATCTTTTCCAAAATCTTACTGGCTGTAGTAGCCCTGATCAGAGCAAAATGGATTCGTCTTTACCATTACTTGGACGACTTGCTCCTTCTGTCAGAACATCAGGATCAAATTCTGCTTCACAGATCTCAAGTAATTTCCACCCTTCAAGAGTTCGGGTGGCTCCTGAATTTGGAAAAAAGTCATCTGGAACCCACGAAGTCGTTGGTCTCCCTAGGGGCCCTCTTCAACACTTCCAGAGGCACTATCTCCCTTCCATTAGAGAAGATTCCGACAATTCGCAACAGGATTCGTCCGGCATTATCAGCCTCTCATCTCCGGGCATCCCAGTGCATGAAGATAATTGGGACCATGGTTTCCACGGCTCCCATGGTGAAGTGGGCACAGTGGAAGATGAGGCCCTTTCAGATGGGATTCCTCCAACAATGGAATTTCGAGAATCCAGAAGTCCTCATTCGGATAACTACGTCCATGAAGGACAGCTTAACCTGGTGGCTTCAGCGAAAGAATCTTTTAAACTGCCATTCAATCGTTCCAGCGTCCTGGTTGGTCATGACCTCGGACGCCAGCAGGACGGGATGGGGAGCGCATTGCCTGTCGGAGGTGGCCCAGGGCAGATGGGACTTCCCTACATACGGGGTGGTCTCGAATGTGCTGGAGCTTCGGGCAGCGTTCTGTGCTCTCCAGGCCTTTCAGCATCTGGCGACCGATGCCTCGGTCCTCCTAAGACTGGAAAATACGACAGCCGTCGCCTACATCAAGAGACAAGGGGGCACCCGCAGTCCTTCTCTTCTGAAAGAAGTGAAACCTATTATGGATTGGGCTCAAAGACATCTGTCCAACTTGTCAGCCGCCTATCTTCCGGGTGCCCAGAACGTCCAGGCAGACTTCCTCTCGAGGTCTGCTCTGGACAACAACGAGTGGTCACTCCATCCAGAGACCTTCATATGGGTCATGTCTCTAGGTTACCATCCAGAGGTAGATCTGTTCGCATCTCCAAGCAATGCCAAACTGGAGAGATTCTACACGAGGTGGCGTTATCCCCAGGCCTACGGGGTAGACGCCCTGACGGATCATTGGAATTTTCAAACGGCCTATGCGTTTCCTCCAGTGCCAGTCATCTTCAAGTTTCTTCACAGACTCAGGACAGAGAGAGTGCAGATCATAGCGATTCTTCCCTTCTGGCCAAAGAGACCGTGGTTTCCTCTGTTGCTCCAGCTGAGCTGTCGGGACCCGATACCTCTGCCAGTCAGGCCGGACCTTCTGTCCCAAGGGCCTATTCTTCACCCCTGCCCAGCACAGCTTCATCTCATGGCATGGCTGTTGAGAGGGAAAGATTGAAAGCGCTCGGTTGTCCAAACGAGGCAATCGCTACAATGATGAGTGCCAGAAGACCCGGCACGAACAAGGTCTATGAAAAAATCTGGTCCAAGTTTAAGGATTATGTGGATAGCAGATCTAGCTCTGTCTCTGACCCAGGAATCCAGGATATTTTGGGCTTCCTCCAGTCCGGTCTGGACCTGTCATTGGCAGTAAGCTCCCTTCGGGTCCAAATTTCAGCCATTTCGGCCTTCACTGGGACTGCATGGGCGAAACACTCCCTGGTTCGCCAGTTCTTCAGAGGCGCTACTAGGTTAAGACCTCCTAGAAAGCCCAGGTTCCCTAAGTGGGATCTTCCTACGGTCTTGGAGTTTCTTTCCTCACTCACCTTGAATCAGAAGGATCCATTCTTCCTTAAAAACATCTCCATGAAAACAGCCTTTCTGGTGGCTATTACTTCGGCCAAACGGGTTTCTGAACTCGGTGCCTTGGGTTACAAGGAACCATTCCTTACGTTTTTCCCTGATCGGGTAGTATTGGTTCCGATGCTTGGCTCCAATCCGAAAGTAATGTCGGTATTCCATGTCAACCAGGAAATTGTCCTACCCACGTTCAAATCTCAAGATGAAAATTCTGTCCATCCTTTGGACGTGGGGGAAACTCTTCGGCTATATCTGGAGACTACAGCTCCTTTCCGCCAGTCAGACCATCTTTTTGTCCTCATCTGTGGAAAAAACAAGGGCAAACAAGCTTCCTCAAGATCTATAGCAAGTTGGATAGTTCAGACCATCCAGTGGGCATATAAAGCCAAGGGACTGGCTCCTCCAGAGGTGGTGACAGCTCATTCCACTAGAGGGATCTCTACGTCGTGGGCAGCTTCTCTTCATGTAGCTCCTGACGTGATTTGCAGAGCGGCTTCTTGGTCATCAATTCATACCTTTATGTCGCATTACTGTGTTGAACCGGCTTCTTTATCTTCGGTCAACTTTGGTTTAAAAGTCTTGTCTGTTGACGGTGCAAATTAAACCTTTTTCTGTTAAACCAGCAGTTACCCGCCCGGGTGTGTATGGCTAGTTATTTCCCATACGTGTGCTGCCATGGAGTCTGTCAGGAAAACGGAAAATTTATATCAATACTTACCGTAATTTTCCTTTCCTGATGGACTCCATGGCAGCAGGAGTCCCCTCCCATCTGCTGGAGTAGTTCTAGTTATGGAACACGGCTCCTGGTATGGAGCAAAGATTTATGGGAGTGGGGTCCTATAGGGTAGGAGAGGAGGCGGAGCCTACCCATACGTGTGCTGCCATGGAGTCCATCAGGAAAGGAAAATTACGGTAAGTATTGATATAAATTTTCCGTTTTGAACACTGGTACTGGCTGGTACTGAATAGTATTCCAATGTCTCTCTTCTCCCTCAGTTTCTCTCCATCAGTCAGCTAATGTGACCCCAGTAATGAGGGAGAGGGGCACAAGAGGCTCAAACAAGGATGATGTGGAGGCAACAGACATCCTCCTTATTAACTGATGAGGTCATTGATTCTTAGGATGCCAGTGTCTAGAAAGTCATAATGGTGCACAATGAAAACCTGTGGCTTCCACCAGGGGAGGACTGGGTCTGGGGGCAAGGGGGAAATTGCCCCTCGGGCCACTCTGATGCCCTGCAAAAAGGCTGCACTGCTTCTGCCACAGACATGCCTAAGGGATTCCTGGAGAAGTAAAAAGTCCCCACCGCTGACCTACTGAGTGCGGGATGAAGACAAGGACAGAGCGCAGGACTCCCCCCCCCCCCCCCATTCCCAGCATGCATGAATGGTGTAAACTGTTTCTGAGCAGAGGCTGGTACCGTGCCCCCCCACTGGAGACTCTCCTTCTCTGCTGGCCAGGTCGGGAAACCGGATTCGGCCGGTGAGTAGAGAGTACTGGGAGCGAAGCTTCAGCCTGGAATATGGGTCAAGAGGAGGCGGGGAAGAGGGAGAGTGGGAGAGGGACAAAAGTTGCTGCACCATGGGCCTCTGGTTTGTACTTGCCCCCTGTGCCGAAAGTTGCCAGTCAGCCCCTGGCTTCCACCCACTGGCTTGTATACAATTTCTGATCAATTTTTAGGCATTTTGCCAAGGCACCCCTTAAGAAACCTAAGAGTGCCTGGGAACCCCAGTTGAAAAGGGCTGCTCTAGAATTTTTTGTTAAAGAAACATTTTGGAGGTTCTTCAAGCTGCATTATGTGAACTTGAGCAGATGTACAGTAAATGCCATGTTGGTTCCATACAAGCTGGATAGCAGAAAGGATCAGAGAATGTCTTGCTAAACACTACACCAACTAGCACAAAAACAGAAGCGAAGAACAGAGAAGCATACCAAATACAACTAAAAAAGACAGAAGAGGATAATCAAATAAACCTATCAAAAGATTACGAAATCTGCTTTGCTTTTCAATCAGGCACGCTTACAAAATGTAAAAATATTTAGGATACATGGCTGAAATTCCAGAAAATGGGCAAACTCGCTAGAGATTTGGTTTCTCTTTTTTTTTCCTATCAGATGTTATTGAGAAATGTAACCACTTGCCAACCGCCCACCGCCTTTTTACTGCGGCAGGGCGGCTCGGCTGTGTCCAGTCACTTTGTACTACGTGACTGGAGTGCATGTGGTTTCATCGGCGTTAGACGGTGTTTAGACGCAGCGGGAGGCAGGCCGCAGTAGGAGGAGCAGCGCTGATTGCCGCTGCCCTCCCACGATCGTCCGGGAAACTCAGAGAAGACCCGCCTGCTTATGTAAACAAAGCAGGCGGATCTTCTTTCAAACAGGCAGGGACAGATCAGCAGTTTTAGCTAAGCTGAAACTGCAATCTGTCTGTGCCTGTCACAGAACCCCCCCCCCCCCCCCCACACACACACACACAGTCAGTAAGCATACAGGCATATATTTAATCCCTTTGATCGCCCCCAGTAATAACCACTTTGCTGCCAGTGTCATTTATACAGTAACAGTGCATAATATTTAGCACTGATTACTGTATTAGTGTCACTGGTCCCCAAAAAGTGTAAAAAATGTCAGTTAGAGGTCCGATCTGTCCGCCGCAATGTTGCAGTCCCGCTAAAAATCGCAGATCGCCACCATTACTAATAAAAAAATAAAAATAAATAAGTCCAAAAATCTATCCCGTAGTTTGTAAACGCTATAACTTCTGCGCAAACCAATTAAAATAAGCTTTTTGGGATTTTTTTTTACCAAAAATATGTAGCAGACTACAAATTGGCCTAAACTGATAAAAAAATTAAATTTTTTACATTTTTTATTGGGAATGTTTTATAGCAGAAAGTAAAACATATGGCATTTTTTTCAAAATTGATGCTCTTTTTTTGTTTATAGCGCAAAATCTAAAAACCGCAGAGGTGATCAAATGTCACCAAAAGAAAGCTCTATTTGTGGGAAAAAAGGACATCAATTGTATTTGGGTACAGCATCGCACAACCGCGCAATTTCCTGTTAAAGTAACGTAGTGCCGAATCGCAAAAAATGGTCTGGTTATTAAGGAGGCAAATCCTTTCAGTCCGGAAGTGGTAAATCCATGTTGATGAGACATTATTATTGTATACATATATATATAGTGTATACGTTGACTTCTTGTGTAAAAAAGAAAAGTGCGCTGGTCCGTGATAAAGCTACTACCAGAAAAATTATGAATGGATTGTGTAAATATAGGTGGTGCGCTAAATCCAAATAAATATGAACAAATCAATGTACATAAATCAATGTGACCAAAATTATTATAATAATAAAGTCCCATAGGACGTAGGAGGCGTGCCGTCACTACGTCGCTCGGAGTCCGCGCTGCAGCCGGACACGAGCATTACAGAAATCTCCTCACTGCTTATATTGAGTGTTTCATGCGTTATCAAGCCATCTACACGTAAGTGCATTCGTATTTATAATAAATGCTTTAAAAAGGGTAATACACTATTAGTCATTATTGCCTTACATGCCCATGTTGGAGAGGACGATACAAACCCTGCTGAACCCTGTCAGCCGACCGCATTGATTTGTCTGGAAAGAGGCAGTTGGATCACCCCCATGATTTTGCAGAGTGCTGTTTACATACCGTTCTGGTAAGAGGCCATCTAGGTTATTGCATGCACGGTGAAGAGCACTATTTCTTTTGTGTGGTCACAAGAAATCGGTTTTTGAAACATGTCATAATTTGCACTTACTTCATATCCGTCCGGTAAGGAGGAATTTCACCAGGTGGAGGGATTTCAAAATCACCATTTGAATCTATCACCATTTGTCATCTTTATTTCGTATCACCAGGATATATAATTGAAAGAGTTTCATCACTTTGAAATTGGGACTTTATTATTATAATAATTTTGGTCACATTGATTTATGTACATTGATTTGTTCATATTTATTTGGATTTAGCGCACCACCTATATTTACACAATACGTTGACTTCTTGACTGTAATGGTAAATTCCTTTGTACAACCACTGTAAGGCCCAGTTCACACTGGGGCGATCCGACTTCCCGGGGCGACCTCCGACGTCGAGCAGCGCGCCGCAACCGGCACGGACTTCATAACATTGAAGTCTATGACGGTCGCTCCGGGTCGCCCCAAAGAAGCTCCGGACCCTTTTTCTAAGTCGGAGCGACTTGTGTCGCTCCTATTAGAATGGGTCCGCAGCTTTCCTATGGAAGGCGACCTACGGTGACCTGTGAGGCGACCAGGTCGCCTCACAGGTCGCCCCAGTGTGAATGGGGACTAACTGTGCATGTGATGTTCTTATTAAGGAAATTAATAAAAACATTAAATCATAAAAAAGACAGAAGAAGTGCTTCTGTAGCAGAACAACATGTTTTGTTGTCATATTGCATAAGAATTATGCAATATGACATTTTTATATTTTTTATTTTTGCATTTTATAATTTATTGGGGAAACATCAGATTTATCCATTCTTTTATATATTCTTGTAGAAATAGGGAGTATAGATTCTTGTATGTACAGTATTTACATGGTATATCATTTCTTGTCAGGTAAAATGCTGACACTTTGATCCTGTTTTCAGTAGGCAATATACCCCCTTGGGACTTTAAAGGTAAACACAACATATTATCTTGATCTAAAAAAGTTTTTTTAAACAAATTGTATTGATAACAACCTTTAAATAAAAAAAGTTTTAAAAATTTGTTACGGCTTGTTATTTGTGGCAAATGTTAAAAATAACATTGTACGCTGTAATCATGTATTATTTTATTGTACATAAATGTTCCACATCCTCTGTCCGCACATGAATGGCCTCTTGATGGCTCTGTGAGGAGAGGAACATCCGACGCATTTCAGACTTTTTTCTTTTTTACAGGGGTGTAGCATGTAGTAACATACACTGTGTCTGTAACAAAATACATACTAAATACATACCATCAATATATATAAACCAAGTGGCAAAGCATGATACTGTGTACATATATGGTGAAAACAATCACAGTCTGGCAAATCAACTGCATGGAACCATAGATATAGCTGTAATGATTAAAATGTACATACACTATATTACCAAAAGTATAGGGGGCCTGCCTTTACACCCACATGAACTTTAATGGCATCCAAGTCTTAGTCCGTAGGGTTCAGTATTTAGTTGGTCCACCCTTTGCAGCTATAACAGCTTCAACTCTTCTGGGAAGGCTGTCCACAAGGATTCGGAGTGTGTCTATGGGAACGTTTGACCATTCTTCTAGGAAGCGCATTTGTGAGGTTAGGCAATGACGTTGGACTAGAAGGCCTGGCTTGCAGTCTGCGCTCCAATTCAGCCCATTAGATTAAGGTTAGGCCTCTGTACGGGCCAGTGAAGTTCCTCCACCCCAAACTCTCTCATTCATGTCTTTATGGACCTTGCTTTGTACACTTGTGCGCAGTCATGTTGGAACAGGAAGGGACCATCCCTAAACTGTTCCCACAAGGTTGGGAGCATGAAATTGTTCAAAATGTCTTGATGCCTTAAGAGTTCCCTTCACTTGGCTTCACTGCCAGGCCCAACCCCTGAAAAGCAACCCCACACCATAATCTCCCCTCCAACAAATGATTTGGACCAGTGTACAAAGCAGGGTCCATAAAGACAAGGATGAGCGAGTTTGGGGTGAAGGAACTTGACTGGCCTGCACAGAGTCCTGAACTCAACCTGAGAGAACACCTTTGGGATGAACAGGAGCAGAGACTGCGAGCCAAGCCTTCTCATCCACATCAGTGCCTGACCTCACAAATTAACTTTTGGAAGAGTGGTCAAACATTCCCATAGGTATACTCTTAAACCTTGTGGACAGCCTTCCCAGAAGAGTTAAAGCTGTTATAGCTGCAAAGGGTGGGCCAACTCAATATTGAACCCTACAAACTAAGACTGGGATGCCCTTAAAGTTCATTTGCCTGTAAAGGCAGGGTCACAATACTTTTGGTAATTAGGTATAACTGGGGAGGATGAGCTGATGGAAGTAATAAAAGATTAGTTGGAGGCGTGATCTACCCCGAAGAGGTGAGTTTTCAGGGATCACCTAAAGGCAGCCGGAGTAGGAGATACCGGACAGATTGAGGTAAAGAGTTCCATGAGATGGGAGAGGCCCTGGAGAAGTCCTGGAGATGAGCATTGGAGGAGACAAGGGAACTTGAGAGGAGAAGGTCTTTAGAGGAGCAGGGACGACGTTTTGGGTGATATTTGGAAACAAGATTGGTGAAGTAGCTTGGGGCTGAGTTGTGAATGGCTTTGCATGTTGTAGTTAGTATTTTGCTAATGTTTGCTGGGCGATCAGAGGCCAGTGTAGAGATTGACAGAGAGGGGTAGCAAACAGTGGGCGGTTGGTAGGGTGGATGAGTCTGGCAGTAGCATTCATAATAGACTGAAGAGGAGATAGCGTATGGAGGGGTAGGCCTATGAGAAGGGAGTTGCAATAGTCAGGGCGGGAGATACCAAGGGAGTGAATGAGTAGCTCGGTGGTTTCATTAGTTAAAAATGGGTGAATTTTAGAGATGTTACAGAGGTGAAGTCTACAAGCTTTTGACAACCATTGGATTTGATGTTGAAAGGACAGGTTAGAGTCTGGGATTACACCAAGTACACTGGCATGAGGGGAGGGATTGATGGTTGTTGATTTTAAAGGAAAAGTCATGGAAGGGGGCACAGGCAATGGGGATTATCATCAGTTATTATTTTTATTTTACACTATTTGGTTTGTAATGGGATAAAGTACAAGTAGTAATTCTCACCATCTTCCAATGTGCCCTAAAACACTTCCTGCAATGTTAGACAGTGCCCCCCTGGCTGCACAGTCGCCCAACACCAAAACTAGCAAGGAGATAGCTGATTTCAGAGGGAGTATCTGTCTTTGGCTACCAGCACTTGCCTGAGGCAAACACCGTCACATGTAATGCAGAGGGAGGTTATGTGTACAGGAGACATGCACTACAAAGCAAGCAGCCATCTTCTTCCTAGCTGCGGTGTGTCAGGTGGGATTGTGTCGGGGGGGTTGGAGGGGATCGGGGAGGTGGAATATTGTGCAACAGTCATCCCACCACAGGGGTCACTGTGGCTTGCAGAACTCTTGCTGTAGACTCACCACTGCAACATTGGTCTTGCTAGAGGCTTACCACGCAAACAGAACTTGTCAAACAGATCTTGTCAATTAGAACTTGTGTTTCAAGTACTCTGCAAATTTACAACTTGCCAGTGAAAATGTGCAGTGAGTCAACAGACTTACAATTCAACACTCCTACAAATTTTCTGGCAAGTTATCCTTGCAATCTGGCACACGGACCTAAGAATTTACTGACGTTTATACTTAGAATCTTGATGACCAAAAGTCTCTGAGTACAATGTTTGCATAAATGCGCATACAGGAGAGTAAAAAATGTGTAAGTGTACAAGTGTAAACTTCTTCATTGCCAGTCTTGCAATATCCGTGTAAATATCCCATAAACATGCATATAGACACGTAAACACGCATACACACGTAAATGACTGCACTCAAATGTAATATGGCTCTGTGCACTCGCTCTATTACTCATCTTTATGTAGCCGTGTGTATAGTTCCATAGACTACAATGCATCTATATCATGATCAGTAAAAAACATGACTTTTTTTTTTTACTCCTGTGTGCCTAGAGGCCTAATGGTGCTTGCAGCAGAACTCGGTACATACCCCTACTAGCCAGCATAAAGAAAAATCTGCATGCAAAACAGCCCAGGTAAAAAGCAACCCACCTTAAAATATGCTTCCAACAAGCTTGTGCTTATAAAAAGCACTCAATACGCCAGGAGCGAAGTATTAGAAGACAACTACAGTAAAGCTTTGGATTGAGAGTAACTTGGTTTGAAAGCATTTTTCAAGGCAAGTGTAGCACTCTCCTAGTCAGGTGCTAGGTAAAAGCATTTGTGTCCTCTTCTGCTTATCAGGGAGTAGGATTTCTAGTCTTGCCTGTTACATGTGTCCAGGTGTGATTCACTTGGTCTGAGGGGGTGTCCCCACTGTATCCAATAGGGGAGCCTATTGGACAGTGGAGGAAACCCAGCCAGTGACACACAGGCTTCTGTGACAGTCCCAGTGGGAAAGCACAACCGCAGTGCATCCTGGGATTGTTCATAAAAGCCTGGGACACATGTGACAGGGTGTCTTCGGCGGGAAGCAGAGTCCCAGGAGAAGGGTGACGGCTGTCTCTCCTCCTGTCAGTAAGAAAGTGGTCACAGGCAGTCGGCCTAGTGGACCAGACATGTGGGGGCTGAGCTGCAAGGTCCTGTGGAAGCTGACAGTTGAGCAGTGGCAGAGATTCCTGTGGAAAGCAGTATCAGTGAGTACCAGGGAGCTTGCCAGGGGTCTGCCCAGGAAAGGGACCACTCCAGGGATAGTCAGTGGATAAAGGCCAGCACACACAGTGGGTCAGAAAGGGGGTGCCAAGATAGACCCTGAAGAGAAACGTAAAGTATTGTTCATCATTTAAAACCTTCACCTCAGTGGCAAAGTGAAGCAGCGGCCTTGCTGTACACACCTCAGATAGATGTCCTCAAACTGTGCATAGTTGTTAGTTGGAGTTTCCCACTCTTCCCTTCTCCCATCCCAGTTCCAAAATAAATCCAAAAAAAAAACAAAAAAAAAAACAATCCCTTGGTTTATTGACTGAGCCAAGGACTTAAAGCTACAAGTTCAGTTGTCTGTTGCTATGGGTAACCCAGGGGAATGCACTTTAAGCAGCTCCAATGGGGGCAGTGCTACACAAGCAAAGTTTTTTTATACATTTTGACTTGATAAACAAACAATGTCTTGATATACAAGTAGCGTCACGTCACAACTAGGTATAGAAGATAAGAGAGGTGCCTCTAAGTGTAGCAATATGGTTACATTTAATGAAGGTTCAACATTTAGCAACTTACATGGTTGAAGATTAAAAGAGGCACATCTAAGTATGCAGGCATCCGGGGTAAAGCTGTCCACATAGACCATCCCCCGAACC
The DNA here is from genome assembly GCF_965119305.1 of Pelophylax lessonae. Classification (NCBI taxonomy): domain Eukaryota; kingdom Metazoa; phylum Chordata; class Amphibia; order Anura; family Ranidae; genus Pelophylax; species Pelophylax lessonae. Next base: position 168,011,856 of record NC_138772.1, on the reverse strand, counting down.
GCCATTGACATCATCCCTTCCACACTGCGCTCCACGATCACTTCAAGCTTCGCTTTCAGATCGCTCTACTGCAGGGTAGTTTTCCCGGTCACGACTGCAGACTGACAGCAGTGAGAGCCGGCAGTGAGGAGGATGGTATATGTGGACAGCTTTACCCCAAATGCCTGCATACTTAGATGTGCCTCTTTGAATCATCATCAACCATGTGAGTTGCTAAATGTTGTACCTTCATTAAGACCCCATTCACACTAGCGCGACTTGTCAGGCAACTTGGTCGCCTGACAAGTCGCGGTGGGTGGCTCGCCATTGATTAGCACAGGACCCGTTCTAATAGGAGCGACACAAGTCACTCCGACTTAGAAAAAGGGTCCTGTACTACTTTGGGGCGACCTGGAGGCGACCTGCATTGACTTCAATGATATGAAGTCGTGTCGCCCCTGTCTGAACGGGGTCTAAATGTAACCATATTGCTACACTTAGAGGAACCTCACTTCTTTTATACTCTGTAGCTCCTGCTATATTTTTCTTCTAATCCCCTTGTGGAGGCTGCCATTTGCGAATGGACATTTTATGGTTACACAACCTATTACATTGCTATAATCTTTTTATATGGACTATAAACTGAAGGACTTATGAATAAATGGTTGTGAAATGAATCATCTGAGTTTCCATTATTTCTTATGGGGAAATTTGCTTTGATACTAGAGTGCTTTGGATTATAAGCATGTTTCTGAATTATGCTCGAAATCCAAGGTTTTACTTTACTGTATGTCCTCCACTGGAAAGCTCCAAAAGGAAGGAAAAGAAAACATAAGAAGTATTGCAAGATGTAAATTAGTAGAATGGCAGCACATACGTGGAAAAGTACATCAGCCTTTAGCAACTTGTGACAACCAAATTTACCCTATGGCGGAGTGAGACCGAGCACACGGAGGAAGTGCATTAAGAGGGACCAGGTTGCCGGTGTATGGGAGCGATCCCCAATATCGACCCGCTAACTACCCCTGCAGGGGTACGGGAATCTGGTAAGCGCAAGACCCCAGGAATAGGGGAGCACTTTACCTTCGGCCCACTCACTGCACTCCGGGCATAGAGAAAAGAGCACCATAGCCATTTTATATGGGCTACACAATATAGGACTTTTTTTTTTTTTTTTCATCAGCCTTGATTGCATGATATTTGGACTGATTTATCGTGGCGTCCCATAGTGATATCCACGTTTTTTTCTGCTAAATTTGCACAGTTCTTTCTTATCCACTTTTGCACTGTTGTACTTATTTATTGGCAGTTTTTATATTAATGTATATTTATTGATTGTGACGACATTCCATTTTTTACCCATTATTGTCATCCTATAGAGTATATATCTATTTAATTTATGCTCCATTCCTATCATATCATTCACTTATTATCTGCTTATTGATGAAGTAGAATTGATTGTCACCTATATTTATTTATTTATTTTTGCACTACTATTTATTTATTGTTGCACAATTACTTCCAAAATATTTCTATAGTCTTAAGTATTCATATTTTATTGCTCGCACCATACAGATATACTGTCATTTATTATATCAAATCTGCACACGTTCACTTTAGGTCTGTACACATCTATTTATTCACTTTTTCCTCTACACCAACGTGCAGTCTGATATATTATATTTTTATTTATATTTTTTTAAAGTTTGTACTTTACACACACTACAACACTCTTTTATGCAATTTTCATCTTTTATGATTATCAGAACTTGTTTACACAGGCATTTGAATCCACTTTACACTACGAGTATTTACATTGCACATACATACACACGATATATCATTGCAGAGTGTTTTATTCACTATTATCTATAGGAGTGACGTAATAATATTTTAGTATCAGATTTCCCGAACACCCCATTAGGCAGCGCCAAGCACTTCCTCACTTGTGACAACCAATGACTGTATGAGTGGATTAAAGCTCCTTGCAGTGAAGCATCAAATCAAACAGTAAAAGGAAGCAGATGCTCTCCTTTTTTTTCTGTGGAAATAGAGAAAGCTGAACAGTTTTTACACTGGCCTGTAACAGCAACATTTAAGAACAGAGAATGCTTGGTGACTTGGTGCTGAACTAATAACCTCACTTGCTCCTGCCATAATAGACAGCCTTTAGGAAGAAAAGAAAATCTACCATAAAGGATTGCCTTATATTTGCATTCCAGTTTATTGAATTGGCATGTAGTCACAGCTTCAAAGCGCTACTAAAGTTTTCATAAAAATCTCTTATGCTTTTCTCTTTTTATTACAGTAGATTTAATCTTCCATTTTATCTCCCATTCTGTGCATCAGAATTGTGAATAGTACTAATTTTCCATATTACTCCATTACATTGAAACCCACTCCTAAAAAGGAAGTTACTGTATAAGGGTCCTTTCACATGAGCGCTCCGATTAGATCCGCCTGTCAGTTTTTTAGGCTGATCTGATCCTCCATGCATCCCTATTGAGCAGCGGATGTCAGCGGAGACATGTCTGCTGACACCCACTGCCATCCGCATCCGATCCTGTCCGTGAAATCTGGACGGATGGAAACCCTATCTCTCATCCGATTCCCCCATAGAGATGCATGGGGCTCTGACACCTCCCTCTCCGCACACAGAGCGGAGAGGGAGCTGTCACCTTCCTGCTCAGTGGGAATCTGTGTTTGCGATCCCCTGCTGAGCAGCACGGATCCGCCTAGCGGACCATGTGAGGCGGATCATGTGAAAGAGCGCTAAGGGTTTTGGGTCAGTTTCATTTATTTATTTTTTTTCGTTTAACATCTTCCTGCCCGTGCTATAGCCGAAAGATGGCTACAGCGCGGGCCTAAATTGCCAGAAGGGCATGTTGTACTCCCGTGCATGAGCTGCCAGTGTGCCCCCCTCGCTCTGTGATCAGCGAGTCCATGAGACTCAGCTGATCATAGATCGGAGTAAGGTGCCCATCACGGCCCCTACCATGTAATCAGCTGTCAGCCAGTGACAGCTGATCACGTGATGTAAACAGAGCCAGCCAGTAATCGCCTTTTTTTTCCCCTCACGTGTGCCATCTATTAGTGCCCTTCAGTGTCACCTATCAGTGCTGCCTATCAGTGCCCATCAGTGCCACCCATCAGTGCCTCCTATCAGTGCCCACCAGTGCTGCCTCATTAGTGCCGATCAGTGCCGTCTTATCAATGCAGCCTATCATTGCCCATCAGTGCCGCCTCATCAGCTCACATCAATGAAGAAGAAAAAATATTCAGTCTTTTTTTGTTTGTTTAGCAAAAAAAAAAAAAAAAAAAAAAACCCCAGTAGTGAATAAATATCGCCAAATAAAAGCTCTATTTGTGTGAAAAAAATGATAAAGATTTAATTCGTGTACTGCACAAACTGCACAATTATCATTCAAAGTGTGATAGCGCTGAAAGCTGGCCTGGGCAGGAAGGGGGTTTATGTGCCCAGTAGGCAAGTGGTTAAAAGTTTTAGGAGTATTTCTTATTATTTATAGGGTTGAACATACCCAAAAACTGGATGATGCTTTTCTAATTGTGTGCGTCACATGAAAATTGCTTGGTCGTGCCTACCATCACCTTGTTGTTCCTGTTATGCAAGAACAGATAGCAGAAGTGTAAGAGGAACAAGATCCTACATAACTATAGTAAGTTGTTACGTCAGGCCTACAACATGCAAAGTCCAAGTTTTGGGAAGTACAGTGCTGATGTCACAATAACATTAAAAAAAACTGGTTTCAAATAGCTGAACTCACACAATTTCAAACCTGCATTTCAGTCCGACTTCGGGGGCGATTTGAGAGACATCTGTGCGGGTTCATGCACAGGTATCTATTGAAATCGCCCCCGAAGTCGCCAAAAGTAGTGCAGGAACTACTTTTGGAAATCGGTGTGGTGCCGCAAAGTTGACGGTGCACCGATTCGGAAAGGTGCCGTTGCTGGCAATAGGCTCAGATTTGGTATGGGATTTGACAGGTTTAGTATTTTCAGCTTTGTGGATCCTGATGGCAAAAATGAATGTCTTTCACTTGTCGCATAGGCTCTTCATCCTTTTATGTCTCCTCAGGGGGATTCAATTGATCTTTCCATTCTTTCTTTTTACTTACACATATAAATGTAATCAACTAAATACAATTATTCTTATTAAAATCTACTAATGGTTATAAATAAAACTGTTCCTAAAATGACCTGTGTGTATTTTATAATTTGGTTTGAGATTTGTAGTATGTAATGTAGAGCACAATGTACAAACCGGAGGAGTGTGGAATTTGCAATGTATAGCATAGTCTAAAATATGAAATGCACAGCACAGCATACAGAGTGCAGTCTGCAGTATATAATGTACAACACACCATACAGAATAAAATCTGAAGTATATAACGTACAGCACATTGTGCAGAGTTAAATCTTGAGTATATAATGGACAGCACAGCATGCAGTATGGGGTATCTAATGTGTAGTGTTGGATGAGTGGTTTGGACCGAGCATAACTTTGGCCCAAACTTTGGCTATTACCCAAATTTGGATCCCTCCAAGCTCCCCACAATGCACTGCTTACTGCACAGTCCATTCTAAGCCCTGATTAGGCAAAGCTTTGCCCAATAAGGGCACAGTAAATAGCTGGTTGTTAAAGAGCAGGCCGAGAAGCCAACTGCTGCACCCTTAACAACAGATGAGTCATCAGCTGTCAACAGGCTTCCTCGCTGACAGCTAATTAAAAAAAAAAAAAAAAAAACCTTGCTGGCAATAGAAACATGACAAAACAGGTCCTTTGGATCTGGTATGGATTTTATGAGGAACCCAAAGCCAAAATGAGGGGAAAAAAAAAATGGTGTGAACCATAAAAGGCCACATGCCCTCAACATGGGGGGTGATCCCCAGATCTCAGCCCCCCCCCCCATGTGAATGAGTATGGGGTACATTGTATCCCTACTCCACCAAAAAAAATTGTCAAAAAGAAGTAAACACACACACACAGTTTTTAACAATTCCTTTACTAAAAATAAAAAACAATGTCCCCCAATGTAGATCCATCGTCAATCACGATGCCTGCCACCACCATCAGACTAGTAAAAAGGAAAACAAAAGCTCTGCCCGTGACAAAGGCTAATCGCCAACTGCATGCTCTGCCATTTGATATTTCTTAAATAGCTAAGGGGCAGGGCCACCTAGCGACGTCACCTGGCAATGGCACCACCCCATTTGATGTCACCGACCAAGCATGCACCGATCAGTGACGTCACACGTCACACGGGGCAGTGGCACCAGGTGACGTCACCAGGTGACTCTGCCCTGTACCTATTTAAGAACTGCCAGATGGCAGAGCAGGCAGATGGCAGTTAGCCTTTGTCACGGGTGGAGCTCTTTTTTTTTTTTTTTGGGTCCGGCGTGCATTGTGATTGATGATGGATCTACATCGGGGGACATTGGGTTTTTTTTTTTAATAAAGAAATTGTCAAAAGCTGTGTGTGTGTGTTTTTAGTTCTTTTTTGACACTTTTTTGGTGAATGGGTAGGGATACTATGTACCCCATACTTATTCACATGGGGGGGGGATCTGGGGCCCCCTTATTAACTGCTTGCCGACCGCCCGCCGCATATATACTGCGGCAGGCAGGCTCGGCTGCGCGAATCGCCGTACCTTTACAGCGGTTCACAGGAGCGGTCCTGGGGGACAAGCGGGCGCCCTTCCCCACTAGGCAACGGGGATGCCGATCCATGGCACCGGCGGCACCGATTGCTGCAGGCCACCCGTGATCACTCACCGCTGAGAGAGGACAACGGTCAGCTGTTGTAAACACAGCAGATCGTTGTTCTCTCTGAAATTATCACAGAGCGCCTGTGATCCTCCTATATAGGATCACAGGTTCCTGTGTTCATTTCACAAGGCCCTCCCCCAGACAGTTAGAAATCACTCCCCTAGGCTCACACATAACCCCTTGATCACCATTGGGTTAACCCCTTCCCTGCCAATGTCATTATTACAGTAAGAGTGCATATTTTTAGCACTGATTAATGTAGTAATGTCACTGGTCCCCCCCAAAAGTGTCAAAAATGTCAGTTAGGGGTCCAATCTGTCCGCCGCAATGTCGCAGTCCTGCTAAAAATTGTAATTGCCGCCATTACTAGTAAAAAAAAAAAAATGACATAAATCTTTCCCCCAGTTTGTAGACGCGATAAATTTTGCGCAAACCAATCAAAATATACTTATTGAGATTTTCTTTACCAAAACTATGCAGCAGAATAAAATTTGCCTCAAATAATTAAAAAAATAGATTTTTTTTTTTTTTTGGGGAATGTTATATAACAGAATGTGAAAAAATATGATTTTTGTAAGATATTACCGTAAAATCTTTTACTCTGATGTCAGTCGACAGACGCAGCCTCATCTCCATGAGTTGAGTGGGTTTATGCTCCTCCCATCATGAGTAGTCTAGGCAGGAAAATTTGAATACACATGCCTAGGGGGCTGTCCCTTTAGGCATAACCCCCCACTGCACAACCCAGCACATCAGTTTAGTTTAGAACCAACCCCAAACAGAGGGGCGGGTGTTGCGTCTGTCGACGGACATCAGAGAAAAAGATTTTACGGTAAGATCTTACAAAAATCTTATTTTCTCTATCGTCCGTCGACAGACGCAGCCTCATCATCGTGAGTGGGACGTCCTAAAGCAGTATAGACATGAGGGGTGGAAAAAACGCAACCAGGCAGTAATGTCAACTCCAAAAGGCTAAACGTAGCCAACTGGGCAACATGGAGCTCAACCAAACAACAGGAGTTCACCCAGATAAAAGGCCCCCGAAGAGAAGTACAAACAAACGTTCTCTTATAAAACAGCAGCCTGAAAAACCTTGCGGCCAAAAGAGGCATCCGAAGAAGCCAACAAATCCACCTTGTAAAATTTGGTAAAGGTGTGCACAGACGACCAAGTCGCTGCCTTACAAACTTGTACCACAGTGGCCTGATGGTGAAAAGCCCAAGAAGCACTCAGCACTCTAGTAGAATGCGCCTTCACAGGGAAATGAGGAACCTGACCCTTGATCGAATAAGCCTGAACAACCGTCTGCCTGATCCATCTCAAAATGGTCGCAGCGGACGCAGCCAAACCTTTGCGAGGACCGTCCAGAAGGACAAAGAGAGAGTCCAACTTCCTGAAGGACTCAGTAACCGTCAGATAAACCCTTATCGCCCAAACCACATCCAGAGAGTGCAAAGCAACTTCCTTGTGATGTTTAGGCTTAGAACATAAGGATGACAACACAATGTCTTCATTCAGGTGAAAATCTGACACCACCTTAGGAAGTAAGGACGGATTAGGTTAGAGGACCACTTTATCCCTGTGGACCACCAAATAAGGTGAATGACAGGATAATGCCGCCAACTCAGAGACTCTGCGGTCAGAAGTTATAGCCACTAGGAAGGCAACCTTCTGTGAAAAAGAAAGCAGAGAAATCTCCCTAATATTCTCAAAAGGAGACTTTTGAAGAACAGACAAATCCAGATTAAGATCCCACTGCGGTAACGGGGATCTCCTGGGGGGGCAGATGACGCACTCCCTGAATGACTATAAGTAGCCAAAGGACGTTGGAAGTAAATAGCCAAGGCCGAAACCTGGCCCTTGATAGTACCCAACACCAAGCGCTGCTCTGCCCCTTTTTGTAAAAAGGCCAAAACCCTAGCTACAGAAAACAAGCGAGAGTGCAGCTGCAGCGATTCACACCAAGAAATGTACGATGATAGATCTTACTAGATGTCGACTTCCTGGCATTCAAAAGGGTAGGAATCACCGAATCAGAAAAACCTCTATCCCTCAACACGTTGCTTTCATAACGGCTTGGCTGTTGAAAGCAACGTGTTGAGGGATAGAGGTCTTTCTGAGCCAGCGACCGTAAAGCAGGATGGAAGATCGGTCTTTGAGATAGTAGATCTTCCCGCAAAGGAAGACGCCATGGAGGATCCATGACCATTTTTACCAGCTCCGCGTACCAAGACCGCCGAGGTCAGTCTGGTGCCACCAGGAGAACGAGTGGAGGGAAGGCATAGATCAGGCAATACTGACTCCAAGGAGCCACCAGAGCATCTGTGGCATTGGCCAGAGGATCCCGAGACCTGGCCACAAACCTCTGAACTTTCCTGTTGAGGCGAGATGCAAACAGATCCATGTCCGGGGCCCCCACCGGACACACAAGAGATGAAACACCTCCGGATGCAGGGACCACTCCTCCTGATCCATCACCTGACGACTCGGGTAATCAGCTTGCCAATTCTTCACACCCAGGATGTGGACTGCAGAAAGAACCAGGAACATTGTGTTCCACCCCCATACCAGAATCTCGGCCACCTCCTTGGCCGCCAGGGCACGCCTGGCGCCCCCTTGATGATTGATGTAAGCCACGGCCGTGGCATTGTCTGACTGGACCCAAACCGGAGAGCCGTGTAGCCAACTTGTCCAGTGAAACAGGCAGAGCTTGATCACTCTCAGCTCCAGAATATTGATCGGCAAGGAAGACTCTTCCGACACCCAAGTCCCCTGAATACAGAGCTTCCCCAGCACTCCACCCCAGCCTGATAGGCTGGCATCTGTGGTGACCAAATCAGTGCGGTCCAAAACACTGGCAGGAAGGACTTGCCATGGCACAGGACAGGTGTCTGGATCCACCAAGAGAGAGCCGGCTTCGTGAGATGGCTCCACCGAATCCAGGGCCGGTTTTAGACAAAGTGTGGCCCTGGGCAAACCTAAAAGTGGGGCCCCAAATTTTTTTATATTCTACCAAAAATATAGGCGCATTTAATCAATTTAGCCAAATAAAACCTACAACTACATGAAAATATGCTTTAATTAAATAACATTAAATAGAATAAATAAGAAATCAAGTGAGCTTTGCACCTTCACACATCAGATCACCCCAATTCCTGCACCTTCACAAATCAGATCACCCCAATTTCTGCACCTTCACAAATCAGACCACCCCAATTCCTGCACCTTCACACCTCAGACCACCCCAATTCCTGCACCTTCACACCTCTGACCACCCCAATTCCTGCACCTTCACACCTCAGACCACCCCAATTTCTGCACCTTCACACCTCAGACCACCCCAATTCCTGCACCTTCACACCTCAGACCACCCCAATTTCTGCACCTTCACAAATCAGATCACCCCAATTCCTGCACCTTCACACCTCAGATCACCCCAATTCCTGCACCTTCACACCTCAGACCACCCCAATTCCTGCACCTTCACACCTCAGACCACCCCAATTTCTGCACCTTCACAAATCAGATCACCCCAATTCCTGCACCTTCACACCTCAGATCACCCCAATTCCTGCACCTTCACACCTCAGATCAGCCCCAATTCCTGCACCTTCACACCTCAGATCACCCCAAATCCTGCGCCTTCACACCTCAGACCACCCCAATTTCTGCACCTTCACAAATCAGATCAGCCTCAATTCCTGCACCTTCACACCTCAGACCACCCCAATTTCTGCACCTTCACAAATCAGATCACCCCCAATTCCTGCACCTTCACACCTCAGATCACCCCAATTCCTGCACCTTCACAAATCAGATCACCCCCAATTCCTGCACCTTCACACCTCAGATCAGCCCCAATTCCTGCACCTTCACACCTCAGATCACCCCAAATCCTGCGCCTTCACACCTCAGACCACCCCAATTCCTGCACCTTCACACCTCAGACCACCCCAATTTCTGCACCTTCACACCTCAGACCACCCCAATTCCTGCACCTTCACACCTCAGGCCACCCCAATTTCTGCACCTTCACACCTAAGACCACCCCAATTCCTGCACCTTCACACCTCAGACCACCCCAATTCCTGCACCTTCACACCTCAGGCCACCCCAATTTCTGCACCTTCACACCTCAGATCACCCCAATTCCTGCACCTTCACACCTCAGACCACCCCAATTTCTGCACCTTCACACCTCAGATCACCCCAATTCCTGCACCTTCACACCTCAGACCACCCCAATTCCTGCACCTTCACACCTCAGACCACCCCAATTGCTGCACCTTCACACCTCAGGCCACCCCAATTTCTGCACCTTCACACCTCAGACCACCCCAATTCCTGCACCTTCACACCTCAGATCACCCCAATTCCTGCACCTTCACACCTCAGACCACCCCAATTTCTGCACCTTCACACCTCAGACCACCCCAATTCCTGCACCTTCACACCTCAGGCCACCCCAATTTCTGCACCTTCACACCTCAGGTCACCCCAATTCCTGCACCTTCACACCTCAGATCACCCCAATTCCTGCACCTTCACACCTCAGATCACCCCAATTCCTGCACCTTCACACCTCAGGCCACCCCAATTTCTGCACCTTCACACCTCAGACCACCCCAATTCCTGCACCTTCACACCTCAGATCACCCCAATTTCTGCACCTTCACACCTCAGATCAGCCCCTGGTAGGCTGGCACTGGCAGCAAATATTTTATTCAAATCAGGATTTCTTCTGCAAATAGGCTGGCATCAGAGTCAGACAATTACCAAAACCAATGTCATCATGACACATGATCAAAAAATGAGGAAAAATAAGGATTTTTTCTGCAAATAGCCTGGCAGTGACATCATCAGATCAGACAAGGCACTGGCAGGCATTGTACTAGACTAGTACTATGCCTGGCTGCCAGTGCCAGGCCAGCCTATTTGCAAAAGAAATCCTGATTTGAATTAAATTGTTGCTGCCAGTGCCTGTATATTTGCAGAAGAAATCCTGATTTCTTTGAATAAAATTGTTGCTGCCAGTGCCAGCCCAGCCTATCTGCAAAATAAATCCCTAAGTAGAAGTCACTCCTCTCTCCAGTCCTCCACTTACCTTGGGTGTGCTGTGCGGTGTGGCTGCAGAGTGTTCCCGCTGTACATGATACAGTAGATGGTCAGAGACTGAGGACATGATACAGTAGATGGTCAGAGACTGAGGACATGATACAGTAGATGGTCAGAGACTGAGGACATGATACAGTAGATTGTCAGAGACTGAGGACATGATACAGTAGATTGTCAGAGACTGAGGACATGATACAGGAGATGGTCAGAGACTGAAGACATGATACAGGAGATGGTCAGAGACTGAGGACATGATACAGGAGATGGTCAGAGACTGAGGGCATGATACAGGAGATGGTCAGAGACTGAGGACATGATACAGTAGATGGTCAGAGACTGAGGACATGATACAGTAGATGATCAGAGACTGAGGACATGATACAGTAGATGGTCAGAGACTGAGGACATGATACAGGAGATGGTCAGAGACTGAAGACATGATACAGGAGATGGTCAGAGACTGAAGACATGATACAGGAGATGGTCAGAGACTGAGGACATGATACAGTAGATGGTCAGAGACTGAGGACATGATACAGTAGATTGTCAGAGACTGAGGACATGATACAAGAGATGGTCAGAGACTGAGGACATGATAGAAGAGATGGTCAGAGACTACAGACGTGATACAGTAGATGGTCAGAGAGTGCAGACGTGATACAAGAGATGGTCAGAGACCACGGACATGATACAGGAGATGGTCAGAGACTGAGGACATGATACAGGAGATGGTCAGAGACTGAGGACATGATACAGGAGATGGTCAGAGACTGAGGACATGATACAGGAGATGGTCAGAGACTGAGGACATGATACAAGAGATGGTCAGAGACTGAGGACATGATAGAAGAGATGGTCAGAGACTGAGGACATGATAGAAGAGATGGTCAGAGACTACAGACGTGATACAGTAGATGGTCAGAGAGTGCAGACGTGATACAAGAGATGGTCAGAGACCACGGACATGATACAGGAGATGGTCAGAGACTGAGGACATGATACAGGAGATGGTCAGAGACTGAGGACATGATACAGGAGATGGTCAGAGACTGAGGACATGATACAAGAGATGGTCAGAGACTGCAGACACGATACAGGAGATGGTCAGAGACTGCAGACACGATACAGGAGATGGTCAGAGACTGCAGACATGATGCAAGAGATGGTCAGAGACTGCAGACACGATACAGGAGATGGTCAGAGACTGAGGACATGATACAAGAGATGGTCAGAGACTGCAGACACGATACAGGAGATGGTCAGAGACTGCAGACATGATACAAGAGATGGTCAGAGACTGCAGACATGATACAAGAGATGGTCAGAGACTGCAGACATGATACAAGAGATGGTCAGAGACTGTAGACACGATACAGGAGATGGTCAGAGACTGCAGACACGATACAGGAGATGGTCAGAGACTGCAGACATAGTACAGGAGATGGTCCAGAGACTGCGGATGTGATACAAGAGAAGGTCAGAGACTGCAGACATGATAGAAGATAGGACACTAGGGGGGCCGGAGAGCACAGGGAAAGCAGATAGCACTGGAGGAGCTGAAGGGCAAGGGGGGAGGGAACTGGAGAGAATTAAGGGGGGGGGTTTGGAAAGCATTGCAGGGGGGTTGGAAGGTGCAGGGTGTGGATAGCACTGGGGGGGGGTGGCGGGCAGGGCAAACCAGGGGGATGGAGAGCATGGGGGGGGGGACTGGAGAGCACTGGAAATCACTTAGGGGGAGCCAGGGAGCACGGGGGGGGTGGAGAGCACTGGGGGAGCCAGAGAGCATAGGGGGAGATGAAAAGCACTGAAAAGGACTTGAAGAGCACGGGGGGGCTAAGGAGCACAGGGCGGGGGGGGGGGGGGTAAAAAAATACAGGGGGTTTAAGATCACTGGGGTGGCTAAGATCACTGGGGTGGCTAAGATCACTGGGGGGGGGGGGCTAAGATCATTGGGGTGGCTAAGATCACTGGGGGGGTGGCTAAGATCACTGGAGGGGGTGGCTAAGATCACTGGGGGGGTGGCTAAGATCACTGGGGGGGGTGGCTAAGATCACTGGAGGGGGTGGCTAAGATCACTGGGGGGGGTGGCTAAGATCACTGGGGGGGTGGCTAAGATCACTGGAGGGGGTGGCTAAGATCACTGGAGGGGGTGGCTAAGATCACTGGAGGGGGGGGCTAAGATCACTGGAGGGGGGTGGCTAAGATCACTGGGGTGGCTAAGATCACTGGGGGGCAGTAAAAGAAGTTGAATAGGAGGGGGGTGGGACAGCTCAGCTGCATATAGAGAAATTGATATTTCCATATTTCTCCTGCAGCCGCAGAATGCCTGCAGAAGGGAGGAGAAGAATCCACCCATCCAGCGGCATAAGGAAACATCAAATCCTCTATATGCAGCCGAGCCGCCCCAACCCCCTCCTATTCAGCACACACGGCCGGGGCTGCACAGGCTGCTCTGCAGGCAGTCTCTTACCTTCCCTCTCGTCGCCGCCCCCCCCCCCCCCCCGCGAGCAGCCCGGAGTCGGGCTGAAGGAGCTCCCATCTGCAGCGGCTTCAGTGATCATCGGCGGCCGCGGGAAGGAACACACACACCTTGACTTCCGGACCGGCTCCGCGGCCAATCAGCCTTCTGCTCAGGGGGGTGTGACTCACACCCCCCCTGAGCAGAAGGCTGATTGGCCGCGGAGCCGGTGTAGTTGGCAAGTACACCGGCCGGCGGCCGCCCGCAGTGAGGGATCGTCTTCTTACTGTATCTGATGACTCTGAGCGCCGCGGCCCACCGGGAGTCGGGACACTGCCCGGTCTGCCCGGTCCGGCCCTGACTGACAGTGACACGGGGCCCCTGGACATTTGGGGCCCTGGGCAGTTGCCCAGTTTGCCCCCCCCTAACGCCGGCCCTGACCGAATCTTCTGGTCCAATAACTGAGGCTCTCTGTTCCATCGTGACAGAATCTCTTTCTGCAGCTGTCTCGTGTGAGACTGAGCAAACGGGACTGCTTCGAAGGTCGAGACCATCAGACCCAGGGCCCTCATGCAAGCCCACAAGGAGGACTGATAAGCCTCCATCAACAATTGGACCGCCCTTTGCAACTTCTGAAGCTTGTCCAAGGGAAGGAAGACCCTCGCCAGAGCAGAGTCAAGGATCAGCCCCAGATAGGTGATCCACACAGACCGATTAAGGGCAGATTTGGTGACATTGATCATCCACCCGAAGTCCTGAAGGGCCTGAATTGTGATGGAGATCGGCAAATCTGAATGGGAAACTGCTCACAACAGGAGATCGTCCAGATACCCCACAATGAAGATACCTTGTCGACGCAACAAGGCCAGCACAGGGGCTAGGACCTTGGTAATAACTCAGGGACCCGAGGCGAGACCAAAGGGTAACGCCACAAATTTAACGTGCTCCTCTGCCACCGCGAAGCGGAGGAAGCACTGATGTCCCTTTGAATATGGGGACATGGATATACGCATCTTTGAGATCGAAGGAAGCCAGAAAATCCCCCTATTTCAAAGATGCCACCACTGACCGAATGGACTCCATTTGGAATCTTTGCACCCGCCCCAAAGCGGTTCAGAACCTTGAGGTCCAGGATTAGATGCACCTTGCTCTCCTTTCTGGGCACAGTGAACAGGTTTGAATAGAAATTAGGGACCCACCGATTATCGGCAACGCCGATATATCGAGGGCCGATATGCACTTTCCCCGATAAATCGGAATCGGCCCCGGGAAGTTACCGATATTGTGCGTGGCGCGCACGTGACATCATTGTATGTGTTGCTTCACGTATCTCCGCGTGTTGGGCATATAATTTGACACGTTATTCCTTCTAAGACCGCCTCCCACGCCTCGGACAGCCTCTGCCAGTGTGTGCAGCTGCAGTCCGGTCAAGGTGCCAGCCACCCACAGGCCTTGGCCTCAGCCACCCACCATAGGGTGCCAGCCAGCTACCCACCACAGGGTGCCAGGCAGCCACAGCAGGGTGCCAGCCAGCCAGCCAGCCACAGCAGGGTGCCAGCCAGCCATCGACCCACAACAGGGTGCCAGGCCAGCATCCAGCCACCCACCCCACAACAGGGTGCCAGCAGCCAGCCACCCACAACATGGTTCCAGCAAGCCAGCCACCCACAGGGTGACACCAAGCCACCCACCCACCAGTGTTCCAGCAAGCCAGCTATCCACAACAGGCCAAGGTGAGTGACACCAAGCCAGCCACCCACAACAGGGTGACACCAAGCCAGCCACCCACAACAGGGTGACATCAAGCCAGCCACCCACCACAGTGTTCCAGCAAGCCAGCCACCCTCAACAGGGTGACACCAAGCCAGCCACCCACCCACCACAGTGTTCCAGCAAGCCAGCCACCCACCCCAGTGTTCCAGCAAGCCAGCCACCCAAAACAGGGTGACACCAAGCCAGCCATCCACCACAGTGTTCCAGCAAGCCAGCCATCCACAACAGGGTGACACCAAGCCAGCCACCCACCACAGTGTTCCAACAAGGTGACAGAACAGTGTTTAGCGAGAGGCGGAGGTGGGGGCGGACTGACCCATCAGGTCATGGAGTCTTTGTCTGGTGGTGGGGAGTGGGCAGAGAATGCCTCGGTGCGCGGGCAGGATGACAGCACCCAGCTCCGAGGACCATCTCCACACGGCGAATGAGCAGCCTCACAGACGGAGGCCGCTGGGAAGGTGAGCAGCAAGCAAGGGCAGCCTGGAGGATGAGGACATGCAGGAGGCACAGGCAGTCAGGGAAT
This sequence comes from Pelophylax lessonae, assembly GCF_965119305.1. Classification (NCBI taxonomy): domain Eukaryota; kingdom Metazoa; phylum Chordata; class Amphibia; order Anura; family Ranidae; genus Pelophylax; species Pelophylax lessonae. The sequence continues at coordinate 167,996,220 of NC_138772.1, read as the reverse complement.
GCTACTCGGGAGGGACAGTCCCGCTGTCAAATAGCGGACCCACTGGAATGAGCACAGTCAGTACAGCACCCCCATCGTCGCTAGAATGAGAAGGAGCCCTGCCTGCTGATAGCCATTGAACATACTGCTTCTGCTGGCAGGAAGGTATCAGGCATTACACACCTACTCGCAGACATAGACTGGGACAGGAGGACACAGGAGGGAGAGACTGCAGACACCCCCCCCTCTCTCCCCCCTCCTCTCTCTTCCCTTTCTATCTCCCCTCTCTCTCTCCCCCCTCCTCTCTCTCTCTATCCTCCCCCCTCTCTCTCACACCCCCTCTTTCACCTCTCCCACCCACTATCTTACCCCCTCTCTCCCTCCCCCCTCCTCTGTTTCTCTCCCCTCTCTCTCTCTCCCCCTCCTCTCCCTCTCTCTCTCCCTCTCACTCTCCTCTCTTTCTCTCTCTCCCTCTATCTCCCACCTCTCTCTCTCTCTCTCCTCTTTCTATCCCCCTCTCTCACCTCTCCCACCCACTATCTTACCCCTTCTCTCCCCCCTCACCCCCCCCTCTCTCTCCCCCTCCTCTCTTTCTCTCCCCTCTCTCTCCCCTCCCTCTCTCCCCTCTCCCTCCTCTCTTTATAGCTCTCTCTCCTCTTTCTATCCCCCTTACCCCTTCTCTCCCCCCTCCCTCTCTCCCTCTCCCCCCCCTCTCTCTCTCCTCCTCTCTCTCCCTCTCTCCCCTTCCTCTCTCTCCTCTCTCTATCTCCCCCTCTCTCTCTCCCCCTCTCCCTCCTCTCTCTAGCTCTCTTGCTATGTCTCTCTCTCCTCTTTCTACCCCCCTCTCTCTCTCACCACTCCCACCCACTATCTTACCACTTCTCTCCCCTCTCTCCCCCTCCTCTCTTTCTCTCCCCTCCCTCTCTCTCTCCCCCTCTTCCCTTTCTCTCTCCCCCCTCTCTCTCATCTCTCCCACCCTCTATCTTACCCCCTCTCTCTCTCCCCCTCACCCCCTCCCTCTCTCCCCCTCCCTCTCTCACCACCTCTCTCTCTCACTTCCCCCCTCCCTCCCCTCTGCCACCCCCCTTACTCTGCCACCCACTATCTTACCCCCCTCTCTCTCCCCCCTCATGCCCACCCCCCCTCTCTCTCTCACCCCCCTCTCACTCTCCCACCCCCTTTACTACCCTAGCCTGTCCATATACTACCCTAGCCTGTCCATATACTACCCTAGCCTGTCCATATACTACCCCAGCCTGTTCATATACTACCCTAGCCTGTCCATATACTACCCTAGCCTGTCCATATACTGCCCTAGCCTGTCCATATACTGCCCTAGCCTGTCCGTATACTACCCTAGCCTGCCAATATACTACCCTAGCCTGTCCATATACTACCCTAACCTGTCTATATACCTGTGGACCATGGCTGGCATGAGAAAGCAAGCCAGTGCCGCCACTATTTGTCTTTAGGCCGGGTCCAGAGGCACAGGTGCGGGCCTGCAGACCACGGCTGAAGAAATAGGTTTAGAGTCACCACAAAAATCTCCCCCTGCCACCTCCACCGTATACATGAGCAGGGCATGGAGCCAGGGGGGATGGTAAAATGAGGTTTCACCTAGGGTGTCAAAAATCCTTGCACCAGCCCTGACAGGGTGACACCAAGCCAGCCACCCACCACACTGTTCCAGCAAGCCAGCCACCCACAACAGGGTGACACCAAGCCAGTCACCCACAATAGGGTGACACCAAGCCAGCCACCCACCACCAGTGTTCCAGCAAGCCAGCGACCCACAACAGGGTGACACCAAGTCAGCCACCCACCACAGTGTTCCAGCAAGCCAGCCATCCACAACAGGGTGACACCAAGCAAGCCACTCACCACAGTGTTCCAGAAAGCCAGCCACCCACAACAGGGTGACACCAAGCCAGCCACCCACCCACAACAGGGTGACACAAAGCCAGCCACCCACCACAGTGTTCCAGCAAGCCAGCCACCCAAAACAGGGTGACACCAACCCAGCCACCCACCACAGTGTTCCAGCAAGCCAGCCACCCACAACAGGGTGACAACAAGCCAGCCACCCACAACAGGGTGACACCAAGCCACGCACACTGCCAGGCATCAGCCACCGACCCACAACAGGGTGCCAGCAAGCCACCCACACTGCCAGGCGTCAGCCACCGACCCACAACAGGGTGCCAGCCAGCCACCCACACTGCCAGGCGTCAGCCACCGACCCACAACAGGGTGACAGCAGCCAACTACACCACAACAGGGTGCCAGAAAGCCACCCACACTGCCAGGCATCAGCCACCGACCCACAACAGGGTGCAGCAAGCCACTCACACTGCCAGGCGTCAGCCACCGACCCACAACAGGGTGCCAGCCAGCCACCCACACTGCCAGGGGTCAGCCAGCCACCCCACAACAGGGTGCCAGCAAGCCACCCACACTACCAGGCATCAGCCACTGACCCATAACAGGGTGCCAGCAAGCCACCCACAGCAGGGCAGGGTGGCAGCAGCCAGCCATTTTTTTAACCTTATTGTCTCTTTCAAATTGCAATGGAGATGGATGAAGACAGAAAAAGTGAAAGTGTGGCCTGGGACTATTTCTCGTCTCCAGGAAAAGCAGCAGTGTGCAACACATGCACAAACAATATAAGCATGGGATAAGTAACTGCAAAAAACAAAAAATATGTCAAATCTTTGGGCCCATCTAAGAGTTCATCATATTGAATTATATCATGCAGCACAGAAAAAACAAAATGAATATCAATGTGATTTTAAAATACCTCCTCCACTATCCCAGGCAACAATAACAGATATGTTTCAGAAAAAAAACAGATGTCACAGTCTAGATTCAGATGGAAGACAGAGTAATCACAGAGATGATGGTCACTGATAACCAGCCATTTACAATGGTGTCTGACTGTAATGTTCTGGTACCTCTGGTACCCCTATTCCACTTTCCCATTCATGTATGCGTCCCACCATTCTCTTTTGGTAGGTGCGCATACACCTTTAAGACCGATGCTGTCATCACTGAGCGCGCAGAGCGGCTATTTCAACCGCCGGCGTTCTCACTCACATGTTCGTTCAACCTGCCTTGAAGCTCACATGCTCACAAGCGTACCTTGCTGTCGGAACCTCGCTACTGATCCCTGTATCCCGCTACCGGATCACTCGCTCATACCGAACCTCTCTACTACTGCTTGCTATTAGTGATAAGTACCCCGCAGGGGAATCCTCCATAAACCTTCCTACTAAGCTTACACTATCTAGCTCTGCATATTAAGGACTGTTACTATCATCTGCACTGTTGTTTAGATTGCTAGCTCTTGAGCCTACTAACATCTATCCTTGCACTGGGTTAGTCTCTCCTGTATGTCATCTGCTATCCTACCACCTACTACCATACATGATTGCTAACCTATCTGCATCCTACCTGTTACCATCTATACTCTCATGAACATTTCTCTCAAGTGCTGTTCACCTATTGTCACTGTTCATACCTGTCTCTTTAGCTCATCACCACTATACTGCTATATACATCTATCACTCCAGGAACATCTTATTGAGTGTGTATATTTGTATGCTGAATCAGACAGACCACAGTGATGAGTCTTGGGAGTTGGAATTGGTATTTCAACCTATCTCTACATGACTGCTGAGTGGAGTTTTTCTGCAGCTGCAAATCCATCTTGTTTCAGAAAACGCAGGAGCGTTACACTGACTCAGGATTTAAGCGGTTGATGTCCATACTTGAGCCAAGGTACACACTGAAGAGTGAGAAGTATTATCGAATGGAAATGCTGGGAAAGATTCACCAAAAGGTCGTCGAGAAAGTAAAGGCTATGCTGCAACCAGAGAATACTGGCAACTCACTCTCATTCACGACTGACTGCTTTAGAAAGATCCAAAACTGAGCAAAGGTTACTGTGGCTGATATCTGCAGTGATCTCTATTCCTACAGGTCTAAGACCCCTATAGAAAGATCCAAAACTGAGCAAAGGTTACTGTGGCTAATATCTGCAGTGATCTCTATTCTTACAGGTCTAAGACCCCTATAGAAAGATCCAAAACTGAGCAAAGGTTACTGTGGCTGCTATCAGCAGTGGTCTCTATTCCTACAGGTCTCAGACCCCTACAGAAAGATCCAAAACTGAGCATAGGTTACTGTGGCTGATTTCTGCAGTGATCTCTATTCCTACAGGTCTGAGACCCCTATAGAAATATCCAAAACTGAGCAAAAGTTACTGTGGCTGATATCAGCAGTGATCTCTATTCCTACAGGTGTGAGACCCCTGTAGAAAGATCCAAAACGGAGCAAAGGTTACTGTGGCTGATATCTGCAGAGATCTCTATTCCTACAGGTCTGAGACCCCTATAGAAAGATCCACAACTGAGCAAATTAGTGAATAAAAAGACACACACTGACCTAGGTCAGTGAATCAGCGCTCACTGGACCATTTTGGAGGGGACCACATGACCAGTGGTACCACAGATGAATCACCAATATAAATAAAAAAAAAAAAAAAAAAAAAAATTTAAAAATATAAATGGATAAATAATTAAATTAAATTGGGTAACAATGAAAATATTGAGAATATTGCAGGGCAAACAAGATACAAGAACCTCAAGTGTGTAGAAGTCCTAATCAATCATGCGATGATCCCGGATGGAGCCTTGCTGATGAAAGAGTACAAAAAGTCCAAATCAGGGTACTGGGGTGAAGATTGGACAGGCAGCTCCTCAAGAGGTAGGGATACCCTCCAAACATGTAACAGAGAAAAGAAACAAGGGCGCCAAGTCATAAAGGTAGATGAACAGCTGTGTAATTTAATGTAGTAACTTACATGTTAAAAACAGGTATTCCAATGAAACAGCATGCATGGTGTAAAAAGACAGTCCCCACAGTAGATCCGATGGAAGATGCAAATGAAGGACAGTCACATCTGGGTCCTGTGTGGCGCGTCCTGTGTAGTGGTGAAGGAAGTCCTGAATACCGGCAATGCCGGGTGATGCTGCAAATGGCGTGGGCTCCCTGGCTGGGCAGTCTCACCGCTGTCTGCCGTACAGCAGGAAGGTAATAACCCGGAACCGGAAATAGAAGGACAAGTCTGTCGGTTCCTCCACGGAAGCCGACAGGAACGTACACTGAACCGAGAGTGGAGGGCGGGCTCTGATGAAGGAGGAGGTCCTCCGAAACGACGTTGCAGCCCGCCCTCCACTCTCGGTTCAGTGTACGTTCCTGTCGGCTTCCGTGGAGGAACCGACAGACTTGTCCTTCTATTTCCGGTTCTGGGTTATTACCTTCCTGCTGTACGGCAGACAGCGGTGAGGCTGCCCAGCCAGGGAGCCCACGCCATTTGCAGCATCACCCGGCATTGCCGGTATTCAGGACTTCCTTCACCACTACACAGGACGCGCCACACAGGACCCAGATGTGACTGTCCTTCATTTGCATCTTCCATCGGATCTACTGTGGGGACTGTCTTTTTACACCATGCATGCTGTTTCATTGGAATACCTGTTTTTAACATGTAAGTTACTACATTAAATTACACAGCTGTTCATCTACCTTTATGACTTGGCGCCCTTGTTTTTTTTCTCTGTCACAACTGAGCAAAGGTTACTGTGGCTGATATCTGCAGTGATCTCTATTCCTACAGGTCTGAGATCCCTATAGAAAGATGCACAACTGAGCAAAGGTTACTGTGGCTGATATCTGCAGTGATCTCTATTCCTACAGGTCTGAGACCCCTATAGAAAGATCCACAACTGAGCAAAGGTTACTGTGGCTGATATCTGCAGTGATCTCTATTGCTACAGGTCTGAGACCCCTATAGAAAGATCCACAACTGAGCAAAGGTTACTGTGGCTGATATCTGCAGTGATCTCTATTCCTACAGGTCTGAGATCCCTATAGAAAGATGCACAACTGAGCAAAGGTTACTGTGGCTGATATCTGCAGTGATCTCTATTCCTACAGGTCTGTGATCCCTATGGAAAGATCCACAACTGAGTAAAGGTTACTGTGGCTGATATCTGCAGTGATCTCTATTCCTACAGCTCTGAGACCCCTATAGATAGATCCAAAACTGAGCAAAGGTTATTGTGGCTGATTTCTGCAGTGGTCTCTATTCCTACAGCTCTGAGACCCCTATAGAAAGATCCAAAACTGAGCAAAGGGTACTGTGGCTGATATCAGCAGTGATCTCTATTCCTACAGGTCTGAGACCCCTATAGAAAGATCCAAAACTGAGCATAGGTTACTGTGGCTGATTTCTGCAGTGATATCTATTCCTACAGGTCTGAGACCCCTATAGAAAGATCCAAAACGGAGCAAAGGTTACTGTGGCTGATATCTGCAGAGATCTCTATTCCTACAGGTCTGAGACCCCTATAGAAAGATCCACAGCTGAGCAAAGGTTACTGTGGCTGATATCTGCAGTGATCTCTATTCCTACAGGTCTAAGACCCCTATAGAAAGATCCAAAACTGAGCAAATGTTACTGTGGCTGATATCAGCAGTGATCTCTATTCCTACAGGTCTGTGATCCCTATGGAAAGATCCACAACTGAGTAAAGGTTACTGTGGCTGATATCTGCAGTGATCTCTATTCCTACAGGTCTGCGATTCCTATAGAAAGATCCACAACTGAGCAGAGGTTACTGTGGCTGATTTCTGCAGTGATCTCTATTCCTACAGCTCTGAGACCCCTATAGATAGATCCAAAACTGAGCAAAGGTTATTGTGGCTGATTTCTGCAGTGGTCTCTATTCCTACAGCTCTGAGACCCCTATAGAAAAATCCAAAACTGAGCAAAGGGTACTGTGGCAGATATCAGCAGTGATCTCTATTCCTACAGGTCTATGAATATTTTAGAATGTTGCAGAAACTGACGGATGAACAATACTGTGACTGGTATCTGATGTAAAGAAAGACAGCTCTCCCTACCTCACACAGGAACCTTGGCCCTCCCTACACTGCTACTCACTCACTGGCGCTATACTGTTTGATATGATGTAAAGAAATCAATCAATCCCTACCTCACACAGGAACCTGGCCCTCCCTACACTGCTAGGAATGTCTCTCTGCACTGTCTGACTCCAAAAAAAACGACTCTCTCTCTGCCTGAATCGCGTGCCTGTCCCTGTCTAATCGCCTGCCACGGTTTCGGAGGCCCTGAAATGTCAAGATAGCACAAACCCCCCCCCCCCCCAATGACCCCATTTTGGAAATTAAACACCCCAAGCTATTTGCTGAGAGGCATGGGGAGTCCATGCAATATTTTATATTTTGCCACAAGTTTTGGGAAAATTACATTTTTTTTTTTTTACAAAAAGTTGTCATTGAAATTATATATTGCTGACGCATGCCATGGGCATATGTGTAATTACACCCCAAAATATATTCTGCTGCTTCTCCTGAGTACAGGGATACCACGTGTGAGACTTTTTGGGAGCCTAGCTGTGTACGGGACCCCGAAAACCAATAACCGCCTTCAGGTTTTCTAATTGCGTAAATTGTGCATTTCACCTCCGCACTACCTGTCACAGTTTCAGAGGCCCTGAAATTTGTAAGATAGCATAAACCCCCCCCCCCCCCCCAAATGACCCTATTTTGCAAAGTAGACACTCCAAGCTATTTGCTGAGAGGCATGGTGAGTCCATGGAATATCTTATATTTTTCCGGGAAAATTATTATTATTATTATTATTTTTTGTTTTTTTACACAAAGTTGTCACTAAATGATATATTGCTCACACATGCCATGGGTATATGTGAAATGACAACCCAAAATACATTCTGCTGCTCCTCCTGAGTATGGGGATACCCCATTTGCGCATTTGCGTGCAAGCATAGGGGGACAGGGGGGCTTGATTTTTTTTTATTTATTTTGCTTTTTTATGTTATTTTGACACCTTTCCTTTCATTTTTTTTTTTTAATCATTTTTATTGTTATCACAGTGAATTTAAATATCCCCTATGATAGCAATCTGTAGTGACAGGTCCTCTATTTCTAAAAAATTTGGGTCTTTTAGACTCTAGATCTCTCCTCTGACCTTAACGCATCTGAGCACACCAAAATTGGTGTGATAAAATGCTTTCCCAATGGCGCTGATTTTTTCTGGTGAAATAGAAGTCATGAAATGCTCGTAGCTTCCGGTATCTTAGGCCGCAGACATGATTGGAGCCATTCTCATCTCCAATCAGCTCTATGGTTAGATACTTGAACCACCGACTGCACTCTTGGGTTAACCGGTGGGACAGGAGAGCCCGAGAAAAAACGCGGAAGGCGGCAGGAAGGGGGGGGGGGGCTAAATCTGCAGGCATCATCCTGGTATAAAAGAAAGTGGATGGTTAACCTTGCGCTTATGGTAAGGGGTAGTATAACTAAATGAGTGTATAAGTATAAATATAAATGTGCAATAGCTGCTGCTGAAAAATAAAGTGCAAGTGCCTTTAGAGTGATGAAGAAAACAAAGTAGATCAGCGCTGCTATCTATAAATAAATATCTATAATAAATACTCGATTGTGCAAAGTGATAATTGTGCAAATATCAAATCTGAATTTGTGCAAAATAGAAATGTGAAAAATAGCAATCTTAATATCAATATTTCATAACCATCAAATGAAAACCAAAAAGTCCTTTGCGCTGGAGTGAAATGAGTAAATAAATATAAATCTTTATTAATTAATAAATATATATTTTAAAATGTACTTCACTATGGATGGCCCTTTTATCTCTATGAGGACACTCCGGGATTGATGACCATCCAGTTCAAGGATTACTCCCAGCTACATATTCGGTGAAGGCTGAATTCAGAAGGATTTGTGGATATACACTGAAAGAGCATTAAACATCGCTTGATACCAGGGGTCAAGTCCTGGGGAAAAAAGTGTGGGAACTCACCCAAGATACACCCGCGCCCCCCCCCCCAAAAAAAAAATTTACGCTTATATATTTCACAGAAAATACAATGCAATATTTATTGTAAGGGGTGTGAGGGTGGCACGAGAATGCAAATGTGCAGTGGACTCACTGCTCCACTTACCTGGCACCTCTGAAATCGATGTCCCCGGGCCTGCTCCTTGTGTGCTGGCTGTGTCTGGCTCCTTTGCTGCGTGCTGCTGCCTCGCCTTACCGGTGACTCCGCTGATGCTGTCCACACGCTCTGGGCCTTCAAATGCTTAAACATGAAACATTCGTGACAAATTGGCCAAATAAACACATAAACATTAAATATTCCTGACAAAGGGCATCAGTCACGATTCACAAATATTTCATGTTTCTGCATTTGAAGGCCCAGAGTGTGTGCAGACAGCATCAGTAGAGTCACCGGTAAGGCGAGGCAGCAGCACGCAGCAGAGGAGCCAGACACAGCCAGCACACAAGGAGCAGGCCTGGGGACATCAATTTTAGAAGTGGCAGGTAAGGTAAGTGGAGCAGTTCAGCTGTAAAATTCTGTCAGCATGTCAGGCACATTGTCATTTTCAGGGGTGTGTGAGTCACACACCCCTGAAAATGACAATGTGGCTGACATGCTGACAGAATTTTACAGTGTGAGGGACAGTATGAGAGGCAAATGTGCAGTGAGTGGACTGTGGAGACTCACTGCTCCAGTGACTCACCTCCCACTCCCAGGCAGACTGCCACACAGCCACAGCGCCACTTTCTAAAGCCAGCCTGCTCCTCTGACTGCTGCAGTTTTCTTCTGGCAGTGTGAGTCCACAATCCACTCACTGCACATTTGCCTCTCATACCAACCTTACACTGTAAAATTCTGTCAGTATGTCAGCCACACTGTCATTTTCAGGGGAGTGTGAGCACACACCCCTGAAAATGACAATGTGGCTGACATGCTGACAGAATTTTACAGTGTGTGAGGGACAGTGGCTGACATGCTGACAGAATTTTACAGTGTGTGAGGGACAGTATGGGAGGCAAATGTGCAGTGAGTGGACTGTGGAGACTCACTGCTCCAGTGACTCACCTCCCAGGCAGGCTGCCACTGCTAAAACCGGCCTGCTCCTCTGACTGCTGGAGTTTTCTTCTTCTGGATGCTGTGGATATGCTGCTGCTCTCTGTCTCTGCTGCCGGCTGCCTTCTTCTCCTTACCTCGCCTCACTCACCGCCGCGCCTCACCAAGCGATCATCGATTCAATGATCCAGTCAGGCCACGCCCACGCCTGTCCATTCCGCGCACGCTCTAGGCCTGGGCTGGGCCTGTGACTAGCTGGTGGTTCTTGTTGCTGGGCAGCCGACTCTCCTGCTCGTGACGTCATCCGCTGTGCGCTTCCCCCTCCGCCGGCCTGTTTGCAGAGAGAGGCGCCGCGATCAGCGAGACGCTGCGGCTGCCTGCTCTGCACTGTAAGCTCTGGCTGGCCTGGTCCTGCAGGAGGTCGGAGGAGCAATGGGAACGGCGTTCCCGCTGTGGAAATAGTGCGGGGACGCCGTTCCCATGCGCTCCTGCAGGACTCTACCCCTGCTTGATACATATCTACTTGAGGTAAGTAGGAAACCACAAGGGGGAGCATCATTACTGCACTCAAGCAAAAGGAGCACAGCAGCACTTTCTAAGTTGGTTTGCTCTGAAAGACTGTTCATTCAGATTTATATTTATTTACTCATTTCACTCCAGCGCAAAGGACTTTTTGGTTTTCATTTGATGGTTATGAAATATTGATATTAAGATTGCTATTTTGCACATTCCTATTTTTGTACAAATTCAGATTTGATATTTGCACAATTATCACTTTGCACAATCGAGTATTTATTATAGATATTTATTTATAGGTAGCAGCGCTGATCTACTTTGTTTTCTTGATCATCCTGGTATAACCACTCAAAGTCCAGCAACGTACCAGTACATTGCTGGTCCTTGTTTGGCATATGGTGTGTAGGTTTTTTTTTTTTTTCATGCAGCCTGTGGGCTGAACGAAAAAAAGAGAACCTAACAGAAATCACCACAGGAAAATTGTGTAGTATACACACCATTAACCGCCCAAACATCCAAACCCACTTATTTAATGGCGGGCATACATGACAATATTCCACATATACCTAAAGGTATTTTAACTGCAGTGGTGAAATCAACCTACCACAGCGCTGCCATCAGAGGTATCCATATACTGTATGCTGAGCGCAAACGCTGTTTGTGTCAGAATATATAAAATCAGTGTGGCAGCCGACGAGTACCTGCAAGGGAAACAGGTTAACAAAAGAATGAAAAACAAACAAAGTACAGTAAAAGTACAGTAGGAAGAGTAGAAGAACATAACAATAACTTAGACGACAACTATTTTTGGCTTTTTTATTTTATGTTTTTTTTGTAATTTTTATTTTATGTTTTTATGTATTTTTTTTTACACTTTTTTTTTCTTCAACGTTAAAGTTCCAGGTTAGGGTCTCTCAAAATGATGATAGCTATCAAACATCTTTTGAGACCATGTGTAAGTGTGCCCTAAACTGTGCCGTGCTTTACCCTATGCTAATAATCCACTAGTGTGTGGTAGCGATGGAAACAGTCACCAGGTCGGTCAGGACAGTCGGGACAATAATTACGGGTGTCACGCCTAAATCCGCGTTTGCTGCAGACACGGGATCTTTTTTGGGTGTATCTTTGGGTAGGGGTACTCGGGATGAATTCTGGAAAATGCCTCTCATGCAGCCGGCTCACTGCATCTGGTTGGGGAAGTTGGGCAGGAGCACCTGCTGGATACAGAAGGGCTCTGATTATCACTTCCTGGTAGTGTGAGATAATGCTTTGTAAAAGACAAAAGCGTTGTAGATAGCCAATTGAAATAAGTATACAGACACTTTTTTGTACCAGCGTCTCGCCTTACAGGCAATTAAGTACGGTCCCATCATCTGGTCATTGAAGTCCACCCCTCCCATTTTACGGTTATAGTCGTGGACACAGAGGGGCTTCTCAACAACAACACCGGTGACTGTAGTAATTTCGACTGCCGTGTCTGGGTGAATGGAGGACAGAACGAAAACGTTCAGTTTGTCCCTCCACTTCACTGCAAGCAATTGATCGCACCTCAAGCAGGCTCTCACCCCCAGATTCAGTGGGGCATTTACTAGCCATTGGGGGAAGCCCCGGCGATTAGATCGCACGGTGCCACAAGCGCCAATTTGTAATTGAAAGAGGTGTCTAAAAAGTGGCACGCTTGAATAAAAATTGTCCACGTACAAGTGGTACCCCTTTCCAAATAAGGGTGACACCAAGTCCCAAACTACCTTACCGCTGCTCCCTATGTAGTCTGGGCAGTCGGGGGGCTTCACAGTGCTATCTTTTCCCTCATAGACACGGAAACTAACTGTATAGCCTGTGGCCCTGTCACACAGCTTATACAGTTTGACCTCGTATCTAGCACGCTTGCTGGGGAGATACTGTTTCATAGCAGGGTGGCCAGTAAACTTTATCAGGGACTTGTCAATGCAGACATCTTGTTCAGGGGTAAACAAGGCTGAAAACCGCTGATTGAAGTGGTCTACGAGGGGCCAAATTTTGTGGAGCCGATCATATTCAGGGTCTTCCCGAGGACGACAAGGTTCCTTGTCGTTTAAATGCATGAACCGAAATATTTGTTCGTATCGAGCCCTGGACATAGCAGCAGAGAACACCTGCATTTGGTGAATTGGGTCAGTGGACCAATATAACCGCAATTCACTCTTTTTTGTAATGCCCATGTTGAAGGATAGGCCCAGAAAGGTCTTAAATTTGGAAACCATTATAGGATTCCAGCCGAATTCTCTGGCAAGGGGCGAATTTGGATTGGCGGTAATAAATTGACTAGCATACAAATTACTTTGATCCACAATAGATCTGTAAAGATCTGCAGTGAAAAACAGCTAAAAAAAAATGAAGTGGATTAAAACCAGCTGTTTCCACTCGAATTCCGGGTTGGGCAGTGAATGGGGGAAGTATGAGCGCTGTAGAATCTGTGGGCTGCCAATTAGGATATGCCAGCACTTCAGGGAGCGCACTATGGGCTTTACGGGCCTGTCTTCGAATACGCGGTGGCTGCGGGCCACTACTTGTGCTAGCCAGCGCACCAGCTTCAACTGCACTTATGGTATTCGCCATGTCACCAAGTCTTACTGCAGTGCTGGTTGTACTAGGTCCAGGGTGTCCTAGGCCGCTCGTGCTAGCCATATCACGAGAAGTGTGAGCGGCACTAGTACTGGCACTGGCTGCTGCATACGAGAAAAACATCTGGTTCTTGCATCTCAGCAACTCCAGAAAGGGGTTGGGTACGCCTAACCTTAGCAGGGACCCATCCGTCATCGGAGCTATCTGTCAGGGAGCCACTGCTGTCTACAGGTTCATATACTGACCCTGATTCTGCAAGTGAGGCTTCCCCATCGCTCTCATCTGACATGGTCAGTATACTGTAGGCCTCTGCACTACTGTACCACAGTTTGGACATTTTATTAACTAAATTTACCGGTACAGTAGTGTGACTAACAGGTAAAAAGGCACCTGGTTGTCAAGGAATATTTGGTCGCTACAAAAAAAAAACTGCTAGTGCTAGCAGAGATCAGGCCTGACTCTGTTAATGCAGCGGTTTTGTGTGATTTGTGTTTTTTGGAAGTGACAGTAATCTATTGATTACTGCACTTGCCTGGGTAGGGTGGGGTGGGCTGGGCAGAGGGGCTAACCGCAGGTGCTGGCAGGAATCAGTGCTGATTGTGCATACACCGCGTTTTGGGAACACTAAACTATGGGGACGCTAGTATAGTTCTGATCAGATCAGATATTGATCTGTTGAAACACTATACTAGTAATGGAGGTGTATGTATGTGTGTGTGTATGTGTATGTGTGATAGTGTAATTGACTCTAACTGACGCTAAATAACGGTGTTGTGGTGGGACCCTGACACTAACTAGCCTAACTAGCGTCACCCATGACACTAATACAGTGATCGGTAATCACTGTATATAGTGAACACTGTGACAGGGCAGTGAAGGGGTTAACTGGGGGAGATCAAGGGGTTAAACCTTTTTAGGGGATAGATGGCGAGTAGCCTAAACCTATTTGGGCCTAGCGCAAGTGCAAACTGGGGTCACAAGAGACACTAATACAGTGATCAGTAGTTAGCTGATATACTGTATATATTAGTGCACTGTGTGATAGGGAGTGAAGGGGTTAACTGGGGGAGATCAAGGGGTTAAAAGTTTATTAGGGGATAGATGGCGGGTGCCCTAACCCTATTTGGGCCTAGCGTAAGCGCAAATTAGGGTCACAAGTGACACTAAATACAGTGTTCAGTATTTACCTATATACTGTATTTAGTGCACAATGTGATAGGGAGTGAAGGGGTTAACTGGGGGTGCTCAAGGGGTTAAAACTTTATTAGGGGATAGATGGCGGGTGCCCTAAACCTATTTGGGCCTAGAGTAAGCGCAAATTAGGGTCACAAATGACACTAAATACAGTGATCAGTAAAAGATCTGTATACCACTGTATATAGTGTTCACTGTGAGGGGTTTGGGGGTGATCAGGGGTGATAAAGGGGCTAAATGTGTACCTATGTGAGGTGGTGTCAGTGTTGTGTTGGTGGAACTCACGTTTAGGTGTTTCTCCTTCTTCTCCTGGAACCGAAAGGGCTCCAGGAGGGAAAATTACATCACTTCCCCTACCTGTGTTTACATTACACAGGCAGGGGACACAATGCCCTCAGCCAGAACCAATCACCGGATCCAGACCAAAAATCATTGGTCTGCATCTGGTGACTGATCGGTTCTGAGCCGAATCAGACCAGGATCGGCTTGCAGGGCGCGCGACCTGCGAGCCGTGAATGTGCCCGACGTAGGTCTACTTCGCTGGACCTAGCCAAGCCGCTCTGCTGTAGTAGCAGCAACGTGAGCGGTCGGCAAGTGGATACAGAAGTGCTACTGTGCTCCATCCATACATACAGAATAAGAAGTGTTACTGTGCACCATCCATACATACAGAATAAGAGAAGTGTTACTGTGCACCATCCATCCATACAGAAAAGGAGGAGTGTTACTGTGCACCATCCATACATAGAAAAGAAGAGAAGTGTTACGGTGTACCATACATACAGAATAACAGAATTGGCATTGTGCGCCATCCATACATACAGAATAAGAGAAGTGTTACTGTGCACCATCCATACATACGACATAAGAGAAGTGTTACTGTGCACCATCCATACATGTAGAAAAAGAGAACTGTATACCAGGTCCCGGTAGAAAACAGTGATTATCGCTAGCAGCTATAGCAGCCGCTAGCGATAATCGCAGGATATTCTGGCAGGCTGGTTGTACCCAAGGTGATTGATCAATCAACTTGGTACATAATCATATAGCCTGCCCGTTAACAGTTCAAATCTTGGTCTGTTCCTGCTGAACAAGCCAAGGTTCAAACCATCTATAGCCAGCCTAAGGCCCCATACACTCGTGCAGATTATCTGCAGACTTTTGTCTGCAGACTTACCAAAACCATATAATATGAGGTCAAACCTAAACACTTTCAATTTGTATGCAATCCGGCAGGCCCTTGCACTACATAGAAAAGGTAAGTCTGCAGACAAAAGTCTGCAGATAATCTGCACGTGTGTACGGGGCATAAGAGAGGTGATACTCTGAGGCTTCTATCCATCATACAGGAAAATAGATATTCTACTATGTATCATCAATGCATACAGAATAGGGAAAATGTTACTGTACAGAATCCACACATACAGAATAACATAAGTACTACAAAATAAGAGAAGTGTTACTATGCAGAATGCATACCTAAGTACAGAATACGAGAAGTGTTACTGTGCAGCATCCATACCTATGTACAGAAAAAGAGAAGTGTTACTGTGCAGAATCCAAACCTAAGTACAGAATAAGAGAAGTGTTACTGTGCAATATCCATATCTATGTACAGAATAAGAGAAGTGTTACTGGGCATAATCCATACCTATGTACACTATAAGAGAAGTGTTACTGTGCAGAATCCATACCTAAGTACAGAATAATAGAAGTGTCAGTGTGCAGAATCCATATTTATGTACAGAATAAGAGATGTGTTACTGTGAAGCATCCATACCTATGTACAGAATAAGAGAAGTGTTGCTGTGCAGCATCCATACCTATGTACAGAATGATAGAAGTGTTACTGCGCAGAATCCATACCTATGTACAGAATGATAGAAGTGTTACTGCGCAGAATCCATACCTATGTACAGAATAAGAGAAGTGTTACTGTGCAGAATCCATACCTATGTACAGAACAAGAGAAGTGTTGCTGTGCAGCATTCATACCTAATGTACAGAATAACAGAAGTGTTACTGTGCACAATCCATACCTATGTACAGAATAATAGAAGTGTTACTGTGCACAATCCATACCTATGTACAGAATAAGAGAAGTGTTACTGTGCAGTATCCATACCTATGTACAGAATAAGAGAAGAGTACTGTTCTAAGGGCTATTCTCAGTATCTCGAATTAGGTCCAGGGCTGGTGCAAGGATTTTTGACACCCTAGGCGAAACCTCATTTTGCGGCCCCTTTGGCTCCACCCCCTTTGCCCTTCCCATGTATATCCTAACTTTTTAATAGCTAGCTGGCTGCCTCTGTCCTCCAAGTGGCCATGGTTGGCGGCTGCTGCTGGCTGTCCTCCAGGGCAGGTATTGCTTGCTGGGTACTGCTGGCTTCTACTACTGGTGAGTACTGATGTCAGGTAATGCTGGTTGGTACTGAATGCTAGTACTGCTGGCGGGTACTTCTGGTGGTTACTGCTGGCTGGTACTGCTGGTGGGTACTGCTAGGGGGTTCTGCCAGGAGGGCAAAAATTTAAGGTTCCCCTAAGTTGGGACTTTTAAGGCACATAGATTTAAGAAGATTAATAATAGTAATGGTGATGAAAAAATAATAAATTGTATTAAATACAAATGCAAATAATGAATTAAAAAACAATGTGCAAGCAGAAAAAGGACAGAAAGAAACAACTCATATCGCTAGAACATGGAACCCGACATGTTTCGGAGCTGAAATGCTTGCTCCTTCTTCAGGGGAGGTTCAAAGCGGTACTCTGGTGATACAAAATTGGGCGTATAAGAACCAAGCATTTATAGAAATTTTTCATATTAAAAGGTGACTAATACAGTTCACATAGTATATATGATATTCAAAAGATGTTCAAAAGGAGGGGGAGAGGGAAGAAAAACAAAAACATGATAAATATGATGCAATCGGTAAATATATGAGGGAACAATACTAAAGATGACATATTTTATAATATAATGTAAAATATATTGATAAAGCAAGCAAATGCAAGGTAGACTGATGCAAGAGAACGAAGTTGAAGCAAAACAGTCAAAAATGGAATATCAATAATACAACATATGGAATTACATACAATCAATCAAAAAGATAAATATATTACAATAAACATGGAGCAAAGGAATGACAACAGGGATATCAATGAAGATAAAACAGGCACCAATAATGTGGGAGATCGCATATATAGGAATGACAGGTTTGGAAGAATGCTATATTTTAGGTTTCCATCCCGCCGGAGTTGAAACCTTCAAGGTATGGTTTAAATGATAAGGTCTCATTAAGCCCCGGCGGTTCAGTGGCCTTTTGTCATCTTTAGTATTGTTCCCTCATATATTTACCGATTGCATCATATTTATCATGTTTTTGTTTTTCTTCCCTCTCCCCCTCCTTTTGAACATCTTTTGAATATCATTCATTTCTTCATTGTCAGTGACTAGCACTTTAATTACACCTGGTGGTCGATCCTTTTTCTGGCAACATGTGGTTGCTTACTATATACAATTTTCCCCTTTTTCTGTTGTCCGTTTAGATAACGGCATATGCAGCATTACCATTTAATTTAATAATCTGTTATATTTTTAATTCAATTCCCAGCGAGTTTTGGTTCCGGACTGTGTCCCCTCTCTTCTGTGCATCCCGGCACGGTGAGACACACACCGCGTCTGCGGTGTGTTGCCTTGGTCCTCCTTTGCCATCTACTCTGTTCCCCAGTGGTCCAGTGTTGACCAATGAGCAGCCGTGGTGTTTTCCTTACACTTCCGGTTACGATTGCCGTGCCGGTGGAGCGCAAGTGCCGGCTCCGCCCACACCACGTCACGCCGCAGCGTGACACATATGGGTTGGGGGCGGGCCCGGCATCAGCGCTCCAGGGAGTCCTCCCTGCGAGGCCAGCTGTATTGCATTCCCACTCATTGGCGAGCACTCTTATAGTGCACCTCTCCTAACACACAGCCAGCGCTTTTGTTTGCTGGCTGTAGTGTGGAGAGGACGCCGATACACGAATCTGGTCTAATAATAAGGTATGATTAATACTTCTCCCTTGTTATATCTTCCAAAGCAATACATTCATTTAATCTCTTGACATTTTGCAGTCCCTCTTTTGGACATCTCCTTCAATATTTTTTATATACAGTTATCTTTATACTGTTTACTAAATTGCCAAGTTAACCAGTTGCTGTCTGCCTATCTTTCAGATCGGCAGCACTTATACTGGATATATCTTTCACCTAGGAGACTGCACCCGGCTTCCCCCCCTTTTCTGAGGACTTCAGATGTCCAGTTGATTGTTGTCATTTGCCTGGCCTAACAGCTGTGGTTTTTCCAAATATTAACATCAATCCACAATTCATGTTGCTGCATATGTCCGCCAGACAGATCCACACCACCAGTTGTTTTTAACCCTTGTGCAGGCTATTAAAGCTCAGCTACGATTTAACCCTGTAAGTATTTATTACATATGTTATATACTATGTGAACTGTATTAGTCACCTTTTAATATGAAAAATTTCTATAAATGCTTGGTTCTTATACGCCCAATTTTGTATCACCAGAGTACCGCTTTGAACCTCCCCTGAAGAAGGAGCAAGCATTTCAGCTCCGAAACATGTCGGGTTCCATGTTCTAGCGATATGAGTTGTTTCTTTCTGTCCTTTTTCTGCTTGCACATTGTTTTTTAATTCATTATTTGCATTTGTATTTAATAAAATTTATTATTTTTTCATCACCATTACTATTATTAATCTTCTTAAATCTATGTGCCTTAAAAGTCCCAACTTAGGGGAACCTTAAATTTTTGCATTTCTATTAGGGATGTGGCACAACAAGCTCTAGGTCTTTAGCACACCCCCCCCCCCCGTTCTGCCAGGAGGAGGAGAGGAGGGGGGTCTCAAGGATGGCATGGATGGGAGGGATGATCACCACTTCTGGCACCAGAGAATCTCTAAGAGTGACAGACCCGTCTATCACTGATCATAGAGAACAGTAATATAGGGGAAATCTTCCAATGGGGACACTATTTCTAGAGGACGAAAAGTATTTAATCTCACTTCCTGGTTTGGGTATGGGACAGGAAGTGATGGAAATCTTCCCAATGGGACTCAGATGGCAAAAAACAAAATGAGTAATAGCCTTCGCTTACACTATCCAATATAAAAAAAATGGGCTTTAGTTAGTTCTACTTAAACCACTTGTCGACCAGCCACTGTACATATACTGCGGCAGGTCGACCCGTTCCCCCGAAATGACTTACCTGTACGTCGCTTCGCGGGACCCCGATTGGGGGCGCACATTAGCCACAGGGAAGGCTGATCTGTGGGTCTGGCGGCCATGATTGGCACCAGGTACATCCTCTTGGAGACAGAACGGCGGTCTGCCATTTTAAACACGGCACACAGCGTTTCTGTCAACAATGAACATAGGGCTTCTGTGCTCCTCCTATTTAGGAACACAGGTGCGTGTGTTCATTCCATAAGCCCATCCCCCACGCAGTTAGAAAGCCCACCCTAGGGACACATTTAACCCTTTGATCGCCCCTGGTGTTAGCCCCTTCCCTGCCAGTGTCATTAGTACAGTAACAGTGCATTTTTTTTAGCACTGATTACTGTAGTAATGTCACTGGTCCCCCAAAAAAGTGTAAAAAATGTCAGTTAGGGGTCTGATCTGTCCGCCGCAATGTCACAGTCCCACTACAAATCGCTGATCGCCACCATTATTAGTAAAAAAACATAAATAAAAATTACATAAATCTTTCCTCTAGTTTGTAGACGCAATAACTTTTGCGCAAATCAATCAATATACACTTATTGTTTTTTACCAAAAATATGTAACAGAATACAAATTGGCCTAAAATGATGAAAAATGTTTTAATGTAGCAGGATTCCCAGCCGTTTTGCTGGATATGGGTCCCCTGGGCCACTGAGTGCAACAAAATTACCCCTGTGCATGTTCCTCCAAGTGTGAGCGCTAAGACAATGACCAGTCCAGTAACTGTTTTTTTTTTGTATTTATTGAGACATTGGATGGGAGAAGGGAATGAGTGGGATACTCCTTTGGCTTAACTGTGCACAATTTGCTAGGGACAACTGAAATCTCTTCTTGGCGCTGACTTGACGCTGGCTAGATGCCGGTTAACGCTGGCTTGCTGCTGGTTAACTCCAAATTGACCTTGGACTGCTCTCTCACTTAAAGAAGTCCTTTCTTTAGCTCCCTTAAGCACTCCTTGCTGAGGTAGCTACGTATGT
The DNA here is from genome assembly GCF_965119305.1 of Pelophylax lessonae. Classification (NCBI taxonomy): domain Eukaryota; kingdom Metazoa; phylum Chordata; class Amphibia; order Anura; family Ranidae; genus Pelophylax; species Pelophylax lessonae. Next base: position 167,975,676 of record NC_138772.1, on the reverse strand, counting down.
GTGCTGCTGCTGCACTGCTAAACACTTCAGGGCCCACCTGGCACCCCCTTTCTCTCACTTATCTTCAGGGCTTAAACACTGGCACCCCCTTTCTCTACAACTTCTCCACAGGTTAGCTGACTCCTGGATCCCCTTGACCTTCTGGAGTGGCCCCCTCTCCTAGGCAGACCCCTGGGCAGTCTCAAGTACTCACGATACTGTTTTCTCCGAAAACCTCTGCCAAGCAGCTCCACAGCACTCTGGATCCCTCCTCTGCAGCTCAGCTCAACCTTCGTCCTCTAGGCCAGGACACTCTCACTTGCGCTGACAGAAGGAGTGACAGTCATCACCCTCCTCCTGGGACTCTGCTTCCCGCCAAAGACACTGCGTCATTTGCTCCCCTCAGACTTATAACCTATCCCAGGATGCTTTGCGGCAGATTCTGCCCTCTGAGATGGATACAAGCCCTGGTGTGCTATTGGTCAGGTTTCCTCCACTGTCCAATAAGAGCCCTCATTGGACACAATGGGGAGACTCCCCAGACACCCTTGGAAGCACATGACAGCCTAAGGGATCTTCAAACTACGGCCCTCCAGCTGTTGCAGGACTACACATCCCATGAGGCATTGTAAAACTCTGACATTCACAGACATGACTAGGCATGATGGGAATTGTAGTTCCTAAACAACTGGAGGGCCATAGTTTGAAGACCCTTGGAACCAAATGATCTGGCAGACACCTACCTAGGAGGGTGCTACATAATTTTTTTTTTTTTTTGGGGGGGGGGGGGGGGGGAATGTGATATAGCAGAATGTGAAAAAAAATATATATATTTTTTTTTTTTTTCAGAATTGTCGCTCTTTTTTTGTTTATAGCTCAAAAAATAAAAATCACAGAGGTGATCAAATACCACCAAAAGAAAGCTCTATTTGTGGGGGAAAAAAGGACATCCATTTTATTAGAGTACAGCATCGCACAGCCGCGCAATTGTCAGTTAAAATAACGCAGTGCTGTATCGCAAAACATGGCCTGGTCATTAAGGGGTAAAACCTTCCGGACCAGAAGTGGTTAAAATTGATGCATAGTAATTCATTTAAATATTTCCAATATCCTCGGTATGTGCAATGTTTATATCGGTAATGACTTTAGTAAAAGCTCCCAGAACGCCTTACTGGTAAACATCCCACAAGCAATATGGCGTCCCACCGTTCACCTATGCTGGGTCACATGACTGGCAGAGCCCTCCCCGTTTCGTATGACTGGACCGTGACGCAGGGAGGGGTGATTCCTTCGTTCTCACAACAAACCTCAGATGAGAGAGAACGGTGGGGAGTATTGGAGTGATCTCAGAGTACGGGGAAGGACAGAGAACGCTGTGAGCGGACGAAGCCTGGAGGAGGAGGAGGATGGCGGATGGGCAGTTGGCGATACCCTCCTCGGACAAAGGACTGGGACTGATCGGCAGCCTGAGAGCGGCCGCCTGGTCTCTTGTGTACGTACCAGCGAGACAGCTAGAAAGAGAGTGAGTGCGCGCTTGTAAGCTCATGGGGTTCCCAATGTAAGGCCGACCGACTCCTGACCTCTCCGTATAGGGTCAGGCCGGACACTGGGAGAGGGCGGGGCTAACCTTACACCGGGAATCTTCTGTACATAGCCGGACACTGGGAGGGGGCGGGGCTAACATCACAACAAGCATGACCTTTTCATCCCTGGACACAGGGAAGGGGCGGGGCTTACCCCACACCAGGACTGGCTTGTACACAGGTGGGCACAAGTAGGGGGCGGGACTATCCTCACAGCAGCAATGTGCTGAACAGAGGTGTGGCTAACCTCACCTTTGGGATGTCCTCTACAAAGGTGGACACAGGGAAGGGACAAAGCCAACCTTAAACCAGAAGTGACCAGTATTTAGGTGGACACAGGGTGGGGGAGTGGAGCTAACCCTGTATCAGGCGTGGCCTATACATAGGTGGAGCTAACCCTACACTGGGAGTAGTCTGTACATACCTGGGCATAGAAAAGGGGTGGAGCTAACTCTGCAACAAGAGTGGCCTGTACATAGCTAGACATGAGGAAGGGGCGGAGCTAACCCTACACCAGGCGTGGCTTCTACATAGCTGGACATTGAGAGGGTGGAGCTAATACTAAACCAGGAGTGGCCTGTACATAGCTGGACATGAGGGGGGGAGCTAATCATAAACCAGGAGTGGCCTGTACATAGTTAGGGTGGGAGGGAGTGGCCTGTACATAGCTGGGAACAAGGAAGGGGTGGAGCTAACCCTGCATCAGGAGTGGCCTGTACATAGCTAGACAGGAGAGGGTGGAGCTAACCCTAGACTAGGAGTGGCCTGTACGTAGCTTGACATGAGGGGTGGAGCTAACTGTGGCAGGAGTGGCTTGCACAGAAGGAGAGGGTGGAACTAACCCTACACCAAGTGTGGCCTGTTAATAGCTGGACAGAAGGAGAGGGTGGAGCTAGCCCTACACCAGACGTGGCTTGTACATAGCTGGACAGAAGGAGAGGGCGGAGCTAACCCTATGACAAGTGTGGCCTGTACATAGCTGGACAGGAGAGTCCGGAGCTAACCCTATGACAAGTGTGGCCTGTACATAGCTGGACAGGAGAGGGCAGAGCTAACCCTACACTAGGAGTGGCTGTACATAGCTATGCAGGAGAAGGTGGAGCTAACCCTACACCAGACATGGCTTGTACATAGCTGGACAGAAGGAGAGGGCAGAGCTAACCCTATGACTAGTGTGGCCTGTACGTAGCTGGACAGAAGGAGAGGGCGGAGCTAACCCTACACTAGGAGTGGCTGTACATAGCTTTGCAGGAGAAGGTGGAGCTAACCCTACACCAGACATGGCTTGTACACATAGCTGGACAGAAGGAGAGGGTGGAGCTAACCCTATGACAAGTGTGGCCTGTACATAGCTGGACAGAAGGAGAGGGCAGAGCTAACCCTATGACAAGTGTGGCCTGTACATAGCTGGACAGAAGGAGAGGGCGGAGCTAACCCTATGCCAAGTGTGGCCTGTACATAGCTGGACAGAAGGAGAGGGCGGAGCTAACCCTATGACAAGTGTGGCCTGTACATAGCTGGACAGAAGGAGAGGGCGGAGCTAACCCTACACTAGGCGTGGCTGTACATAGCTAGACAGGAGAGGGAGGAGCTAATCCTACACCAGACGTGGCCTGAACATAGCTGGACAGAAGGAGAGGGCGGAGCTAACCCTACACAAGGAGGGGCCTGTACATAGCTGGACATGAGGGGATGGAGCTAACCCTACATCAGTTGTGCCCTGTACATAGCTGGACATGGGGATTCGCTGAGCTTAGCCCACACTAGTAATGTCCTTTACATAGTCAGACTTTGGTGGGGAAGGGGAGGTGACCTTAAACCAGGAGAGTCCTGTACATAGATGGACACTGGGGGCAGGGCCAACTCTACATCCGGAATGTCCACTGGACATAAAACAATCAGTTTGAAATTGACTTGAAGCCCCGCTCAGCCCCACTCCTCCCAGCTTCTGGGCAATTTTCTGACTTGCTTGACAACGATGCCAATGTTTACTGATGATCTGTTGTAGTTGATGTCGCCATGCATGCTCTTTATCACTAGATTAATTTGTGGCGTGTCACCCCATGACTCTATTATGTGATAAGTACTGTACAGCCTGGCAAGCCTTTCCTTGGGATCCCAAGTGGCTTGTTGTGCCATTGTTCTAGGGCAGAGGGCGATGGCCAGCATTACATGGACCCCAGAGGAGGGTTACATCTGACAGGTCCAGGCCCTAAAGTAGATTAATAGCAATTTAAGCCGATTGCACAAGGCACTAATAAATTGTTGTTTTGTTTGTTTTTTTTGTTTGTTTTATTTTTTGCAAGAGGCTCATCTTTTAAAAACTGTGAAGAACTTTGGTGATTAGAATAGTTACCAATTGGATTCAGTTAAGTGGTTGGAAATAACACAATCAAGGGGATATATTGCTGGATCAACTGTTACACAAGATATAGTGTGTATCTAGGTGTGTGTGTGTATATGTATATATAATATATGTGTGTGTGTGTGTGTGTATATATATATATATATATATATATATATATATATTTATTACACACACACACACAGTAGTGTCCTGTTGTTTTCCAGACCAAAGTTCTCATACAGCATACAATGCTGACTGGTCATTAAACAGGTAGATTAAGTGATGAGTTTCTATAATTTATGTTGAAGGATATATTGCTGTTTCAATATTAATAAAGAAGAAATCCAGGTATAGATTTTATTGCATAGTTCCATTGGTCCAGCTCTGACATATGTCTTACCTGTGGAAGAGGAGAGTCACTGTAGTGGTCATTGCTGCTACAATGATCAGCACTGTCCACTAGATCCTGTGCTGGGCGGCAGCACTGCCACATAGTGACCACAAGGGGTCAGCACAGGCGCCATTCACAGAACATTTTGCATTTCTTTTAATGGATGCAAAGCGTTCTTTGATTGGACGAGGTAGAGGTGCCATATCTGGAATTTAACTGTAACTACTTTTAAATTGGTTTCCTAAAAATTAACAAGATGCTTGCATATGTTATAAAGTTTTGTATGATGTGATTTAGCTGTCAAATAATTAAGGCTCTTCGGACTGTTACATGCATGGTGATGGTTTATTAACCACTTGCCCTCCCTGAAGATTTACCCCCCTTCATGACCAGGCCACTTTTTGCAGTACAGCACTGCATTACTTTAACTGAAAACTGCGCGTTCATGCAATGCTGTATGAAAATAAAATTTGGAATTTTTTTCCTGACAAATAGAGCTTTCTTTTGGTGGTATTTGATCACCTCCGCGTTTTTATTTTTTGCGACAACTTTGACACAAAACAATGTTTTTTGCTTTCTGTTATGAAACATATTTAACCACTTCTGAACCGGAAGGTTTGGCCCCTTTAATGACCAGGCCATTTTTTGCGATTCGGCACTGCGTTACTTTAACTGACAATTACGCGGTCGTGCGACGCTGTACCCAAATAAATCTGATGTCTTTTTTTCCCCCCACAAATAGTTTTCTTTTGGTGGTATTTGATCACCTGTGCGATTTTTTTTTTTTTTTTTTTCCCGCTATAAACAAACAAAGAGCAACAATTCTGAAAAAAAAACAAAAGGTTTCACATTCTGCTATAGAATAGTCCCCAAAAAAATTAAAAAATAAAAAAGCAAAAATTTTCATCCTTTTAGGCCACTTTGTATTCTGCTACATATTTTTGTTAAAAAAAAAAAAAATCGAAATAAGAGTATTTTGATTGGTGTGCGCAAAAGTTACCATGTCTACAAACTAGAGGAAAGATTTGTAATTTTTAGTTATTATTTTGTTTTTTATTAGTTATGGTGGCGATCTGCGACTTTTAGCGGAACTGCGACATTGCTGCGGACAGATCAGACACCTAACTGACATTTTTGACACTTTTGGGGGGACCAGTGACATTACTACAGTAATTGGTGCTAAAAATATTCACTGTTACTGTAATAATGACACTGGCAGGGAAGGGGGTTAACCTAGGGGGTGATCAAAGGGTTAAGTGTGAGCCTAGGGGTGTGCTTTCTAACTGTATGGGGGATGGGCTTGTGAAATGACCACAGATAGGATCACAGACACTCTGTGATAATTTCAGAGAGAACGGTCAGCTGTGTTTACACCAGCTGACTGTCCTCCCTCAGCGAGGGAGCGATCGCAGGTGTAGGGCTACATCGGTTCGCGCAGGAGAGCCAGCCTGCCACAGTAAATGTGCAATGGGTGGTCGGGAAGGTGCTAATATTTATAAGTAAAGTTGATCCAGGGAATATCCTATACAATCAGGAAGGAATATTTTCCCCTGCTGTAAAAAATTGGATCCTGCTTTGCTGGGGTTTTTTTGCCGCCTTCTGGATCAACTGCAGGTATAGGATTGTGTGTGTGTATAATATAAATATATATGATTGTATGGTTCTGTTTTCTTTTTTGTTTTCTATTGGTTGAGCCGGATGGACTTGTGTCTTTTTTGAACCTGACTAACTATGTAACTATATCCAATAAAAAAAATGTAAACAATCGAATTTCTTCATAAAATTAGGCCAATATGTAATCTTCTACATATTTTTGGTAAAAAATCCCAATAAGTGTATATTGATTGGTTTACGCAAATGTTATAGTGTGTGCAAACCTGTGGTGTGTGTGTGTGTGTGTGTGTGTGTGTATATACTGGAATTTTTATTTATTTTTATAATAGTAATGGTGGTCATCTGCGACTTTTAGTGGCATTGCGATATTGCAGCAGACAATTGGACACGTACTGACACTTTTAACACTTTGCAGGAACCAGTGACGCTAATACAGCGATCAGTCCTAAAAATATGTACTGTCACTGTACTACTGATACTTGCTGGGAACAGGTTAAACATCTAGGGCGATCAAAGAGTTAATTGTGTGCCTAGCCAGTGTTTGTGTTTACTAATGTGTGCTGCTTTTACTAAGGGAAGAGATGGATTTTAGTCCCTGCTTTGCAGGAACGCAGAATCCATCTCCCCCCGTCAGAATGGAGGTCTGCCTTGTTTACGTAGGCAGTTCTCAGTTCGGAGTCCCAGCCTGGTGTTTGACATCAAATGCCCGGCTACCACAGATCGGCTTCTGCTGTGATTATTCACAGCAGGAGCGGGCTGCTGGCTGCGCACGCACACCCCCTGCAGGCGAAACTGCAGTATAACGTTTATATATTCGTGACCTGGCGCAGGGATGCCGCCCTGTAGCAGGAAAACTGCTATAGGTTGGTCAGCAAGTGGGTAACATAAGAAACATAGGTTGTTCTAAATAATGAGAAGCTTTTGTGTATAGTAATGACATCATACTGTATGACTACAATGTGAATCTGACTTGTGTTCACATGACTTATGTAAGCAGGTAGTCCCTGATTAAGACTAACATACGGTAATGACTGTTTACTCAGACTAGAAGCTTGCAATGTCATTAGAAGTCTTCTGTGAGTGTATATTGGAAGTTGCTGTCATTAGAAGCCTTGTCTATATACTGGAGATTGCCGGCATGCTGTGTAGAGATACTCATTAAGCTAAAGTTGCCATATGTACGGATGGCCATACACAATACAGTCCGACTATACAATCTCCTTTAGGTTTTCCAAAACAATGTAATATGACTACAAACCTAAAAAATCCGAATATCATTCCATCAGACAGACCCTTGCACTTCATAGTTGGACATTTGATATTAGACCTAAAGGAGATTGTGCAATCAGATTGTAGGCTGTATGGTCCGCCTTAAAAGGTGTCCTATTATAGAAGTTTATTGGATAAAATATAGAATGAGTTTGGCAGAGAAATTTGAGTGCTGTAATATTTTCAAACATTTTTTTTTTTTACATTGATCTTACTTTGGGGACATTTAATAAAAATAAAGTCTGTAAAGATCTTCTTTATTCATGTTTCTGCCTTTCATTATGTCTAAGTTTAAAGTGATTCTGTTACCTGTCAGGCCTGGTTCACACCTAAGCGTTTTTTTTCGGTGCTTTTCGCAGTAACGCACTACGGTCCATATAACGTGGTTTCCTACGGGACACGTTCACATCTATGCTTTTTTCAGCTGCTGTGTTTTTGGAAAGGGTCGGGGACTTTTTTAAACGCAAAATGGTGTGTTTTTGGTTTAGAAAAGCTTGAAGTGCGGTTTTGACACGTTTTGCGTTTTTTTTAAATCAGGCCAACAACAAATTGGGCAAAAAAAATGCAATAGCATAAAATAGCGCACTGCAGAAACGGATTTAAAGCAAACTGCATAGGTGTGAACCAGGCCGCTTTCCCACTCCTCGTTCTCCCAAATACTGCTCCATAGTGTTCATTGGTTCCTCTGCCTGACCTCCAGTATAGGACACAGTAGCGTTAGGCCCTGTCCACACCTGAGTGTTTTTCAGCTCCTAAAACGCTCATCTCTGAAGTCTCAAAACGCCCAACAAGCAAAATCCCATTCATTTCAATGGGCACAGTTCACATCTGAGCGTTTTGTCTCTTGACGCAAAACGCCTGAAGCTTAAAAAAGTACATGAGCTTCTTTTTTGGCAGATTACCAGCATTTTGTTAGATGTCAATGCTTGTCTCTAAACACCTGCAAAAAACACCTGAAAACTATACGGTGTGATGGAGATCAGCAGAAGGAACCAATGAGTGTTGTGGGGAAACAGGAGACTGATACTCCAGGAAGTGTCGGTTTCAGAAGACTTCCTTTAGTTTTTTCTTTTTAACGCAAAGGCGGAAGAAAAGCGGATCCGTGTGAAAGCGGCCTTTTTGCGGCTTCACACTTGGCTTCTCACTGCATATGGTGCGAGCCATGCTGTGCTTTGTGAATGGTCCTGCAGCCTTCTATGAGCTGTGACATGTCCCAGAAGGCTGTGGGCAGATCCCTGCCACGCTATTGTATTCTAACGGCTCCAAGTGCTGATTTTCCAGCATGACTGTTAAGTAGCCAGTTGCCAGACTGGCTTCTGTTGAACAGTGACCAGTACACACAGACCCTAATTGGATCCGGTTCCTGCTGAACTGCCAACTTTTTGTTACATGTGTACTGGGCTTTAAAGTCAGAACACTGAGCTGCTTACGCCCCAGGCCAGTGCCTCCCTGGAAGTCCAAAAAGCAGGGAAATGAGCATGACAGCCATGGGATAAGCATTCCCAGGAGGAAAGATCAGCAATGGATGTGGGGGCATTACTCGTCATGTGGCCCATTCTTGTAGGCTCTCCCTAACTATAGATCAGAAATGTTATCTTCTGTTGGCTCCATTAAAGCGGAGTCCCACTCCTTTTTTCAAGTTCATAGTTTCTCAATGCCCACCTGGTGTACATTGTGAATAGATCTCTTAAAAAAAATAAAAAAAAAATAGAATATATATATATATATATATATATATATATATATATATATATATATATATATATATATATATATATATATATATCTCTCTATCCGAGAAGCACTTCTGTCTCTGCTGCCTAGGCAGTGACGTCATTGGGTGATTCCCATTGACTCCTGGGATATCAGTGTCATCTATCCCAGGAGTCTTCGGGAAGCCTACTAGTTAAATCTAGCAGTCTTTGGAGACCGTAAATTACGCCATTTTTGAAGATTCTGCTGGGATGACATGCAGCCTCTGTGCTCGGGACATGTAGCACTATACGTGGGACAATTACATTCAGGCACTGTTTATCTGATGCCTGATGGTTTTCTTGACTGCACTTGCCTTCCGGGTTGAAATGTGATTGACAGGTTGCTAAAATAACGGGGCTGGTACTTCCGCCACCATTGCTATGGCAACCTGTACTGAACAAACTGCGGGATGCAGTGTCATTACTGCTCAGGCACGAATTTGTGAAGTGCAGGCTGGGTAGGCAGCTGCACCGAAACCCGGAAATAGACACAAGTTGGCTTCAGGTGCCCACATCCTAGATGGTTCCTGCCTGCTTCCGAGATCAGGTAAAAAGAAACCAGCGTGAATACAGTCCTAATAGTATTCTAATGTAAATATACAAGTAAAAACAATCACAGGGGAGCTTTAAAAAAATAAAAAGGAATTATGGGGATTGGAGCTCCGCCTGAAGTATTCAACTCCAAGCATATGGTAGATAATGACAGTTGTGTTTACGAACGAGCGGATCTCCCACATGTTTTTAAACCAAAAGTCATACTTTGATGATGCTGTCAATTATGACGAAACATGTTGGGAGGAGCTTAACCACATGACACTGGCATGCTACTGGAGGTCGGCCATGTTTTTGGATAGAAACAAACTCACACCACTTTTTACCAATACGTTTGTTGCTTTGGAGTTCATGTGAGTACCTTGTGTGCAGGCTTTTGATTTCTTAATAAAATCCATGAAAGATATCTGCGCAATGATTGCTTTATTGTTCCTTTTTACATTCATATCGTGGACTATTTTGTTAGTTTGAATTACATGATTGGATCCTAATACCCAAGTGATCGATGTATGCTCTGCCTTAAGCCCCGTACACACACACAGATCGTCGTCATACAAATGTTCGTCTTTTCTCCCCGGGATGTCGGTGTCTGTTGAAAAGTGCAAAGACAGCACAAGAATTTTGTCCGCAGACTTCAGCTGACTGCAGAAGTGATGTCATGTAATGGTTAACTTTCCCTGTGTTTTTTATTTTCTGAGCATGCCCAGTCTTGCAAATCTGCGGTCTGTCGGCTGATTTCTGTACTGACAGGCGAACAATCGTCCGTTCTGGTGTCTGCAGACAAAAATTTTCATGTTTGCAAGAAAGACTCTTGTCCACGGATTGTGTGCAGACAGCTGTCGGAGGCACCATACTAACACGCGTACAATCAGCAGATCTTTGTCCGCCGACGTTTGTATGACGACGATCTGTGTGTGTGTACGGGGCTTTACTGAACCTTATTGTCCAAGCGATTGACATGAGATTTATCAGATTGCTGTTTAACCTGAGCCATCTGGTAAGAGGCTGCGTGTTTTTTGCTCTCCTGGTGGTGGACACACACCGGTGTTTGACTTTCACAGCATATATCTCATCTCACTGGGGGATTATTTAGAATCTACACTTTCTGAGCGCTGCTATTTATTTGACTGTGTATGACCATTTTATTTATAACAGATTTTTTCTTTTGTACCGTGTTTCCCCGAAAATAATAATTCCGACTACAAAAAAAGCATTAGGGCTTATTTTCGGGGGATGTCTTATTTGTCCCCTGTCTTCTCTCCCCCTCTCCCTCTGTCAGCTTAGGAGTCGGCATCTCTGTAATCCCCAAAATAAACTCTAGTTAGTTAAAGTCCTTGTAAAATCATTTAATCCGCTCTGTAAATAGATTATATAATGTCCAGTGTGTGTCTTTATGTAATATTGTAGAAAATAAGGTATTTTCTACAATCACGTTCCATAACGGCACACGCTGGACATCATATAATCCTTTTAAAGCGTGGATTACATGATTTTACAAGCATTTTAACTAGGGCTTATTTTTCAGGTTAGGGCTTCTATTGCAGCCATCGTGGAAAACGGAGATAGGTCTTATTTTTCGGGGAAACGCGGTAATATACACTATATTGTCAAAAGTATTTGGACGCCTGCCTTTACACGCACATGAACTTTAATAGCATCCCAGTCTTAGTCCGTAGGGTTCAATATTGAGTTGACCCACCCTTTGCAGCTATAACCACTTCAGCTTTTCTGGGAAGGCTGTCCACAAGGTTTGGGAGTGTGTCTACAGGAATGTTTGACCATTCTTCCAGAAGTGCATTTGTGAGGTCAGGCGCTGACGTGGACAAGAAGGTCTGGCTCGCAGTCTCCAATCGAATTCATCCCAAAGGTGTTCTATCGGGTTGAGTTAAGGACTCTGTGCAGGCCAGTCAAGTTCCTCCACCCCAAACTCGCTCATCCTTGTCTTTATGGACCTTACTTTGTGCACTGGTCCAAATCATTTGGTGGAAGGGGGATTATGGTGTGGAATTGTGTTTCAGGGGCTGGGCTTGGCCCCTTAGTTCCACTGAAGGCGTCAGCATACCAAGACGTTTTGGACATTTTCATGCTTCAAAGTTTGAGGGAACAGTTTGGGTATGGCCCCTTCCTGTTCCAACATAACTGCGCACCAGTGCACAAAGCAAGGTCCATAAAGACATGGGGTGGAGGAACTTGACTGGCCTGATCTCAACCCTGATAGAACACTTTCGGGATAAATTAGAGCAGAGACTGCGAGCCAGGCCTTTTTGTTCAACATCAGTGCCTGACCTCACAAATGTGCTTCTGGAAGAATGGTCAAACATTCCCAAAGACACACCCCTAAACCTTGTGGACAGCCTTTGCAGAGGAGTTGAAGCTGTTATAGCTTCAACGGGTGGGCTAACTCCATATTGAACCCTACGGACTAAGACTGGGATGCCATTAAATTTTACGTGCTTGTAAAGGCAGATGTCCCAATACTTTTGACACTCTAGTGCAGGGATCCTTAAACTACGGCCCTCCAGCTGTTGTGGAGCTACACATCCCATGAGGCATTGTAAAACTCTGAGATTCGCAGACGTGACTAGGCATGATGGGAATTGTAGTTCCTGAACAACTGGAGGGTCATAGTTTGAAGACCCCTGATCTAGTGTATATTTGTAGTCTACCCTTAAAATACGTTAAAGGCAGTAGACTAACCTCAGAAGGGTTAACCTCCTTGTCTTTGCAAAGACCACTAATCTCCTAAAGGCTTGCCCTGAACATGCTAATGCCCTAAACTTGAAAAGGCTAATTTCCCGGTACCTCTGACCTAGAAAGACCAAGGGTAAGTCTGAGGTCCTTATGGGAATACTTGTTCTAGGTCAGCACTTATTATACTGCAGATAGGTCATCACCAGAAGCCACCATATTTGTGTCCGGACACTACTATTGGTGAAATCCATCAGTAACCAAAATAAATCAGGCAGTTTATAGCCAGAATGAGACTTCTAAACAGAAATGGATTTGGCAAGAATGAATAGAGACGTTCATTCCGAAGTAAATCATCTAAACAAATATTGCAGTGTAACTCCAATATCCTTCACATTTATGCATCACTGAAAATTACATAAACAAGTGAGTGTGCACAAAAGGCGCTTTGTTTGAGCACGCCAACATTCCAGCAATCCATTCAGTCACAAAGCACGGCAGAAATGTGTGTTAAATGGCAATGTCAGCAATCAGCAGATGAGGCATCATGACAGGCTGACCCATAGGAACGTGATGTTCACCTACACATAATTCCGCTTTAGGCTACTTTTACACTTGAGCTGAGAGTTTTTGGGCTTTTTTTTTTAGCAGATTTGCAAATCTAGGTGTTTTTCATTTTGGCATTTTTTGCTGTGTAAGGAGTGTAGTGATGCTAGAACAGGGGAGAGGAGCCGCTGTTTGAGCTGAAAACGCCTGAAAAAATTGCTCATTTCTCATTGAAGCCTATGGGGACAAAAGCGCTTAAATCTGCTTAAATCTGCCTGAAACGTAGCTCACGTACTTTTTTGAGCGACAGGCATTCTGCTACAGGCTACAAAACGCTGAAATGTGAACTGGGGCCATTGAAATGAATGAGATTTTGCTCGTTGAGCGTTTCTGAGCATCGAGCTTCAAACTGAAAAATGCTCAAGTGCAAACAGGGTCTTAAGCCCCATTCACACCTCAGTGTTTTGTAGTTTGAAGCTTGGAGCTCCAAAACTCTGGAGGAGGGAAAAAAAAAAATGAAGCATTCTCTATGGAGATGGTTCACATCTCCACTCCAATTGGCCTGAAGCTCAAAAAGGTTCTGGAGCATTTTTTAATTTTTTTTTTCTTTTTATGTAGCTCGATTCGGGCAGATTTGAGCGTTTTTTGACACATTTTTATTCCCATGAAAATAAATGGAAACGCGCCATTTGCAGGTTTTTTTTTTGCGCATTTTGTCACACGTACTTGCGTGATTTTCTGCTCAAATGAGAAACATTAAAAAATACATTTGTAATAATATATGAAAGAAATAACTGTAAAATAAACACACAAATAACAAAAATCATCATAAATAAAATAAATGAATAAATATGTAATAATAATTTAACCCCTAACCATCAAAAATTATTTTTATAATAATAAAAAAAATAACACCCAAACAAAACAAATTACAGTAAGTGCCCATTCACACTACCGCGACTTGTCAGGCAACTGGTCAGCCTGACAAGTCGCGGTCCATGCAGTGCTAAGGTAACCGTTCTAATAGAAGTGACTCAGAAAATAGTTCCTGTACTACTTCGGGGCGACATCGGAGCGACTTGCATTGGCATTCATTATACGAAGTCCGCGCAAGTCGCGCTGAAGTCGCGGTGCACGCGACTTCACAGGTCGCCCCCGAAGTCGTGCCGCGTTAGTGTGAACCAGCACTAAAAACTTGGTCTGCGAGTGTTTTTACAACACAAGCAAAAAATTTTTTAAAGTTTTTAATTTGATAAATGAGCAAGGTATTGCAATATGAGTAGCGTCACGTCACAACTGAGTATAAGGCTCGGTTCACACTACCGCGACTTGGGATCCCACTTGTGAGACTCAAAGTCACGTGACGTGAAATCCCATGTTAGTCAACGAGATTGGTCTTAATTAGCACTACTGAAGTCGCTTCGACTTTAGAAAAGGTTCCTGTACTACTTGAAAGCAACTTCTATCAGGCTTGTGCCCATAGACTTTAATGGAAGCTGCCTCCAAGTCTGATCCTTATCTTAATTGATGTGATTTGGATCTGACATTACTGGAAGATTACCCAGGCATTCCCTGAAGTTGCTTCAAAGTTGCCTGGCAAAGTCATGCGGACTTTCAGGTTTGCGGCAGCGTGCCCATTTTTATATGAATAAATGGTTGTTAAACAAATCATCTGAGTTTCCATTATTTCTTATGGGGAACTTTGCTTTGATATACGAGTGTTTTGGATTACAAACACGTTTCCAGGAAAGAATTATGCTCACAATCCAAGGTTTTATGGCCGGTTCACACTGGTGCGATGGAAGACATTGCATGTGATTCGCACCGTACTGCTATGCAAATCACATGATGTCTTTGCGATGCGAGTTCAGCCATACAGATTGTATGGTTGAATTCACATTGCATTAGGACCAAAGTCGTGTAGGACCTTTTTTTTGGTCTGCACCAGAATTGGATGGCAGGATGTACTGAGTGTTGGATATTTGGCCCCCAAACTACAACGGCACTCTCATTCCCTACTCACACATGCAGTCATGCACAGTCCGTCCTCTCTCACAATTTGACTTTCTGCAAGAGTGAAAGGGATCACATTTCAAATGCGTGGAGAAAGAAATAGGAGTAGACCTAGGCCTCTGAAAAAGTAAGCATTTGCAAAAGTGAGCACATCATTCCAGTGTAATAAAGACACTAATGCAGTGATGGGGAACCTTGGCACCCCAAATGTTTTGGAACTACATTTCCCATGAAGCTCATGCACTCTGCAGTGTAGTTGAGCATCATGGGAAATGTAGTTCCAAAACATCTGGGGTGCCAAGGTTCGCCATCACTGCACTAATGCATAGGGAGCTTTTTAGAAAAGGTAGTAAAGGGGAAATGACCCATTAAACCTAAATCAAGGTTTACTTTACTTTAAATAGGTTGTTTGAGCCAAGCTGGCCCACACAAACTACTTCCTTTACTAATAGATGCTGTCACTGTCAGAGGTGAATAAACTGTATGTAGCATCACCCTAGATTCAGTATACAGTGTTGTGTTCTTGCAGCAAAATGGAAACTTCTATCTGCTGTGATGCAACAAAATTGAGTCCAGATGAGGGCTGCTCAGCCATTCACAGGAATGCTTGTATTTTTATGAATGAATACAAGGCTTCTTCTGACTGGCTGAGGTGGAGAGGCGGGCAGACAAAATCACAATCTCCGCCTCGGCTAATCAAAGGAAGCCTTGTATTCATGGATTTAAAGTGGAGTTCCGGCCTATTTTGCAACTTTAGTGATTCCTGGAGTGCTCGCTATGCTGATCAACAATTGGGCATTTTCAATTTTTTTTTGGGCGGTCCTTTGCCTTATTTTCAGGGCATTTTTGATTGTACTTCCTCCTTCTCCCCCCTCTGTGGCCGCGGCCACCGACGTCACTTCCACCTTTGCATTGCATCCTGGGAGCTGTTTGTCATCACTCCCAGGAGGCTGTAATCAGGAAGAACTCCCAGAACACTCCCTGGAATCAGGAAGGACACAGCAGATTACACTGTGGCTTCAGATGCCCATATCCAAGATGGCCACGCCCAAACAGCGTTTTTAAAAGTAAGATTTTGACTAAAATCCAATACCGTACACCTTGTAAGTATGAGAATAGCGGTTCTGTAAAGGGCGATGGATTAGTATTATAGGGGTATTTTTAGTTAAAAAGGTATTTGAGGCCGGAAATCCGCTTTAATACAAAGCTTCCTGTGAATGGCTAAACAGCTTGCAGCCTGGCTGTATTTTGTTTCAGGAGCAGATGGGAGGTCCCTGTACTGCTGCCAGAAAACTGGGCTGTTTACTGCATACTGTTTATGCAGCGCTGTCAGTGCCGGTTCACACTAGGGCGACCTGTGAGGCGACCTGGTCGCCTCACAGGTCGCCGCAGGTCGCCTCCCATAGGGAAGCTGCGGACCCGTTCTGATAGACACAAGTCGCTCCGACCTAGAAAAAGGGTCCGGAGCTTCTTTGGGGCGACCCGGAGGCGACCGCCATAGACTTCAATGTTATGAAGTCCGTGGCGGCCGCTCCGAGGTCGCGGCGCGCTGCTCGCTCCGCGACCTCCGAGGTCCGAAGTAGCGTCGCTGCAGTGCGAACCGGCGCTTAGTGGACACATAAATAATGTTTATTAATGTTTATAAATAATGTATAAAAAAAAATAGTTCATTTGGGCCAACTCTCTGCTCAGGGAGCCCTGATAACCGATCAGTCGGCGGTGTTTGATCGCTCTGTTCTCAGTGTTAGAGTCGGCAGGGGACAGATGAGCATCGCACTGATGCTGCATCCAGCTAGGTAAGAATGATTAAAAAAAAAAAAAGATTACCAAACTTCTTTTTTAAAGTGAACATGTTCCTTTGCCCTACATAGTAAAATCACAGATTTACACGCAATTATAATGACCAACACAAAATAAGTTCTTGTAGTATATGGCTTATCGTTAAAAAGCCTATGACCTATATAGATGTATTTGTACATTCTAGCCTTGAAATTTCATAGCTAGTGCTAAATACGGAGGAGGGAAAGTTGAGTAATCACACAAACATAAGATACAGTTTGTTATTTTTGTGGTTGGCCAGTTTCCATGCCTGTGTTACATGTTCTCAAGCAATGAATACAGAACATGAACCCTTAAAAGGAAGCCAAAGTGGTTTAAGGCAGGGGTCTTCAAACCATGGCCCTCTAGGTGTTCAGGAACTACAATTCTCATCATGCCTAGTCATGTCTGTGAATGTCAGAGTTTTACAATGCCCCATGGGATGTGTAGTTCCACAACAGCTGGAGGGCCAGAGTTTAAGGATCCCTGATTTCAGTTTTTAGTTTTTGCGTTTTTTTTTTTTTTTTTTTTCATTACAGTTTCACGTTTTTCACCCCCCCCCCCCTTTTTTTTTTTCTTTTTCTTTTTTTATATATACTTTTTTTTAATATGAATAAGAATGTGATGAGTGTCAAACAACATTCTCCGATCACTGTAGGCTAACCAAGAAAAGCACAGCCAGTGCTGCCTGCTTGGATTTGCCTTTTGTCTGATAGAACGTTAGAACATTTAATCTGAGCTCCCCAGTAAGCAAAAAAATACTGAAATAAGTCAGTTGTTTGCATAAATTGGCACTTAAAGCAGAGCTTCCATTTTATCTGTCTCCCCCCCCCCTCTGGTGCCATATTTGGCACCTTTTTGGGGGGGAGTGGGTACCTGTTTTTGACAGGTGCCTGTTCCCACTTCTGTCAGACCCCCCCCCCCCCCTCCTTAGGAAAAAAAACCTGCAAGACAATGACATAATGTGCTAGTTTTGGTTTGCATATTAGCACATTATGAAATGCTTACCTTAGAATGATTACCTTGGAGCGAAGCCCTCCAGCGGCACGCTGTCATCGCTTCCATCTTCACTCCCTTTCGGGTTTGCATGCTCTGGCTGTCTGAGTGGCCAAGCCGCGATGTTGTCCCTCACACGGAGGACAAACAAAGAGGAAGCCGCTCAGGTGCAAGTTCAGAGCCTGGTGCAGGTCAGATCCGTCATCCAAAAGTAGAAAAAATCCAAATTGAGACCGCACTCAAGGTGATATGATGAAATCTTTTATTCCTCATAACGTGTGGTTATGAGTAAGCGATCTACAGCATCGTGAAACGCGTCAACCCGAGATGTCTGTTTGCTTCATTTATGAGGGATAAAAGAATTTATTGAATTCATCATATCACCTTGAGTGCGGTCTCAATTTGGATTTTTCCTCACATGAAGGAGTCACCGCTGGGGCACAGAGCTCTGAAGGGACAACATGGGTATGCCGTCCCTTCAGAGCGCATGCATCGGTGACGTCACTGGCTGCATGCAGTGTGAATATCTCCTAAACGGTGCAAGCATAGAAGATATTCACTGTACCTACAGGTAGGCCTTATTATAGGCTTACCTGTAGGTACAAGTTAGAGACTTTACTACAACTTTAAGATCCCTTTGCTGCAAAAGAGTAAACAG
This sequence comes from Pelophylax lessonae, assembly GCF_965119305.1. Classification (NCBI taxonomy): domain Eukaryota; kingdom Metazoa; phylum Chordata; class Amphibia; order Anura; family Ranidae; genus Pelophylax; species Pelophylax lessonae. The sequence goes on along the minus strand of NC_138772.1, from coordinate 167,957,468 downwards.
CCATTAGGGGACCTTATTTGTTCCGATTCCTATCAATAGCCGAGTAATGTTGTGTGTGGAGTTATATTTCGTAATTATTTTTGCTCGCAATCCTAATGTAACGTCAAAGTTAGATAAGAACTGCATAGTTAGGTACAGGCATATGTGGAATTCTTGGAAATGTTCTGCTGCCAAAAGTTCTTCGAAAGTCTCTCTGGGAATTTAACCTTGCACAGACTGTCCTTGTTGTTCCTTTCTATGTTGAAAGCTGCTGAACGTGCCAGTACTGTGTGGGCTCTTGAACAAATTGGAAAAGCTTCTGAATAGAGCGGCGTGGTGTGGTTTGTTTGTGTTTTTTATGCTTCGTCCCAGTGACGGTGTTATAGTACTATAATGGGCATAGCACAGTTGTTTTCCATGGTGCTTGTTAGTTTGCTATCTTACATTCAAATCATTTGGACTGCCTGTATTTTCCTTTGATTTTCTGCCTGATTCAGGCCAATGGATGCACAAAAAATAATTGCGGTCCTAAACATTCTGACAGATGATTCTAATCGCTTTGTTCATTTTGCCAGTACTGCAGAAAAAAAAAAATACAAAAAAAGCTTGTGACAACCAAACCTCTTCAAAAGGAGAGGTCAGCAATGACCGTTTCCCTATTTCTCTAAACACAGGGACTTTTGAATTGCACAAATGCAAAACCTTAAACCAGGCATGTCCAACCTGCGGCCCGGAAACCGCAGGCAATGCGGCCCACTGCCCCCTGACAATTTTTTTTTGCTGGGGAGGAAGGAAGTCGGGTCGGGGGCACGGCCACAGCAGCTTCCAACTAACTGTAGGCAGAGGCTGCCTCCGAAGGGATCATCCTCTAGTTGGGTTAAATTAGTGCTGGGTGGGGGGGGGGGGGGGGCGCGACGGCGTTTTATTACTTGTATACCTTAACTATAGTATACAGCTGCAAGAAAAATTATGTAAACCCTTTGGAATGATATGGATTTCTGCACAAATTGGTCATAAAATGGGATCTGATCATCATCTAAGTCACAACAATAGACAATCCCACAATCTGCTTAAACTAATAACACACAAAGAATGAAATGTTGCCAGGTTTTTTTGAACATGCCATGTAAACATTCACAGTGCAGGTGGAAAAAAATATGTGAACCCCTAGACTAATGACATCTCCAAGAGCTAATTGGAGTGAGATGTCAGCCAACTGGAGTCCAATCGATGAGATTGGCGGTGTTGGTTACAACTGCCCTGCCCTATAACAAACACACAGCAGTTCTGGGTTTGCTTTTCACAAGAAGCATTGCCTGATGTGAATGATGCCTCACACAAAAGAGCTCTCAGAAGACCTACGATTAAGAATTGTTGACTTGCATAAAGCTGGAAAGGGTTATAAAAGTATCTCCAAAAGCCATGCTATTCATCAGTCCACGGTAAGACAAATTGTCTATAAATGGATAAAGTTCAGCACTGCTGCTACTCTCCCTAGGAGTGGCCGTCCTGTAAAGATGACTGCAAGAGCACAGCGCAGACTGCTCAATGAGGTGAAGAAGAATCCTAGAGGGTCAGCTAAAGACTTACAAAAGTCACTGGAAAATGCTAACATCCCTGTTAGCGAATCTACAATACGTAAAACACTAAACAAGAATGGATTTCATGGGAGGATACCACAGAGGAGGCCACTGCTGTCCTAACAAAACATTGCTGCACTTTAACAGTTTGCACAAGAGCACCTAGATGTTCCACAGCAGTACTGGCAAAATATTCTGTGGACAGGTGAAACCAAAGTTGAGTTGTTTGGAAGAAGCACACAACACTGTGTGGCGAAAAAGAGGCACAGCACACCAACATCAAAACCTCATCCCAACTGTGAAGTATGGTGGTGGGGGCATCATGGTTTGGGGCTGCTTTGCTGTGTCGGGGCCTAGACGGATTGCTATCATCGAAGGAAAAATGAATTCCCAAGTTTATCAAGACATTTTTTCAGGAGAACTTAAGGCCATCTGTCTACCAGCTGAAGCTCAACAGAAGATAGGTGTTGCAACAGGACAATGACCCAAAGCATAGAAGTAAATCAACAACAGAATGGCTTAAACAGAAGAAAATACGCCTTCTGAAGTGGCCCAGTCAGAGTCCTGACCTCAACCCAATTGAGATGCTGTGGCATGACCTCAAGAAAGCGATTCACACCAGACATCCCAAGAATATTGCTGAACTGAAACAGTTCTGTAAACCGGAATGGTAAAGAATTACTCCTGACCGTTGTGCACGTCTGATCTGAAACTACAGGAAACATTTAATTGAAGTTATTGCTGCCAAAGGAGGTTCAACCAGTTAATAAATCCAATCCTTTATGTCTTTAAGGCTGGTGAATGTGGGGTATAATTTGCTGTACAAGTGGGCGAGTACACAGGCAAAATTTGCACATTCGCTACAATTTTTTTTTTTTTTGCATGATGGGAATTGTAGTCTCTAATCAGATTAGAGTGAGAGTGGAGGATGCGACGTCTCCCTGCATTTACAGCTCCTCCCTGGCATAAATAGATGCTCCACTTTTTGAATTACAGAGAGGACTTGCTCAAAATTCAGTTAGACTTTTGTCTTCAATGGTAGGGGATTTCACGAATGTATTAAGTGTTTTTTTGTAGGGGGTGTACCATTGGGGGATTTTTTTGCCGATCCCGGAGTTCTGCTTTAAATGGACATCATCGTAAAGTTTACATCCACCTTTTAGGTCAGAATAATACTAAATGCTTATTTGGGAAACTAAAGTGGCGGTGTTCATTGTTGTGCTGACATCAGCATAGTCTTCAATGAATTGAGTGACCTCAATGTTCACAATGAAGAGCTGCATCAAGTCGTCGATTCCAGAATCAACTGTTTCCAAATAAAGGGTACATTGTTTTGCTGTGCTGTTGGTGTGAACCAGCCCTCACAATGCAAGGTGTCTTTTTGGTGCACGTTTGAAAAACTGCACCAATGACACAGCATGCAGGATTTTTCAAATCGCAGTGCAGTGCATAGGATTTAATGGGGAATAGTGTAATGTTTCCCTGGAAAAGCATGACAATCGCACCTTGGTGTGAAAGGAGCCTTTATCGTGCAGGATTGTGGCAATTTGTTTTTACATTTTTCATTGAGTAAGTACCAGGATATTTTCTGTTTTACCTACGCAATTGGTGGAACCCAGGATTCCCATGCCCTAGCTATGGTTTGCTTGGCTGCTCTAAAAAGAAACCATTTAAATTGGTTTGATGTGCAAGAGGGGGGACTTGAGATGTAACAAACCATTGTTACACTTTACATAGTTCATTTGGGCCAAGGTGGCCCAAACGAACAATGTCCCTCACAAATATGTGAGGCCGCTGGATGTGCAGTATAAACTGAGAGGCTGGCTGATGATGTCACATCCTTCGACTCAGCCAATCATTCATAGTAATTCATTACTAGAATACATCGCTTTCTCTGAATGGCTGAGCACCGATCATATAGACTGGGTATGGGACAGGAAGTCTCGGCTCAAACCCGGAACACAGTGTGGTATACTGTATGTAGTCTCAGCTACATACAGTGTATACAACACATTCAGCCGTCCAATGCTAGAAAAGAAAATAGTTAGTTTGGGCCAGCTTGGCCCAAATGGACTATGTAAAAGTGCATCAAAAGCTGGAGTTCAGTTTTAAGGCCTCTTTCACGCCAGCGGACTGCTCGAGTCCGCCTGTCTGTTTTTCAGGCGGTCCCGATCACACCACTCATTGTTCTCGATAGGGTGGCGGATGTCATCTGCCGGCATCCATTCTGATCCGGTCTGGTCTGTTATAAAAAGACGGATAGGGAAATGTTCGCCATCTGTCTGGTTGATCGGATAACAATCTGATGTTAACAGACATGCCGTCCGTTTCCATCCGACCACCCCATAGAGAACAGCAGGCTGTGTCCGTGTCCACCCTGCATAGTGGAACGGACATGGACCTGTCATCCACCTGCTCAGCGGGTATCAGCGGAGTGAATCCCCCCTGCTGAGCAGGCAGATCCGCTTGGACGGACTCTGCCTTGTGTAAAAGGGGCCTAAATAGAATTGTTTTTTGCGCACCCCGATTTTTAAACATGGTGTGAACAAAGCAGAACACCAAGCAAAAAAAGATGCATCTTATTGCAGCTTTGCATTTGTTAAAAAAATATTTCTCTTACGTCCTCCGACAGTCGCCGCCTCTTCATATTCGTCACATATGGGGTATTAGACTTTGCTCCGAAGGAGTAGCTAGGCAACAGAATATGTTAACAATAAAGCTTTAACATATCCCACCCTCAAGGGGTGGTCCCCTCAGTCAATACCCTCCTACTTCCTGCAACCATATCTCAGTTTTAATGTCTAGCTTGTCAGGAGTGGCTGGCTCTCTCTGTGCTGGGACTTTCTGTCCCAGACTCTTTCTTCTTTTTAATATTTTGTTTGAGTTTTCTCTCTATCTTTACTTAGCTGTTATTTTTGTCAGCATTAGTTAGTTCTTCGGACGAAGAGGATCATGCGGACTGGGTCTCGGGCTGATCCCCCTGGTCGCAGGTCGTGGGTCAGTGGCTTCCCAGTCTGCCATCGAGCGTTCAGCCAGGTAACGCTCCTGGCACAGTGAACGACCCATCCCTGTTCGGTGCAGGGATGATTGGTGAGGTGGCTACCTCACCGGACGCTGTGCGGTTTCTTAACCCCCATTGTGCGTCTTGAATTGCGACTCTCCCTGCCTCATGTGCAGCGGCTTGTTCGCCTGTGCGGGTTCCCCACGCCATGTGAGGTAAGTGTATTTATGTGGGGACCTGTCTGTCTGGGGGGGTCTCAGTCTGGGACTGTGTAACCTGCCTTTAATCACACTGCTTGTCTCCCTATCTCTCGGCTGCATGCTGTGGGCTGCAAGGGGGGGGGGGGGGAGCTGTATGACACTGTGTGTGTCAGGCTGGGCAGTGTGAGAAGCTGTGTGCTGTGGGGCATGTTTTTTCTTGGCATGTTTGGGCATATACAGCGATCGCTGCGGCGATCTAACATGTATCCTTATATTGGGATGTAATGTGTGTGTTTTTGTGCACTGTGGAGCGGCGTTTTCGGCGCCAAACGACGCCATTTTACCGGCGCCCGCTCCGGCCGCATGGTTTACATGCACGGCGGCCATTTTCTTGTAGCCTCCATAGGCTTACATAGAGCGCCCTGGCAGCATCACTTCCTCTTTCCAGGAACACCGATCGAGGCAGCAGCAGCAGCGGGGTCTCCTCAGGTTTTATCCTTCTGTTCTTGCTATCCATTGCCTGTATTCAGTTTGTATATTCCCTGTGGGGGTCTCTTTGTGCCTGAGTGTGGTGCGGTGGGCTGCGCTTACCGCGCTTGCTAAAAGGGGGCAGTTAACCCTTGGTTGTCTGGCATTACAGGGGCAATGGATTCTCAGGAGGGCAAGTTTCCTACAGTATTGGTGGAAAGCCAGGGGACCGCTGTTTCCCCCCCAGGGGGGGATTTAGCCACTATTGTGGCTGGCCTTGCTGCCCAGGTGCAAATGCTGGTGGCTGCTCAATCTACTAAATGGCCCAGGGTTGCTCTGTCCTCTGATTCTGAGGGTGAAGGTGATGGGGCTGTTCTGGCAGGGACCTCCTTATCGGGGTCCCGCTCCTCTCTTGATCTAGTGGGGTCTGAGGTAGAGGCTGAAGTTGAGGGGGTTGATAATTCTCCCCCTGGCTCGCCTGAAGAGCTTGCAATCATGGATGAGTTGATTGCTTCCATTAAGCAGACGCTACGTTTGCAGGACGAAGTGTGTCCCCCCGCTGCCTTGGCGGCTTATGGGACGCAGAGGAAACGCAGGACGCCGCAGGTTTTTCCCTGCAATGCTGATTTTCAGCGCGCTGTTAAGGATCAATGGCGCGATCTGCGCAAGCCTTTTGCGGTTCCAAGTAAATTCAAGCTGCGTTATCCTTTCTCGCCTGCCACTGATGAACGGTGGTGTGTGCCTCCGCCAGTGGATCATGCAATTGCGGTTTTGAACAAAGCCACTGCGATTCCTGCAGAGGGTTCCCCTGTTTTCCGTGATGCCACGGATAGGAGACTGGAGTCTCTTGCCCGTCATACTTATTCTGTTACGGGTTCTATGCTTAAGGCTCTGTTTGCTTCTCTCATGGCGGCCCAGGCGATCGCAAGTTGGACGCAGATGCTTAGGCGCGTCCTAGTGGCCGATTCGGCCTCGGCGGCGACCCTGGATATGGTGGATCAGATCCACCAGGGTGTCATGTATCTGTGTGATGCGGACCTGGACCTGATTCCGTTGGCTGCATGTGTGCACAGCGTGGCGGTGTTGTCTCGCCGCCTGGTTTGGTTGAAATGTTGGTCGGTGGACCAATCTTCACGTAAGACCTTAGCCAATCTGCCTTATGATGGGTCTCGCCTTTTTGGGGAGTCCCTGGATGTGTTGATTAAGGGGATCACCGGGGGTAAGAGCACTCTCTTACCCCATTTCCCCAAGGCTAAGGGGGCTTCTGGGAAGAAGCATGCTAATTTTCGGCCCCCTCAGGGGTCCTTTCGTGCCTTTCGGCCGCACTACAAGGGCAAACCGTTCAAAGGCCAAGGCTCTCAGAAGAAGCCCTGGTCTGGGAAACAGAAGTCCGGCCAATCCGGACCTGCAGCCCATAACAGTTCGGCCTGAAGGGGCGCCCTCACCCAGTTTTGGGGTGGGGGGACGCTTGCTCGGTTTTCTTCAGCCCTGGTTGGCCCGTGTGCGGGACAGATGGGTTCTGGAAATCGTTCGATCTGGTTACAAGATCGAGTTTCTCTCTCGGCCGGAGAGCAGATTTTTTCCCTCAAATCTTCAACTGTCTCCAGAGCGCCTGCGGGATCTGCACCTGGCGGTGCGGGACCTGAGGGCTCAGGGAGTGGTGGTTCCGGTGCCTCATCGGGACAGATTTCGGGGGTTTTATTCCAATCTGTTCACCGTGCCCAGGAAGGAGGGCAAGGTTCGTCCGATTCTGGACTTGAAGGCTCTGAACCGCTTTGTGCGGGTTCGCAAGTTCCGCATGGAATCCCTGCGCTCGGTGGTGGCTGCCCTCGTTCCGGGGGAATTCATGGCCTCCATCGATTTGAAGGATGCGTACCTTCACATCCCCATATTCGAGGGTCATCAGAGATACCTTCGATTTGCCATTGCGGAGGATCACTACCAGTTCGTGGCGTTGCCCTTTGGTCTCGCCTCGGCTCCGCGGGTCTTCACCAAGGTGCTTGCACCGGTTCTGGCATTATTGAGGGCCCAGGGCGTTTCTGTCCTGGGGTATCTGGACGACATTCTGGTTTGGTCTGCGACCAGACAGGGTCTGGAGGAGGACCTGTCTGTCACGATGCAAACTCTGCAGGAGTTTGGTTGGACGATAAATGTTCCAAAGTCGACACTGAGTCCGTCGGTTCGTCTCCCCTATCTGGGAATGATACTGGACTCGGTGCAGGCGAAGGTCTTCCTGCCGGAAGACAAACTCAGGACTCTTCAGGAGGAAGTCAGGTCCCTCAGGGACGTTCCACACTCGTCTCTGCGGACGTGTATGAGATGTCTGGGATTGATGGTCTCGGCCTTCGAGGCGATTCCTTTCGCGCAGTTTCACACGCGGGGTCTCCAAGCGGAGATCCTGTCCAGGTGGGACGGGCGACCTCAATCTCTGGATCTTCAGATCTCGTTGAGTCATCGCACCAGGGAAAACCTTCTGTGGTGGCTCCAGTCCCCGTTGGTGTCCGGGGGCAAGTCGTTTCGTCCGATCTCGTGGACGGTAATCACCACGGATGCCAGCCTGTCGGGCTGGGGTGGAGTTCTGGGCGTTCTGTCCGCTCAGGGGACTTGGTCGGAGGGGGAATCTTCCCTCCCGATCAACATTCTGGAATTGCGTGCGATAAGGCTCTGTCTTCATCGCTGGACGGACCGGCTGCAGGGCTGCCCGGTTCGGGTGCAGACGGACAATGCCACGGCGGTGGCCTACATCAACCACCAAGGGGGCACCAGGAGTGCCCGAGCGGCTCGAGAAGTGGCCGACATTCTGTCTTGGGCCGAGACTCATGTCCCGGCGATAACGGCGGTTCACATTCCGGGAGTGGAGAACTGGCAGGCGGACTATCTGAGTCGCCAGACCCTGGATCAGGGGGAATGGTCTCTCCACCCGGCTGTCTTCCAGATGTTGTGCGCGAAGTGGGGTCTTCCAGATGTGGACCTGTTCGCGTCTCGCCTCAACTACAAGGTGAAGAGGTTCGTGGCAAGGACGCGCGACCCTCGGGCAGACGCGTCGGACGCGTTAGTGGCCCCGTGGCATCAGTACAGGCTGATGTACGCATTTCCACCGATTCAGTTGCTGTCCAGGTTCCTTCGCAGGTTACACTCGGAACGCAGCACGGTGATTCTTGTGGCACCGGACTGGCCTCGCCGGTCCTGGTACGCAGACCTCGTGAATCTGGCGGTCGACGCCCCTTGGCGTCTGCCTCTTCGAGACGATCTACTGTCTCAAGGACCGATTTACCATCCTGCTTTACAGTCGCTGGCTTTGACGGCCTGGCTGTTGAGATCGAGGTCCTGAAGGAGAAGGGTCTCTCTCCAGAGGTCGTTCATACTTTGATCAACGCGAGGAAGTCTTCCTCGGGGAAGGTTTATTACCGTACCTGGAAGGCCTATTTTGCCTGGTGTGAGTCCAGGGGGTTTTCACCCCGCACGTACTCGGTTTCCCGTGTGCTGTCTTTCCTTCAGACGGGTGTCGATCAGCGTTTGGCGCTGGCTACGATAAAGGGTCAGGTGTCTGCGCTGGCCGTTCTGTTTCAACATCCTGTGGCTTCTAACTCCTTGGTTGGCACCTTTATTCAGGGTGTGCGGCATCTGGTTCCTCCTAGGAGGGATCCTCTGCCCCCTTGGGACTTGAATCTCGTTCTATCTGTGTTACAACGTGCTCCTTTTGAAAAGATCAGGGAGATCTCGTTGTCTATGTTGTCCAAAAAGGTCGCCTTTTTGGTGGCGATCACTTCGGCTCGCAGAGTGTCGGAACTGGCGGCTTTGTCCTGCAAGTCTCCGTACCTGGTTGTTCATTTGGATAAGGTGGTCTTGCGACCTAATCCTTCTTTTCTGCCGAAACGAGTTTCGGAATTCCATCTTAACGAGGATATTGTTTTGCCTTCGTTGTGCACGAAGCCTAAACATCCAAAGGAGATGAGATTGCACTCTCTGGATGTTGTTCGGGCGATAAGGGTTTACCTTAAATCGACTGAGTCTTTTCGTAAGACGGACTCCTTGTTTGTTCTTCCGGAGGGTCCTCGGAAGGGCATGGCGGCTTCGGCCTCTACCATCGCCAAATGGATCAGGCAGACCATTGAACAGGCCTATGCCTTGCAGGGGAAGGTTCCCCCTGTGCCTGTGAAGGCGCACTCTACTAGATCTCTGAGTACGTCTTGGGCCTGCCGTCATGGGGCTTCTGTAGCCCAGGTGTGTAAGGCGGCGACTTGGTCGACCGTGCACACTTTCACAAAATTCTACAAAGTAGATGTTCAGGCATCGGCGGATGCTTCCTTTGGCCGCAAGGTTCTTAGTGCGGCTGTTCCCTAGGGTCCCTTGTTGGGGACTCCTGGCTGTTGGGATAGTTTTTTGTATCCCCTGGGTTTTTTGTCTTTTCCTGGGTTGTTGCTCCTGTTGAGCACTTATTTTTGCTGTTGCCCAGCTGGTTTCCTTCCTTTGGTAAGGTTCCTTTCTTTGATGTGGAGACTGCGTTGCCTTTCGGCGCGGATGCGTTTCCCACCCCTCATGTTTGCACTGCTTTGGGACGTCCCCATATGTGACGAATATGAAGAGGCGGCGACTGTCGGAGGACGTAAGAGAAAACGGAATTTTTGTAAAATCTTACCTGTAAAATTCCTTTCTCTGAGTCCTCCGACAGTCGCCGCCCCCGCCCCTCTTTTGGGGTTTGAATGTATACTCTACTGCTATTCCACTAAAACTGAGATATGGTTGCAGGAAGTAGGAGGGTATTGACTGAGGGGACCACCCCTTGAGGGTGGGATATGTTAAAGCTTTATTGTTAACATATTCTGTTGCCTAGCTACTCCTTCGGAGCAAAGTCTAATACCCCATATGTGACGAATATGAAGAGGCGGCGACTGTCGGAGGACTCAGAGAAAGGAATTTTACAGGTAAGATTTTACAAAAATTCCGTTTTTTTTATGTGCCCTATGAACACCACAGCTTAGTGGAAAAATGCAGAGCAGTGTGTAAAAATGCAGTGTGCCTGTGTTTTTTCACAATGCATCAGACTTTACCTGAAATCTCAGCACCGCAGCTTGGATGCGGTGCAAAGAAATAAAGAAAATGTAATTTTGACATTGCAATAAAGTTTAAAAAAAAAGAGAAAAAACCTAAACAATGCCTCCCATACACATCAGACACCAGTCCACATGCTAAAATGGATTTAGTCCTAAAGGCGTGGCTGGCGATGTAGCTTGGCAAGGACTTCTCTGTGAGGCCCTGGTTTATATCACCAGTGTGTCACTCAACCAGGAAGTGGGAAAACTGTAAGCTGCATTCTGATGTGATTTTTAATTAAAGGGGGGAAAGGTCCTTTTTAACCAAGAAAGAAAAAGTAGGATGTTTTATTATTCGTGCAGGACCATTGCCCTTCTCATTTCTTGTATCTGTGCCTAGAATTACAGGCCATAAGAGGAAACCTCCCTGATGGCTACAAAGACAGCAATGGAAGTCTGCAATGGTTTAACCCAGGGATTCCCAAACTACGGCCCTGCAGCTGTTGCAGAACTACAAGTCCCATGAGGCATTGTAAAACTCTGACATTCACAGACATGACTAGGCATGATGGGAATTGTAGTTCCTGAACAACTGGAGGGCCATAGTTTGGGAATCCCTGGTTTAACCTATCCCTACTCTATCCAAAATCAAAAGCTGTGGCTGGTGATCTGTTATAATATAATGTTATTACATTTGTATGTATTCTAGATAGCGCGCCTGTCAGAACTTCCCTTTGGTTTCAGTTCGCTCGTGTACATAAAGGCTTTTTTGAGTTCATCTTGTGTAAGAAGTCAGTGGTCTAAGTGTATGTAAGGTTCAGGTGATGATGCATGATCTGTTATAGACGTGCACTAAACACAAGGACAGTCCTTGACCTGTTGTGAAACCATATTCCCCACAAGTTATAAAATATGAAGAAATGTTTATGAAGTTGCATATCTTGAGCCACAATGCACATCACTATTCATGTAAACACCAGATAGGAATAGAGAGAATTGAAAATATAGGGAAAAAGGCGTCTCCCAATTGGATTATTTAGCTACTTTTCAATTGCAATCCATTTGTCATTTTCTTGGTTTTTCTGATCTTTTCTGGTGTTGTTTTGCATTTTCTTGTTAAATCAGAGCTTGACAAATTTGCTTTGAATCTAGGAGCCAGCTAAAAAAGTTAGGAGCCAGTTTTTTTTTTTTTTTAGTGTAGCGTGTGTCGTCAGCACCCAGGGCACGGCAAGTAATTACTTAAGCCAGCCAATAACCGCAACGTAATTCACCCCTGGATTGCTGGTATTTAAAGAAGGGAAAAAAAAACTTTAGCTGCGGGTAAGCAGCAGAGCTAACGTTTTTTTTTTTTTTTTTTTTAAAGGGTATCTTCGCTTTTACACCTAACAAAAAAAAAAAAAACATTATGACCCTCCGAACAGCCTCCTCACTGCTGCATCTCCGTACACTTGAAACATACGTACACGGCCCTGGAAGCTGTGTAGAAGCATAATCTTTGCAAGGGCTCCTGGATGATGTTACAAAAGACAGATAAGTGCACAGGGGACGGCAGCAGTGAGGAGAATGTTCAGAGGGTCTTAGTGGTGTCAACCATGAATGGGCTGACAAAAAGCGCCAGAACGCTATTTCTAGTCGACCTGGCGCTTGGGATTTGTGGAGCCCTGTGTTGGGCTTCATGTACACGAGACGTTTTAAAAAGTCCCTTGAATGCTGGAATTTAAAGGACGTTTAAAACGTCCACTGTGTCGCGTTTGCACCCGCGTTTAGCGGGCGTTTGCGTTTTAGAACCGTTTCAAGAGGTCAAAAAATCATTCCCCTTTAAAATGGAAAAACGCGAGCGCTAAACGCGGGTCATCGCGTTCGGTACGCAAATAATTGCTTTCCAAAAAACGTCACTGAACTCAACTGCCTGCAAATGACTGTAAACGACCCTGTGTACATGGACAGATAAGATAACATGGAGGTGGGTTCAGGGGCTTCTGAAAAAAACGCCCAACTGCTCCTAAAAGGCCGTTTACAAGTTGCAGTGTACATGGACCCTTAAAGAGTCTTTGCATCCAAGATGATTTTTTTTTTTTTTAACAGGTAAAGTTGATATTTGAATTTTATAGGTTGAGTTTGATGGCCAGAATAAGCCCCTGGAAACTTCCAGAGACCCCCTGGACCTTGTCCACTTGAGGTTTAGGCGTTTCTGTCCATCTTTGCCTGTTCCAGCACCTTCTGTTGCATTCTTAACAAAATAAAGTAAATAAAAAACGCTATTAAGGATAGGGAGAAGGCCTCATCGTTCGCCCATCTCTACCTGTAGGTACAAGTCAAAAAGATGACGTTTAATTCCTCTTTAAGAAAAGCTCTTCAAAAAATAATTTCTAGGTAGTCAAGCAGAAAATGGAGCATGTGAACAAATTTTAAAATCATTTCGTTTTTTTTTTTCAACAAACCAGTGCAGAGAGATCCCTGACTTTGACACCCAGTTTGTTATGCAAGTACTAAAATTTCTGGATTTTTCTCATGAAACCTTTCAGCTACTGGTTTCAGCTGTCGCATTCTCTTGGATGAATGCTTGTAAAACTTGGTATAGCTTTTTTAAAACCGAGTCGAGGTCATCAATACATTTTCCCTCTTTCAAAGTGCCGTACTACACTTAAATTTAATCTGTGTGAATGCCAATTACATGGCTGAGATTTTGACGTACTTTCTGTACCAGACCATTTTCAGCTCCAGTCATGCTTGCCACAATATCTGTACCAATTGCAATCAGCTGGATTGAAAGCCAGTCTAAAAGACCATGTGTCTTCAGCTCTTTAGTGATGGTTTCTACACTGAACAAAATTATAAACGCAACACTTTTGTTTTTTCCCCCATTTTTCATGAGCTGAACTCAAAGATCTAAGACTTTTTCTATGTACACAAAAGGCCTATTTCTCTCAAATATTGTTCACAAATCTGTCTAAATCTGTGTTAGTGAGCACTTCTCCTTTGCTGAGATAATTCATCCACCTCACAGGTGTGGCATATCAAGATGCTGATTAGACAGCATAATTATCGCATAGGCGTGCCTTATGCTGGCCATACGCGCACAGAATTTCTGCCTAAAATGGTCGTTTTAGGAAAGATTGTTTGAAAATCGGGCCGTTAGTGAACACAAGTTTACCGACGATTTCGATCGTGTGCCCGGCTAATGTCGATGGATCCATAGCGAAAACTTTTATCGTTTCTAGGAAAGTTTTTTACATGTATGGTAAAATTGAAACGAAAATAATATTCTGACTCGTATTGTGCATGTTATCAAACGATCATTATGATCATGAAAACGATTCTGTAAAAGAGTTTATTCTGTAAGTTGGTGGCCAATTCGCTTTCGACCGACGAATAATAGTTCAGTCTGCAAACGGCCAAAATTCTGTGTGTGTATGGCCAGCATTAGGCTGTACGCAAATTAAATTTATATAATTTATTTCCCACAAATAGAGCTTTTGTTTGGTGGTAATTGATCATCACTGGGTTTTTTTTTTTTTTTTTTTTGTGTGAAAATTTTGAAAACAATATTTCTCTTACGTCCTCCGACAGTCGCCGCCATCTTCATATTCATCACAATGGGGTATTAGACTTTGCTCCGAAGGAGTAGCTAGGCAACAGAATATGTTAACATTAAAGCTTTCAACATATCCCACCCCCAGGGGGTGGTCTCCTCAGTCAATACCCTCCTACTTCCTGCATCCATATCTCAGTTTCAATGTCTAGCTTGTCAGGAGTAGCTGGATCTCTCTATGCTGGGGCTTTTTGCCTCAGCCTTTCTCTACTTTTTTGATTTTTTTGTTTGAGTTTTTTCTCTCTCTTTATTTAGCTGTTCTTTTTGTCAGCATTAGTTAGTTCTTCTGATGAAGAGGATTCGTGCGGGCTGGGTCTCGGGCTGATCCCCCTGGTCGCAGGTCGTGGGTCAGTGGCTTCCCAGCCTGCCTTCGAGCGTTCAGCCAGGTAACGCTCCTGGCACAGTGAACGACCCATCCCTGTTCGGTGCAGGGATGATTGGTGAGGTGGCTACCTCACTGGACGCTGTGCGGTTTCTTAACCCCGATTTTGTGCGTCCTGGATGCGACTCTCCCTGCCTCATGTGCAGCGGCTTGTTCGCCTGTGCGGGTTCCCCACGCCATTGAGAGGTAAGTGTATCTATGTGGGGACCTGTCTGTCGGGGGGGGTGTCAGTCTGGGACTGTGTAACCTGCTTCTGTTCACACCGTTTGGCTCCCTATCGCTCTGGCTGCACGCTGTGGGCTGCAGGGGGGGGGGGCTGTGTGACACTCTCTGTGTCAGCCTGTGTAAGGTGTGAAGGGCTGTGTGCTGTGGGGCATGTTTTGTCATGTTTGGGGCACGATACAGCGATCGATGCGGCGATCCGCCATGTTTTTTTTACATGTGTGGTGTTATATGCATCACAGTAGTGGGGGAGCGGCGGTTTCGGCGCCAAACGGCGCCATTTTGACTGCGCTCGCTCCAGCCGCATGTTTTCACTGCGGGCGGCCATTTTCTTGTAGCCTTCCATAGGCTTTAATAGAGCTCCCTGATTTCATCACTTCCTCTTTCCTGGGTGCACCGATCGAGGCGGCAGCAACAGCAGGGGTCTCTTCAGGTTTTATCCTTCTGTTCTTCCTATATCCATTGCCTGTGTTCAGTTTTGTCCCTGTGGGGGTCTCATTGTTCTTGTGTGTGTGTGCGGTGGGCTGCGCTTGCCGCGCTTGTTAAAGGGGCAATTAACCCTTTATTCTCCGGCATATTTTTTTGGGGCAATGGATTCTCAGGAGGGTAAATTTCCTGCCACCTTGGTGGGAAGCCAGGGGACTGCTGTTTCCCCCCCAGGGGGGGATTTAGCCGAAGTGGTGGCTAACCTTGCTGCTCAGGTGCAGATGCTGGTGGCTGCTCAATCCACCAAAAGACCCAGAGTTTCTGTTTCCTCTGATTCTGAGGGTGATGGTGATGGGGCTGCTATGGCTGGGGTCTCCTTATCGGGGTCCCGTTCCTCCCTGGATCTCGTGGGGTCCGAGGTGGAGGCTGAGGTTGAGGGGGTTGATAATTCTCCCCCTGGCTCGCCTGAAGAGCTTGCAATCATGGATGAATTGGTTGCTTCTATAAAACAAACGCTGCGTTTGCAGGATGAACTGTGTCCTCCTGCTGCCCTGGCGGCTTATGGGACGCAGAAAAGACGCAAGACATCGCAGGTCTTTCCCTGCACTGATGATTTTCAGCGCGCTGTTAAGGAACAATGGCGCAATTTACGCAAGCCTTTTGCTGTGCCAAGTAGGTTCAGGCTGCGTTATCCTTTCACGCCTGCCACTGATGACCGGTGGTGTGTGCCACCCCCGGTGGATCACGCGATTGCGGTTTTGAATAAATCCACTGCGATTCCTGCAGAGGATACTCCGGTGTTCCGAGATGCCACGGATAGGAGAATGGAGTCTCTTGCCCGTCATACTTATTCTGTTACGGGTTCGATGCTGAAAGCTCTGTTTGCCTCTCTTATGGCAGCCCAGGCTGTCGCAAGTTGGACGCAGGTGCTTAGGCGCGTCTTAGTGGCTGATTCGGCCTCACCGGCGACATTGGATATGGTGGATCAAATCCATCAGGGTGTCATGTATCTGTGTGATGCGGACTTGGATCTAGTGCCGTTGGCTGCACGTGTGCAAAGCGTGGCGGTGTTGTCTCGCCGCCTGGTTTGGTTAAAGTGTTGGTCTGTGGACCAATCTTCGCGCAAGACCTTCGCCAATCTGCCTTATGATGGATCTCGCCTTTTTGGGGAATCCTTGGATACGTTGATAAAGGGGATCACGGGCGGTAAGAGCACTCTCTTGCCCCACTTCCCCAAGGCTAAGGGGGCTCCTGGTAAGAAACATACTAATTTTCGGCCTCCTCAGGGGTCCTTTCGTGCCTTTCGGTCGCACTACAAGGGCAAACCATTCAAGGGTCAAGGCTCCCAAAAGAATCCGTGGTCTGGTAAACAGAAGTCCGGACCCGCTGCCCATAACAATGCGGCCTGAAGGGGCGCCCTCACCCAGTTCTGGGGTGGGGGGACGCTTGCTCGGTTTTCTTCAACCCTGGCGGGCCCGCGTGAGGGACCAGTGGGTTCAGGAAATCGTTCGATCTGGCTACAAGATCGAGTTTCTCTCTCGGCCGGAGAGCAGATTCTTTCCCTCAAATCTTCAACTGTCTCCGGAGCATTTGCGGGATCTGCACCTAGCGGTGCGGGACCTGAGGGCTCAGGGAGTGGTGGTTCCGGTGCCTCATCGGGACAGATTTCGGGGGTTTTATTCAAATCTGTTCACCGTGCCCAGGAAGGAGGGCAAGGTTCGTCCAATTCTGGACTTGAAGGCTCTGAACCGCTTTGTGCGGGTTCGCAAGTTCCGCATGGAATCCCTGCGGTCGGTGGTGGCTGCCCTGGTTCCGGGGGAATTCGTGGCCTCCATCGATTTGAAGGATGCGTACCTTCACATCCCGATTTTCGAGGGTCACCAGAGGTACCTTCGATTCGCCATTGCGGAGGATCATTACCAATTCGTGGCGTTACCTTTTGGTCTCGCCTCGGCTCCACGGCTTTTCACCAAGGTGCTTGCACCCGTTCTGGCTTTGTTGAGAGCCCAGGGCATCTCTGTCCTGGGGTATCTGGACGACATTCTGGTTCGGTCTGCGACCAGCCAGGGTCTGGAAGAGGACCTGTCCGTCACGATGCAAACTCTGCAGGAGTTTGGTTGGACGATAAATTTTCCAAAGTCGTCGCTGAGTGCGTCGGTTCGTCTTCCCTACCTGGGAATGATCCTGGGCTCGGTCCAGGCGGAGGTCTTCCTGCCGGAAGACAAACTCAGGACTCTTCAGGAGGAAGTCAGGTCCCTCAGGGACGTTCTGCACTCGTCTCTGCGGACGAGCATGAGATGTCTGGGATTGATGGTCTCGGCCTTCGAGGCGATTCCCTTCGCCCAGTTTCACACGCGGGGTCTCCAAGCGGAGATTCTGTCCAGGTGGGACAGGCGACCTCAATCTCTGGATCTTCAGATCTTGTTGAGCCATCGCACCAGAAGGGATCATCTGTGGTGGCTCCAGTCCCCGATGGTATCGGGGGGCAAGTCCTTTCGTCCTATCTCATGGACAGTGATCACCACGGATGCCAGCCTGTTGGGCTGGGGTGGCGTTCTGGGCGTTCTGTCCGCCCAGGGAACTTGGTCGGAGGGGGAGTCCTCCCTTCCGATCAACATTCTGGAATTGCGTGCAATAAATCTCTGCCTACGTCGCTGGACAGACAGGCTGCAGGGCTGTACGGTTCGGGTGCAGACGGACAATGCCACGGCGGTGGCCTACATCAACCACCAAGGGGGCACCAGGAGTGCCCGAGCGGCTCGGGAAGTGGCCGACATTCTGTCTTGGGCCGAGACTCATGTCCCGGCGATAACGGCAGTTCACATTCCGGGGGTGGAGAACTGGCAGGCGGACTATCTGAGTCGCCAGACCCTGGATCAGGGGAAATGGTCTCTCCACCCAGCTGTCTTCCAGATGTTGTGCGCGAAGTGGGGTCTTCCAGATGTGGACCTGTTCGCGTCTCATCTGAACGAGAAGGTTCGTGGCAAGGACGCGCGACCCTCGGGCAGACGCGTTGGCGGTCCCGTGGCATCAGTACAGACTGATGTATGCGTTTCCACCGATTCAATTGCTGTCCAGGTTCCTTCGCAGGTTGCAATCGGAACGCAGCACGGTGATTCTTGTGGCGCCGGACTGGCCTCGCCGGTCCTGGTACGCAGACCTCGTGAATCTGGCGGTCGACGCCCCATGGCGTCTACCTCTTCGAGAAGATCTCCTGTCTCAAGGGCCGATATTCCATCCTGCTTTACAGTCGCTGGCTTTGACGGCCTGGCTGTTGAGACCGAGGTCCTGAAGGCTAGGGGTCTCTCCCCTGAGGTCATTCGCACTTTGATCAACGCGAGGAAGCCTTCCTCAGGGAAGGTCTATTACCGTACTTGGAAGGCCTATTTTGCCTGGTGTGAGTCCAGGGGGTTTTCACCTCGCACGTACTCGGTTTCTCGAGTGTTGTCCTTCCTTCAAACGGGTGTCGACCAGCGTTTGGCGCTGGCTACGATCAAGGGTCAGGTGTCTGCGCTGGCCGTGCTTTTTCAACATCCTGTGGCTTCTAACTCCTTGGTTGGCACCTTTGTTCAAGGGGTGCGGCATCTGGTTCCTCCTAGGAGGGAACCTCTGCCTCCTTGGGACTTGAATCTCGTTCTATCTGTGTTACAACGTGCTCCTTTTGAACAGATCAGGGAGATCTCGTTGTCTATGTTGTCTAAAAAGGTCGCCTTTTTGGTGGCGATCACTTCGGCTCGCAGAGTGTCAGAGCTGGCGGCTTTGTCCTGCAAGTCTCCGTATCTGGTCATTCACTTGGATAAGGTGGTCTTGCGACCTAATCCTTCTTTTCTTCCGAAGCGAGTTTCGGAATTTAATCTCAATGAGGATATTGTCTTGCCTTAGCTTTGCGCGAAGCCTAAACATCCGCAGGAGGTGAGGTTGCACTCTTTGGATGTTGTTCGGGCGATAAGGGTTTACCTTAAATCGACTGAGTCTTTTCGCAAGACGGATTCTTTGTTTGTTCTTCCGGAAGGTCCTCGGAAGGGCATGGCGGCGTCTGCTTCTACCATCGCCAAATGGATCAGACAAACCATTGAACAGGCATATGCTTTGCAGGGAAAAGTTCCCCCTATGCCTGTGAAGGCGCACTCTACTAGATCTCTGAGTACGTCTTGGGCCTGTCGTCATGGGGCTTCTGTGGCCCAGGTGTGTAAGGCGGCGACCTGGTCGACCGTACACACTTTCACAAAATTCTACAGCGTGGATGTTCAGGCATCGGCAGATGCTTCCTTTGGCCGCAAGGTTCTTAGTGCGGCAGTTCCTTAGGGTCTCTTGTTGTGGACCCCTGGCGTTTTGGGATATGTTTTTTATCCCTGGGTTATTTGCTTTTCCTGGGTTGTTGCTCCTGTTGAGCAAGTTTTTTCATGTTGCACAGCTGGTTTCCTTCCTTTGGTAAGGTTCCTTTCTTTGATGTGGAGACTGCGTTGCCTTACGGCGCGGCTGCGTTTCCCACCCCTCATGTTTGCACTGCTTTGGGACGTCCCCATTGTGACGAATATGAAGATGGTGGCGACTGTCGGAGGACGTAAGAGAAAACGGAATTTTTGTAAAATCTTACCTGTAAAATTCCTTTCTCTGAGTCCTCCGACAGTCGCCGCCCCCGCCTCTCTTTTGGGGTTTGGTTGTATACTCTACTGCTATTCCACTGAAACTGAGATATGGATGCAGGAAGTAGGAGGGTATTGACTGAGGGGACCACCCCCTGGGGGTGGGATATGTTGAAAGCTTTAGGGCCCTTTCACACGGGCGCTCCGTATGTCCGCAGATCATCCTATTTTTTTGCGGATGATTTGCGGACATAATGTAAGTCTATGGCATTGCGGATGTCAGCGGAATACCATCCGCTGACATCCGATTTTCCTCCTGTCAGTTCTGCTCCGTTTTTTGGAACTGAAAAAATCCTATTTTTGTTCCGTTCAAAAAACGGAAAGGAAGGAAAATCGGATGTCAGCGGTGTCATCCGCTGACATCCGCAGTCCCCATAGACTTACATTAGGTCCGCATATCATCCGCAAACGGATGGGATGATATGCGGACCTACGGAGCGGATGACAGAAATGTCATCCGCTCCGTGAAAAAAAAAAAAAAAAGTCCCGCAGCGGACCTTTCACACGGAAAGGCCGTGTGAAAGAGCCCTAAATGTTAACATATTCTGTTGCCTAGCTACTCCTTCGGAGCAAAGTCTAATACCCCATTGTGATGAATATGAAGATGGCGGCGACTGTCGGAGGACTCAGAGAAAGGAATTTTACAGGTAAGATTTTACAAAAATTCAGTTTTTTTACTTTTTGCTCTAAAACCTATCCAATAAAATGTCTTCATACATTTTGGCCAAAATGTATTCTGCTATGTCTTTGGTTAAAAAAAAAAAAAATCCCAATTAGTGTATATTATTTGGTTTGCGTGAAGGTTAATCTACAAATGATTGTGTGTGTATATATAGTGGAATTCTTTTATTTTTTTTTTATTTTTTATTTTTTTTTTTAGTAATGGCGGCGATCAGCAACTTATAGCCGGACTGTGATAGCGAAGCAGGCAATCTGACACTGAGTGGCAATGAACTGCCACTGACCTCTCAGTGACACTAATACAGTGATCAGTAAAAATATGGACTGTCACTGTATTAATTATGCTCGGTAGGGTTCACATTAGGGGCAATCAAAGGGTTAACTGTGTGCCTAGTAACGTGTAAAGTGTTTACTTTGGGGTGCCTTTACTAAGGAATGTGACGGTTTTTATTTCCTGCTTTGCTGGGATGCAAATATGGGCACATCCCCGCTGTTAATTTACCAGCAGATTTCTTTCTGGCCATCCAATCGATGGGTCCCGGCCATGAATCATTGGCCGGGACCCGTTGATTGGCATGAGCTGGAAGTGCCAGATTGCTGTGTGCCCACAGCAGGGCTAAATTAAAAAAAAAAAAAAAAAAAACACCTGCCTGGTGCACAGAACTTCACGTCCTGGGCGATGGGTGATATAGTTTGCGTATCTATGTGAAAGGAATGGCAGGCACAGCACTCCTGGCCCCCAGCCACAAACCAAATGCAGCGGAGGGCATGTGTACCATCCCCAGAAGGACACAGGCCCGAGGCAGAAAGGCAGCATCACAGCCTGTCCATCACTTGGCCACCATATGCATGTGAAGGGCAGTGGCCACTTATGGAAGGACCATGCAGCAAGGTGCGGGTGATAGGAGATCCAGTGATCCAGAGAGTGCAAAACTGAAAAGAATTCAAAAACTGAAGAGAAAACGATTTCCCCCTTTTGTGGGGAAGGCAGTGTGTAAATGGAACTGAAGCTATTCCAGTCAGCTGCCCCACACTCCCCGTCCACTTCCTGATAAAGTAAGGACGTCCAATGAAGTCCTCAACACCTTCAACCTCTTCCCAGCTGTCAAAGTGGGAAGGAGTTGTTGGAGGTGGGCAGGCACCCACCTCTGACAGGGGCTGCTTGTCACAGCCCCACCCACCAGAGAAGGACACCAGGTGTTCCTATGGCAAATATAAGCATTGTAAGGGCAATGCCCACAGTCAACAACTATGTGCACAAAAGCGGAGCTTCTCCCGGGTCTCTCATTTCTCATTGGCTGAGACAGCAATGGGAGCCATTGGCTCCTGCTACTGTCAATCACAGCCAATAAGGAGAAGGCAGGAGGAGGGGCTGAGCCACAGTTCTGTGTGTCTTCTTGAGACATAGAGCGGGGCTTTGGAGCGAGCATGTTTCAGTGCCCCTAAAGCAATTGGCTTGCTTTTGGGTGGAATGATTGAAGAGGAGCCAGGAGCGCTGGCAGGGGACCGAAGAGAGGAGGGTTGGGGCTGCTCTGTGTAAAACCATTGCACAGAGCAGGTAAGTATGGTGTTTATTTTTTTGATATACATGAGGAGTTTGCAATGTACTTTGCTTAAAAATGTGGACACATTTTGTTGACATGTAAGTGTTTTTAATTGTGGTTTTGCCTTTATTTGGAGAATAGGGATATTTATTTCCATAGGGATATTGTGTAACATTAAGAAATATGAACTATGTATAACATACCCCTTTTTTTCTTTCTGTGTTCTAGGTCAGGATGGCTTAGTAACTGGCTCCCAGCCTGGTGTCCCACATCTGGGGCTCATCTAAAAGAGGCTGAAGAGAAAATGCTAAAGTGTAAGTTATACTAAACATGTAGAATTAACTCTTCTTCAGTGTTGATGTGAGTTTTAGAATTGAAGATAGAGTTCAAGAACATGGCTTTCTATTTATTTTTGGCATGGTGTGGTAAGCCGAAGGTCTAATGTTCCTCATGCAAGTGGGACATGGTAGTCCTGATATAGCTTGTTTCTCCTTTGTTTGGCTGTTTCTACCTTTTTACATGCTATAGCTGATGACCTAACATTGCAAATCTTTTTGAGATGGGTCACTGGGTATTCAGAATTTGTGGGTTAGGTGGCATTCTTCCTGGGCTTAAAGGCCTAGTACTTCTATAAACCTAATTAGCAAGGAATCCTGATCTCAACCAGAACTGTTCTATGGTCTCTAATTTTTATCCCTAAGCTTTCTATCTAGTAATAAATACTAAGTGGGTCTTTGAAATCACCTCTATCATGCAGATGTAGACTTGTGACGGTATCAGATTTTCATGCTGCGATTAATTGATTAAGGTTTTGCCACGGTATACGGTATTATCACGGTATTTAATTATTAAATTTAAATTATTATATTTCTACCTCACTTGAATTTCATTGCTGAATTTAGGGGCTTTGGTTCACTTTTGCACATTATTATATAGTCAGTCAATACAGACTCTGTGAACCAGGCCTAAAACAGGTCATCAAGCAGTGTCTGGCTTAACTGGTGATAACTGGTCCTGGCGCTCAGCTCCGATGGCCTGGTCATTAAGGGGGCAAATCCTTGTGGTCAAGAAGTGGTTAAACCTGAAGGAGGTGGTGTTATTTATAAATTACTTTACTATTGCTTTAGGCCTGGTTCACATGTATGCGTGTTGGCGGCCCACATTTGCACAGGCATAGCAGACCATTCATTTGAACGGGCTGCTATGCCCTCATTTTCCGCAGAAAAAAGGTGCATGCAGCATTTTTTTACAATTCAGTGGCCTTGAAATCCATCCTGCTTTTGCACCATGCGACTTACCTGCAGTTCCTGCTCTGGCAAGCTTTTTGTGTTTTTTATATACGTGGGCACGGCATTTAAAAACACAGTATATATATATATATATATATATATATATATATATATATATATATATATATATATTAGGGATGCACCGAATATTCGGCGGCCGAACATTATTCGGCCGAAAATAGAGAAAATAGCACTTTCGGCGTTCGGCCGAATAAGTCAAAAGGCCGAATAATTTTGAGCCGAACAATGTCAGCTTCCGCCCTGACTGCTCACCTTCCTCATTGCGGCTCGCGGCTCCCTTCTCACACGCCGCCGGTGTCCTGTCCGGCCGCGAGTAGGGGGTGTGACGTCACGCGCGCGTCCCGCCCCCTGCTCCTGACTGCGGCTCCTTCACACTAGGTCCACGCCCCGCTCCCCCCTGTTCGCGGCTTTTGGCTCTGGCTGCAGTTCAGGTATGTGATGTGGAGCTGAGCACATTTGGGGGAGAATACGGTAGCTGGCAGCTGCACAAGCATTAGTGTGCAGACTGCCATATGTTGTTGCCACTTGCCATGCTCATTACATTAGAGTGCCCTATAAAGTGCCCCTTAAAAAAAAAAAGAAAAAAAATGTGCCCAACAGAGTGCTCCCTTGACATAAAATGTGGCCATCAGCGTGCCCCTTATTTTATGCTAAGGGACATGCTGATGAGCATATTTTATGTTAAGGGGCACTCTGATGAGCATATTTTATGTTAAGGGGCACTCTGATGGGCATATTTTATTTTAAGGGGCACGCTAATGGGCATATTTTATGTTAAGAGCAACGCTGATTTAAATGTTTTGTTTTGCCCATCAGAGTGCCCCCTAACATAAAATGTGCCCATCAGCGTGCCCCCTAAAAATTGGCAAAATAAATGGAAAAAATGCGAAACACCGCGTTCGGTATTCGGCCTTCGGCCAAGCATTTCATTATTATTCGGCTTCGGCCAAGAATTTCATTTCGGTGCATCCCTAATATATATATATATATATATATATATATATATATATATATATATATATATATATATATATATATATATATATATATATATATATATATATGATATGCTGCTTTGCCCATGTATGTATATGTCTATCTATATATAGATATATTATATATATATATATATATATATATATATATATAATATTTATCTAATTCTATCTATCTGCAGAGACTTGCTTGTATTAGCAGTGTTTCTGTGTCTGAGCCCTGGAAGAAGCATGTGGGTGTGTGCTGAGTGGGAGCTGACTGATTGGTTACAGGGAGGAGCTAAGTCTCTCACTCTAGGATCATATTACCAGAGCTGTTTCTATTGAGTGAGTGAACTGTTGAGTGAGTGAATGAGTCATCCAGCTCACTGAAATGTATCAATTCTAAAGTCAAACTTGAGGAGCAGATAAACTCGGTATTTTAAAAATGCCACAATAACAATACCGTGGATATGCAATACCGCGATATATCGAATTACTGAAAACCGGCATATGTCTATGCAGATGTTTTCCTTCTGCTGCTGCCTCTGTGCCTGTGTGAAGAGAGAGAGACTGCAGTGCTGGCTGCAGACAGGCCCAGCGCTGGATCGATATAGGACTCAGGTAAGTATATAGGGAGAGGCAAAGTTATACACTTACTAAGATAGTTTTAACTTTTAGTGCAGAGAATTCATTAGGGTAAAAAATGTCATAACTTTAGAACCACTTTAGGCATGTGATTTGATGGAACATGTGAGGACAGGTGTAGAGGCTGTATGACGTGGCTAATTGTCTGCATGACACAGCTGATCTCCTCGGTAATCTCTTGCTGTTCACTATTGTGCAATGAGAAGTAGAACGCTGGTAAACACCCTAGAGAATGGCTAGAACTAAAGAACGTTGAAATGAAAGATAGGGAGTGGAATGGCCTAATGAAAGGAACAAAACTAACCATGCTTCAGGCTCATTCAAAAGTAAATAGCAGTAGAGCGAGCATATCTTGTGATGTTGGTTGGAGGCAAGATCAGATCTCCTTGTCTGGTTAGGCAGAGTCTGACCACTGTTGCCCTTGCATACATATGTAAATAATAGAAATAGTCCAGTATGGGGAACATTTACTGACATTTGAAAACAAGAAACTCTGCTCTAACTCACACAGACCTCCAGTAATTACTTTTTAAATCCCAAAGAGGCTCACTCAGTGCCAAGATAAAATGGTCTAGCTCGGGGGTCAGCAACCTGTCAATCACGTGTAGGTGTTGGGTAGACTGTGATGCTTCCTTTCCAGCACCGAGAACTTGGATTGAAGGGGTGGCATTTACTGGTACCGATCTCCTTTCCTCCTGCAGCCCCTGAAAGCAGCCTCTCTCCCTCCCACCGGTCTTTAGCAGTTGCGGGAGATAATGGGATCGGTACCAGTAAATGTCATCCCCGCCACACCTCCTGTCCCTGTTCCTCTTCCTTCAGCTGCCCGGCTCTCCCATGTGGTTCCTGCCCCCACAGCTTTGCCATGCAGGGGGATGTTTCAGGATGGAGAGTGAGGGAAGGGGCTGGTATTTGACATTTACCATCCCCTTCCTTTTCTGAATGAACACAGTGAGTGATCAATACTGATTCAACTGTGTTTACTATGTTTCAGTTTGTGAATGAGCAGAAAGTCGCTCAGCACTGAGTCCTTTCAATTCAATCACTGTCCAGTGCAGCTGAGGCTGCAGAGAAAGAGACTGAGAAATCTGTCTTCAGTCGCTTTCTCTGTCTCAAAAGTGAGCCATCAGGGGTCTGCTTACAGTGCATCCGGAAAGTATTCACAGTGCTTCACTTTTTCCACATTTGTTATGTTACAGCCTTATTCCAAAATGGATTAAATTTATTATTTTCTTCAAAACGCTACAAACAACACTCCATAATGACAGCGTGAAAGAAGCTTGTTTGAAATTACTGCAAATTTTTTAAAAATTAAAAAAATCACACGTACAGTACATAAGTATTCACATCCTTTGCTCAATACTTTATTGAAGCACCTTTGGCACCAATTACAGTCTCAAGTACTTTGAGTATGATGCTACAAGCTTGGCACACCTATTTCTGGGCAGTTTTCTCACATTCTTCTTTGCAGGACTTCTCAAGCTCCATCAGGTTGGATGGGAAGCGTTGGTGCACAGCCATTTTCAGATCTCTCCAGAGATGTTCAATCTGCAAGAGTTTGTCTGAATAAATTGTATTTTGCATAATGGAAAAATTGAAATAAAAAAGAACAGGCAATGGAGGCTACATACATTTCTTATTTTAGATCCTTCCACTTATGATTGACTTGAGACTTTTTTTTTTTTTTCACTGAAATGGTTCTGTTGCTGACATTGAATTTATTTTATCTGGTTGGCTTAGATGGTCAAATTGGAGTTTAGTAGCAATCTTCTTTATTAATCCAATTGTTGCTGATGTTTAAAGTGGTTCTAAAAGCAGAAGTTTTTTTTTTTTACCTTAATGCATAATCTCTACGCATTAACTCCTTGGTGCCGGCCGCACACAAATATGCAAGCTCTCGGCAGCCAGGCCTTGGCACTGATCAGCCACATGTTTGCGTGCATTAATGCAAACAGCAATGTGCCGAGAGCAAGCGCCGTGTGCGCTCCCGGGACAGTTACTGGCGGCTGACGAAAAAAATCCCGTTCACTACTTGCGATTGGGAGATTTCCAATCGAGTGACCGCCATGACAGCCAATCACAGCGGTCACATGACCTTAAGCTTTGCCCTGCCTCCTGGCATGTAAAACCCCTTAAAGGGCTGCTGGTTCCAAGGGTTTAAGATAAAACAGCAGCAGCCCCCTTTAAAGAGGTTGTAAACCCTCTTGTATAACTTTTACCTATAGGTAAGCCTATATTAAGGCTTACCTATAGGTGCTATAAATATCTCCCAAACTTGCACCGTTTAGGAGATATTTACAGCGCAAACTGCCGATGACGTCATCGGCGCAGGCGCTCTGAGGGAACGGCCACCCGTGCCGTTCCTTCAGAGCTCAGTGCCGTGAACGGCGGCTCCCGCGCGCATGCGCGGGAGTGATGTAATCGCGCCTCCGGCTAATCAGATGGCCGGAGGACGCAAACCCGGAAGCGGGACGGCAGGACATGTCGCCGTCCTGTCGCTGAGGTGGCGGCACTGCGGGGGCTTCGTTTTAAGGTAAGTACTACATAATGAGCTAGTATGCGATGCATACTAGCTCATTATGCCTTTCTCTTTACAGGGCTTTTTTTTTCTCAGTTTTTTTTTTTTTACTTTACTTCCTCTTTAATACCTGAGCCCCATCGCGATCCAACGATGTACACAAGAGTCTCGGCTGCCCAGGACTCTCCCTCCTCTTTGGCTGAGACAGCAGTGGGCGCAATTGGCTCCAGCTGCTGTCGAATCAGTCAGTGAGCCAGTGTGAGAGAGGGGGCATGGCCGAGCCACAGATTTTTGTCTAAATGCACACCCAAAGCAGCGGCTCTGCTCGGGTGCCCCCATAGCCAGCTACTTGCTGTGGGGGCACTCGGCAGGAGGGGGGGGGCAGGAGCACCAGCGAAGGGACCCTGAGAAGAGGAGGATCTGGGCTGCTCTGTGCAAAACCAACTGTACAGCGCAGGTAAGTATAAGGCCCTTTCACACTTATGCGACCTAAAAGTCGCACGATTTTACAGAAATTTTTTACTGCGATTTTGACATCAGCGATCAGCAATGGATCCATATACTTCTCTTAATACAGCTTTTTTGATTGACTCTGATCACTTCAGACAAATTGATTGCACTGAGTGGACAGATTTCTCTGCATGTGCTCAG
This sequence comes from Pelophylax lessonae, assembly GCF_965119305.1. NCBI lineage: Eukaryota > Metazoa > Chordata > Amphibia > Anura > Ranidae > Pelophylax > Pelophylax lessonae. Next base: position 167,929,616 of record NC_138772.1, on the reverse strand, counting down.
TGTATTGTGACCGTTAACATTGTGAAATGGAATTAAAGGAGGCATTTAGGTCAATGGTTTTTTTTTTTTAGGTCACGGTTTGCTGGGGATTGGGGATTAGGTTCTCTGCGGTGAGACCAAAAGAGATCCCAAACAAGCATGTCAGAAAATGTTAGCTTTTCATTTTTAACTTCCAGAAATGCTGATTTTGTTATTTTACAGGATGGACAGTGGGAATGGGGTTTATTGCTATCGAACTCATTTATGACATGTATTAGAATGTCACAGCCCCCTGACGGAGAACAGATCTTGTCCATTGCGGGTTCTCTCTCTACTTTTAAGTGCCAAATTGGGAAAGTGGAATATCCATTAAAGAACATTCCTGGAAAATTAGTAACTAACTGTAAAAGTGTATAGGGGGCATTGTAGAGTGAAAATAGTTGCCTGGCTGTTGCGTTCATTACTTTGTATTGCTCATGAGAAACAAGCCAAAACTCCAGATATGGGTACCTGCTGCGGGCTTGTGACTCAAACTACTGAATCAGCAGGACTAACTGGTTACCAGCAATTCCATAGCGAGAGGACAGCAAGGAAGGTAAACCGTAATGTCCCTTAAAGAACAAAAAAGAAATTGCGCTAGAAGACCAAGACAGCAGCTGGCATAACAAATTATAAATCAAGAATGCTATGATAATGAAAAACAATCTTCATTAATAAAATTTATATGCGAGTCATTCGTGCAATCACACATATAACAAAAATACTAGTCCCAAAACTGTGTAAATCATCCAAAATTGAAAGTGAATCTGTATGCAGTCTTGATCTGCATAGGCCAGTTGACACTCCGGACACCTTAACGCCATGATTGTCCCACCACCTTAAGTATAATAAGACTCTTGCTGTAGTTAATAGGCTCTTTGTAAATGAAGAGTCGCATGCGCTTGTGTATCTGTACTATCCCTGCTGGGAAACATGAACCTCCTCCAGGTCTCCACTTATAGCCTCATGAACGCCTCCTCCACATGCAAAGGATTTTCCACTACATAAGGAAAGAGCCAAGAAAGCCACATAGCTAGAACTGTATTGAGAATTTTTTTAAAAAGTACTAACCATTTACAAGGTTAAAATAATTGCTTATATCAGTAAAAAAAAAAAAACTCTACTCCCCGGAATTGAACTGGCCACTTCCTAGTTGTGAGATGCATGATGACGCCACGAGCAATGGCTCCGCCCTACGCATTTCGTCACATCTGACAGCCCTCCAGTAAGAGTTTTTTGTTACACTTTTCCTGTGTTCTGTGTCTAGAGTGTCAACTGACCTATGCAGATAAAGGCTGCATACAGTTTTTCTTACAGGTTGGGACTAGTACATTATGTGTATTTGCACAGAGGACTCGCATATAAATTTTATCTCAGTAACGTGCCCTTGAAAGTCTGATGTGTGGATTGATTTTTCTCCTATAGGATGGCTCCTTTGCCTCACAGGGTCTCCCTGGAGCTACGCTGACATTCACAATCCTGGCCAGTAATAAATCATAACATACGACTTAACATGGGCAGAACAGGCAGCTCTCTGGTGCTGTGTTCAGTCAACACATGCACAGCATGGGCTGCTAGAATTTCTATGTGCCCAACTCTGTTAAAAAGGAGTTCCTTGTATAGTTTTTTTTTTTTTTTTTTTTTTTACATAGCTCCATTAGTTTAGTTTGGACCAATGTAACTATATTGATGATACCATACCTGGCTGATGCCCCTGGAAGCTGGAAATCACTGAAGTAGACACCACTACTCCAAAGATCTCCACTTGATTTTGTGCTTAGCAGCTGGCCTGCTGCATTCTGAACCTAGGAGGTTGGCCACTTGGCATGGGCGCCATTCAGAGAATGCTCTACATTTTTTAAATGAATGCAAAGCATTCTGTGATTGGACGAGGTGGAGAGGCGAGGCATTGATATTCTGTTCTCCAACTCGTCCAATCAGAGAATGCTTTGCATAAATTCAGAAAATGCAAAGCATTCTCTGAGTGGTGCCTGTACTGAACAGCGGACCTCCTGTGTTCAAAATGCAGCAGGCCAGCCACTCAACAAGGGGCCCAGGAACTAGAGGTGATCACTGGAGTAGCGATGCCTACTTCAATGGTTTCCAGCTTCCAGGGGCTTCACCCAGGTATGGTATATGTATAGTTACATTGGTCCAAGCTGGACCAATATAACTTTTTATAAAATATCCATACCTGGAATTCCTATTTAACTTGCTGAAGCAGTGACAGGGTGCTACTTTAAAGTTTCATGAATGGAGAACTCTGCGGAGATGTGCTAACAGCTTTGCGATAATGTCAGTACACCCCTGTTCGGGCAGCTTTGCATAAAGTAGCCACTAAGGCAGCATGGTGGAAACCACCTCCTTCCTAAGAACCTAAACATCCCTTCTGTGGTCCAAGCACCTCTCAGCCACCTTTACCACAGTGCCTTACACCCATTGCTCCCCTAGCCCCCACCCCCCATTCAAATAGCCTGCCACCTACTTTACCCCCCCCCCCCCCCAATTACAGCAACCTCCACCTAGATCATCCCACCCACCACAGTAGGGCTGCACGATATTGGGGAAAAAAGTACATTGCAATATTTGGTTTTTAACGATGTATATCGCGATATTTCTCCTGGACAGTCTCCGGAGGAGGGATCAGTGAGCAGAGCTCAGCTCTCCGCCAGGGGATCCGCCACACTTGTAGAACTTCTCCCGCCCGGACAGCCCGAGCCTTGTGTCGGAGCCGGAGTGTAGAGGAAGTGAGTGAAGTGTCCCAGCAGTAGTACAGTAGCAGCCTTTGTCCCCCGGTGCTCCTCCGCCATGCTCCGGACGTCTCTCCCCCCTCTCCTGCTGCTTTGCACTGTAGCGCTCTGTAGCCTCTCAGCCACTGGGAGCCGCTGGAAGGGATGGATTGCATCGGGCTGGAGGGGCGGAGTTCTGATCACAGCCGAAAGCAAAACAGATGTGTCGGCTGCCAGCACTGTGAGTCCTCCTCCTCCCCCCGAGTCCCGACTTCTCCCTGCCTATGCTAAATATCGTGTCTTCGGCAATATGAATATCGCCCACGCCTGCAGAACGATAGTCTATGTCAAATCGACTATCGTTCAGCACTACACCACAGTGTCTACCCCCAAACTTACAGCAGCAGTGTTTAAACTATCCTACGGTGCCTTTACTCCAATCAACACCACTTGGTCACAAGGCCTCCCATTCACTTTATCACCTCCCCCCCCCAATACCCCCAGTAATTATGAAGTAATGCCCTGTTTTATTGCTCTGGAGGATCAGGTTTTAGGTTTCTCATGGACCCCAGTGATGTGATATTTGTTTCTTCCCATTATTCACTTTGTTTGGAAGGTGAACTAACACCAAACACCCTCCCTACCCCCCCCCCCCCCCCCCGGTCTCCACTTATCTCTGTGGGTGATGAGCTGTCAGTGACCATGCACCTGGTGTAGCATTCCGGGGATTTGAACCCCCCCCCCCCCCCCCAACCACCATTCTCTCTGCAGCAGTTTAGAGCTCTGTGCCGGTGCTGACCAATCGGAACTATTCAAATCTGTCTCAGAAACCCTGCAGAAAGAAGATGGATATTTAAATTTTACTTTTGCTATACCGGCTGTGTGGGCATTGACAGCTCATCACCCACGGAGGTAAGTACAGCATGGACCAGGGGAGTAGGGAGGGTGTTCGGTGTAATTTTCTTTCTGAAAAAAAGGGAACTTACACTTTAAATAAATTCTGCAATATAAAAGTGCTAATTATTTATTTTTTACTTTTCAGGTATAACTAGTTCCTACAGCAAAGAACATGTATTACTGTCTGGAGGGAACCAGATCTGGACCTTGTCATTCACACAGCCGCTATCACAGAAGGCTCCGCTAGTGTTGCTCCATGGGTTTGGAGGAGGAGTTGGACTTTGGGCTCTCAATTTCGAATCTCTTTGCCAAAACAGAACTGTCTATGCTTTTGACATTTTGGGATTTGGGCGCAGTAGCAGACCTCTCTTTGAAAATGATCCTGAAAAGGCAGAGATGCAGTTTGTGCAGTCAATAGAAGACTGGAGAATTGCAATGGGTCTGGAGCATATGGTTTTATTGGGGCATAACCTGGGAGCTTTTTTAGCGTCCGCTTACGCTTTAAAATACCCTTCAAGGTAAGTTGTCTAATGAAGAATTCAATGTTTTAAGCCATATTTTATGCTGAAAACAAAGGTGCATGTATTTCTTATGATGTGTGCAGAATACCAGATTGAAACAACTCCTGTAAAATGTCACTGCTGCGCTTTCTCTCTTTGTGCAGGGTGAGTGGTCTTATATCTGCCCCCTGCTATTGTTTTCTACAGGCAGCCTGTAGTGGGTGGGCCACCAGGGTCCCCCCCACAGCTGTGCCCTTCATACAGGCTACATACACCACAGTGATGAGGTCACGGCTACTTTTACAAGGTAATACCTTGGTTTGGAAGGAAAATTGGTACACACAGTGTGGATTTAGAACATCTATGGCTGTTTTTAAATGAAAATCGACTCCCCCAGTATTTCGTTTTAAGTTGACAGTGCTGGGCTAAGGTATTCAGTAACAGATCCCTGTACTGATTTAGTGGGGATCTCCATTAGAGATCCCAGCTTTGTCTGCTGCTGTAAGGCCAGCCCTTTTTTTTTTTTTTTTGCCATTCTTGCATCCCATCATAAAGGCCATACAGGGTTGGTGTATTCAAAACAGGGTGGAGTTGATTTAAATTGCAAATTAAATTAGGATTTAAATCACTAGTAAAATGGCTTAATTTAAATCAAATTGATTCAACCACTTCAATACAGGGCACTTACACCCCCTTCCTGCCCAGGCCAATTTTCAGCTTTTAGCGCTGTTGCATTTTGAATGACAATTGCGTGGTCATGCAACACTGTACTTACACCAAATTCTATGTAATTTTTTTCCCCACAAATAGAGCTTTTTTCCTGCACTGATGAGCACTGATATGCACTAATGAGGAGGCACTGATATGCAGCACTGATGGGCACTGATATGCAGCTTTGGTGGGCACTGATAGGTGGCACTGACAGACGGCACTGGTGGGCAATAATGGGCACTGGTGGGCGGCACTGATAGCTGGCAATGATGGGCACTGGTGGGCAGCACTGATAGATGGCAATGATGGGCAGCACTTGATGGAGAGGTCACCACTGGCAGGCTCCCTGAGCCCTGATTGCCATCCCTAGTGGCCATGGTGGGCATTCCTGGTGGCCATGGGTGGGCATCCCTGGTTGCTCTAGTGGCACCCCCCCCCCAAGTTACCCCGGCAAGCGGGAGGGGACGTTCCCCCCCCCCCCCCTTCCGTCGCCTTCCACAGCTTTGCCCGGGTCTCCCGTCCCACCGGGAGACCCGAGCAACCAGCCGGCGCGACCTCCGATGACCTAACCCGGAGGCTGCGTCCTTGACGTCACATCCAGGTTACTCGGCTGCTAGAGGCGGCAGTTTCAAAAACTGAATGTATTCAAATATGCAGTTTTCGGCATTTTGAATACATGGAAGTGTAGTGGGAGGGGTGTAGTGGTGGTCTTTTAGACCCCTGATCCCTCCATAAAGTGTACCTGTCACTGCATATTGCTTTCACAAGGGATGTTTATATTGCTTGTGACAGCAATAAAAGTGATCAGATTTTTATTTTTTTTTTAAAAACCTGTGTTAAAATTAAAAGAAAAATAATAAAATAAATAGGAAAAAAAATTTAAAAATGTTAGTCGCCGTGAGCTCGTATATGGAAGTCATGCCGCAAATGAAATCGCTGTTCAAATCACACGTGAGGTATCCCCGCGATCGCCAGAGCGAGAGCAATAATTAAAAAAAAAAAAAAGAGCTACATTCTAACTCTAAACTGGTAACCGTTAAAAAAAACTTAAAGCGTCGCCTATGGAGATTTTTATTGACAGTAGTTTGTCGCCATTCCACGGGTTTGCGCAATTTTAAACCGTAACATGTTGGGTATCTATTTACTTGACGTGACATTATCTTTCACAATATACAAAAAAATGGGCTAACTTTACTGTTTAGTTTTTTTAAATGCAGTGAAATGTGATTTTTCATAATTTAAATGGCATTTGAAAGACCGCTGCGCAAATACCACGTGACAAAAAATATTGCAATGACCGCCATTTTATTCTCCAGAGTCTTTGCTAAATATATATATATATATATATATATATATATATATATATATATATATATATATATTATAATATAATGTTTGGGGGTTCTAAGTAGTTTTCTAGCAAAAAAAATACAGATTTTTTTAACTTGTAAACAAAATGTGTCAAAAATAGGCTCGGTCCTTTAAGTGGTTATATATAATATATATATATATATATATTTTATTATTATTTTTTTTTTTTTTTTAGGTTTTATTTATTGTTGTTGGGTTTGCTCTGTGGTATCTTAATTTTACATAGTAGAGAGACACTGTCAAATTTTTTGTTTGTTCGCTAAGTGTAAATGCATTTTTACAACCCCCCCCCCAAGAAAAAATAAAATCAACATTTACAATTTTTTGTGTGCTTTGCCGCATTCATAGCCATCTTCGGCCGCAGATTGGACACCCCTGATTGTAAACTTTTTTTAAAGTGGGACTTAAGGCAAGCTTGTTTTTTTCATTCTGGGTAGAGTAAGGGAGTGTTATAAGCTCTGTCAGTTTTTTTTTTTTTTTTGCCATCTATGTCGCATTAGGAAGATTTCCCTTGGCTTTTTGTCCCATAGTCAAAACCGAGAGAGTAAATCCCTCCAAAGTGAGGGAATCCTGGTGTGTAACCAGCGTCACCAGAACAAATGTCCCCTTTGAAAGATTTACCTTGTATTCCAGTTCTGGGTACGACCTAAAATTTGGTATTTTCTTTTCCTTTCGCCAATAACGGTGTACATGAGGGTGAATCTCCCAAAGGGAAGCACAAACAGCAATAAAAAACAGGTGTCAAACTTAAAAATAAGATTTGCCTTTAGGTTTACCTTAAGAAGAAGTGTTAGATATTAGATGCTACTGTTTATAGCCAAAGACCCATCCTCAGTATTTTAGTTTCACTTTGTTACCAAGGGATATTAAAAAAGTCGTGTGTGGGGGTGGAGTGTGAATCAATTATTACCCTAAGGAGGTACCATCCCTTAGAAAGTGGATATGAGAGTACGAAATTGCCATATTTTCCATGTGCTTCCTTCCTTAATAAACTGCTTGACAAAATAGTTCTAAAAAATGTTTCACGTGTCTTTATTCAAAATATTACACAATTTCTTAAGAGGATGGTTATAAAAACAAATGAGCAAACTTGTTGTCCTGGAGATCTGATTTTTATTTTTTGTATAGCCAACGCGTTTCATGGGCTGACCCGCTTCACCAGGGCCTCAGATTCTAAACTTAACTCCAATTTTGTTGAAAAAAAAACATTCCCCTCTGGGTGGTCTCTGTACATTGCAGGGATTTTAACAAACTTTGTTGCAGATTCCTACCTTTTATTATTCTGAAGAAATCTTTTTGTTCCTCTGTGCTGAGTGGGTCTAATGGGAGTGGTTTCATAGTTATCAGCTGTGGCAGCTGCAGAGCTCTAATGAGGAAATCTGCTGGGCCTGCATCCCTTTTAGACGTGTTTCTATTGGGAGTATCTCACCAAAAATTGCATTTTTGTTGCAGGGGATGAGGAATCTGACTTGAATCTTAGGCAGACTTCTGATAAAAATTGGTGAGCCAATCACACAAGTAGGAAATGTTTCTGGGGTGTGGCCAGTACACATTCTGTGTACAGAACAGTTCAAGGTAGCCATATTGCATTGCATTGCATTTTCAAAAAATTACAAAAGCTGCAGATTGAAAAGGAAAGGCAATTTTTAATAACATTCAATTACAAAATTATTTATGTTGCAATTTTATACGCTATATTGTTTTTTCTTTATTTGCTATTTTTTTCCCCCATGAAAGTGGAGTTACCCTTTAAATACTGTAACAATATACGAGAAAAATTTGCATTTGAGACCATCAATATTCCAATTTTTTTTTTTAAATACCTCAGATGATAAGTGTTTTCTGTAACTAAATATCAGACAACCTAAAATATATCTTGTAAAAATTTTAAAAATTTTCTGTCTCATGTGAATTTTTCTTGATATATTGTTACAGTATTTAATGGGATCTGAGGCCCTGATGAAGCCGATCAGCCCGCGAAACGTGTTGGCTGTACATAAAAAGATCTTAAGTCCAGGAAAGCATCACCCTGGACAACCAGTTTGCTAATTTGTTTTATAACAATCCTCTTATAAGCAATTGTGTGATATTTTGAATAAAGACATGTTAAAAATGTTCTAACTATTTGGTCATGTGGTTATTAAACCCAAGGAGGTACATGGAAATTCCCAAACAATTTTGTACACTCATATCTACTTTGTCACCAGGGGGTTGACTTCTGTGACTTTTGAGAAAAGCTCCACCTACCGGCCTACATCTTGTCTAATAGGAGTGCCTTTAACCACTTCAGCTCCGGAAGGTTTTACCCCCTTAATGACCAGGCCATTTTTTGTGATTCGGCACAGCGTTACTTTAACGAAAAAGTGTGCGGTCATGCGACGCTGTACCCTAATACAATTGATGTCCTTTTTTTCCAGCAAATAGAGCTTTCTTTTGGTGGTATTTGATCACACCTGCGGTTTTTCGATTTTGCGATATAAACAAAAAAGCACGACAATTTAAAAAAAAAACAAAAAACACTTTCTGCTGTATAAAATTCCCAATAAAAAAAATGTAAAAAATCTAATTTTTTTTTGTTTTTATCAGTGTAAGCCAATTTGTATTCTGCTACATATTTTTGTTAAAAAAAAATCCCAAAAACGTTTTTTAACCACTTCCCCCTGGGTGGACGTCATATGACGTCCTAAACTTTGCGGGAGTATACCGGGATGATGCCTCTAGCTAGAGGCATCATGCCGGTACCGTGGTTTGCAGCCGACGGTCGGCTTTCCGTCGGTACCGATCGATGCGGCTCGGGAGCCGCTCGATCGTTACCCGGGGGGGCGGGAGGGGACGCCCCCCCCCCTCCCGCCGCCTTCCACGGCTTTTACCGGGGCTCCCGTCCCACCGGGAGCCCCGAGCACCCAGCCGGCGCGTCCGCCGGCTGGATGGAGTCCCGATGAATGCCGGAAACGGCATTGATCGGGTCTCCGATGACGTAACCCGGAGGGGGCGTCCATGACGTCACTTCCGGGTTAGTGTGCTGCAAAACGGCGGCAAATTTAAAAAACGGCTGTATGCAAAAACGCCGTTTTCGGCGTTTTGCATACAGGTAAGTGTAGTGGAGGGGTTTAGGGTCTTTTAGACCCTCGATCCCTCCATAAAGTGTACCTGTCACTACATATTGGTGTCACAAGGGATGTTTACATTGCTTGTGACAGCAATAAAAGTGATCAGATTTATTTTTTTAAAAAAAACTGTAATAAAGTTAAAAAAATAAATAAAATAAATGGGGAAAAAAAAAAAAATTTAGCCGCCCCGGTCACCGTTAGCTCGCGCACAAAAAAAACGTATATGCAAGTCGAGCCGCGAATGAAATCGCTGTTCAAACCACACATGTGAGGTATCGCCGCGATCGCCAGAGCGTGAGCAATAATTAAAAAAAAAGAGCTACACTCTAACTCTAAACTGGTAACCGTTAAATAAATTTAAAGTGTCGCCTATTGAGATCTCTATTGACCGTAGTTTGTCGCCATCCCACGGGGGGGCGCAATTTTAAACCGTAACATGTAGGGTATCTATTTACTCGGCGTGACATCATCTTTCACAATATACAAAAAAAATGGTCTAACTTTACTGTTTAGTATTTTTTAAATGCAGTGAAATGTAGTTTTCCCAAAAAAATGGCGTTTTAAAGACCGCTGCGCAAATACTGCGTGACAAAAAATATTGCAATGACCGACATTTTATTCTCCAGAGTCTTTGCTAAAAAAATATATATAATGTTTGGGGGTTCTTAGTAGTTTTCTAGGAAAAAAATACTGATTTTAACTTGTAAACAAAAAGTGTCCGAAATAGGCCTAGTGGTGAAGTGGTTAAATGGTTTTGTGCAAAAGTTATAGCGTTTACAAACTATGGGATAGATTTTTGGACTTTTTATTTATTTTTATTAGTAATGGCGTCGATCAGCGATTTTTAGCGGGACTACGACATTGCGGCAGACAGATTGGACCCCTAACTTCCATGTTTGACATTTTTTTGGGGGAACAGTAACATTAATGCAGTAATCAGTGCTAAATAATATGCACTGTTACTGTTTAAATGACACTGGCAGGGAAGGGGTTAACACTGGGGATGATCAAAGGGGTTAATGTATGCCTGTTGGTGCTTACTAACTCTGTGGGGGGGGGGGGGGAGGGCTCTGTGACAAGCACAGAGAGATCGGGGTTTCAACTTAGCTAAAACTCCTGATCTCTCTCTGCCTGTGTGACAGAAGACATGCATGCTTTGTTTACATAAGCAGGCGGGTCTTCTGTCAGTTTCTCTGACGATCATGGGAGGCCTGAGGCAATTGCCGCCGCTCGTCCCGCGGCCCGCCTTCCGCTGTGTCTAATCACAGCGGGAGCGCGGTGCTGAGACCGCATGCACAAAATCGCGTATGTCTATGTGACTTTGCGCAGCCAAGCCGCCCTGCCTCAGGAAATCTGCTGGTCGTGAACTGGTTAATGTCCACTGGAGCGCGAATGTGGCACAGAAGCATGACAGTAAGGCAGGGCTTAGCTCCAAATTCAAGGAAGCTGTGCACCTAGTAACAAAGGTAATTTAGGTAACAGCCACCTTGTGCTACCAGCTCTTTCAGAGGCTTATTCATGTTAAAAATTGTAGATCTGTTTCCTTTCCCTTTTTGTGGACCATAAAAATGTGGTTTAAAAATGCTATCCAGTTAATCCATTGTAAATTTGAAATGTAAATTTCTGCAGCAATGAAAAATAATCCACTGTTTTCTTTCTATTTTTATAGGGTAAAAAGCCTTATTTTGGTAGAGCCATGGGGATTTCCAGATAGACCTGACAATGCAACAGACGAAAGGTCCATTCCAATCTGGATTAAAGCTGTTGGTGCTGTTTTAAGTCCGTTTAATCCCTTAGCAGGACTTCGTTTAGCAGGACCGCTGGGTCAGTAAGTTCACTCCAGATTTAAAGGAATTCTTCCTGACATTTGTTGGGATTACTTAGTGTCATTCTGTACTGTCACTACTATTATGTGCAGTGTGATCATGCCTTGAGTTTACAAGAGATGCATGCTTTGCTTGTGAAAATATTTTAAAAATTACTTATAAATTCTAAATAGATGTCACATTCCCAGCATTGAATTTAATATGTTGGATCTACAATGCCCTCTTTTTTCACCTTTGTTTTTTAAAAACTTTTAGGCATCTTTTGTTTTTCTCCTGCTCACTATTTCAGCTTTGATCAGTTAAAGAAGCAGATTGCTTATATCTTTTAAACCTCTTGGTTGTGCTTTCCTTTAATTCAGGCTTAATCAGCCATCAAATGGCTCGCCCACGTTTTTTTTTTTTTTTTTTTTTCTACCCCACTAAGGATAAAGTGGTAGTTTTAATTTGGGGTTTTCTGTTTGCTATCTTCTGAATTATCAGTATTCATTATTAGGATATCCCTGCACTACAAAGGTTAAAGGGGTTGTAACCTTAAAAAAAAAAAAAAAGAAGAATCCTGTTCCTTTAATGCATGAATAACAGCACAGTGCTTGTGCTGCGTAATTTTGCCTTTTGTATAATCTAAATCACCTGGTTGAACCTACCTGGTGCTGCCCACGCCTCTGTAAACTGACCACGTTTATCATGGCTGCTGAGCTCCTGATACCGTGGTCAGTTTACATGCCTCCATCATCCACTGTCTCTCCTTGCTCCCTCTCTCCTCTCCCTGCCTGTCAGATAGTGACAGTGCCGATCTGCTTTCTGCCCCTCCCCTCCTGCTGCTATCCAAACTGTGTTTTATTCCTACAAACCACGTTTCTACCCTTCCCTCTGTAAACTGACCACAGTGTATCATGGCTGCTGAGCCCTGACACCGTGGTCAGTTTACGTGCTTCCGTCATCTGCTCCTCTCCCCCCTCCCTCCCTGCCAGTCTGCTCGTGTCAGTGCCCTCCCCCTCCCTTCCTGCTGCTAAAATAAATTTTCTTGTCCTATATGATCCTAAAATAACTTTTCTTGTCCTATATGATCCTCTCTGTTTCCTGATGACAAGTGCTCCCGCCTCTGTGTTTTATGAAAAAAAAATACCTTCTTTACTGTATTTCAGAGCGGCTCCACATTCACGTGACCGGCCGACTCTTTCCTCTCCTCTCGCCCGCCTGACGTCAGCAGCTCGGCCCGCCCGCTGCATCTGTCAGACGTGGAGAGGAGAGAGCCAGCCGGCCACATAATCGCAGGGAGCCTCTCTGAAATACAGTAAAGAAGGTATTTTTTTTTCATAAAACAAAGAAGTGGGAGCACTTGTCATCAGGGAGCAGAGAGGGTTATGTGAAGTTGTCAAAGTGGGTTAAGTTTGAACAGGGGCAGGGAGTGATGTGCAGAAAGGAAGCTGAACCTTATCTCAAGAAAAACAAAGACCCTAGGGTAGAATCTGCAGGTAAGCTGACCGTTGACAGCTTGCTTAGCCATCAATAGGGATTCTGAGGTAGATATGAAATGTGAGGGGTATATGTGTATCGGGGTTACATTGTGGGGTGTCCTACAGTGTGCTGTATGTGATATACTCCAGAGTGCCCCATTCTCAACTCTATGTAGGATGTTAAACACTCCACTTTGAATGCTGTGTTCTCCATCCCACTATTCATCATCTCATGATTTTATTTATTTATTTCAGGTACTTATATAGCGATGTCAATTTACGCAGCGCTTTACATATACATTGTACATTCACATCAGTCCCTGCCCTCAAGGAGCTTACAATCTAAGGTCCCTAACTCGCATACATACACAGTAGGGGCAATTTTATTTTTATACAGGATCCAATTAACCTACCAGCATGTCTTTGGAGTGTGGGAGGAAACCCATATTCATAGGTTGAAGGAGTTCCTATCATTGGAACGTTTGAATATCGATCATCAAAAAAACTAAGCTCTGAGCATTTAGTTTTTATATTATAAAGACTTTAAAACTTTAACTTTAATCTCGTGCCTTATAATTTCTTCTATAATCCATATTGTAATGTTTGTGTCACAATAATGTACCCTCCATTATCATGCTGTGTTTGGTTTAGACCAGTGGTCTTCAGACTGTGCCTTGCGCTTGCCTTTATCCGGCCCTTGGGGCACTGGTCCTCCCACTAATATGAGGAAGTATTTCTTCCACGATCACCAATGACGAGGCACCATTCCTCCCACTGACACCAACATTGGGGCATTCTTCTGCGGAGACCAATGATGAGGTACTATTCCCTCCACTGACACCAACATTGGGGCATTATTTCTTCTGCAGACACCAATGATGAGGCACTATTCCCTCCACTGACCCCAATGATGAGGCAAAATTCCTCCCACTAAAACCAATGATGGGGCACTAGTCCTCCTCCTCCTCCTACTGACTCCCACTAAGCCCGAGACATAGTCTACTTCCACTGATCCTGGGGCATTTTCCAGTCTTATTAGCTACAGTCTGGCCCCCCTAAAGTCTGAAGGACCCTAAACTGGCCCTTTGTTTAGAACCAAAACAGGAATGGAGTGGAAATATTCTTTTGAGGGCACCTTTTCTGGTGACCTTTTTGTCTAAATTTTTTTTTCACATTCCGTTGCATCTTCAGGACAGAAAGTCAGAGACAATACTTATGGGGTTTTAAATCAAAGCGGGCCACACACCAATGAGGTCTTGCTCCAGCTCCGTTTTTTCCATTGCGACTAGGCCCAATGATTGGGCACTAGTCCTCCTACGGACTCCCACCAACCACTAAGCCCGAGACATGGTCTACTTCCACTGATCCTGGGGCATTTTCCAGTCTTATTAGCTATAGTCTGGCCCCCCTAAAGTCTAAAGGACCCTAAACTGACCCTTTGTTTAGAAAGTTTGGAGACCCCTGTCTTTGACTTTGGTAATCATCTCAAATTTCAAATATATAAGAACATCATAAATCATTTTGACCTTGTGAAGTAGTTAGGAATACTGTAATATAAAAGATTAAAAAAGTACTCAGATATGTTATGGTTGTTCAAACGTGTCATGCCTTAAGCGCATCTGCTGGTCCTGTTTGATCAACATCATCGGTCAAAACATGACTGATGCGATTGAATGCCCACCTCTGTAGCATGAATCACTTGGCTAATGCTTTTCTGGGACAGGTCTCCTGTATCAGAGCCCAAATTAAAAAAAAAAAAAAAAAAACTAAGCAAGATTGGCAACAGACACCGTAGCTTCACTTTAATAAATGTTTTGAGTATTCTGTTTTTTTGTTCCGAATAGAGTGTGTAAGCATTAGAACCTCTGTCAGGTTTTTACTGCAATGCGAGTTTCAGTAATACCTTTTACAGGTATGTAATTTTTGGCTTTCTCAATCAATTTAGAACACCAACCAAGCAGAATTGGTTTTTTTTTTTGTGAGGACTGCATTACTTGAATTGTGTGTGGATTCCCAAAGCAATCCTAGGTGTCGGGTACATGCCAGTCCGTACTTTTTCTAGTAAATCACCACTGAGATTACAAGGTTTATCATAAGGGAATAATGTAACCTGATTTCTCAGTAAATGATGTATTTGCCTGCAAGGTGATCAGTGCAAAGTTTTATCAAAAGACTTTGACCTAATTAAATTGCCATGCTGTTCTTGTCTTCCAGTAAATGATTCTAGTGCTATCTCCCCCTTGGTACACTTAGTCATTTGCTATCTTATTTTTTTGTCTGCAATCAAATTTATAAAAAGCGTTTCCATGTATTATCCTAATTTTCAGTCATTCCCATACATGTAAAAAAAAAAAAATCATGTAGATGAAAGTTACATTGTTTAGGTAGCTACAGACCATATTTAGACCACTTATGGGGTGAACTACCAAAAACTGTTGAATTTGGATAAACTTTGATAGTTATTTATTCTTTCTCCTGCCAGTGCATAGGTAGAGCTGGGGTCTTGGCTAGAGGGTGGAAGAGAACCCTCCTTGGCTTCCCCACAGGGTTTTATTGAGCTGGCATGAACTCAGAGTTCATCCTTGACTATGTCGTTTGTTTTCGAAGGATGTCCAGTTTTTTATTGCGGTTTATGGCCTTGCAGAATATCACCCTCTCAAAGCGATGACAAATCCAAAATCCTAAAGTTGTCACCAAAACAGGAATGGAGTGTAAATATTCTATTGAGGGCACTTGTTCTGGTGACCTTTTTATCTAAATTTTTTTTTTTTCGTATTCCGTTGCATCTTCAGGACAGAAAGTCAGAGACAATACTTACGGGGTTTTCAATCAAATAAAGCGGGCCACACACCAATGAGGTCTTGCTCCAGCTCTGTTTATTCCATTGCGACTAGGCCCTGTGATGGGTGAAACGCGTAGGGCGTGCCATCAGGTTGGAGTTTTCAATGTGTGCTGTCAGTGTAATAAATTGGGAGCAAGATGTCATTGGTGTGCAGTCTACTTTATCCGATTGAGGGTTGTGGCGGAGAGTTAGTGGTCTCCTGGGCATGTTTACTTTGAGCAGTGACATTGGTTATGATCGGCGATACTTATAGGAGTTTTAAAGGCTAAGTTCATCTTTTCAGTAAAATACACTATGTAGTCAGTGGGCCACATTGTGTTAGAAAAAAACACTATGCAGTGTGGAAATATTGTGCTTGGCTTATGGGCTTGTGTGGTGGAATCCCCATAACCTGACTAACTCTCAAAGTAAGTATTAGTCCCATCCTGCCTAGGATCTGGGATATTCAGTACATTGAGCACTCTTCTTCATTCAAAACCCATGCATGCACAGTGAAACCTCACCCTGTAGCAACCGCACTGACCCTAGCGCATGTGTACAGGGAATTTGAGAAATTATTTTCCAGCAGAGTGGAGAAGGATTAGTGCCCATTCACACTACCGCGACTTGTCAGGCGACTGGTCAGCCTGACAAGTCGCGGTCCATGCAGTGCTACGGGAACCGTTCTAATAGGAGTGACTCAAGTCGCTCCGACTAAGAAAATAGTTCCTGTACTACTTCGGAGCGACTTGCATTGACATTCATTATATGAAGTCCATGCAAGTCGTGCCGAAGTCGCGGTGCACGCAACTTCACAGGTCACCCCCGAAGTCGTGCCGCGGTAGTGTGAACCGGCACTTAGAATGCCTGTCAGTTTTTATTGCTGCCTGTGTCCCTGTTAGGGAGATTCAACCTCACTATTTGTCCTGTTTACCATTATCGCTGACGGGGAAAGTAAAAAAATCCCAAATTTTGAGTTGCCCCCAGATAAAAAAAATAAGAAAATAAAATAAGAGGGGAAATATTACAATGAGGACGCTAGTTCTAATGACCTTGGGTGTACCAAGGGATTTCCTCAATTTTCAGAGATTTTCTCTCACTTCCTGTTTTGACTCCTGGACCTGGAGTGAAGGTAAATCTCCCCAATGGGGCACAAGTGGCAAAAAAGAAAAACATCTGATAGAGGCTAATGACCCTCCCTTACTCTATCTACTCAAATCATATTGTAATTGAATGTTCTTAAAAACTACCTTTCCTTTTCAATTTGCTGCCCCTGTAATTTTCTGAAAATACAATGCAATGCACCTGGAGCTGTTCTGTACATAGAATGTGTACTGACCACACCCCCAGAAACATCATTTCCTGCTTATGTGATTGGCTCACCAATTTTCCCAGAAGTCTGCACTAAGATACAAGTCAGATTTTAGGCATCCCCTGCAACAAAAATGTAATTTTTGGTGAGATGCTCCCAATAGGAACACGTCTAACGGGATGCAGGCCCAATCAATTTCATCATTAGTGCTCTGCAGCTGCACATCTGATTAATAATTATGAAACCATTCCCATTAGACCCATTTAGCACAGGGGAGCAGAGGAACAAACAGGGATTTCTTCAGAATAACAAAAGGTTGGAATCTGCAACAAAGGTTGTTATAATCCTTGCCATGTACATAGATCACTCAGAGGGGAATGGTTTTTTCTCAACAAAAGTGGAGTTGCGCGTTAGGTCCTGCAGCAGCAAGTTTCACCAGCAGATGGTGCTGTGACCGGTTTAGGATCTGCAACTCCTGGTGAAGGAGAAAGTGGACCTGTCCTGAAAGGGGATCCCTTCCATGTTTCTATACAGAGTGGGGAGTGGGGCAGTGGCTATTTAAAAATGATTGGATTTTGTGCCTTTTGAGGTTTGATGCCCCAGCTTATACACCTTCACTATTCTCAGTTTTTAGTGTTTAGAAGGAATCGCGTCATATGCACTAAATGTAGACTGTATCAGGTGATTAGGATGATTATTTTTCTTGTCTGGTAGTAACTTTTTTATGTCTTTATTAAACCAGGTTTAAGCCTTGTTCAAAAACTAAGGCCCGATTTTAAGAAGAAATATGCTTCAATGTTTGATGATGACACTGTGACTGAATACATTTACCACTGTAATGCACAGTCTCCAAGGTAAGGTTTTTTCTTTCTTTCTGGTTAAGTTTTTATCTGTTCAAAGGCTGTCTTTGATAGGAAATGAGAGCTCCACAGGTCGTAACTGTCATTGCTGAGCCTCCAGCGACTTTATTTTTTATTTTAAGCTTGGTGCGTGTGCAGTGAAAGAAGCTTGGCTCCCTGAATGAGGGGAAGGCACCGTCCTTAATTGGCTGTAGAGATCTCTCCACATATTTAGGCCTAATAATCTCCTGTTGGTATTACCAAACTGGTATGTTTGTGGTAATTGGGTCATTATGAGTGTGATCTAACAGTTCACCTAATCTGTTACGTGCTTTTGAGTATTAAAGGAGCAGTAAGGGAGTACATGTTTAAAAAGCATTTAGTAAGAATCTACAAAAAGGAAAATGTATAGATGTTGTTTGTATGTGTATATATATATATATATAATATGTGTGTGTGAATAATATATACAGTACCTCACAAAAGCACACCCCTCACACTTTTGTAAATATTTTATAATATCTTTTCATGAGACAACACTGTAGAAATTACACTTTGCTACAATGTAAAGTAGTGACTGTACAGCTTGTGTAAATTTGCTGTCCCCTCAAAATAACTCAACACTCAGCCATTAATGTCTAAACCACTGCCAACAAAAGTGAGTACACTCCTAAGTGAAAATGTCCAAATTGGGCTCTGTTTGCCATTTTCCCTCCCCGGTGTCATGTGACGCATTTGTGTTACAAGGTCGCAGGTGTGTTAAATTTGGTGTTATCGCTCTCACTCTCTCATACTAGTCACTGTAAGTTTAACATGGCACCTCATGGCCAAGAACTCTCTGAGGATCTGAAAAAAAAAGAATTGTTGCTCTACATAAAGATGGCTTAGGCTATAACAAGATTATCAAGACCCTTAAACTGAGCTGCAGCACGGTGGCCAAGACCATACAGCGGTTAAAAAGGACAGGTTCCACTCAGAACAGGCCTCGCCATGGTCGACCAAAGAAGTTGAGTGCACATGCTTCTCCTCAAATCCAGAGGTTGTCTTTGGGAAATAAATGTATGAGTGCTGTATGAAAAAATCAGGTGCGCTAACCCAAATAATGTGGTACAACATACAAAGTGGTATGTGAATAAATCACCAATAGCAAAGAAAGGTATACTGAACAAAATGGTGAAAAACGAAAATGTAAATCCAAAATTCACACTAGTGAATCACCAGTGAGCAATGATATTAAACGTCCATGACATTAAATCAAACAGTCCAAAAAGTGAAGATGCAAATGCCGTGCTGTAAACACAAAACTCTGGAAGGTGCAAAACTTGTGTTGAGAAGGTTCAGGGTCCCACCACCAGCTTAGCCTCTTACCAAAGACTGGAAAAGAAGGGCATATATGGATATTACTGCTCCGGGGGTCATACAGCTTGTGAGGGGATTCCCAGACACTCAGGTGACACTCTAGCACACTTGTGATCCCTGGACTCTTACCGGACAAAGCCAAAAAGAGAGCCTGGAATGGTGTTAGGTGGTGATCCTGCCAGGAATCGCTGGACTCTGGATGGCTGCTGTGACTTCCTGTGTCTAGTATACCTCCTTTGTGCAGTTGCCTTTGAACAGGGCAGTCTGGATCCTCTTCTTCTCGGGTCCCTCTTTGCAGGTGCTAAATGGGTGTGATCACATATTAACCCTACAAATGCAGGTTGCTGCAGAGGTTGAGGGGGTGGGGGGCCAGCCTGTCAGTGTTCAGACCATACGCCGCACACTGCATCAAATTGGTGTGTATGGCTGTCACCCCAGAAAGAAGCCTCTTCTAAAGATGATGCACAAGAAAGCCTGCAAACAGTTTGCTGAAGACAAGCAGACTAAGGACATGGATTACTGGAACCATGCCCTGTGGTCTGATGAGGCCAAGATAAACTTATTTGGCTCAGATGGTGTCAAGCATGTGTGGCAGCAACCAGGTGAGAAGTACAAAGACAAGTGTGTCTTGCCTACAGTCAAGCATGGTGGTGGGAGTGTCATGGTCTGGGGCTGCATGAGTGCTGCCGACACTGGGGAGCTACAGTTCATGGAGGGAACCATCAATGTCATCATGTACTGTGACACGCAGAAGCAGAGCATGATCCCCTCTCTTTGGAGACTGGGCTGCAGGGCAGTATTCCAACATAATGACCCCAAGCACACCTCTAAGATGACCACTGCCTTGCTAAAGAAGCTGAGGGTAAAGGTGATGGACTGGCCACGCATGTCTCCAGACCTAAACTCTATTGAGCATCTGTGGGGCATCCTCAAACGGAAAGTGGAGGCGCACAAGGTCTCTAACATCCACCAGCTCTGTGATGTCGTCATGGAGGATTGGAAGAGGACTCCAGTGGCAACCTGTGAAGCTCGGGTGAACTCCATGCCCAAGGTTAGGGCAGCGCTGGAAAATAATGGTGGCCACACAAAATATTGACACTTCTGGCCCAATTTGGTCATTTTCGCTCAGGGGCGTACTCACATTTGTTGCCAGCGGTTTAGACATTAACGGCTGTGTGTTGAGTTATTTTAAGGGGACAGCAAATTTACACTGTTATACAAGCTGTACACTCACTACCTTACATTGTAGCAAAGTGTAATTTCTTCAGTGTTGTCACATGAAAAGATAGAAGAAAATATTTACAAAATTCACTTTTGTGAGATACTGTGTGTGTGTATGTGGTGTGGATCTGATCCGGTCCCTGAAATCTAGACGGATGGAAACCCTATTTTCCATCCATCTGGAGGATCGGATCAGATGAAAATGGACAGACGACATGTTTTCATCCGATCTCCCATAGAAGAGAGCGGGGATCTGACAGGTCTGTCTCTGCACAGAGAGTGGACCTGAGTCCACTGGGTGGAAAGCCCATGTGAAAGAACCCTAAAATATGAAGTCAGTTAAAGTCCTGGGATATTGATCTGGTCAGTTAAGTAGCAGAGGGGGTTTTTAATCAGTTTCAGCTGCTTTGGTGTTCATGAAATTAACAACAGGGGCAGTATATTAGCAACAATGAGGCAACCTACAAAACAGAATGGTTTTACAGGTAGAAACCACTGAAAGATTTTTCCCTATTCATCTTTTCTGACTATTTTTCACTAGTTTTGCATTTGGCTAGGGTCAGTGTCACTACTAGTTTCATGAGGCAATACCTGGACCCTATAGAGGTTGCACAGGCAGTCCAACTCCTCCAGGATGGCACATCAATACGTGACATTGTCCGAAGGTTTGCTGTGTCTCCCAGCACATTCTCAAGAGCATGGAGGAGATTAGAGGAGATAGGCAGTTACTCTAGGAGAGCTGGACAGGGCCAAAGAAGGTCTTTATCCCATTAGCAGGACTGGTATCTTCTCCTTTGTGCTTGGAAGAACAGGATGACCACTGCCAGAGCCCTACAAAATCACCACCAGCAGGCCACTGGTGTGAATGTCTCTGACCAAGCAATCAGAAACAGACTTCATGAGGGTGGTCTGAGGTCCCGACGTCCTCTTTTTTTCTTTCAAAAGCCCCTGGGTTGCTTTTGCAGTGTGTTTTGGATCATTGTCCATCTGTACTGTGAAGCGGCCCATTTCAATCAACTTTGTTGCATTTGGCTAAATCTGGGCTGACAGTATATCGCTAAACACTGAAAAATTCAACCAGCTGCTTCTGTCTTCTGTAATCTCATCAATAAACACCAATGACCCAGTGCCACTGGAAGCTATGCATGCCCATGCCATCACACTGCCTCCACCATGTTTTACAGATGATGTTGTGTGCTTTGGATAATGAGCTGTTCCAAGCCTTTTTTCTTCCTTTCATTCTGGTACAGATTATTCTTAGTTTCATCCATCCAAAGAATGCTTTTCCAGAACTGGTCTGGCTTTTTTATATGTTTTTGGCAAAATCTAATCTGGCTTTTCTACTAAGGCTTATGAATGGTTTGCACCTTGTAGTGAACCCTCTGTATTTGCTCTCGTGAAGTATTTTCTTGACTGTAGACTTTGACAATAATACACCCACCTCTTGGAGAGTGTCCTTCACTTGTCTGGATGTTGTGAGTAGGTTTTTCTTTACCATAGAGAGGATCCTGCAAATATCTACCACTGTTGTCTTCCGTGGACATCCAGAACTTTTTATGTTGCTGAGCTCACCAGCGCGTTCTTCTTTCCTCAGAATGTACCAAACTGTTGATTTGGCAACTCCTAATGTTGCTGCCATCTCTCTGATGGATTTGTTTAGTTTTTGAAGCCTTACAATGACCTGTTTCAATTGCATGGACAGCTTCTTTGAATGCATGACGTACATTCACAGCAATAGATTCCAGATGCAAACACCACACTTAGAATCAACTCCAGACCTTTTTCCTACCTAATTGATGAAGAAATAACAAAGGAATAGCCCACACCTGGCCATGAAACAACTTTTAATTCAATTGTCCAATTTTTTTGGTCCCTCGAAAAAGGGGGTGGCCTATTCTTAAGAGCTGTACATCCTAAACCCTTCCTCCGATTTGGATGTACATACCCTCAAATTAAACCTGAGAGTGTGCACTTTCAGCCCATGTCCATTATATCATTATAGCTTGAATATGTTTTGGTAAATAACAACAAAAAAATTAAAATCTGCCTGTGTCCAAATATATATGGACCTGACTGTGTGTGTGTGTGTGTGTGTGTGTATCTTGCATAAGTATGTATGTTTGTGTGTGTATAAAATATACAGTGGGTACGGAAAGTATTCAGACCCCCTTAAATTTTTCACTCTTTGTTATATTGCAGCCATTTGCTAAAATCATTTAAGTTCATTCTTCTTCCTCATGAATGTACACATAGCACCCCATACTGACAGAAAAACACAGAATTGTTGACATTGTTGCAGATTTATTAAAAAAGAAAAACTGAAATATCACATGGTCCTAAGTATTCAGACCCTTTGCTCAGTATTTAGTAGAAGCCCCCTTTTGATCTAATACAGCCAGGAGTCTTTTTGGGAAAGATGCAACAAGTCTTTCACACCTGGATTTGGGGATCCTCTGCCATTCCTCCTTGCAGATCCTCTCCAGTTCTGTCAGGTTGGATGGTAAACGTTGGTGGACAGCCATTTTTAGGTCTCTCCAGAGATGCTCAATTGGGTTTAAGTCAGGGCTCTGGCTGGGCCATTCAAGAACAGTCACGGAGTTGTTGTGAAGCCACTCCTTCATTATTTTAGCTGTGTGCTTTGGGTCATTGTCTTGTTGGAAGGTAAACCTTCGGCCCAGTCTGAGGTCCAGAGCACTCTGGAGAAGGTTTTTGTCCAGGATATCCCTGTACTTGGCCGCATTCATCTTTCCCTCAATTGCAACCAGTCGTCCTGTCCCTGCAGCTGAAAAACACCCCCACAGCATGATGCTGCCACCACCATGCTTCACTGTTGGGACTGTATTGGACAGGTGATGAGCAGTGCCTGGTTTTCTCCACACATACCGCTTAGAATTAAGGCCAAAAAGTTCTATTTTGGTCTCATCAGACCAGAGAATCTTATTTCTCACCATCTTGGAGTCCTTCAGGTGTTTTTTAGCAAACTCCATGCGGGCTTTCATGTGTCTTACACTGAGGAGAGGCTTCCGTCGGGCCACTCTGCCATAAAGCCCCGACTGGTGGAGGGCTGCAGTGATGGTTGACTTTCTACAACTTTCTCCCATCTCCTGACTGCATCTCTGGAGCTCAGCCACAGTGATCTTTGGGTTCTTCTTTACCTCTCTCACCAAGGCTCTTCTCCCCCGATATCTCAGTTTGGCCAGACAGCCAGCTCTAGGAAGGGTTCTGGTCGTACCAAACTTCTTCCATTTGAGGATTATGGAGTCCACTTTGCTCTTAGGAACCTTTAAGTGCAGCAGAAATCTTTTTGTAACCTTGGCCAGATCTGTGCCTTGCCACAATTCTGTCTCTGAGCTCTTCAGGCAGTTCCTTTGACCTCATGATTCTCATTTGCTCTGACATGCATTGTGATCTGGAAGGTCTTATATAGACAGGTGTGTGTCTTTCCTAATCAAGTCCAATCAGTATAATCAAACACAGCTGGACTCGAAGGTGTAGAACCATCTCAAGGATGATCAGAAGAAATGGAAAGCACCTGAGTTAAATATATGAGTGTCACAGTAAAGGGTCTGAATACTTAGGACCATGTGATATTTCAGTTTTTCTTTTTTAATAAATCTGCAACAATGTCAACAATTCTGTGTTTTTCCGTCAGTATGGGGTGCTATGTGTACATTCATGAGGAAGAAGAATGAACTTAAATGATTTTAGCAAATGGCTGCAATATAACAAAAAGTGAAAAATTTAAGGGGGTCTGAATACTTTCCGTACCCACTGTATATATATGTATGTATATGTAAAGATGAAGACCAAATGGCTAGGGTAATCTTTTTCTGCCTCACAAAGCTTGCTAAAAAATTCCAAGTAATTTAAAGCTGAGTTCCGGGCAAACCACTAAATGCAGATAATTTGAGAATTAAAAACTGCATAACTGCTCCATTTTCATTAGTCACTTTGTGATCATTGCACTTTTCGAAAGTGGTAGTAAACTGCGCCCACCCACCCCCCCCCCCTTTTTTTTTAATCCCATGCAAGGCAATTGCCTAATGTGCTAGTATGCATTGCATACTAGTACATTTGAACAAAGCCCTCCAGCAGTGTGCTGTTACCGCTGACAGGGCTTCCATTTTCACCCTGTCTTCCTTCTGGGTTCAAGTGCTCCGGCCGTCTGGCCGAGCCACGATGAGGCGCGGGGGTCACAGACCGCAGCACGGAGCTCTGAAGGGACGGCACAGGTATGCCGTCCCTTCAGAGCACATACGCTGGTGACTTCAGCAGCTGCATGCAGTGTGAATATCTCCTAAACAGTGCAGGTTTAGAAGATATTTACTGTACCAACAAGTAAGCCTTATAGGCATACCTGCAGGTACAAGTTAAAAAAAAAAAAAAAAAAAGCATTTGCTACCACTTTAATATGTCACTAAATCCACATCATAAAAAAACTATTAATAAACACATTTTCTATATTCTGCAAAAAAACCTGGCTGATCCTGCTGCTCTCTATCTTTGCCTTTTTGTTCATGTCCCCAATTCAGCTAGGGATTTTGCAGAGCAGCGTTGGCAACTCTGCACATGCTCAGTTTTCCATGAGTTTCTATGATGAGCATTTCCTCCCTATCACATCTGAGCAGCACATGTGACTATAGAGTAACACACATTGGCGTATACACAGTGGTAAATTACAGCCCACTCCATCCCTCCCCTCCTCCTTCATGCCCACTAACCAGCTAAACACAATGGGGGCGGAATATTACACGTAGTTTGATGAAGGCTGGGAAAGATCTGGGTCATGTGACAGTTGTATATTAATTAGGAAAAGGGTACTTAGATTTGTTTTTTTAAATAAAATAATTACAGTGCCATCATCTACATACAGAAATAAAAGGGACAATGTTAATTAAACCGTGTGTACTTAGTATTACGTTAAGCTTTTTTTTTCTTCCTGGTTGCAGTGGTGAGACCGCATTCAGAAGCATGACAATCCCATATGGTTGGGCTCAAAGGCCAATGCTGCAGCGTATTGACAAGCTGCATACAAACATTCCTATCACTGTCATTTACGGAGCACGATCCTGTATTGATGGGAATTCGGGAAGCACTATTCAGTCAATGCGACCAAACTCCTATGTGAAAACAGTTGTAAGTATTTGCATGGAATGCAACCTGCTTTTTTATGGGTTTGAAGTTTGACTATTGACTTTTTGACTATTGGCCCCCATTATATATGCCATGAGTTCCACCATGCCGCACATGAAAGCTCCTCCTAGAAGCTATGAAGTAAATCGTATCCACCAGCAATATTTCTGTAAACTTCTAGGTTACCTGCACCAATCCACCAGATGCCATGCCCAAACACATTGAACATTCTGGTCCTTCTTCAAGGGAGTCTCAGAAGTGAACAGTGGATGTAGATTCTTAAAACACCTCCTGCTTTATCCCTCTTAGAGTGAGAGAATATGTATTCCTATAACCACAAAGCAGAAGGACCTTGGCTCCCCAAAAACTATGTTTGGGAGCACTCCTCAGCTTCCCAGTTATATTGAACCTTTTATTTTCTGTAGTAATTTTTAAACCTTTGTTTTTTACTTTCTTCCTATCCTTTCCGGCCATACGTCTCCTATGGACCACAGGGGTGCACTTACTTTTGCTTTCCTCTGCCCCAAAGTAAGCTGATGGCGGGTTATTGCTTGCTATCCGCTAATGTCACAGGGCCACTCAAGGCTCTGCAAGGATCCCGACCATATTGTTGGGATCAAGCCAACTGCCTGATTGACAGGTTGCTCCGGCTCTCAGTGTGCGGCTGGGAGCCAAACCTAGCTGCACCCCCAGCCCTGTGCTCCAGTAAGCGCTGCAGAGCAGAGAGCAACTGATGACTGATAGTTACTGCTCTCCAAGCAAACTGAGATCTGCCTGACCAGTGGCCATGTGATTACTCTTCGGGCTTCGAGCCGACGTGAGACAGCTGCAGCATAGAGGTGAGTATGTATGTACACTATATTGCCAAGTATTGGGGCGCCTGCCTTTACACGAGCGTCAACTTTAATGGCATGCCAGTCTTAGTCTGTAGGGTTCAATATTGAGTTGGTCCACTCTTTGCAGCTATAACAGCTTCAACTCTTCTGGGAAGGCTGTCCACAAGGTTTAGAAGTGTGTCTATGGGAATGTTTGATCATTCTTCCAGAAGTGCATTGAGATCAGGAGACCAGTCAAGTTCCTCCACCCCAAACTCGCTCATCCATGTCTTTATGGACCTTGCTTGTGCACTGGTGCGCAGTCATGTTGGAACAGGAAGGGACCATCCCCAAACTGTTCCCACAAAGTTGAGAGCATGAAATTGTCAAAAATTACTTGGTATGCTGACACCTCAAGA
The DNA here is from genome assembly GCF_965119305.1 of Pelophylax lessonae. Classification (NCBI taxonomy): domain Eukaryota; kingdom Metazoa; phylum Chordata; class Amphibia; order Anura; family Ranidae; genus Pelophylax; species Pelophylax lessonae. The sequence goes on along the minus strand of NC_138772.1, from coordinate 167,903,078 downwards.
GTTCCCTTCACTGGAACTTAGGGGCCAAGCCCAACCCCTGAAAAACAACCCCACACCATAATTCCCCCTCCACCAAATGATTTGGACCGGTGCACAAAACAAGGTCTAAAGGGCCATACACACTACAAGATTTTCTGAAGACTTTTTCCTTCAGATTTACCTTTTCTATGTAGTGAAAGGGCCTGCTAGATTGCAGACAAATTGAAAGTGTTTAGGTTTGACCTCATATTATATGGTTTTGGTAAATCTAAAGGAAAAAGTCTTCAGAAAATCTTATAGTGTGTATGGCCCATTAGTCTGTAGAGCAAGGTCCATAAAGAAATGGATTACGAGTTTGGGGTGGAGGAACTTGACTGGCGTGCACAAGTCCTGACCTCAACACGATAGAACATCTTAGGGATAAATTAGAGCAGAGACTGCGAGCCGGGCCTTTTCGTCCAACATCAGTGCCTGACCTCACAAATGCGCTTCTGGAAGAATGGTCAAACATTCCCATAGACACACTCCTAAACCTTGTGGACAGCCTTCCCAGAAGAGTTGAAGCTGTTGTGGATGCAAAGGGTGGACCAACAATCTTCATCTGTCTCTAGGTAAAAGCAAACTGTGCAGCTCTGACTAAAATTGAACAATGCCCTTGCTATAGGTGTAGGCCATTTCCATACTGTACCTCCCGAAGCCTGCTGGAATACTCCCAGGATATTGCTAGGATATTGCTAAGTGAGGCCTGGTTGGTACTGTTCACCTCCTCCATCACAGGAGTGAGCCTTTTCTCTGATTCAAACCTCCCCACATGCTCTTTCTCTCCCCTGATGCAGTGTTTTGAGAGCTCCCTCCCTTGATGGAGGTGAGAGCAGTATTGACTAGGCATCACGTAGCAACAACCTAGCAATGTCCTGGGAGTATTCCAGTCAGGCTTCAGGCTGTAAGTAAATGGCCCACACCTATAACAGGGGCATTATTCAACTTAATCATAAACTAACCTTTTAACCACTTGACGGTTGACCTATAGATGAATGACCACTACAGCTTCTGGGATGCCGTCATCGCATTTGGGTGGCGTGCTCTGTGATCGCGGTGTCCGGAGGATACTGCTGATCACAGATTGAGGTAGAGAACCATCAGTGGCTCTATACCACATGATCAGCTGTGTCCAATCACGGATTTAACCAGAAGCCAGTGATCGGCACTCCTTTCCTCATGCTGACCGCATCAGTAGTAGAGAAGAGAGCCGATACCCAGCTTCTCTAAAAGGGACATGTGCACTGATAATCAGTCCAGTCCCAACAGTGCCTGCCAGTGCCCATCAGTGTCACCTATCAGTGCCCATCCGTGCTGCCTCACCAGTACCTTCTCATCAGTGCCCATCATTGCAGGCTATCGGTGCCCATCAGTTCTGCCTCATCAGTGCAGCCTATCAGTGCATCATCATTTTCATTTTCTGTCTTTATTTATTTAGCAGAAAAAAAAAAAAACCGTGGTGATTAAATACCACCAAAAAAAAAGCTCTATTTGTGTGGAAAAAAAAAAAAAGATAATTCTTGGACTATACTAGAGGAATTTCCCAGCATAGCACCCTTCATGTAGCTAGGTGACAAGCCATCTAATCCCACGTGGCTTGGATGTAAACTAAAATATACTACTCAAATAGTGCAATCTTTGTTGCCCTAAACAATATACCTGTTTTATCCTGACATAAACCTGGATGTGCCCAATCAACATATTTTAATTTTAACAGATAAGGTAGTTCAGACTTCTGTTCAATCAAGGGATGTCAACAACATCCCTTCTCCCCAGCATAACATTGTATTCTTTTTCTGGACCCTTAGACCTCGGAGGAGCATAACATGAAACTATGACATAGGCCCTTCTTTACCAAATATTGCTATTACTATTAAATATTATTCTAGGGTACAGTTTGCACTGCCAGTATTGACCACAACTCTGCGGTGTCATTTTAATAAAGTGAAACCCCCGCCAATGTTTTGTTTAGTAGTGGGGAAGGATTATAACCTCTGTGTACCCACTGGGGACATTTCCCCCTATTTCCTGTAAAGTGAGGACCCTTTCACACGGGCTTTCTGATCTGCCTGTCAGTTTTTCCTATCGGTCCTATGAAGCGGCAGATGTCAGCAGAGACATCTCCGCTGACACCCGCTGCTATCCGATCCGATCCTGTCTGTGAAAGGTTTGTATGGATGGATGGAAACCCTATTTTCCATCCGTCTGGATGATCGGATCGGATCAGAACGGACAGGCGGTCCATTCTCATCCGATCTCCCCATAGAGGAGAGTGGGGATCTGACAGCTCCGTCTCTGCACACAGAGCGGAGACGGAGCTATCGTCCGCTTGCTCAGCGGGGATCGGCAGATCGATCCCCCGCTGAGCAGAACAGACTCCGTGGGGTGCACCGCCCGTGTGAAAGGAGCCGTACAACAACGGAGTCAGGAAGGTCTCCCCAGTGGTGAAACAAACCGCAACATATCTTTTAACTTTGTTCTGGATCTAGTTCTACTTTTCATTGCAACCAGGTACTTAAGTTACATGCAAAACTGCAAAATATTCTCAAAGATGATGGAGGTGATTTGGAAAAGTTATGTTCTTGGTATACTGTAAGACTTTTACTTTTTAAGAAGCGGTCACCCTTTCACTGAGGCTCTGGTTATTATTAGACTGCTAAAAATAGCTTGTAGTTTATTTTACGGTTTGACTGATAGTACACATACTGTATTGCTGCTGTTGGCTGACCTTTACTCTTGCTGTAATAGTTCAAAGTTCTGTTTTAATTAGATTTGATTTGGTTGTTGGTGTCAACTACAACACAACATTACCATTATCTTCATTACTAATTCCTAATGCAATCTTTAGGAGAACCAGTCACAAGATCACTTTTTTCAGGAATCTGAACAGCTAAAGTGACACTAAATCATATCCCTAATTTTTTTAAGTGGTTGTAAATCTCAGAACAAAGCATATCCTTCTATAGTGTGTACTTGTCTCAATTAAGAGCCCTAAGTGTCAGTTCTGTCTTCTGCTTTGGCTTCTTTTCCTGACATCAAGAGAAAAACAGTGAGAGGAGAAGGATCTCCAGCTGATTGACAGCCTTGGCTCTGTTCCTGTGTGCTGTGTGAAGGAGGTGTGTCTTATCCCTCCAATCAGCTCTTAGAGCTCTCTTCACTGAGCTCTGCAGAGTGTAAATTCAGTTTGCCGCTCCTTTTTTCTGACCGTTTAGACAAGCTTTATATATTCAGGACTTTGAAGGGCTGAGGAGAAGAGAGCAGATAAACAGGTACAACTTATGTAGGAGGGTTTGTTTTCTCTCTGTGTATCACCTAAGGCTATATCTATGCCTCACCCACTTAACTGGGTATATGTAAGGTTTTACAACCACCTTAACCCTGTAATTTTTTTTTTTTTTATGAAATGATTTCATACTGTGTTTTCCTGCATCCTTTTAAAAGAGAAGTATGGCTAATTTTTTTTTTTCTTGACCATACTTCTCTTCTGGGTCACAAAATCCGCCAACAGTGGGCTAAAGCAGTCACTGCTCTCTGCTCTCTGCTTAGGGCTGACTGAGAACTGAGTGATCAGTAGTTAGTGATGTGATCTATCAGTTCTTGGTGTTAGAGCCGACAGGGTACAGCTGCAGCCATATAGGCGAGTATGTACAGTATAGTATGTATGTTGTTTTTTTTTTTTTCTTTTTTTTTTTTTTTTTGAGAGGATGGGCTACGTTCCAATATAAAGGACCATGGAGAATGAATGTACAGTAGCCACCCTGTAACAAAAAATGCTGCTTGTAAGGTTATTCAAATTTTTATTTTTTTTTCTTTGAACGCCTCTCCATGTTAGACTATATGTCTATTCACACATTGGTGTTTAGAGACAGGAAGAAAAATGCCTGACACGTGTAAACATGCCTATACCCTAAGCATATGTAATGCTTAAAGGGGTTGTACAGTCAGAAGGTTTTTTTTATCTTCATGCATTCTATGTATGAACATAAAAAGCCTTCTGTGTGCAACAGCCCCCTGCAGCCTCCCTAACACTTACCTGAGGTCCCTCTCTGTCCAGCAATGTCCACAAGTGTCTCAGCCGTCTGAGATTCTCCCTCCTGAGTGGCTGAGACACAACAGCGGCGCCATTGGCTGCTGCTGCTATCAATCAAAGTCAGCTAGCCAATCCGGAGAGAGGGCCGGGGCTTTGTGTCTGAATGGAAACAGGGAGCTGTGATTCTTGCTGTTGGGGTACTGAACAGGAGAGAGGGGCCAGGAGCACATAAGAGGGACCTGAGAAGAGGAGAATCCAGGCTGCTCTGTGCAAATCCACTGCAACAGAGCAGGTAAGTGTGACATCATTGTTATTTTTTTTTTTATAGGAAAAAAAAACAAGACTTTTACTTTTTTTTCATTCATTCCAATAGCTAGAATAAATTAATATTTTGGCCAATGGTTATGAATGAACGCCCAAATGCATCAAGCACCTAAACGTGCTTGCAAAATGCGGTTTTAGGTGCGTTTTTTAGGCTGATTTTCTCCTGCCAGGTTGCCGGGTGAAAAGGCATACAGAAGAGCTGGGCAATCGCCCAGTATGCATGAGCCCTAACAGGATCAGACAAAGAATTACAGGATTGTGATACTGTTATGCACAATTGAGAGACAGCATGTGTCGGCATGAGAGACGGTATTTGGCAGAACAGCTACTGTCAGCTTTTATGTGACATTTTACTTCTAGTACCCATGGGTATCCTTAGACAATCTAAAGTCAATAAAAAGACACATCCAAATATTTTATAGGTAAACCTACATTTATAACTAAATCGTTTGATTCTTGTAGTAGCCCAATTGTGAATGGTTCTCTTTAAACCTGACCTCACAGCCTAATACACGGTTAAAAAATATACATGGAAACTGTTTTATCTGCCAAAGGATGTGTGATTCTGTGCAGCCTCTCTTATGTAGCACCTCTACAAGATTGTATAACCATATTCTCCAATGCTACAATACATGTTCAAAAAGGGTTTGTAAAAACAGTTCCAGCTTGCTGATCGGACAGGGAAACCGAATTAGACCCTGCCTCTCTTTTACTGTTAGCATGTTCACTGTCAGCACATGTGCAGGTAATAGAGCCTGATTGGCTCATAGCACCTGATGCCTCCCTCTTGCAGTCTGATTGCTACAGGGGATTACAGGAGCCTTATAGCAAGACAAATTCAGGTACCAATGCTAGTCACATTTAAAAACACATTTAAAGGATAAGTTCACCTTTTGTAACATGGTACACCCATATTCGGAGTGTAATAGTTAACATGTTACAGATTCACCAGCCCCCGATCAATCCCCCATTCAGACAGCTGGTGGGGGATCTTCTCTCCCCCCCCCCCCCCCCTGCAAGCTGTCACACTCTGCAACAAACGCAGCAGTGTTTTGTAAATAGAAAAACTACAAGGTCCGACAGCCTTTGCGGCTGTCGGCTTGTAGTTTTCAATGAACTACCACAGCGCTGTGGAGCACCGTGGTAGGTCATTCTCTCTTCCTGTCAGATTGTATCTGCTTGCCCGTACAGAATGTACATAATAGCAGATATACTGGCAGATCTGCTGGAGACCTGCATGGCACCAGTGATCTACTGATCGCTGACGCAATGCTTTACAGCATAGGTGTCACACACAAGGCCTGCAGTCCGAATCTGGCTCGTCAGGCCATTTCATGTGGCCCCCACACCCAGGGCTTTTTTCAGTTGGAACGTGGTGGAACTCCACCACCTCCGGCTCTTGCAGATGCCTGCCTACCCTGCATTGGTAGCCGACCAATGATCTCCCTTCAAGTGAGAGAGACGCAGAACCACCTACAATCCCGGGAGGTACTAGAGCCAGGCAGATGAGATGTGAAGAAGCTTTTTGGAGGGTGGGGTGGGGCACTCTGTACTCCGCACACTCCTGAGCTCTGCACACCGTGTACTTCTTATCTCTGCACTCTGTACATAGCGCACCCATAAATCCTGCACTCTATATTTCATACGCTCCACAACCCTGTACATAGTGCACCCCTGAACTCTGCAATCTGTATGTAGTGCACTTGTGAACTCTACACTCCGTTCACTGCATACTTCTAAGTAGATGCACAGTCTTACAGATACAACCGGCCCTTTGAGGAAAACCCTAATGCTGATGTGGCCCACAAAGAAATTGAGTTCGATACCGCTGCTTTACGGGCTCCAAAGGAAAAACAACAAAGAATAAATGCACATTTTTTTACCTGCAAAAAAAATACTGAGGGATAGAGGTCTGTCTGGATCAGTGATCCCTACTTTGGTGAAGGCGAGGAAGTCTTCTTCCAGCAAGATATACCATCATACGTGCAAAGCGTACATTTCTTGGTATGAGCCGATTGGTGCTTATCCTCGATCCTTTTCTGTGGCTCGGATCTTAACCTTTCTTTAACAGGACGTTTATCATAAATTGGCATTGAGTACCATCAAGGGCCAGGTGTCTGCCCTGACAATCTTCTTTCAGCGACCCCCTAGCCATGCACTAGTGCACTAGTTCATACCTTCATTCAGGGGGTTTGACATGTGGCTCCACCTGTACGGTCTCTTTTGTCATCATGGGATTTAAATTTAGTACTTTCGGTTCTCCAGAAACCTCCATTTGAGAATATTCGGGAGATTCCCTTACCTACGTTGTCCCAGAAGGTGACATTCTTGGTGGCTATTACCTCGGCCCGCAGGGTATCGGAATTGGCGGCATTATCTTGTCACAGTCCCTATTTAGTGGTCCATAGGGATAAAGTGGCTCTTCGTCCCTGTTCATCAATCCTGCCCAAAGTTGTCCCTGACTCCCATTTGAATGAGGACATTGTGTTGCCTTCCTTGTGTCCGAAGCCAGCTCATCCCAAGGAATTTTCTTTGCACACCTCAGATGTGGTTCATGCGATTCAGGTGTATCTTCTACTGCTACTATAGGCAGTCCCAGGAGGTATACTCCCCCCCCCCCCCCCCCCCTTATGCTATCGGTTTAGTTCTTTTTTTCGGTGGCTCCAGTCTTGACCTTGCTTCAACGGGGGGTTGAGCAGAAGTTGGCCTTGAGTACCATTAAGGGCCAGGTGTCGGCCTTGGCGGTCTTCTTTTAGCGACCCTTGGCCACGCACACTCTGGTTTGTACTTTTATTCAGGGGGTTCGACATTTGACTCCACCAGTGCGGTCCCCACTACCGCCCTGGAATCTAAACTTGGGGCTTTCAGCTCTACAGAAGCCTCCCTTTGAAAATATTCGGGAGATTCCCCTGCTTACGCTATCCCAGAAGGTGGCCTTCTTGGTGGCTATCACCTCTGCGCGCAGGGTGCTCGGAATTGGCGGCGTGGTCTTGTCGTTCCCCTAATTTGGTGGTTCACAAAGATAAGGTGGTTTTTCACCCCTGTCCGTCGTTCCTTCCAAAGGTTGTCTCTGATTTCCATCTGAATGAGGACATTGTGTTGCCCTCTGTGTCCCAGGCCAAAACATCCTAAGGAAATTGTGTTGCATTCCCTGGATGTAGTTCGGGCTATTCAGGTGTACCTGGCAGCTACAGAGTCCGTTAGGAAGTCAGACTCACTATTTGTGCTTATGGATGGGCCATTTCTAGATGAATCAGACGGTGACTTAGGCCTACTCGATTAAGGATCAGGTTCATCCTTTCCCTGTGAAGGCACACTCTACGCGGGTGCTCAGTGCTTCTTGGGCCTTCCGTCATCAGGCGCCAGTAACACATCCACTATAAAGTGGATGTGTTGGCATCTGCAGGTGCCTCTTTTGGCCTCAAGGTTTTGCAGGCTGCTGTTTAAGGGGCTTGTTCCCTCTTTAGGGGTGTACTGTTTTCAGGTGGGCTCCAGTTGTTTTGGTTGAGCTCCTGTTATCTGGTTGGCTATGGTTTAGCCTTGGGAGTTTTTTCTTGCTGTTCCCATCCCTCATGTTTGACACTGGTTTGGGAGGTTCCAATGGTCAAGATAAGGAGCTGTATTCATTAATGAATGAAAGCGAAAATGGGATTTTTGACTTATCGTAAAAGCCATTTCTCTGTTTATTGACGAACACCGCACCCACCTCTCTATGGAGTTGTAATACTTCTGACACTGCTTGTAACAAAACTGAGTATTTTTATAGCAGAGAGGGGGAGTATACCCCCTGGGACTGCCCATAGGCATAGTCAAGTTCTTTTTCTGCCTAGGGTCTTACTCCTGTAGGGGGCAGTATAACCCAGTGGTCAAGAAGATTAGGAGCTGTGTCCGTCAATAAACATCAGAGAAATGGATTTTACGGTAAGTCAAAAATCCCATTTTTTTTTCTCTAGCTACCCTCTGCAGCAGTATCTTCTTTTTTGTCATTATGGGCTATGACATGCGTCATTGAGAACTGCTGTGTCTTCTTTATCGCTTTTCTCAAGTATATATATATATATATATATATATATATATATATATATATATATATATATATATATATATATTACAGGTTTCATTACAGTTCACAGGCCACCTTTAGAAGATGAGGTCTTTCTCATAAGCAGGTCAGCAGTTAATCACTCATTTGGACACATTTGAAAAGGTTTGGCAGATGGCCCAACTCTTGAGGTCATCGCAGGCATGCTCTTAACTGTGACAGAACTTAGTGCCGTGTTAATGTCTCATATAACTAGTAAATATGGTGGCTATAAATCTAGCAATCACAAAAACTTTTGATCAACAACAGTCTTTATTGAAACCATTAAGATAGTAAAGTTTTTTTTTTTTATACAACAAACAGGTTATACTTACCTGCTCTGTGCAGTGGTTTTGCCTAGAGCAGCCCCAATTTTGCACAGAGCAGCCAGCCCTCCTAGCTCCTCCCTCCTGCCGAGTGCCCCCATAGCAAGCAGTTTGATATGGGGGCTCCCAGGCCACTGCTGTGTGTCCATTCGCACACTGAGCGTGGCTTGCCCCGCCCCTGCTCTCTCCATATTGACTCACTAGTTGTGATTGACAGTAGAGAGAGCCAATGGCTCCCGCTGCTGTCTCAGCCAATGAGGAGAGTCTCCAGAGAGCTGAAATCGCTGGATCGGGATGGGGTCAGGTACGTTATAGGGGGGCTGCTGAACACAGAAGGTTTTTTTACCTTTATGCATGAAGGTAAAAAAAAAAAACTTGATCCTGTACAAGTACTTTAAAACTTGGTGGTAGGTTGCTTTAATCCTTGTGATTATTTTTGTGCTCAAAAGCTGTTGAAATTTCCTAAACATTAGCTTGCCCAGTATCGGAGTTCAGCTGTCTATATTCTTGCACTACTCTGCAAGGTGGAATATAAAAAAAATAATGCATCCAATGTAAAAATAATGTATTTTCGTTTGTTTGTGTTGTTTTTTTTTTTTTTTGATACAGAAAATTTTTTTCTTTTTTTTTTTTTTAGGCAATTCGTGGTGCTGGCCATTATGTGTTTGCTGACCAGCCAGAAGATTTCAATCAAAAAGTAACCGAAATTTGTGATTCTGTGGACTAAACCTAGGAAGGTTTTGAAGAGTCCTTTCTGCATAAGTTTTTCAAAGGAATGAAAAGAGCTCACAGATGGCTCCCTTACTCTGTCAGTGCTTTTCCTTTCAAGACAGTTGCACACTTGAACCCGAATTGTGCCTTTTTTTTGTAGGAACGGATTTTAGACATAGTACTGTACAGCTTTTACAAGTTTGCAAAGTGTTTATATTTATATTGTTAAATTTCAAAAGAACTATATTTACTTTTGTCATATAAATAGGTATATATATATATTTACAGAGCCATATAGTATCATTTATAAGTTTTAAACTGGAATATAGGCCTTGCGCCAAACTACTCCGAGGATTTATTTTATCCGAATATTTTTTGTTTGTGTGACTGTGACTCCACGTATGTTGTGACAATGCTGAATTGTGTATGTACATTGCTGTATTTATTTTTGTATTGTTAAATCATCATTCTGTGTGTGCCAAGTACTGCATTCGAGTTGTATGCCTGGGAATCTGGAATATGTGGTGAGGTGTCTGAAATTCAGCAAAGTTTGCATGAAAACACTACCAGCATTTCATATAATAGGTAACAGGTATCAGAACCACAATCGCTGCAATAGGAATCTAAAATTGTGACATATTTAATCCTATTTTAATGTACTATTATAATATTATATTTTCTTTCTACAAACAAGAAAACTAAAGTCGGGTATACACGTACCGAAATTCTCCCGGTTCAGCAGGAACTGGAGGCATTTCGGTCCCTGGGTACAGCTGTCTGTACAACAGAAGCCGGACAGTCATGATGGAAGGCAAGCATGCAATCAGCGCTTGGCCAATGGCTGCAGCCCTGATCAGTGTATTTGAGGTGGGGGAGGGAGTCCTTGTCATCAGAATACAAAAACAAAGCGGGAGAGATCCCTGCATCAACAGGAGAGTGCCCCTGCTGTCAGAATACCAAACCAGAGTGGGAGAGATCCCTGCATCAACAGGAGGGTGCCCCTGCCGTCAGAATACCAAACCAGAGTGGGAGAGATCCCTGCATCAACAGGAGGGTGCCCCTGCTGTCAGAATACCAAACCAGAGTGGGAGAGATCCCTGCATCAACAGGAGGGTGCCCCTGCTGTCAGAATACCAAACCAGAGTGGGAGAGATCCCTGCATCAAAAACAGGTATCTGATTTTTTTTTTTTGGTTGAACAAGATTCAACGAGTATACCCAGCTTACGAGTGTCCCTACTATAAATAAATTTTTTGAGCAGCTTGGAGGCGTTCTTGCTTAATAAATAAATATAATATATATCTTACCTAGGATGGGCAAACACAGTCTCCAATTGTGGCTTTGCTGCTCCAGGTAAAAACTGCCTTGTTACAAATTAAAGGATAAGTTTGCTTAAAAAAAATAAATAAATAAATGCACATTTTTTTTTTTTTTGAAGGCAAAAAAAATGTGCATTTAATATTTTTTGTTGCAGGAGCCTGGAAAGCATTGCACCAGTGATTGGCAGATCGCTGATACCATGCAGGTCTCCTGCACACTATCAGTGTATTGGCTTAACCTTACATCCCGTACTGCTGCCACGGGGGGTGGGGAGTGGGGATCAGCTGCAGCATTGGGAACATGTTACATGTTCCTTAAGGTGAACTTATCCTTTAAGCTGTTCCACTAATGAACAGGCCAGACTAGTATGGCACAGGGGTTTTAATGGATTGGAAATGATCCCTGAATAATCCTCAGTTTTACCTTAGTTTGTGTTGAATGATCTCCTAATTACTACCAGTGAGGTAGTTTAGCGTGGCTCCAAAGAGATGGCGTGAAATCCATCCTGATTTACGCCTTTACTAGACATTTTTATTTTTTTTTCATATGAAGTTGTTTGTATGCAGTAAATAACGTGATTATCACATAAAGCGCCATATCCTGCGACATTTTCTTGTCGATAATTCGCAATGGTACTATGGTGTTGCTGGGAGTTGTGGGGTAATAAAAGTTAGAATACTTCCATGTTGACTACCCAGAGGTGTACAAAGCAATAATCCGGCAGAATAATGTTTTGTATAGGACTTAGGGGGTTGATAATAAAGGTGTCTGATTTGGAATTGTTTTCAGAACTTGTTGGAAAACCTATGATAGGGCCAGTCCTTCCTGTGAATGTGGATGGACCATGCATACTCCGCTTTTATATATAGGGAATAGCTAGGTGTCCCATGGAGTTATGTGGGGTACGCACTAAAAGTGTGTTTTTTTTTTTTTAACCTTCAGCCAAGCGGGCTGAACAGAAAAAAAGTACAGCTTGCTGTACTAACACAAGCAATGTTAGTGCTGCGATCTCCCCCCGCTGAACTATTGTGTTCTGACAAGGGGACTGCCCCTTTGCTGGTTTTTCAGCATGCCCATTTGACAAAAAACGTTTGTGAGACCTACTTCTGTCGGACAGGGAGCTTTACACCCGGGCTGCTGAATGTCGACCAGTCCCTGCTGAACGGACCTTTTTCAGCCCGTGTGCACCTAGCCCTAGGGGACCGTCCAATGTCTCTATGCTTTTTGTTTGAGACGTTCGCCTTGTTTAAAAAAATAAATAATTCAGATCACTGTGCTTCAAGTTCTGTACTAGGTTTTGTGTTAGCTTTGCATACAGTAGAAAGGCAATGATCTATTCATTCAAACACACATTTTTTGAAAGTATTTTAATGTTTTGGGCAGAATTGCATTTTAATTTAAAGGTGATTTCATTGTATTAAGTAAAGAAAACAGTGCATTGGTGGAAGTGCTGTTACCCAACTGGTAAAATTGAGTAATGTGTGTTCCTTAGCAAGCCGTTTTCTACGGGGGCACATGGTGCCCGCTCACTTCCGAGCTGTGTGTCTAGGTGGCCGCGCTCAATAGACATATAGAGTGGGGCTCAGCCCTGCCCCCACTTCCTCCTCCACTGCATTTGATTAACAGCAATTGGCTCCTGCTGCTGTTTGAGCCCCTGTGTGAAGAGGAAGAGACAGGAGAAGAGATGCAGCCGCGTGCACAGCACTGGATCTCTTCCCCTTCACACTGGAAAGGGGGAGGACCGAGAAATATAAAAAAAAATTTACCCTAATGTAAGGAATGCAATTTTAGCTTTAGTACCACTTTAACAGTCAGTTTTAAAGAAAACCACCCAAGAATTGGGCTTTCCCTACAGCCAGTAATTAGGTAGTGCAAGATTGTGTACCTGTTAAAAGCATCTCTGAGTCTGGGGGGGGGGGGGGGGGGAAACTATAATTTCTGTGACCAATAATGATTTTTCATGAGCTGCCTAGAAGAGGTTCATATTTTGGAGCAACTCCACTTCCCATGGAAGAATCCTCTTCCTGATTCTCCAACTTTTAAACTGGCAACTTCAGTTCCCCCTTAAGAGGAGGGGGGTCTGCAAGAAAAGAAGATCTGTAAGTTTGCATTTTTAAACTGGAACTCCAGTTATATGGCCAGTGCAAAGATCAAATACATAGCAGGCGTGCTCCTGAGCTGTGGCTCTCTGTGTTCATTCACACACGGAGCCACGGCTCAACCCTGCCTCCTCCGTCTCATGATTGGCTCACTGACTGTGATTGACAGCAGCGGGAGCCAATGCAAGGAATGCATGAAGGTAAAAAGAAACCTTGTGCCTTTACAACCACTTCCAAGAGTAACTCCAATTTTGTTTAGAAAAAAAAAACTCCTCTGGGTGATTAAAAAAAAAAAAACTGTAGCAAATTCCTTCCTTTTTGTTGCTCTTGACGTTTGCTCTGTTTGTTTCAGTATGTCCTGTGAATATGGAATCCGAATGGGAGGGAGGGTCTTGTTCATTATAATCACCTGGTGCGCTCTCAGGGTGCTAATGAAAAAAAAGCTGCAGGGTCTGCATCTCTTTAGAAGTATTTAACCCTTGGAGAGTATTGCACCAAGACTGAAATTCCTATTGCAGGGGTTCCTAAAATCTGACTTTTATCTTAGTGCAGACTTCTGGAAAAATTAGTGTGCGAATCTGACAAGCAGAAAATTACATTTCTGAGGACATTCTGTACACCAACTGTATACAGAATGCTCCCAAATTGCTATATTTCGTTGAATATTTACAGAAACTTGCACCATTGCAGATTAAAAAGGAAAAGTCATCTTTAATTAAAATTACGATATAACTTGTGTAGCAATTGTATTTTATATATATATATATATATATATATATATATATATATATATATATATATATATATATATATATATATATATATATATATATATTTTTTTTTTTTTTTTTCTATTTGCTGTATATTTTTCCTACGAAAGTGGAGTTGCCCTTAAAAATGTAATCACATATGAAGTTGCATAGCTGAACCCGAAAATAGATGTTTTGCTTGCATAACTATGCAGTGTACCAGAAGTGTGTAAATCACAGGAAAGTACAATAAGAATTTCAAACCCTTTTGTAGATAGAACCACACATACTGTATGTATTTCATTTGTGTAATAAGCCATTTGCCTAAAGTTCCACTTTAAATGGGTAAAATGAAGGCAAAGTTTGACTCTCGTTTGCACAATCTGCATTAAAAATCCTGCAAAAACCAATACCGTATTATTTTAATATTTCACATTTTTATCTGGTACCCCGGTGAATGGCATAATTGTTAAACATTTGTTTAAAGTTTCATTGTCAGCCATTTTTACCACTTAATGTATATATCGTTTTATACGTTTTTGGTTGTATGGAGTATAACGGATACAAATTTTTCAGGTATTTCATATTAGCTGCTATGGTAAAATAGAAGTCACTGGAGTTCTAATAAAACAAATTCATTTTATATTGTACTGTTCATTTCACCCAAAAGATAAATGTTGTACTCTTTGAGAAGTTATTACTTTGTAGCCAGGTGTTTCCATAGCGACCTGCCTCCAGATTTCGGAGAAGAACTTTTATTTCATAGTGGAAACGAAATTCACTGCTTGGAAGTTGAAGTGTAAAAAAATGCACTTTGCCGTTCAAAAATAAGAAATGTGACGACTAAATGCAGAAGCCATTTAGTCAGCCAAATATGCAATAGTGTGTATATTTTATTTAAATATAGAACTTATTAAGGATTTTTGTTATCTTTAGAACAAGGTTGCACAATACATTTTGGTTTTCTGTTATATTATAATTATGTAAATGTATATTTAGCTGTACTCTCTGTGAATGCTTAAATTTCATGCTGAATGACAACCATAGTATTGATTTCACAGAATATGGTGCAACATATTAAAAAACTATCTTAATGTTGCATTGTTGTTACTGAATGCAATAAAATGTTTAAATTTGAGCCTTTTATTCTTTTATTGTTCTGATTTGTATTTATTTTTGTGCATTAATTGAGCAGTTTATTGATCAATTCCGCTATCACAGCTGAATTCCCTGTATTAAATGGTATTGATCTCTAACAGATATGGTTGAAGGACCACCTAATTCTAGGTCCTGGGTCCACAATTTATGGATTAGGAACCTAATCCATAATGTCAAATCACTGTAGAGTGGAGTTTGACTATTTACTGTAGAGTGGAATACTCAAGATTATAAAATGAGTACCTAATTTTATAATCTGGGAGTACTCCACTCTACAGTAATTATTTTTTTAATGCATTTGTATCAATAAAATTGTTACATCTTTTATATGTAAGATCGCTTATGTTTACTTGAGTGCCAGATGTTCACTAACTTATTCTACTCCTTGTTTTTCTTGTGTTTGGTGGTGCACCTAGCACAAGAAAAACAAAGTGTAGAATAAGTTAGTGTACATCTAGTCCTACAAGTAAACATAAGCGAGCTTACATATAGAAAGATGTAACCATTTTATTGATAGAAATGCATTAAAAAAAAAAAAAAGAAAAAAATTAAGGACAAGCGGCCACTTAGCACATGTATACATTTGCACAGTTGTGAATAATCAAAAAACCTTGACCATCATAGAAAAGATGTCTAGGAACCCGACGCTTTTCAATATGGGGCTTTAAAGTTTTTCTTCAGGGGTGCCCATATGTTGGGTTCAAGGATATTCTGCAAAGTAAAAATTAGGGATCGACCGATTATGTGCAAAGCCGATATACACTTTCCCCGATATATCGGAATCGCCCCCTGAGGTTACAGATATTGCAGATATTTCGGGAAAGTGCATGTACTGGGGTGATGCCTGCAGCTAGAGGCATCACCCCGGTACCGGCGTCCATAGCCGACGGCCAGCTGTCTTGTAATGACAACCGATGCAGCTGAGAAGCTGCTCGGCTGTCATTACAAGGAGCAGGAGGGGACGTCCTCCCGCGGCCTTCCGCGGCTCGCCCGGGTCTCCCGTCCCACCGGAAGACCCGGGCAACCAGCCTGCACGGCCGCCCGAAGAGAAGACCCGATCAAAGCCGCATGCGGCTCTGATCGGGTCTCCATGTAAAAACCCGGAAGTGATGTTATTATGTTACTTGGCGGCGCCAAATTAAAAAATATGACAGCATTCAAAACAGCCAAACTTGGCATTTTTGAATGCATTTAAGTGCAGAGGAGGGGCTTGGTGTCTTTTAGACCCCCAGATCCCTCCACAAGAGTACCTGTGAAAATAAAATACTTTTTTTTTCTTTTATCTATGAAAATATCCGCCGATACCGATATGCGATGACCAAAATATCAGTATTGGCAATAAAAAAACGATATTGGTTGATCACGAGTAAAAATATCATTGCATAGAAGTTGCACAGTACACTAAAGATCATTTTAAGTTACAGATCATTTATAGCTACTACACTAGCTGTGCACTACCATTGAGCATATATAGCCACATAGGTTAAAATACAGAGTACATGCAGTGGGTATAGAAAAGAATCGCCCCCTTTAAATGAATCCCATTTTGTTGCTTTGAAGCCTGAAATGAAGACACGCAGTTTTTGTTTTATCCAGCTGTACTTAAGTGCAACTTATAGCATTTAAAAGAGAGATATAACACCAACATGTCAGAAAAAAATAAAAATTTCAAAAACAGAATCGCTGAGTTGGAAAAAGGCTCACCCCCTTATGTTAGTATTTTGCTGGACCACATTTTGCTTAACCACTTTCCGCAAACTGATGTACCTGTACATCGGCGTTCAGAAGTGGTTGTACCTGCAGGCATCAACCCGATACCATTTTGTGGGGGCGGCGGTCGGCTTTCAGGAGATAACAGCCAATGCGGTGTGGTCGTGTATTCCTTGCCTGCATGAATACATTTCTGACATGTCCAAATGTATAGCACCAATGTTAAAAAAAAAAAAAAAGCTGTATGAGTTCCTGGAAAGATACTGTGCCTAAGCTAAGAGGTGCAGTTTGAGAAATCAATGTCATCAGTCTGCTGCAAACAGGAGTATGGATAATTACCAGATTCATTAGGTAATAATATTAAGATAATTTTCCTTTTCTGACATCCTCATTTAAGCATATGACAGGTCAACTATGCCCCTCCTGACTAGAGCATAAAAGGGCTTCTAACTACTCTCGTTGGCGATCTGTAAATAGCCTGCGACAGGACACCCAAGGAGGGAACTGCTAACATGAGGATAAACAGGAAAGGAAAGTTATGGTATCTTGTAACCATTTTCCATATTTCTGGCTCACCTTATGTTCTTATACGATGAGGCGTAACTAGCAACACAAGGGAAGAAAAAAACAAAAAACACAAGTCCTGAGTGCTGCTCGGTACATTAACCACTTAAGGACCAAGCCTTTTTCTGACGCATGTTGCTTACGAGTTAAAATCTGTATTTTTTTGCTAGGAAATTACTCGGAACCCCCAAACATTACAGTATCTTGCAAAAGTGAGTACACCCCTCTCATTTTTGTAAATGTTTTAATTAGACCTTTTCATGTGACAACACTGAAGAAATGACACTTTGCTACAATGTAAAGTAGTAAGTGTAAAGCTTGTATAACAATATAACTTTGCTGTCCCCTCAAAATAACTCAACACACAGCCAATAATGTCTAAACCGCTGGCAACACAAGTGAGTACACCGCTAAGTGAAAATATCGAAATTGGGCTCAATTAGCCATTTTCCCTCCCCGTTGTCATGTTACTCGTTAGTGTTACAAGGGAGCAGGTGTGGTAAATTTGGTGTTCTCACTTTCTCATACTGGTGACTGGAAGTTCAACATGGCACCTCATGGCAAAGAACTCTCTGAGGATCTGAACAAAATAATTTTTGCTCTACATAAAGATGGCCTAGGCTATAAGAAGATTGCCAAGACCCTGAAACTGAGCTGCAGCACGGTGGCCAAGACCATACAGCGGTCTAACAGGACAGGTTCCACTCAGAACAGGCCTCGCCATGGTCAACCAAAGAAGTTAATTGCACATGCTCAGCTTCAAATCCAGAGGTCTTTGGGAAATAGACGTATGAGTGCTGCCAGCATTGCTGCAGAGGTAAAAGGGGTGGGGGAGGGCAGTCTGTCAGTACTCAAGACCATACGCTGCACACTGCATCAATTTGGTCTGCATGGCTGTCATCCCAGAAGGAAGCCTCTTCTAAAGATGATGCACAAGAAAGCCCGCAAACAGTTTGCTGAAGACAATTGACTAAGGAAATAGATTACTGGAACCATGTCCTGTGGTCTGATGAGATTATTTGGTTCAGATGGTGTCAAGCGTGTGTGGCGGCCACCAGGTGAGGAGAAGACAAAGTGTGTCCTGCCTACAGTCCAGCATGGTGGTGGGAGTGTCATGGTCTGGGGCTGCATGAGTGCTGCCGACACTGGCGAGCTACTGTTCATTGAGGGAACCATGAAAGCCAACATGTACTGTGACATATTGAAGCAGAGCATGATCCCCTCCCTTCGCAGACTGGGCCGCAGGGCAGTATTCCAACATAACAATCCGAAACACACCTCCAAGACTACCACTGCCTTGTTAAAGAAGCTGAGGGTAAGGGGATGGACTGGCCAAGCATGTCTCCAGACCTAAACCCTATTAAGCATCTTTGGGGCATCCTCAAACAGAAGGTGGAGGAGAGCAACTCTAACATCCACCAGCTCCGTGATGTCATCATGGAGGAGTGGAAGAGTACTCCAGTGGCAACCTGTGAAGCTCTGGTGAACTCCATGCCCAAGAGGGTTAAGGCAGTGCTGGAATATAATGGTGGCCCCACAAAATATTGACACTTTGGGTCTAATTTGGACATTTTCAGTTAGGGGTGTGCTCAATTTTGTTGCCGGCGGTTTAGACATTAATGGCTGTGTGTTGAGTTATTTTGAGGGGACAGCAAATTTACACTATTATACAAGTTGTACACTCTCTACATTGTAGCAAAGTGTCATTTCTACAGTGTTGTCACATGAAAAGATATAATAAAAAAATGTGAGGGGTGTACTCACTTTTGTGAGAAACTGTGTATGTATGTATGTATGTGTATATGTATATATTTATATTTATTTTTAGCAAAGACTCTGGAGAATAAAATGGCAGTCGTTGCAATATTTTTTGTCATGCGGTATTTGTGAAGCAATTTTTTTTTGTGAAAAAAATACACTTCACTGAATTTAAAAAAACGAACTAAACAGTAAAGTTAGCCCAATTTTTTTGTATTTTGTGAAAGATGATATCACGCAGAGTAAATGGATACATAACATGTTACGGTTTAAAGTTTCGCACACTAGTGCAATGGCGTCAAACTAGGGTACTTAAAAATCTCTATAGTCGATGCTTTAAAAAATTGGAACTGTTATTAGTTTGGAGTTACAGAGGAGGGCTTTTTCTAGAATTATTGTTCCCACAGTGATTTGAACACCGTTTTCATTTGCAGGCGCGACTTACATATGCGTTTTATTTCGCGCTGAGCTCACGAGGACAGGGGCGCTTAAAAATTTTTTTTTTCTATTTATTTTATTTTTTATTTTTAACACTGTTTTAAAAAAAAAAAATCTGATCACTTTTATTGCTGTCACAAGGAATGTAAACATTCCTTGTGACAGTAATAGGCAGTGACAGGTACTCTTTAGGGAGGGATCGGGAGTCTAAAGGCACTTTTCCACTGCAAGTACCGGCTCGGCTCTACTCGGCCCTGCTTATCCCGGTTTGCTTTTCCACTGCTGGTACCGCATGGTACGGTGTTGGAACTGTTCGGTACGGTACCGAATGGTTTGCTTTTCCACTAAAGTAGTACTAAAGTTAAGTGGGTGGGATTCTCTGACCAATCAGTGGCTAGTAGTGACTGCATGCAAAGGATTGTGGGATATGCTACAGGGTATTGTACCTCTTGGAACCACAATCGAGTAGGTACTGTTTTTGAGAGCCGTACTGTTTGGTTCCATGCAGTGGAAAAGCGCCGCCGTACTGAACTGTTCCTACACCATACCATGCGGTACCAGCTGTGGAAAAGCACAAAAGAGAGCCGAACCATTCGGTTCCATGCAGTGGAAAAGCGCCATAAAAGACCAGGCCCCTTCACTGCACTTCAAAGTATTCAAAATGCCAAAATCTGCATTTTTGAATATTATCACTTTTTTTAAATGGCCGCTGTTGGCAGCCGAGTAAACTGAGAGTGGCGTCGCTTCCGGTTTACATGATGGGAGACCCTATCGAAGCCGAATGGACTCCTACCAGCTGACGGACATACTGGAAGACCCGGGCAGAGCCACAGAAGGCAGCAGGGGGGGCGTCCCGTCCCGCTTGCTGGGATAACGACTGAGGGCCTGCTGAGCCGCATCGGTTGTTGTCTCCAGAAAGCCGTCCGCCGGCTCTAAAAAAAACGGTACCGGGGTGTAGCGTCTGATGAAAGTGTTCACTGAACTCCAACTGGCAGCCCTGTACACTGCATCAGCCGAAACTTTGGCATAGACCATTTATGATGCCACCACATCCCTCATTGAGTGAGCTCTTATTACTTCTGGTGGAGGAACTCCTGCAATCATATACAACCCCTGGCAAAAAGTATGGAATCTCCACTCTTGGAAAATGTTCATTCAATTGTTTTAATTGTGTAGAAAAAAAACTAATCACAGACATGCCTCGAAACTATTTTCATTTAACATTCCAACCTTCTGGCTTTAAGAAACTGTAGTCCATTGCAACTGTTTTTGCACATCATGCAGAGGACAAAAAAAAAAAAATGGAATCAAACAATTCTGGGGAAAATATGGAATCACCATGTACTTTTCAGTTCTAAAACAAACATCTGCATCAGATTACATCTGCTAATTAGTCTTCAGTTAAAAAAAGAGTGCTTTCACACCTTGGTGAGCTGTTGCACCAACTTGATTGACGTGAATCATGGCTTCAACATTAGGGATGTCAGTTAAAACAAAGGAGAGGATTATAAAACTTCTTACGAAGGTTACAAAAGATGTTGGTTGTTCCCAGTCAGCTGAATCTAAAATCTGGACCAAGTACAAATCAAATGGGAAGGCTGTTAAAAGGAAACCTATTGGTAGACCAATGAGGACATCAAAGCGTCAAGATTGACACTTTCAAGCAAAATGCCTTGAAAACAGAAGATACACAATAAAAGAAATGAGGAACAAATGGTCAGAAACTGGAGTCAATGTCTGTGACCGAACTGCAAGACATCGCCTAAAGGAAATGGGATTTACATACAGAAAAGCCAAACGAAAACCATCATTAACTACTAAACAGAAAAAAACAAGGTTACAATGGGCTAAAGAAAAGCAGTCATGAACTGTGGATGACTGGATGAAAGTGATATTCAGTGATGAATCACAAATCTGCATTGGGCAGGATGATGATGCTGGAAGTTTTGTTTGGTGCTATTCCAAAGAAATGTAAGAAGTCTAAAACATGCCAATTTCCACAATCCTTTATGATATGGGGCTACATGTCAGGTAAAGGTACAGGGGAGATGACAGTTATTAAATCTTCAATAAATGCACAAGTTTATATTGAGATTTTGGACACTTTTCTTATTCCATCAAAAAGGATGTTTGGTGATGACCTAATTCTTCAGGATGATAATGCATCTTGCCCTATGACAGTGATGGCGAACCTTGGCACCCCAGATGTTTTGGAACTAGATTTCCCATTATGCTCATGCACTCTGCAGTGTAGTTGAGCACCATGGGAAATGTAGTTTCATAACATCTGGGGTGCCAAGGTTCACCATCACTGCCATAGGGCAAAAGCTGTGAAAACTTTCCTTCAAGAAAGACATATAATGTCAATGGCATGGCCTGCAAATAGTCCGGACCTCAATCCAATTGAAAATCTATGGTGGACATTAAAGAAAATGGTCGATGACAAGGCTTCAACCTGCAAAGCTGATCTGGCAATTGCAATAAGAGAAAGTTGGAGCCGGATTGATGTAGAACACTTTGTCGATAGGTAAATCCATGTCTCAGAAAAGTCAAGCTGTTATAAAAGCCAGAGGTGGTGCAACAAAGTGTTAGTAGTGCACTGTAGTGTTTTTTTTTTCTTTCTTCATGATTCCAATATTTTCCTCAGAATTGAGTGATTCTATATTGTTTTTCCTCTGCTTTTTTTTTTCTTAAAGCCAGAAGGTTGGAATATTAATTGAAAATAGTTTGAGGCATGTCTGTGATTTTTTTTTTTTCTACCCAATGAAACAATTGAATAAACATTTTCCAAGAGTGGTGATTCTATAATTTTTCACCAATTTTTCACCCATGAAGAAACTATTGATGCTGCTCTACCTTTTTTTGGTGCTACGTGAGAATATTAACCGCTTGCGACCGCCCACTGCAGATATACTGCGGCAGGCTGGCTCGGCTGCGCGAATCGGCGTATGGGTACGTCGGTTCGCGGGAGTGCTCCTGGAGGCAAGCACACGCCGGCCCCCGCTAGGCAGTGGAAAAGCCGATCCACGGGCCAGGCGGCATCGATTGCTGCCAGCCACCCGCTGAGAGAGAACATCGGTCAGCTGTTGTGAACACAGCAGACCATTGTTCTCTCTAAAATGATCACAGAGCACCTGTGATCCCCCTATTTAGGATCACAGGTCTATGTGTTCATTGCACTTATCCCTCCCCCATACAGTTAGAAATCAATCCCCTGACATCCTGCCAGTGTCATTATTACAGTAACAGTGCATATTTTTAGCACTGATAACTGTAGTAATGTCACTGGCCCCCTCAAAAATGTCAGGGGTCCGATCTGTCCGCCGCAATGTTGCAGTCCCGCTAAAAATCGCAGATCCCCGCTATTACTAGTAAAAAAATAAATAAAAATTACAAATCTTTCCCCTAATTTGTAGACGCGATAACTTTTGCGCAAACCAATCTGCTTGTTGCATTTTTTTTTTTTACCAAAAATATGTAGCAGAATACAAAGGGATGAAAAAATGTGATTTCTAAATTTTTATTGGGGGGGGGGGGGGGATGTTATATAGCAGAATGTGAAAAAAAAAAATTTTTAGAATTGTTCTTTTTTTGTTTACAGCACAAAAAATTAAAATTGCACAGATGATCAAATACCACCAAAAGAAAGCTCTATTTGTGGGTAAAAAGGACATTTTTTTTATACAGCATGGCAGGACCGCGCAATTGTCCGGTAAAATAACACAGGGGGCAAATCCTTCTGGTCTAGAAGTCGCTAAAAAGTTTCTGTTCAGCGCTCCAATCTATAGCTAGGAGCGCTGATCGAGCGAGAATATACCAACAGGGCGGTTGAACCTAAGTCAATCTGTAGATCGACTTCTGTTCAGCCACAGTAGCCACATATGAATCAAAATCCAGGTGGTTCCTGCTGAACCAGCTGAATTTTGATCCATGTACAGCCAGCTTAAAGGATACGTTTACCTTTTTAAAAAAAAAAATGTAAATGCACATCTTTCTCTTTCGTTCATTGACGGACACAGCCCCTTGTCTTCTTGACCGTTGGGTTATGCTGCCCCCTACAGGAGTAGGACACTAGGCAGGAAAAAGCTTGACTACGCCTATGGGGCAGTCCCAGGGGGGTATACTCCCTCTCTCAGCTATAGGTATTCAGTTTTTTTCTGCCTAGTCAGGAGTAAGGACTTAGTTCCTTGCTGGGATCTCTGGTCCTGGCAATTTTTTTCCTTTTTAAATTGAATTTTTTGTTTCTCTTCTCTTTGTTATTTTGTTCCTGTGAGAATCTACTATCAACTGCCAGACTGGGCGGCGAACTGGATAGTCTAGATCCAGAGGGTCCCCCCAGTCTGGCCAGTGAGCGTGCGCAAGTCTCAGCTCCGCGCTAGGTCGGCTGCGACATAGCCGCACTGGACGGGGGCTGGCCTGCGAGTTAAACATCTCAAGAGGGCGCATATGACCTGGCCCCTGCCTGAGTTTCAGCGTTCCTCCTGGCTAACAGTCTCCCCATTCCGATGCAGCGGTGGTCTGTCAGGAGTGGTGTCCACCCTGTTCCTGGTATGGTAAGTAGCTGTTCCCCTCTATTCCTGGAGGTTTTTGGAGTGGGCTTCTCCCTGGGACAATCCAACCCCCGGGTCCCCTCCTTTCCCATGCAGCATCCCCTCCTTCTCAGTGGTCCTCTGCGGGCTTGTTACCCTCCATCTGCCCACACCCCCCTCAACTCCTATGAGGTGGCCATACCTTTTAGGTTGGTCTGGGGTGTCGAGCTGGCGATGGGGGGGGGGGTGCCGCCAGTGACCAGATGATCGACCTTTGGGAGGGGGCTGTACCTGGTAAAGGTTCCTGCCAGGGCCCCCTTCCTGCTGGAATTGTGTTCGGTGCTCCTGGCCCCCCCCCCCAGGCCCCATGGAGCCATGTAGTGCCTCACGGGGCCGCCATTTTCTTGGGGCCTTTTGTGCTGTGTATCAGCAGCCATATTTGTGTAGCCTCGGCGGCCATTTTATTGTGGTTTTCTCATTGAAAATAGCGTGGGCATGTTTTTGAAGCTATATGGGCTGTGATTTCGGCAGTGGGAGCCCCTCCCCATCCCCTAGTGCTGACTCCTGGATCTTTCTCTTCTTAATCGCTGCATGGTGTGCAGTTTGCCTAGTGCTGTAAGTGCCTGATCAGTGGTGGTGAGTCTTTTTGTGGGGTTTTCTCTCCCTCTCTCTGCTATAGCAGTGGTAGGTTTGAGTAGGTGCTTTTTTTTTAGCTCGAAATGCGTTACCTTTTTTTTGTTCCTGTCATACCTGTGATATGATTTTAATGCTTCAAAAAAATTACCAAGGAGTGAAGGAATATTCCGGATTTTTGCATGTCTCTGAATCTCACAGGCGAGCTGTACAGCACCCTGGGTTCCTGTTCACAACGTGTGAGAGGCGGTCACTCACCTAGAGCGAAATTTCTTTAGCTTTACTGACCTGGGCTAAACTTTTAAGCCGGGATCTGGAGGGGGAATAGCTTCCCACTGCCTTTGCGAAGCTGGAAGATAAATTGGTCTAGTGGCTAATGGCTTTGGATGCGGCTCCCTTGATTTCCAGACTGTCTGTCTCAGCGGTGGTGAGAATGCTGGTCTCATCTGGCTGAAATGCTGGTCTGCGCACCAGACTTCTAAGAAGGCCTTATCTGATCTCCCATTTGTGGGGGCAGCCTGTTTGGAGCTTTCTTGGACGACATCATTAAGGGTCTCACAGGGGGGAAGAGTACTCTTCTTCCGCAGGCTTCCAAGGGCAAGAAGCGTCATCATAGACGGGGGCCATTCTTCTCAGCTCATAAGAGGCCTTTTCCTCCCTCAGGGTCTCAGGACAAGGGATCGAAGTCCTTCAGAGCCTCCACCGGAACGGAAGTTCCAGAAGGACCTGGTCTGGCAAGTCACGAGCGGGCTCTTCAAGACCTGCAGACAAGGCTTCCTCTGCATGAAAGGGCACCCTCACCCGTATGGGAGGGGGGGGGGGGTTGTCTTCCCTGGTTTCCGGATCCGTGGACCTTCCTGATAAAAGACAAATGGGTCCACTCGGTCAGGCTACAAGTTTGAGTTCCGGTCTTATCCCCCGGAAAGGTTCTCCCCTCCCAACCTGCGCTTGTCCCCAGATTGCTTATGGGGTCTCTTTGGGGCGGTGCAAGACTTGTTACTTCAAGGGGTGATTGTCCAGGTTCCAACTTTGGAATGTTTTCAGGGGTTTTACTCAAACCTGTTTACAGTTCCCAGGAAGGAAGGCAGGGTGCGTCCAATTCTGGACCTCAAGGCGCTAAACTGCCTTGTGCAGGTACAGAAGTTCAGAATGGTGTCCATTTGCACAGTAGCGGCATCCCTACATCAGGGGGATTTTTTCACTTCTAACGACATCAAGGACGCTTACCTTCATATACCAATATGCACCGGTCACTGGCGCTTCCTCCGCTTTGCCGTGGGCGAGCAGCATTATCAGTTGGTGTCATTACCCTTTGGTCTTGCCTCCGCTCCTCTGGTCTTCACAAAAGTGTTAGCCCCGGTACTAGCATTGTTGTGTCAGCAGGGGATCGCGGTACTGGGGTACTTGGACGATCTTTTTCTGCGAGCAGAGTCTCCAACTGCTCTGAGCTTGCATGCAGTTGTGGTGCCTGATGATGTCCACCTTCAAGGCAGTTCCGTTTGCACAGTTCCACACGAGATCTCTGCAAAGAGAGATCCTGTTGAAATGGGACAAGAATCCTCAGTCTCTAGACAATCTTATCCTGTTGAGCCAGGGTACGAGAGGGTTCCTGATCTGGTGGCTTCGTTCTCTGGCACTTCGACAGAGAAAATCTTTTCTCCCCCTGTACTGGACGGTTGTCACAACAGAAGCCAGCTTGTACGGGTGGGGAGCTGTCCTCGGCATAGATTGTGCTCAGGGGGTCTGGAATCTTCCAGAGTCCAGACTGCTGATCAATGTATTGGAACTCTGAGCAATCAGACTTTGTCTGGATCATTGGACAGTTCGCCTTCAGGGCTGTCCGGTACACATTCAATCAGACAATGGCACGGCCCTAGCCTATGTCAATCACCAAGGAGGTGCAAGAAGTGCCCTGGTGGCTCAGGAGGTAGCTAGTATTCTAAGGTGGGCAGAACGATTAATTCCAGCCCTCTCTGCTGTACACATTCCAGGGGTGGAAAATTGGCAATCGGATTATCTCAGTCGACAGGCGTTGGAACAGGGGGAATGGTCGCTTCATCCGGAGGTGTTTCATCAGTTGTGGCTCCGGTGGGGTACTCCCGAGGTGGACCTGTTGGCCTCTTGTGTCAACTGGAAGGTACAGAGGTTTGCGGCATCCTCTAGCCGACACCTTAGTGGCTCCTTGGAGCCAGTATCGTCTGATTTACGCCTTCCCCCCTCAAAATTCTGCCAAGACTCCTGCACAGGATTGAGGCAGAAGGGATTCCTGTCATTCTAGTGTCTCCAGAATGGCCTCGCCGGTCTTGGTACCAGTGGCGGCTGGTGCTCAAATTTTTTTTGGGGGGGGGCGCAAAAAGAAAAATGTAATAGGTATTGCTTCGCGGGCAAAAAACGCGGTAAAAAAGGTCACACAAGTGTGAAAGGGGCCTTCAGTAATCAAGGAACAGTGCCTTCAAAAAGTATTCATAGTCCCCTCTTGAAATAATCCACATTTTGTCATGTTATTTCAACCAAAAACATAAATGTATTTTATGTGATAGACCAGGACACAAAAATTGTGAAGTGGAAGGAAAATGGAAGAAAAATGACAAATGGATTGCTTTCAACATTTTATTAACAAAATTCACAAACATGAAACAAGAAAACCAAACTGCAAAAAGTGACAAAAAGTATACTCCTCTCAGTATATTTGGTTGTTCTGGTGACACCGGTGTCATGGGTAATAACATTGAGGAAGTAGCTTGCCATGATTTGAATATGTCCCTTGTCACCGGCCGGCTGCCAGCTCCGGACTGCTTTATCAGAGGCCCAGGGAAGCAATCTAGTACAGCAGACTTAGTCCAGAATCACAGGGCACAATCCGGGCACAGTGAGTAGCAGACCAAAATCACAGCCCAGGGTCAAAGGGTAACAACCCGGGTACAGTAAGTAGCAGGCCACAATCCAGTACAGCAAAGTCCAGCGGCACAGGGCAGCAATTCAGGGACTCCCCAGCCAACAGTGGTCTCAGCAGAGTGGCAGGGAGAAGGAGGCCCAGAGGGCAGAGGTCCTTCACAAATCCATTGTGTGTCCTTGAAGGGCTATGTGTCCTGGCCTTGGCTTCAGGGTCACACAAACAGTAGTTGAAGGAAGAACAGTACAGTACAGTCCCAGTGTCTAGAATGCCACTCAGAACAACAAGTCTCAGCAGTGAAGCTCCGTGTATTTTTTAGTCTCCTTATAAAGGAGACCTGCCGCCATAAGCCTCTCTGTCCATCACTAAAGTAAGCTCTCTACAGTCTGACCCCCATTCATTGTTATTTCTCCCTGGTAATTTGAATTTAGCCACACACCTTCCAGTGCCAAGGTGTCTGGCTCGATCTTCAAGCTGGATACAATAATTCATGCACTTCTGAGTGCATGAATGCATTGAGGGCAGCCTCAACTCCTACCCCTGTGGGGACACAGGAACTCACAAACCATATTATGCAGATAAGCTGACTTTGTTACAAGCTGCATCTAGACTAGAGACTGTCCAATTATCACTGATTAGATTGTTACAGACAGGAAATAAAGAGAAGCGGTCATGTCTGTTCTTGTACCCCGGTCTGCGTCTGAGTATTGTGCAGCGGCTTCAATCACTTCACTTACCTGCTCTCCTGGGCAGTGGGCTGGCTGACTCGACTCCTGTGACTCCAGACTGTGAGATGTCCACGCGCTGCTCCTCTCTTCGCTCTGACGGCGGCGGGAACCGGGAAGGTGACGGACGGTGAGTGACTGACGCACGCACCGCCCCCACAACAACGTCAGCCGGGATGTCCTGAATGATTGGTCCAGGCTGGAGTCTGGACCAATCACAGCCAGGACAGGACTACAGAGGGGAGTGTCGGGGCGTATTGCTCTGCGCCCCAATGACACCCAGAAGGCCGCCAATCGGCACCTCTGCTGTCAGCACGTGGGATGAAAAACCCCCCCATAGCCAGCAATAGCCATTCTTTAGATGCTGATTGGGGGGGGCGGTGACCCTGCGCCCCCTATCGACCGGCCGCCACTGCTTGGTACGCCGATCTTGTACTCCTGGTCGCCGATGCTCCCTGGAGACTTCCTCTCAGGGAAGATCTGCTGTTCCAAGGGCCAATCTTCCATCCTGCTTTACAGTCACTGGCTTTAATGGCTTGGCTGTTGAAAGCCAGGTGCTGAAGGATAGAGGTTTGTCTGAATCTGTGATTCCTACGCTGTTAAAGGCTAGAAAATCTACCTCTAGGAAGATTTACCAAAGGCTTCCACTGTCTGCCAGCTCCGCCGCCAGACAGTTCTTCCAAACTAAGGGGCGGGGCCACCCTGTGGTGACCCCATCTCTTTGTGATGTCATTGACCCAGCATGCCCCTGGCCAACGATGTCACAAGGGGGCAGGATCACTGGGTTTCACTCCTGTTTTATGTGGTATTTACCGAGCGTTTTGGCTTTGTGTGGTTAATACTGCATAAAGCAGTAGTGAGTTCACATTTTCAGGATCGCATGCAGTATTTGGGAAAACACCTAAATATCACATGCGATCTGGTTCTGTGAATGGAGCCCATTACCTAAATACAAGAGGAAATGAGAATTCTTTCTTGAAACCTGGTGTGCTTTGTATATTTCTTCCAAATCTAAGCAGCAATCCAGTGTGAAACTTTCTCTGTAATAAAGACCGGTCACTGCTCTTGCATCTGCCCCCTCCTCTAGTTTTCTGCATGTAGCCTGTAGTGGGCAGACCTCCTGAACCCCTCCCACCGTTCCCTGCTCAGGCAATGTACAGCACTGTGATAATGCCACTGCTACTTTTACAAGGTAATATCTGGGTTTCCAAAGGTATTCAGTACAGTACACAGTGTGGATTTATACACTGCTCAAAAAAATAAAGGAACAGTTTGAAAACACATCAGACCTCAATGGGGAAAAATATCATGCTGGATAGCTATACTGATATGGACTGGGTAATGTGTAAGGAGCAAAAGGATGCCACATTGTTTAATGGAAATTAAAATATAAACTTCCAGAAGGCTAAGTTCAAAGACACCCGAAAATCAAAGTAAAAAAATGATGCAGCAGGCTAGTCCATTTGGCTGAAATCTCATTGCAGCAACTCAAAATGGTACTCAGTAGTTTGTATGGCCTTCACAAACTTATATGCATGCCTGACAACATCCAAATAAAGGGACAGACCAGGGTATCACTAAGTACCTGAACAGACTGAGGTGCAACCTGGTGGTGTCAGATGGACTGAAACATAATGTCCCAGAGGTGTTCTATACGATTTAGGTCAAGCGAGCGTGGGGGCCATTCAATGGTATCCATTCCTTCATCCTCCAGGAAATGGCTGCATACTCTCACCACATGAGGCCGGGCATTGTCATACATCAGGAGGAACCCAGGACCCACTGCACCGGCAAAGGGCCTTATAACGGGTCCAAAGATTTCATCCCTATACCTAATGGCAGTCAGGGTGCCATTGTCTAGCCTGTAGAGGTCTGTGCGTCCCTCCATATATCTGCCCCCCCCCCCCCCCCACACCATCACTGACCCACCACCAAACCGGTCATGATGAATGATGTTACAGGCAGCCTAACGTTCTCCGTGGCTTCTCCAGACCCTTTCACATCTGTCACATGTACTCAGGGTGAGCCTGCTGTCATCTGTGAAAAGCACAGGGTGCCAGTGGCAGGCCTTCCAATTCTGGTGTTCAATGGCAAATGTCAATCCAGCTCCACAGTGCCTTATGGTGAGCACAGGGTCCACTAGAGGATGTTGGGCCCTCAGGCCACCCTCATGAAGTCTGTTTCTGATTGTTTGGTCAGAGACATTCACACCAGTATCCTGCTGGAGGTCATTTTGTAGGGCTCTGGCAGTGCTCATCCTGTTCCTCCTTGCACAAAGGAGCAGATACCGGTCTTGGTGATGGGTTAAGGACCTTCTATGGCCCTGTCCAGCTCTCCTAGAGTACCTGCCCATCTCCTGGAATCTCCTCCATGCTCTTGAGACTGTGCTGGGAGACACAGCAAACCTTCTGGCAATGGTACATATTGATGTTCCATCCTGGAGGAGTTGGACTGCCTGTTGAACCTCTATAGGCTCCAGGTATTGCTTCAGACTACCAGTAGTGACACTGACCCTAGCCAAATGCAAAACTAGTGAAAAACAGAAAAGCTGAGTAGGGATAAAAAAAAATGCAGTGGCCTCCACCTATAAAACCATTATTGGAGGTTGTCTCATTGTTGCCCATCTAGTGCACCTGTCGTTCATTTCATTAACACCAAAGCAGCTGAGACTGATTAACAACCCCCTCTGCTACTTAACTGACCAGATAAATAACCCAGGAGTTTATTGGCTTGATGCTATACTCTGATTAACCCCATCCTGCCCGCGCTATAGATGAAAGATGGCTACAGCATGGGCCTAAATTGCCGGGAGGGCGTCCATTTACGTCCTCCCATGCATGAGCTGCCTGTGTGCTCTGTGATCAGCTGATCACATATCGGTCCTGGCCCCTTACCACAGGATCAGCTGTCAGCCAATGACAGCTGATCACGTGATGTAAACAGAGTCGGTAACCATCTTTTTTTTCCTCACGCTGACAGCCGGCTGCTGTCAGAGGGACATCGGTCCTGAAAAGGAAGAGCCACTGCTGCCGCATGTGTGCCTACCATTGCCCACCAGTGCAGGTCAGTGCCACCTATCAGTGCCCACCAGTGCCACTTAGTGCCAATCAGTACCCCATCATCAGTGCTGCCTATCAGTGACACCTACCAGTGCCTATCAGTGTCCATGAGTGCCACCTATCAGTGCCACCTACCAGTGCCACCTATTAGTGCCCTTCAGTGCCACCTACCAGTACCCTTCAGTGCCTATCGGTGCCACCCATCAGTGTCACCTATCTATGCCACCTTATCAGTGCCCATCAGTGCAGCCTATCAGTGCCCATTAATGCCGCCTCATCAGCACACATCAATGAAGGTGAAAAATTACCTGTTTGCAAAATTTTATAACAAACTGTAAAAACTTTTTTTCTCCACAATTTTTGCAGTCTTTTTTTGTTTGTTCAGCAAAAAATAAAAACTCCAGTGGTAAATAAATACCACCAAAAGAAAGCTCTATTTGTTTGAAAAAAATTATAAAAATTCCATTTGGGTACAGCGTCGCATGACCGCACAATTGTCATTTAAATTGCGACAGTGCTGAAAGCTGAAAATTGGCCTGGGCAGGAAGGGGGTTTAAGTGCCCAGTAGGCAAATGGTTAAAAAGTGTTCCTTAAATTTTTTTGAGCAGTGTATAATATATTTAAATAAAATCTGTTGTGCCCGGTTTAGCTTGTGGATAGCTATAGTGAGATTTTCAGGTCAAAAGCTGTGCAGCTAAAGAGAACTAGAATATTTGTGGAAAAATGCAGTGTAGTCAGATGAAAAGTCCTTGGCCTTTAATCTAACTTTCTTTTTTCTCCCTTATCATTGTCAGAATATGGAGATAACCAATTAACAGATATGTATAATGCTGAAGATCCTGCTCTTTAGTATTATCTGTTTTCATGAACATTTCTTACTCCACTTTCAGCAGATAGGAAAAGTAATATATTGAAGGGATAGCAATAAAGAATTACGTTTACCCGTAAATCCGCACGCAGTCCTATAGATTGTGCGCTATCTTTAGTATGTAGAAGATATGTAATGCAGCTGTTCAAATGTTGTGAAAGTTGTTCTTGTTCAACCTTTAGTACACTTTCGGAACAAACCTCTAAGCTATGAGAACTATAATTTCAACTGTTTATAGGACAAAAGTATTTTATCCAGCTACCTGTATGCAGTTTATACATAGATAATATTTTCTATATGAATTCTTTCTTTTAACTTCCCAGGCTTTTATTTTTTTTATTTTAATTTTCATGCAGGCCAATCTGCCCAGAAAACTCTATACAGAGGTAAAATGTTATGGGTTGGGTCAGTTTAACACTAGGTTCACACCTATGCGTTTTTGCAGGCCATGTTTGCGCAGGCACTGCAGCCTTTTTAAATGAATAGGCTGCCATGCCTGCGTTTTCGCAAAAAAAAGATGCGTTCACCTTTTTTAAAAATAGGGGCCACCTGCAGAGAAATTGCATGGTATTTTGACAATGTGATTTCCCTGCGGTTTCTGCACCCGCACTGCGATTTTTACATACGTGGCTGCCATTAAGAATGAATGGCAGCCCAGCGCGTTTCCACAGAGCAGTACATTTTCACTGCGAGTGGTTGCAGGTGCAGAAATCGCTGCAATTCCAGCACCTGCAGTCAGACGTAGAAGTGTGAAGCAAGCCGAAGGCTCCCTTGCAACGGGCGCCTCCGTCTTGCAGATTCTGCTTGCTCAGTGGGGGATCGCTCCACTGATCCTCGCTGAGCGGGCGAATAATGGCGCTTTTCCACTGCATGGAACCAAACGGTTTGGCTCGCTTTTGTGCTTTTCCACTGCTGGTAGCGCATGGTACGGTGTAGGAATGGCTCGGTACGGTACGGCGGCGCTTTTCCACTGCATGGAACCGAATGGTACGGCTCTCAAAAACAGTACCACCTCGATTGTGGTTCCAAGAAGTACCATCCCCGGTACCATATCCCACAATCCTTTGCATGCAGTCACTACTAGCCACTGATTGGTCAGAGAATCGTTGTTATCCCACCCACTTAACTTTAGTACTACTTTAGTGGAAAAGCAAACCGTACCGTACGGTACCGAACCGTTCCAACACCGTACCATGCGGTACCAGCAGTGGAAAAGCAAACCGGGCCAAGCAGGGCCGAGTAGAGCCGAGCCGGTACTTGCAGTGGAAAAGTGCCATAACAGGTACCTGTCTGCTCACTGTGCAGAGTGGACACGAACACAGTAGGGTGAAGCAGGGACAGGTTCCTTGAGGATGAAGGAATTGATACCATTGAATGGCCCCCACACTCGCCTGACCTAAATCCAATAGAAAACCTCTTGGACATTATGCTTTGTTCCATCTAACGTCGCCAGGTTGCACCTCAGTCTGTTTTCCTCCGCAGGTGGTTTTTAGAGATGTACCGAACGGTTCGCCGGCCAACGGTTCCCGGCGAACTTCGAACGTTCGCGTTCGCCGCTGCGGGCGAACATATGCGATGTTCGGTCCGCCTCCTATACATCATCATTGAGGCAAACTTTGACCCTGAACATCACAGTCAGCAGACACATTCCAGGCCAATCAGCATACCTCCCTCCCACACCCCCCCACCTCCTATAAATAAGCAAGGGCAGCATCCATCTTAGATTCTGTGTTACTGAGAGCAGGGAAAGTGCTGGTGCTGCTGCTGCTGTTATAGCTGGGGACAGTTCCCGGTCTTGTTAGCCAGTGTTCTTGGTAAACTCCTGCTGTAAGGACAGCACCCCAAAAAGCCCTTCCTAGGGCTGGTATTTGAGGTTTTTTTTGGATATATATATATATATATATATATATCTATTGTCCCCAAAAGCCCTTTTGAGGGCTGGTATTTGTGTAATTTTTTTGTTCTGTGATATATATATATATATATATCTATTGTCCCCAAAAGCCCTTTTGAGGGCTGGTATTTGTGTAATTTTTTTGTTCTGTGATATATATATATATATCTATTGTCCCCAAAAGCCCTTTTGAGGGCTGGTATTTGTTTAATTTTTTTTGTTCTGTGATATATATATTGTCCCCAAAAGCCCCTTTGAGGGCTGGTATTTGAGTATTATTTTTATATATATATATATATATATATATATATATATATATATGTAGCATGTCCAGAACCAGAAAAAAAAGATCATATAGGGGTTCCCATCATCCCTGCTTTACTGAAAAATTATCTTTTTTTTCTAGTTCTGGACATGCTACAGAGCTGAAACTTCACAAGTACACTTTTTAGACCCCCTAGACACTAAATCACACAAAAAAGTTCTTAAAAATTGTCATTTTTGATAGAGAGCCAATTATTGGAAAACTTAAAAAAAAAAAAAACTTAACAAAAAAAAATTTCTTTGGATTTATTGTTTGGGGGGTCTAAAAGGTGTACCTGTGAAGTTTCAGCTCTGCAGCATGTCCAGAACCAGGAAAAAAGATCATATAGGTGTAAAAGGGGTTCCCACCATCCCTGCTCTACTGAAAAATTATCTTTTTTTTCTGGTTCTGGACATGCTACAGAGCTGAAACTTCACAGGTACACTTTTTAGACCCCCTAGACACTAAATCACACAAAAAAAGTTCTTAAAAATTGTCATTTTTGATAGAGAGCCAATTATTGGAAAACTAAAAAAAAAAAAAAAAACTTAAAAAAAAAAATTTCTTTGGATTTATTGTCTGGGGGGTCTAAAAAGTGTACCTGTGAAGTTTCAGCTCTGTAGCATGTCCAGAACCAGAAAAAAAATAGAATCAGGGTTAGGGCTAGGGTTAGGGTCAGGGCTAGGGTTAGGGTCAGGGCTAAGGTTAGGGTTATTTTTAGTGCTTAGGGTTAGAGTTAGAGGGGTAGGGCTACTAACTCTAACCCTAAGTATCTCACCGTAACCCTAACCCTAGCCCCTAACACTAAACCTAACCCTAACCCTCTAACCATAACCCTAACCCTCTAACCTTAACCCTAACCCTCTAAGCCTAGCCATAAAAATAACCCTAACCCTAGCCCTAACCCTAACCCTAGCCCTAACCCTAATTCGTAATTTTTTCTGGTTCCGGACATGCTACAGAGCTGAAACTTCACAGCTGCACTTTTTAGACCCCCCAGATGCTAAATCCAAAGAAAATTTTTATTTTTATTTTTTTTTAATTTTTCCAATAATTGGCTCTCTATCAAAAAATTACAATTTTTAAGAACTTTTTTTTGTGTGATCCCTCTCCGGCATGCCACAGTCCAGGTGTTTGTCCCCTTGAAACAACTTTTCCATTACTATTGTGGCCAGAAAGAGTCCCTGTGGGTTTTAAAATTCGCCTGCCTATTAAAGTCTATGGCGGTTCGCAATGTTCGCCGGTTCGCGAACATTCGCCGATGTTCGCGTTCGCTGTTCTCGAACAGCGAATTTTATGTTCGCGACATCACTAGTGGTTTTTAGAGTACCTTGGCACTTGCCTGACCATCTTATCAAACAACTTCAGTTACAGTATGTTACTGCTCTACAGATTCTTGCCCAGAGATCTCCTAGCATCTCTAATTACCTGATTTTCAAGAGCTGGGCACTTCCGAATTTCTAGGCTGGGTGCACTTCCTTCTTGGAGGCATGTAGATTGCTCCCCTCATACTCTATAATGTATCATGTGGGGTAGTTCTCACCTTGTGTGATGAAAGGGAAACCCCATCATAGAAATTGTTCCTATCCCTCATACTGCAACTTCTTCCTTCTGAACCCACAAAACACCTTGCCTTTGGTACCCAGCAGATCTTGGTTAAACTTTGTATATCCTCTTCCTGGCACCTTGGCTTCTCACTCCTTGCGCACACCCTTTTGCAAGAAGTTGCTTTTCCTCATCACCATTGCTACTTCCTTTAAACCTCTGGAGCCTTCCTCAGACGTAGGTGCTCATGCCTGTGTAGAGCCCTCCCCTTCTGCTCAAAGGGAGTACTCTCTTAAGGGCCTCTTTAAGAATGGAACCCTAAAAGCTAAAGTTCTGCTTTGGCTCCCGCGTATTATATTTGGGAGCCCTCCCCTTTGTTTTTATAGCTTTCTGAGTGAATGTCTTTCCCCCCTCTATGTCCTTCCAGGAAGGCATGTCATGCAATTATGATTTGCCTTGTGGGTGGGGTCAGGACTGTCATCCACGGCTGGCTGCCATGTATTCTATTCCTTTGCCAATTGACCCTTCTTCTTTCTGTTTCACTGGCCAGTGCCTCTATGGGATTCCCCTCTCCTCTTCCCCCCAGGTGGGTGGTTATTTTGCCTTTCTTTTAGGGCTTCTGCCGTCAGTCCCGTTTTGTCTACCTGCACCTATTCCCTCAAAAGGTTGGGGAACTTAGGTTCTTTACAGCATCTAGCAATGGTCCTTTTCAGGCTTGGTTTCCCCGCATACAATTTGCATGACAGGAGAGTGTGACTGGCTCTCAATTGAGCTGGTTCACACACCTCTTGGGGGAGCTGAGGTCCGTACTGGAAAAGGGTCCTGTGTGTCTTTGGCTCCGATTCATTTAGGCAAAATTTTGGACCTGATTCACACCTGAAATAGAGAACAGGGACGCACTGGACTCCCTGCTCTGAGCCAGGGCTGCAACTGGTGTGAACCCGGTCTCAGGGGATTGAAATAAAGCTGCACTTGCCATTGACGCAAACCCATAACCCATCAACACAAGCATAGGATTGTTTGGATACTTACAAGAAACCCCAATTATTTTGCTTGATGTGTATATTCATGGGATAGCAAAAAGAAAAAATCTAAGATTTGCTTGGCATTTTTCAAAAAATATATCTAAGGAAAGTAGCATGTGGGGTGCTATTATGTCTTGGGAAAATTCTAGATGCCGTCATGCAGATCTCCTGGTTTTAATAGTTTGAGTCACTCAACAAAGAGTGCAAAGAGTTGACTTAGAAATTCTAGTAAGCATACTTGTTCCGAGTCAGTCTTTCAGTAAAGCCTCGTACACACGCACCGATTGTTGGCCGACCGATCGGCCGTCTTTTGTCCAGTGTTGTTGTGTTGGTTGAAATGTGCTCTAGACTTGTGTTGGCCGACAGAAACCAACTTCAGAAGTGATGTCATGTGCTGGTTTACTTTCCGTGTTTTTTCCTCTCTGAGCATGCCCACCCAGTCTTGCTCATCTGATTTTTGTCTGGCGAAATCTGTACTGACTGACGAACAATCGGCCGTTCTGTTGACGGCCAACAAAAATTTGATAGCATGCACACCAGATTTTGTTCGGCCAAGAAGTCGCAGTCGGTTGTCGGAAGCATCATACTAACAAGCCGATAATCGGCCGATCGGGCGGCGGCCGAAAATTCACGGCCAACAATCGGTGCGTGTGTACGAGGCTTAAGTACTGAAACCAGAGGATCATCATGACAGACAGACAACTAGTAGTTCCAGAAGAATCTTTGGAGACACAACTTTTATTCTCCTGTAGTAAGGTTACTTTAAATTGAGGTATTTCGAAGATCAAGATAAATTAGCTACACATTTACAAGAGTTTTCTTGTCACAGAGGAGTTTTTCATGTTCTCCCTGCAGCGGTGTGAAATACATTTCACATGATTGTATGAGGTTCATCTTCAAAGCAAAGAAAAAAAACAACTGTCTCCGCAGAGCTTCAGACTGTCTGTGTTGTTGTTAATTATGTAAGTTATGATTAGTAAAACTTTCACATAGCAAAATTTGGTGGAAAATCTTAATGTAGAACTGCGGTAAGAAAACCTTCAGTTAAATCACGTAAGGTCGGGTTATATCCCATTTCTTTTTTCATTGATTGAAATCTACAGAAGACCCTACAATAAAAAAAATTCCCTTGAGCTGTATCCTTTGTACTAATTAGAGCAGTTTGTAGACAAGGAGGGTCAGGTTGTATAGTAATGGAATGGGGAGACAATGCCAGAAGCAGTGTCAGGAAGGTGTTATTACCTACTTCAAGCCATAAATGCTGACACTGTTCTTCCAATCTGTGCATCCAGTTACAGAAATAGGTTAAGTAGGTTTTCTCTTTACATATTTGTTACTGATTATTTTACATCTACTTGTTTTAAAGGCTATCTCTGGAGAAAGTTGGATGAAAATGTTAAACTCGACACAACTATCAGCCCATACCAGTATTGCCAAGGTTTCTAACCAATGACACCTCAAAGCTCTTAACCACTTAAGCCCTGGAAGATTTTACCCCCTTCCTGACCAGGGGGTATTTTGCGATTCGGCACTGCGTGACTTTAACGGACAATTGCGCGGTCGTGCGACGCTGTACCCAAACGAATTTGAGGTCCTTTTTTTCCCACAAACAGAGCTTTCTTTTGGTGGTATTTGATCACCTGTACGATTTCTTGATCATGCGCTATAAACAAAAAAAGAGCATCAATTTTGCAAAAATAACAATATTTTTCACATTTTTTTTATATGAAATTCTCCCCCAAAAAAATGTAAAAATCTAAATTTTTTAAAATTTTTGGCCAATTTGTTTTCTGCTACCTATGTTTGGTAACAAAAATCACAATAAGCATATTTTGATTGGTTTGCGCAAATGTTATTGCGTTTACTAACAAAGGGAAAGATTTTTGTTGTTTTTTTTTTAATGCGTAATGGCGGCGATCTGCGATTTTTTTGCGGTACTGCGACATTGCGGCGGACAGATCGGACCCTTGACTGACATTTTTGACACTTTTGGGGGTACCAGTGACATTACTACAGTAATCAGTGCTATACATATGCACTGTTACTGTAAAAATGACACTGGGAGGGAAGGGGTTAACTTTATTGGAGAGGGAGGGGTTAAGTGTGTCCCTAGGGGCGTGTTTCTAACTGTCATTGGATGTGGCTAGTGGTGTAATAGCACAGATCACCGGTCCTACATAGCAGGACCGAGTGATCTGTGATTTTACACAGGGGAGAGTGACAGGCGGCTCTGTTTACACTAGCCGCCTGCCTTTCTCCCTCTCTACCCGACGACCGCGAGTGACCGGCGGACATCGGGTCCGCCGGTCACACGCGCCGACTTCGTCGGGTACGAGCGGGGGCGGGAGCGCGCCTCTGGTGGCGCACGCTCGCCCCCTATTCGCTCCCAGGCTAGTGACGTACCGGTATGTCACTTTGCCTGGGAGGGGCTGACCGCCGCCGTATATAGTCGTGCGGCGGTCGGCAAGTGGTTAATTTACTCCCTGGTCATCTCTCGCCTCAACTACTGCAATTCCCTTCTCATTGGCTTACCTTTACATAGGCTATCCCCCCCTTCAGTCCATCATGAATGCTGCTGCCAGGCTCATCCCCCTTACCAACTGCTTCTGCCACCCCTCTCTGCCAAGGGGGAAAATCTTCCGGTCCAGAAGTGGTTAAAGGATAAGGTTACCTTTAAAAAAAAAAAATTAAATGTACATTTTTTTGCAGGTAAAACAATGTGCATTTACTATTTTATTTCTTTAGCATCCTGGAAAGCATTGCACCAGCAATCAGCAGATTGCTGGTGCCATGCATTACTCCTGCAAACTGTCAGTGTAAGCTGTCTGCAATTTCACACTGACAAGAAGAATCAATGAACTACCAGAAAGCTTATCAACACCCTGGTAGTTCAATGAGAACTACAAAGCCGCAAAGAATGACAGTACTTGTAGTTTATTCATTCACAGAACTCTGTGAATGAATTAGGCGGTCGTGTGGGCAGAGCCATGCTGGGCCTGTGCTCTTTTCACAAAGTTACAGCTGGTATGGGGAAATTCTCCCACTACTGCTGTCACTGCAGGAGCGGGAACATGTTACATGTTCCACCATAAAAACAGGTGGAACATGTAACATGTCCCTGAAGGTGAACTTATCTTTTAATATTTAGAGTACCATACACTTTAATGTAAAGCTCACATTAATGTAAGTAAAGGCAAAACTTTTTTCTAGTTTTGGATAGAGCGGAGAGGGATTAGACCACCTGTCAGTTTTTATAGCTGTCTGTGCCCCCGTTAAGGAGATTCACCTTCTCTATTTGTCCTGTTTACCATATTATTGAAAGTAAAAGAAAATCCCAAATTTTGGGTTGTCCACAGAAAAGTAATAGAGGGGAAATCTTCCAATGAGTACACTAGTTCTGGTGACTTGGGGTTCTCCAAGGAATTCCCCTAATTTGCAGGGATTTCCTCTCATATCCTGTGATGGGGCAGGAAGTGACGGGAAATCTCTGCAATGGGACACAAATTGCGAAAAAAAAAAAAATCTGACAGGGGTTATATCCCTCTCACTCAATCTGAAATTTAAAAAAAGTTTTGCCTATAGTTCTACTTTAATGCACCACAACATAACTGCCAGGTGTGAACAGGACATAAGATATTTTATGAGATTTGGGTTCACTTTAAATGATGCAGATATGATGGTGAACACCGTTTGAATAAGAAATCCATGGAACAGTATTTACTGGTGATTGGGCACTCTTGCAGTAAGAACAGAATGCCACACTTTCCCAGAAATACAAGTTACTGTATGTCTTTTTTCTCCGGCCCCCCATGTGCTCTTTGCCCCCCATGCTCTTCCATCCCCTATATGCTCTCCACCACCGCTTGTGCTCTTCACCTCTCCAGTGCTCTCTGCCCTTCCCAATGCGCATAAGCCCACCCAGTGCTGTCCACCCCGTGCTCCAGCCTCCCCAGTGCTCTCTGGCTTCCCGTATTCTCAGGCCCCGTGTAATCTAGCTCCCCCATACTTTCCAGCCCCCCTGTGCTCTCTGGCCCCTCCCTGTTCTTTCCCAGACCCCCTCAACCCTGCAGCTCTGCCAGGTTCCCTCCTAACCTCTCCAACCGGCTGCTGTGGGGGATCCGTCAGGATGAAGAGGGGGGAAGGGGCCGGTAAATATGTCATGGCTGCTCTAAAGTGCCCGGGCCTATTTTTTGTCCCAGTCCGGGCCTGCATAGGGTCAGTGAAGAACTCTCTGCCTGAGCAACCAATCAGCTCTTTTTCTCCACACCAAAAAAATCCACCCTGGATATGAAAATATTTAACTGGCCATTCAAACTGTGTGAAGGTGTGGGGCTAGGGTTGCCACTTTTTCTTCAAGCCAAACCCGAAAACTTTAAAGGAGCACAGCAATTTTTTTTGTAGTATACACTATAGGATTGTTAGAGAATAGCAATATGGCACGCATAATGCCCTCTCACTCTCCTGCCAGACCCTGTTCCAAGCCACATTCCTGTCTGAATAATGTTGGACAGTCCGGGTTTTGAATCATGTGTCCGAGTTCAGTCCACCCGAAACCCAGACACATGATTCAAAACCTGGACTGTCTGTATGAATCCAGAACAGGTGGCAACCCTATGTGGGGGTTTCTCTGGGTAACAGTTAAGTATTTTATTAGTAGAACAATATATAAAGAATTCCAGATGTTCACAGTCCAATAAAAAAAGAAAAGTAAAAAATAAAGTTCATGTATTTAAAAATACCATTATTCAGAAGACTATAACCCAGAAACACAAACCCATAATAAAAACCATTTCGAATGAAATGCAATAAGCCACATCTAGAGAGAACCAATATGCGTTCACATAATCCCAATAATTAATCACTCAATAAAATACTCTAAACTGACAAATCTTTTTCAGTTTATATAAAGATAAGATCTCTGCTCAATGGTTCTTATCCAAATACGACAGTGAACACTGTTAGTACAAATCGGAGGACATTGATCTAAATAGGACATGTACTGAGAAGGAAATGCTCTAAATATACAGAATTCAGCAATATCCTAGTAAAGCCGAGAACTAGTCTGAACCTATATATCATAGCTTAAGTTACAAAGTCACCCGGAGTGACAGACGGCTGTAAATCAATAACATTAACATATGTAGCAGCTAAACTGGTACACACCGGCGTGTTTGATCAAGAATGAGCAGATTCAAAAAGGAATTTGACCACTCTCATATCGTGCATGTAACTGTGCACAGTAACTTGTACAGTAAAACATAAATCTCTTTATATGCGCTCAATGTGACATACAATCATCTAATATTATTGTAAGGCTATTTACTCCCATTTTTAACTATCATATTACTCTTAGTTTTTACATGTAGTAGGCATTATAGGGGTAGGAAGTCATTTTTTGACTTTAGAGCTACTTCAGTGGGAAACCTAAATAGATTTTAGTAAATTATATATATATATATATATATATATATTTTTTTTTTTTTTAAGTATTATAGTTTATAATCTGATGTTTTATATATTTTGTTTGTTAGTAAAAAATTGACAAATAAACATTTACTGCATAATGTATATGTGATACTGTGTTTGCAAAGTATGCCATTCTTCTTTTTGGTAGACCAATGTAAATTCGCTAACTTTGTCTTAGCTAGCGGAGGAAAAGAGGGCGCCTGACTTATTCACATCTCTTTTTAGCACAGTATGGCTGCACTCCATGGTTTTACCTACTGTAACTTGCCAATAGCTCCATCTGCTGGCCTGTACATGCCACCTTTTTTTGCTTGCTGGATCTCTGACTAAGTGGACCTTGACTAAGCGCACATTCCGAGAATATCATCCGGATTTGAATTGGAAGCTGGCCAGAGTTTACTATATCCATGTTTACTATATCCGTGGTGCTTTGTTCTCATCTCCTTAAAGCACTGTGGGCCTTTTCCATTACGTTAGAAGCCAATTGTATCCGGTAAGCCGCCATTCTTTCTTCGGTGTGTTTCAGTGTTGGTGTTGCACAAAAAGGATTTGGGAAGAGTTATCTTCATAAGCATGCTGGGATTTGTGGTCCTTTTTCCTCCTATGGATTCAGGTATCCTATGCCACTAGAATGTTATTTACACTTTATCTCTGTTTTCTTTTATTTTTTTGGACATTTATGGACCTCTGTGATTTGTTGTTTTCATGAAATTCATTATATAACATTTTTTATGCATATTTCATGTTAATCTATAGCGCTGCACTATATGTATTTTATTTTTAAGGGTTTTTGTCTATTGGCCCATGCTAGCAGCTATTGTTCTTTCAATATTGTTTGTTTATTTTTACAGATTTAGCGCGGATGTTTTTGTAATTTTCTTCTGTTTATCATATTTCATATCTACCAAAGACAATAAGAAATACAAATATGCAGGGCTTTTTTTCTCAGAGAATAGGTGCAGGAACTCCCCCCTTTTGAGTCACTCCTTGTCTCCACCCCCTACCTACCTTTGAGTACTGCCCCTTGGTTCCACCCCCTACCCACCTCCCAGTACTGCCCCTTTTTAGAGAATACAGAACCAAGTATCATTTTGTAAGTAATTAATTAATTTGTATGCAATTAATGATAACAGAAAAAGCAGTAAAATAGATCCCCTGCAGGCAGCAACAATAGATCCAATCCCGGCCACACTAGATCCCACCAGCAACAATAGATCCCACCACAGCAACAATATATCCCCCAATCAACAAAAGTCCCCACCCCAGCAACAATAGATCCCCCACAACAACAGATCCCTCACACAACGGGGCCCCTGTTACAAAATACCACCTCAGCAACAATAGACCCCCAGCAGCAACAACAGCTCTTCCAGCAGAAAGCAACAATAGACCTTCCCTTAACAGTAGATCCCTCCCAGCAACATAAGATGCCCCCTAGCATCAATAGATCCCCACCAGTCAGTTACAATAG
Organism: Pelophylax lessonae; assembly: GCF_965119305.1. Lineage (NCBI taxonomy): Eukaryota > Metazoa > Chordata > Amphibia > Anura > Ranidae > Pelophylax > Pelophylax lessonae. Next base: position 167,859,381 of record NC_138772.1, on the reverse strand, counting down.
ATCCCCCAGCAACCAGGATCATAGGTGCTCCAGCACCCTTGCCATTGCATACATTAAATGCTGGAGGTGCCGGAACTGCGTTCCCCCACGTTCCCGCTGAAAAAAAGCCCTGCAAATATGTATTTTTTAGCACTAAGTACAAAAAAATATATAAACACTATAGAGTCTCTTTAGTTATGCCTTGGTTTAATCCTGGGCTGCGCACTCTACCAAAATATAACAACGCTATATAGAGGGATGCAAACTATATTTTGATTACTATACAGTACAGTGCCAAATATAAACCCCAGTGAAAGTGTATTTTATCTTAATCACAAAGCACGGGACACAGGACCTGTATTCATAGACCAGGGGTTTTAAGCTTAGTACACACTAGTAGTTTTTTTTTCATTTAACCCAGCAGGGCTGGATGAAAAAAAAAAAAAAAAAACTGACAGCTAAGCAGGAGCCACTGTACTAACTATTCAATGTTAGTATAGCAATATCCTCTGCTGTGCTATTGTGTTCTGACAGGGAGAAGGCCATTGGCCGAGAGTGCTGATCGGGAGTCAACCAGCAAACCTTTTTCAGCCATGCTCCTCGAAAGAAGCCGGCCTGACTCCAGTACACACGGCCTAATGTCAGCTGGTTTCTATTGAACCTGCCGATGTTGCCCAACATTCGGCCCGTGTGTACTAGGCTTCATGCAGGCTATCTTTGGGTGATTGTACACTGACCAAAATCTTGCCACTACTGCCCGTAGTGTGCAGTCATATAACTCCACTCACTCAGTGAGACTCCAGTTGTTTTGCCTGTGTCTTTAGGTAGAAGTATTTTATTTTTTTTTAACCATTACATTTTTTCCTCATACAGTTCTATCAAGAGCTGCTTCTTGCCCTGGGCTATCTAGCAGTTTCTGAATCAGTGATCCTCGCTGTGTACCTTGGGAACCATACCAAGACCCCAATCTTTGGGGACAGCCTGTAATGTTTGCTTTGAGGACTGGGTGCTGCATTAGACACTCACCTTGGCACAAAGTGCAATGTGTGTAGTTAGCAGCAGCCCGCAGGGTGCTATACAGGTACAGTGCTGTGGTCCATCTCTATGGTCCCCAGACCCTGAAATGTGATAGGGTAAGCCAGGACCTCTAATAGGCCCAACATCGTAGATAAAGTAAGACTCATGCAACTTAGAATTAAATTTTATGAACAAAAAAACCTCCATAATTTTTTAGTGGGGGTATATAGACTATTTTTAGGATACTTTCTTAGGAGTTTTGGGTACTGGTTTGGCTAACAAGGCAAGTAGGCAAGCATTTTTATCTCTCCATTCAAATATATATTTCATGTGTGAGTATTGCTGCGCTAATTATTAAGATCATAAATTAATAAAACAACATTAAACTTAATGCATAATTAAAGCAGCTACACAAATGATTTATGAAAGAAAATCACTAAGAAAATGGAGGTGGGGGGTGTAGCGCTATTAATGGAGACCAATATGAACAGTCCATCAAACAGTAAAAAGTCCCAGTGAAACTATAGCATCACAGCAAGCTTGATAGTGAGGAGAAGTATATAGTAGATACACCACCGGAAAGAATCTGATATGCCCTTACCAGACCAATAGATCATGAAAAGCAAAACAGCAGATACAGTATAAACCGAGGATCTGAAGCACAATCTTCTCCCCTTTCACTGAAAGCTTGATAGATCACCTGCCAATCTTTGTTGTCTCAAAAAACATAAAGGAACACCCTCATAGTGTATTATGCTTCCATACATTTATTAGTAGACACAAAGTAAAAGGCTTACACAGATGCAGAGTGGCAGCAGCGTCTCATAGTATATCAAAGGTGGCGTGATGTTGGTTTCTAACCCAAAAGATGGCCGCCGTTCTTCCCAATTGCGCATGCGTCCGTCCACCAAGGCGCAGCCCCCTGGTGGACGGACGCATGCGCAATTGGGAAGAACGGCGGCCATCTTTTGGGTTAGAAACCAACATCACGCCACCTTTGATATACTATGAGACGCTGCTGCCACTCTGCATCTGTGTAAGCCTTTTACTTTGTGTCTACTAATAAATGTATGGAAGCATAATACACTATGAGGGTGTTGCTTTATGTTTTTTGAGACAACAAAGATTTTGTTGGGAACCCCCACACCAAACTGTAAAAGAAAAATGGCATTGGGTTCCCTCCAAATCCATACCAGATCTTTATATGAGCATGCAGCCCAGCAGGTCAAGAAGGGGGGGGGGGGGGGCGAGCGAGTGCCCCCCCTCCTGAACCATACCAGGCCACATGCCCCCCCCCCCCAAAGCACCTTGTCCCAATGCTGATGGCTAGTGGTTGTAGGGGCCTGCAGACCCTAGCAAAAACAGTACTTTACTAAAAAAACAAAAAATAAAAAAAAATGTCCCCCGGTGTAAATCCATCATCAATGACGATGTCTGCCACCACCATTGAACCGGAAAAAAAAAAAGCTCCACCCCTGAAGAAGGCTACTGCCACCTTCCCCCACTAAATAAACCAAGGGACGGTCACTGGGTGGTACTGCCTCCTTTTGACATCACTGACCAGGGGGCATGCTGGGTTGGTGACATCACAAGGGGGCAATACCACTCAGTGATATCACTGGGTAGCGCCATCCCTTGACGATAGATTTACACCAGGGGACATTTTTTTATTATTTTTTTTTAATAAAGGACGTGTCAGAAACTGCCTTTTGTGTTTTTTTACACTACACTTATTTTTTTGGTGCATGAGTAGGGTACCATGTACCCCATACTCCTTTACATGATGGGGGCCCCTTGTTAAAGGGAGCTTCCAGATGCCAAAAAGCCCCCCCCCCACAAACCCCCACAACCACCGGCCAGGGTTGTGGGGAAGATGCCCTTGTCCCTATCAACATGGGGACAAGGTGCTTTGGGTATGGATTGGGGGGAACCCCACGCCATTTTTTTTTCATTACCGGCAATTCATTTTTATAATTTAGCTGTCAACAGGGAACCCCGCTGACAGATGATGACTCGACACAGTGGCTACCCCCTTCTTAATAACTATTTTCCAAAACAACTGCTCCAAAACATGACAAGGAAATTGCCTTGGTATGTTATTTTATCAAAACTCTATCAGTTGTTTAAATATACAGGTGGATGCTAGTAAATAAAACCAATTAAAAAAAACGGAAAATTTATATCAAATACTTACCGTAATTTTCCTTTCCTGATGGACTCCATGGCAGCCTACGTGTGGGTTAGTCCCGCCTCCTCCTACCTCATAGGACCCCACTCCCATAAATTTCACTCTGCCCTAGAGACCATGTTCCATAAAATAGCCTCCTCCGGCAGATGGGTGGGGACTCCGGCTGCCATGGAGTCCATCAGGAAAGGAAAATTACGGTAAGTATTTGATATAAATTTTCCGTTTTCCTGACAGACTCCATGGCAGCCTACGTGTGGGAAATAACTAGCCAAACACACCAGGGTGGGCAATCTGCTGTTCAAAAGAAATTTAATTTGCACCATCAACTGATAATATCCGCAAACCAAAATCAACAGATGATAAAGAAGCTGGCTCGACACAATAATGAGCCATGAAAGTATGAATTGAAGACCATGAGGCCGCCTTGCATACAACTTCAGGAGCCACATGATGGAACACTGCCCAAAAAGTCGACATTCCTCTTGTAGAATGCGCTGTCACAGCCTCCGGGGGAGCCAACCCTTTAGCTCTATAGGCCCACTGAATGGACTGGACAATCCAAGATGCGATCGTTCTAGATGAAGCACGCAAGCCTTTATTCTTCCCATAGAACAGGACAAACAGATAATCCATATGGCGGAAATGAGATGTGGCTTCCAGATATAGCTTCAGAATTTGCCCTACATCCAGTGGATGTAAATCCGAACCGTACAGGGATAGGTAAAAATAATACCACTCTTACCTGTAGAGTAAGAGTTGGCCACTGGGGGGCAGTGAAGTATCCATACTGCTCTTAACAGGAAGACTGTGACAAACACAGGAATAAGGAAGTGCTGCATACACCACAGACTGCACACAGACATCCAGCAGGATTAAGCTTACCACTAGCAGAGAACGATCAAACACAGGGAAGCCGCCGCATATGCCCACAGTACAATCCCAATGTGACCCACTGTGACAGCAGTTTAAATCTGCCGCCAGATGATGACGTCACCGCCCCCCCCCCCCCCATGACAGACAGCATCCGTGCGCATGTGTGAGCACGAACAGCCACTCCACTGCGACGGCACAGCCCCTAGACACCCAGCGTTGACCCGGAAGCTGCGCTGGGACACAGGAAGAGCCGGGGCCGCAAGATGGAACGCACCTGCGTTCCAAAACACCGCAACACAAAATACATATACAAAAAATGGCTGCCATACGTTACCAAGCACGCTCCAAACCACTGTCTGACCTGGGACACGAAAACCTCCAGCGCATCGATTCGGGGTGTATTAATGGGCCTCCCGCTAGTAGCTGGGATGATTGGCCGTATTCAGCTTGCCAGCCAGTGGCCAGGCTTTATGCTTCTCCAATGCATGGGATTGCCCACCCGTGTCCTACCCCGCTAGTAGCTAGGGCGTACTGGACTCTTCAGGAATTCAGCCTGGAATCAATTGTGTAAATCACCAGGAAATAGACCGAAAATCTTCATGAGGTAAGACTTGATATCCATCCAACAGGAGGAGGACAAAAAAGGAACATGGTCTCTAAGCAGAGTGAAATTTATGGGAGTGGGGTCCTATGAGGTAGGAGGAGGCGGGACTAACCCACACGTAGGCTGCCATGGAGTCTGTCAGGAAATACTATTTTTTTATGTCTAACCACTGTATAATTAAAATGTAAAAAGAGAACAAAATCCTATTATATCATATAGAAGAGTGGACACCAGTATCATGTGGGTTAATATAAAATTTTACAAATCTGTGAATAAAATTGTAAATCTCAGCATAAAGTGAAACAAAAAAAGCTAGGCCGACTCTTGAGATTATGCATTACAATACATAGTAATGACTCATTTGACTATCTTCACATTTGTGTCAAGATTACAGATTTTAATATAACCAGAAGGCACACAGAGATGCCATGTCATTATTACAAATGACGTAGGTCTATACAAAGAATCAAAGGGCTTGAAATAAATGTCAGGAAAAGAAGAACAATGTAGATTTTCATTTTACAAGGTCAAATTTATTAAAAAAAGGAATAAAATGCAATTTTCAGTAAAAAGTAAAAGCTGTATTTCCAATGAATGACTTTCATATGTATCCATTTCTTACATTTATTTTTTGTTAATATGGACTAAAATGGACGAAAACACCTTTCTCAGTAACTAATTCTTAACATTACAAAGCATTTTTAAAAAAAAACAGTAGAAAATTACATAAAAAGGCAATTAATATATATATAAAGCAGAGTGTAACTAGAACCTTCAGGTCCCTGGTGCAAGAAACCATGAAGGGCCCCCCTGACCCCCCCCCCCACTTCCGAATGAACTCCAGGCTTTACATTTTGGGAGGGTGTTCATGGACACCCTCCCAGAACCCTGCCTCTCCCGTGCCCCCTGGGGCGCGCATCCAGCAGTCCAATCACAATGGCTCTTTACCAGCTGATCACATGTAAACAGACTTGCCGGTTATCAGCAGTCCTTTCCTCCCACGCTTTGTCTGTGTGAGGAAAGGAAAGCCGTTAAACGGCAAGACTGTCAGTACATTGTTTACACTGATAATCAGAGCACTGATCATCAGTGCCCTGATGATCAGTGCAGCCCCATGTGCCTATCAGTGCAGCCTATCAGTGCCACCTATCAGTGCCACTTATCACTGCTCATCAATTCCGCCTATCAGTGCTGTCTATCAGTGCCACCTGTCAGTACCCATCAATTCCGCCTATCAGTGCTCATCAATTCAGCCTAGCAGTGCCACTGATCAATGGTCATCAATGTTGCCTATCAGTGACCATCAGTGCAGCCTATTAGTACCCATCAATGCTGCTATCAGTGCGCATCAGTGGCACCTATCAGTGCCACCTATCAGTGCTCATCAATGCCACCTATCATTGCCCATCAGTGCCACCTATCAATGCTCATCAATGCTGCCTATCAGTGCTGCCTGTGCCACCTGTCTGTGATCATCAATGCCGCCTATTAGTGCTCATTAGTGCCCAACAGTGCCTCCTCAGCAGGAATCTGAGCTGAAAATGTCTCTAATACAGCTCAGAGCCTGCACTGACACAGGTCAGAGTCCTGCTGCAAGAAACCCCATTGGGGCCCCCTGACAGTGGGGGAACGCCATGGCCTGGTCACAAGTGTGACCTTTGCAACCCTGGTAGTTCTAAAGCCAAAACCTGTATTCCATTGGATACAGTTAAGAATTGTTAAAACTGACACTTTGCTACAATGTAAAGTAGTGAGTGTACAGTTTGTATAACAGTGTTCATTTTCTGTCCCCTCAAAATAACTCAACACACAACCATTAATGTCTAAACCGCTGGCAAAAAAAGTGAGTACACCCCCTAAGTGAAAATGTCAAAAGTGTCAATATTTTGTGTGGCCACCATTATTTTCCAGCACTGCCTTAACCCTCTTGGGCATGGAGTTCACCATGTTGCCACTTGTCAAGATGGCAGGTGGAGCCTGACTAATAGAGAGAACTCTCACCTGATGAGAAGGCCGTAGTAGCAGAGCTGGATGCCGGATGGACACCAAGGTAAGTACTCTGATAAAGACACAGGTTCACCTGAGGTGCGGAGTCTAAGTGTTAGCTGGTTTTCACCAGGGCCCCTAATGGTGGGGATGGACTACGCTGCAAGCTAGCACCAGGTCGAGGTCCCCAGGATCACCCAGCCAGGCAGAGTGCAGGTTCTGGTCCAGAAGCAGAGAAGCAGACAAGGGTTAACCAAGAGAGTAGTCAAACGAGCCAAAGGTCAGGGCGGGCAGCAAGTAGCAAGGTCAAGAGGAAGCCGGGTCAAATAATCAGGAACAACAGGTACACAGGAACACAGGATCACAAGGCAGAGCTGAAGATAACACAGCAACTTCCTGTAGTGACAGCTGTGTTTAAATAGGCCAATTTGGTAGCCTCGAGCTATACTGAGGTAGCCTGGAACCATACTGAGGTAGCCTCTAGCTATACTAAGGTAGCCTCTAGCTATTCAAGGCGCCTCTTCGTACACGCATGCGGATTGGCGTTTGCCGGTTTGCGGCACCAGTGCGCCTGTGTATAGCAGTGGATCCCTGACACCACTAGAGTCCTCTGAGATACTGTACTTTGAGTCCTAATAATAGCTGTTACATGGACAATTAGAATAGATAGAGTAATATCACTAACAGGGCCACAAACAACAGAAAAACCTGAGAGATTTTCAAACCCTGTACCACTCTATGAATAAAATATTTTGGCTTTAGATACAATCTAAGGGGGATATGATTGCTTTGTATAAATGTATTAAAGGTCTGTACAGCAAATTTACTGGAACAATTTTTGCTTTAAGGTCACCCCAAGAACACCCCTTGCAAATGGAGGAAAAAGGCGTAGCCTCAGCATACAGAAAATGTTATTTTCTGTAAAAGCTAGTCTACCACAAGAGATGGTTCTAGCCAACTCAGTAGGCAAAAGGGAAGGATAGGTTTTGGAAAAATTAAGCCCCGTACACACGTACCGATGGTCGGCTTACAAATGTTCCTCTTTTCTCCCCGGGATGTCGGTGTCTGCTGAAAAGTGCAAAGACAGCACAAGGACAGCACAAGAATTTTGTCCGCCGACTGCAGAAGTGATGTCATGTAATGGTTAACTTTCCCTGTGTTTTCTATTTTCTGAGCATGCCCAGTCTTGCAAATCTGCGGTCTGTCGGCCGAATTGTGTACTGACAGGCGAACAATCGTCCGTTCTGGTGTCGGCATACAAATATTTTCATGTTTGCACGAAAGACTTTTGTCCGCGGATTGTGCGCAGACATCTGTCGGAGGCACCATACTAACACGCGTACAATCGGCAGATCCTTCGTCCACCGACGTTTGTATGCCGACGATCGGTACGTGTGTACGGGCCTTTAGTCAACACTTTTACCTTCCTTTGGATCAACTTGGGTTTGAGGCTTCTAAAGGATGCAAGGTGTTTTTTTTTTTAACTCTATGTATGTCACATACACTAATGGGCCATACACACTATAAGATTTTCTGAAGACTTTTTCCTTTAGATTTACCAAAATCATATAATATGAGGTCAAACCTAAACACTTTCAATTTGTATGCAATCTGGCAGGCCCTTGCACTACATAGAAAAGGTAAACCTGAGGGACATCTAACCACAAAAGTTGGATAGTGTGTATCCAGCTTAAGTCATTTACTGTGTAATAATATCAGGGAAAAATGATAACTTAAAGATGAACATAAAGCACAGGTATAACTTTACTAGTATGCTGCTTCTAGTTCATTGACCAATCATCATGTTGGATAGTGGGGTCCTTAAATAAAATATTAATTTACTGTGCTAGTGGTCAGGTCCCTGATTATACTGTCTGGACTGGGGTTTGGCTGAACATTATTATAAATCTTTTGGTAGGTTCGACAGTATTTCAACTGTCCTATTTGTCTGAAGTTCAGCTTTAATGTAATTTGTTCTTAGAACAACAAACAGATGCGTTTGACCCTCCTAAAAGGTACAGTGTCTTGTACAATGGACAATTATTAGCAGTTACATAATTATATTTCAAGTGTCATCATGCTCAACAGTTCATTTGGGAAGCGGTTTTAGCATTCACAGCAGTACTGGAACTGACAAATGCAAAGTCCTTACAACTGCCAATCAGTCAAATCATGAGACTGATTGAATCTAGAAGAGAACATTTGAGCAAAATCAAAATCCTTACCACATTTGGCATAGAAGTTCTGTTTGGGTTCTGTTGTGTTCAATGCCACCATTGGTTTCTTTTGTTCTCAACTCCATGTAGACACTACCAACTCATGAGGGTTTGGAAGCTTGGATTACTCAATAGGAACCTAAATAAATGCTGTCTTATAGTCACTGTTTGTTATCATCAGTGTTATAAAATGTAATCATAAAAAGTGTGTAGATGCTACATTATACAAAAAGGAACAGATCGGGCCATCTATGGTTATGAACATTTGGAAGGATTGGGAAACAGAGATTTCGGGCACAAGAGTTTTGTTAAAAAGATTTCTTTTATTCAACACAAAACTAAATATTTTAAAATCATAGAAAAATACAGGCAAATAATTGTGTATTAAGGACACAGTGAGACCACACAACAATGGTCTATGTTATACAATATCTCAGTGCATAGAACTTATAAAAGTCGATTTACATACAGTTCAAAGTACAAGATCATTAGTAGTCATATAATCCTTGGAAACGTATTGTTTGATATCAGAAGAACCGCCGACGGACACCCAAGCAGTATGGTGCCGGTCAGCGGGGTCGACTGAAAGTATAAGTTAACATTCACCATGTAATATATGACCTTTGCTCGACATGTTTCGCTTTCTTAGACAAAAAAGCTTCATCTGGAGCATATCATTTCTTTTGTCTGTGTGAGAAATAACAGTATTTAGATAGACTACATATATATGTTACCTTATTCTCAGTATGTTATAATTACAATTGCATATCATTTATCTTTCCTTTTGATTATATATAATCGTCTTACATCTCTCGGATAAGTCCTTCTATTTTTGCAATATCAACACAATATAACATTGGGTCTTAAGTTGCATTCAGACACTAGAGGAGTTTAGGGGAAAGAACGGAGGCTGCCAATAGCGAGTATATGTGGGGATCCATGCTGTAGTTATAGTATAAGCATATATATCCTATTTATATACCTGGTAAATGGACAGAAAAAAGTATACATACCTGTACATATAGTAATCAGGCACATATCTCAATTTCCATAGAGAATTCTTTAACGAGGAGGACTGTGCGTTTTGGGAAGCTCAAAAAAGGCAATGTATAGTGACATAGTAGTGAGGGTAGTCACTCCATGTCTCATATCTGGGTGGATGAGAGCAGAAAAACAATGTTTCTCAGAGTAGTAAGCGTTTTTATTCTATGATATCACTTTAAGGGAAAGCCCATAGGAATGCTAAACCATAAGCTCAAGTGTTTTAAAGTGGTAAAGTCAGTATGCCTCATGCTTGTTATAAGAGTGTGTAAGTACCTATAGAGCCAAACAAACAAACAAACAGTTTTTTGTGCTATAATTCCTATCTCATCAATATTGTGATCTTGAGGATTTATAATTAGTCAAAATATGCAACTTTCTCTTGGGGTTTTGAAGTATGGAAGTGTTTCTAGTAGGGGGCAGTCCAGCCCCTGTTCTTTCATTAGGGCTGTTACTATTGAACGCCCTTACTAGTGGTTAATGTCAAAAAATAAACATGGTTATATAATAATTTTTGATAACACAAATATGTTACCGATATATATCTCCTGGTTTCACCAGGAACATCTTTGTACCTTAGTGAAATATGCTTTTATATCTGTATTTTTTAAATATATAATTTTTGTCTTTGTTGTGTTGTTTTTTCATTTCAGGCAATTAGAATTTTCATGTAATTGCGGACCGATCCTGTGGGGGCAGTGTGGGTAAGCATGGAGGTCGGCCTCATCAGTGAGATATGTGCGGCCAGATAGGCCGCAGGTCAGTCCCGCCCCTTCCGGGCGGAACTTCCTGTGGCACCTGAGCGGACTACGGAGGCACTTCCTGCCTCTGTATAGTCTGCACACACCCGTGACTAAGCCGAGAGCCTCGCCGGGGTGTCCCCGCGTTGGCTCTCGAGCGATGTCCGGTGGGAGTGGCCGGGGCGGTGACGTCCGTTTGACGAACCGCCCGGGATCCATGCTACTTAAGGGCGCCATTTACAAGCCCTGGTATGGTGGAGGTTCCCCATCCGGTGAGGACTGTGCGGAAGCTGGGAACAGCGTGGCAAGGGGTAAGCTGTATATGGCCAGTACTAATACTGTAACATTACACTTTTGTGATATCCGGGAATTCACCTTAATCTTACTGTGCTTAACAGCCGACATACAAGCAGAGGAGACACGCTCCCTACATTTAAGCTCTGGTCCTTCCTAAGTTTGGTGAGCATTGCTAAGGTGTCTGTATATGTTTGGAACTTTCATACTGCATAGGGATCTATCATTTTGGGTGGCACTCCATATATCTACCACTATATCTATTACCTATGTTTATTCTAAGTACGCTTTGCATGTACTCATCTTGGACCCTATGTAGCAACTGCCTATTTATATATAACCCTGGTCACCCCCCTACTATTATAGAGGAGGGTGGGCCGGATACTAAATTGATTACACACACATATTCACATATGTGTGTCAAAGCAAATCAATATACATGATATATATTTTACTATAGGGGTAACCCATACACGAATGGGTAAAATCTGTATGTTGGTGTATAATCGTTTATAAACGCATGGCACCTGTCTACTCTTACGGTCCAGAATGACTATGTGTCTTTTCTGTTGCCCCCCCCCCCCCCTTTTAGGGCAGATGGTTTATGGGCTCTATAGGTACTTACACACTCTTATAACAAGCATGAGGCATACTGACTTTACCACTTTAAAACACTTGAGCTTATGGTTTAGCATTCCTATGGGCTTTCCCTTAAAGTGATATCATAGAATAAAAACGCTTACTACTCTGAGAAACATTGTTTTTCTGCTCTCATCCACCCAGATATGAGACATGGAGTGACTACCCTCACTACTATGTCACTATACATTGCCTTTTTTGAGCTTCCCAAAACGCACAGTCCTCCTCGTTAAAGAATTCTCTATGGAAATTGAGATATGTGCCTGATTACTATATGTACAGGTATGTATACTTTTTTCTGTCCATTTACCAGGTATATAAATAGGATATATATGCTTATACTATAACTACAGCATGGATCCCCACATATACTCGCTATTGGCAGCCTCCGTTCTTTCCCCTAAACTCCTCTAGTGTCTGAATGCAACTTAAGACCCAATGTTATATTGTGTTGATATTGCAAAAATAGAAGGACTTATCCGAGAGATGTAAGACGATTATATATAATCAAAAGGAAAGATAAATGATATGCAATTGTAATTATAACATACTGAGAATAAGGTAACATATATATGTAGTCTATCTAAATACTGTTATTTCTCACACAGACAAAAGAAATGATATGCTCCAGATGAAGCTTTTTTGTCTAAGAAAGCGAAACATGTCGAGCAAAGGTCATATATTACATGGTGAATGTTAACTTATACTTTCAGTCGACCCCGCTGACCGGCACCATACTGCTTGGGTGTCCGTCGGCGGTTCTTCTGATATCAAACAATACGTTTCCAAGGATTATATGACTACTAATGATCTTGTACTTTGAACTGTATGTAAATCGACTTTTATAAGTTCTATGCACTGAGATATTGTATAACATAGACCATTGTTGTGTGGTCTCACTGTGTCCTTAATACACAATTATTTGCCTGTATTTTTCTATGATTTTAAAATATTTAGTTTTGTGTTGAATAAAAGAAATCTTTTTAACAAAACTCTTGTGCCCGAAATCTCTGTTTCCCAATCCTTCCAAATGTAATTGATCAATTGAGGATAGGGGCACACCCTAAATTGGATACGTCATGGCCAAGATGGCTGCTATCTGTGGACACATGACTTGTAAAATAATTATGGTTATGAACAAATCTAACCGATAGGGACTTTCCATACCAACAGTGAAAGTCTGAAATTCATGAAGGACATAGGAAGCAGTCATTTAACCACTTAAGCCCCGGAAGATTTTACCCCCTTCCTGACCAGGGCCTATTTTGCGATTCGGCACTATGTGATTTTAACGGACAATTGCGCGGTCGTGAGACGCCGTACCCAAATGAAATTGACATCCTTTTTTTCTCCACAAACAGAGCTTTCTTTTGGTGGTATTTGATCACCTGTGCGATTTTTTGATCATGCGCTATAAACAAAAAAAGAGCGACATTTTTGTAAAAATAACAATATTTTTCACATTTTTTTATATGAAATTCCCCCCCAAAAATTTTTTTTACATTTTAGGCCAATTTGTTTTCTGCTACATATGTTTGGTAAAAAGAAATCGCAAAAAGTGTATTTTGATTGGTTTACGCAAAAGTTATTGCGTTTACTAACTAAGGGAAAGATTTTTGTCATTTTTATTGTTTTTTTTTTTAACGAGTAATGGCGGCGATCTGTGATTTTTTTTGCGGGACTGAGACATTGCGGCAGACAGATCGGACCCTTGACTGACATTTTTGACACTTTTGGGGTTACCAGTGACATTACTACAGTAATCAGTGCTATACATATGCACTGTTACTGTAAAAATGACACTGGCAGGGAAGGGGTTAACTTTATTTGAGAAGGAGGGGTTAAGTGTGTCCCTAGGGACGTGCTTCTAACTGTGATTGGATGTGGCTTTACATGTAACAGCAGAGATCTATGGTCCTACATAGCAGGATCGTATGATCTCTGCTGTTACATAGGGGAGAATGACAGGCGGCTTTGTTTACACTAGCCGCCTGCCTTTCTCCCGGTGTAACCGACGATCGCGAGTGAGCAGCGGACATCGGGTCTGCTGCTCACTGGCGCACGGGGGTCCGTGAGCGAGCGGGAGCGCGCCTCCGGCGTCACGCGCTCGCTCCCTAGAGCCTCACAGGCTAGTGATGTACCCATACGTCACTTTGCTTGTGAGGGGCTGACTGCCGCCATATATAGTCGTGCGGCAGTCGGCAAGTGGTTAAGAACCCCAACATGCACATACCGATATCTGCTAGAATATCCATTCTATGTTTGAAAGAAGATCTTTCAGCATTATTTTTATCAGAGCAGATGCAAAAAGACTATGCTTACCTGCCAATTAGAAACAACAGCAAAGTGTCCCAAGCGCTAAGCCCTATTTGAATTCGCATTGTCCCTATGGTAGGACCCTCCCAGTGCAGCCGTCACAGTTAGTATATGGAGGCAACAGAAAGGACAGCGCTATCGGGGGTATGATGACATCTGGACCCACCGGCTTGGTTCTGTATTGGCTTTTATTGAATAAAGGTTTTAACTTAATTATGTGCAATAAACTGTATTGAGACTTTCCATTGGCCTTCATCATTTACAAGAAAATAGTGGTCATCATCCCCCCAGATAGCGCTGTCCTTTCTGTTGCTTTCCTGCCAATTAGCCTTCTATCTAAGGTTTAAATAATTAACCACAACAAAATAACACCCAATAAATCTCAAATACCCCCCCCCCTCTTAATTTAATCAATCTAATATTTTGTCCACATTTTAAAAATAATTCACATGTATTGACTTGCACGAAAGGCTCTGATCTCACGTGAAGATAGTAAGAATTTTATCTACAATGTCCCTATAATAGAATGCCAATAATATTATTGGACATTAGTGTTACAGTGTCATCAACATGTCATTTGGGCCAGTGCAAGTCCTGATAACGAGTAGAATTTATTTGTTTTCTTGTAGGTATTTCCACATCATCTGCTGCATGTCAGAGTATGCTTTGTGACCTTGCTGTGATTAGTGCTGGTATAATGAATGTGTAAAGCAAGACTAATAGGTCAGAAAGGCTTTAAATTGATTGTACTAATGGACAATTGCAATGCTGCCGCCCACTCATTTATAAATCTAAAAATGTTTATTCTGGGTTCTATAACCTCTGCTTTCACAAAGACTACAATTACGTTACATTACAAAAGAGTTTATAAATGTAACGTATTTTCCATTTAAAATATTACTACACCTGTGTCACTGTGTTAAAGCTGACTATATATAGATAGATAATGCAGCAGGAGGACCAGGACTCTGTGGCAACAACAAAACAGAAGCCACGGAGGAGTGATCTGGTCAGTGATGTCCTTAAAAAGGTATGAGCAACTAGTGAAGTTTCTGTTCACTAACACTAGCTGTAACCATAACATTCATTTTGGCTGAACTGAGCATTTAAACCTTCAACCTAGAAATAAACCATCAGTTCATGTTTCCTCCACAAGGCTCTATCCTAGTAGTATTTTTTTTCTAATAAATGTGAGTTGTAAAAGTCATGTATGTTATTCATGTTTAAAATTATTAATACTGTTAATACTCTTAAAGGAGCAGTATAGCCAAATCTCCTTTGGCTATACTCCTGTAGGTCAGAGAGGTCCTGTAGGTCACAGAGGACTTAATAAAACAGAGTGGACCAACACCAGCAGATGACATGGCTCCCTAAATCATCACAAATCGTGGAAAATGTTGCATTTTGTTTGGAAATCAAGGTCCCAGAGTCTGGAGGACGAGTGGAGAGGCACAGAGTCCAAGTTGCATGAGGTCCAGTGTGAAGTTTCCACAGTCAGTGACGATATGGCGAGCCATGTCATCTGCTGGTGTTGGCCCACTGTGTTATATCAAGTCCAAAGTCAGCGCAGCCCTCTACCAGGAAATTCTAGAGCACTTCATGCTTCTCTCTGCTGACCAACTTTATGGAGAGGCTGATTTCATTTTCCAGCAGGACTTGGTACCGGCCCACAGTGCCAAAAGTACCAATACCTGGTTTAACCACTTGCCGTCTGCTCACGTTGAGCCTACTGCGGCAAAGTGGTTCGTTATCGTCTGACGACGTAGACCTACGTCGTCAGACACTCCCCTTTCTCGGCGGCGCGCGGGCGCCGCCGGAGGCTCGCTCCCGCTGTATTCAGTCACAGCGGGAGTCGGGCCAGGGGAGGAGCAGCGGCGATCGCCGCTGCTCTTCCCCGATCGTCGGGGAATCGAGTGTGGAGATCCGCCCGCCTGTGTAAACACAAGCGGGCGGATCTCTGAAGTGACAGACAGGGTCAGATTGCTGGGTTCAGCATAGTTGAACCCTCGATCTGTCCTTGTGTCACACAGTCACCCCCCCCCCCCCACAACGTTAGTAAGCACCAGGCATACATTAACCCCTCCCTCTCCAATAAAATGCCAGTGTAATTTTTAATAGTAACAGTGCATATATATAGCACTGATTACTGCAGTAATGTCACTGGTACCCCTAAAAGTGTCACAAATGTCAGTCAAGGGTCCGATCTGTCCGCCGCAATGTCGCAGTCCCGCAAAACAAATCGCATATCGCCGCCATTACGTGTTAAAAAAAAAACACCAAAAATGACAGAAATAATTCCCTTTGTTCGTAAACACAATAACTTTTGCGCAAACCAATCAAAATACGCTTATTGTGATTTTTTTTACCAAACATAGGTAGCAGAAAACAAATTGGCCAAAAATGTAAAAAAAAATTTATTTTTACATTTTTTTTGGGGGGGAATTTCATATATAAAAAATGTGAAAAATATTGTTATTTTTTCAAAATAAACGCTCTTTTTTTGTTTATAGCGCAAAAAGTAAAAATCGCAAAGGTGATCAAATACCACCAAAAGAAAGCTCTGTTTGTGGGAAAAAAAGGACGTAAATTTCGTTTGGGTACAGTGTCGCACGACCGCGCAATTGTCCGTTAAAGTCGCACAGCGCCGAATTGCAAAAAGTGGCCTGGACGTAAGACAGCAAAATCCTCTAGTGGTAAAGTGGTTAAGGATCATGATATCACTGTGTTTGATTGATCAGCAAACTTGCCTGACCTAAACCCCATAGAGCAGGGATCCTCAAACTACGGCCCTTCAGCTGTTGCGGAACTACACATCCCACGAGGCATTGTAAAACTCTGACATTCATAGGCATGATGGGAATTATAGTTCCCGAACAACTGGAGGGCCATAGTTTGAAGACCCCTGCCATAGAGAATCTGTAGGGTATTGCCAAGAGCAAGATGAGAGACACCAGACCCAACAATGCAGATGAGCTGAAACCCGCTACCAAAGCAACCAAGGGCTTCCATAACACCTCAGCAGTGCCACAGGCTGATTGTCTCCATGCCACACCTCATTAATGCAGTAATCCATGCAAAAAGAGCCCTGACCAAGTACATACTTTTCAGTAAGCCAACATTTCTGTATTAAAAAATTTTTTTTATTGGTCTTTTGTAATATTCTAATTTTCTGAAATACTGAGTTTTGGGTTTTCACTAGCTGTAAGCCATCGTGATCAAAATTAAAACAAAGAAATGCTTGAAATATATCACTCTGCGTGTAATGCACCAATATAAAATATATGAGTTTCACTTTTTGAATTGAACTACTGAAATAAATGAACTTTTTGATGATTTTCTTATTTTTTGTTGAGATGCACATGTAAACTGTATACAGTAGTTACATTGTTAGTCAGGGTGAAAAACAATGACAATGATTGTTGACACCAGTCAACAATCCACCTGTATACCTGTATGGAACCAGAAGTTGGTTCTGCAGTTTGCTTCTCAGATTATAACTTCTGTTGTTCTCATCAAAGGCATTCACCTCTTATAAAATGTAATAAAAATAATTGCGCAGAAAAAAGACAATAGCCCAACAAATAGCAAAAAAACAAAAACAAAACAAACTAATAGAAAACCTCAATATACACAATCCGAAACCCACAGTTTATCCAGAGGAAGGCAAAAAACCCCCAATAAACCATGATCCAATTCGCTCCACTAGGGGAAAAACTGTTCTTCCCGACCCCCCCGAAGGCAATCAGATATTCTCTGGATCAACTACCCAAGGAGTTAAACTAGCAGATTTAGATGGCCCTAACTAACAAATTGAATCCAAACTCCAACACTTTTTAACCACTTAAGCCCCGGAAGATTTTACCCCCTTCCTGACCAGGGGTTTTTTTGCGATTTTTTACTGCGTGACTTTAACGGACAATTGCGCGGTCGTGCGACGCTTTACCTAAACAAATTTGACGTCCTTTTTTTCCCACAAACAGAGCTTTCTTTTGGTGGTATTTGATCACCTGTGCAATTTTTTTCATGCGCTATAAACAAAAAAAGAGCGTAAAGTTTGCAAAAATAACAATATTTTTCACATTTTTTTATATGAAATTCCCCCAAAAAAATGTAAAAATCAAAATTTTTTAACATTTTCGGCCAATTTGTTTTATGCTACATATGTTTGGTAAAAAAATCGCAAAAATCGTATTTTGATTGGTTTGCGCAAAAGTTATCGCGTTTACTAACGAAGGGAAAGATTTTTGTCATTTTTGGTGTTTTTTTTTTAATGAGTAATGGCGGCGATCTGCGATTTTCTTTTGCGGGACTGCGACATTGCGGCGGACAGATCGGACCCTTGACTGACATTTTTGATACTTTTGGGGTTACCAGTGACATTACTGCAGTAATCAGTGCTATACATATGCACTGTTTCTGTAAAAATGACACTGGCAGGGAAGGGGTTAACTGTATTGGAGAGGGAGGGGTTAAGTGTGTCCTAGGGGCGTGCTTCTAACTGTGATGGGACATGGCTACTACTGTAAAAACAGAGATCAACGGTCCTACATAGTAGAACCTTCTGATCTCCATTTTTACACAGGGGAGAATGACAGGCGGGTTGTTTACATTAGCCGCCTGCCTTTCTCACTCTCTACCGACGATCGCAGTGTGACCGGCGGACATCGGGTCCGCCGGTCACACGCACGGACTCCTCAGTGAACGAGCTGGGGCGGGCACGCGCCTCAGCGGGCGCGCGCTCGCCCGCTATTGGCTCACAAGCCGGTCACAGGCTAGTGACGTATATATACGTCACTTTGCCTGGCCGGGGCTGACCGCCGCAGTATATGTACTTGCGGCGGTCTGCAAGCGGTTAAGCAGTTACAGAAAACAGTTTTTTCCTCTTGAATAAAAGCTGACCATTGTAAGCACTCCTGTCAATGTTAAATGGTTTGTCTCAACCCTCTAACTGCTACTTTGTCTGGCCAGTGTGGTCTGTTAAAGAAAGTTGAAAAATAACCAAATTACTGGCTGGATTACCAGGTGCAAATAAAGGTAAAAAAGCCCAAAAAACTACTGCAGCCACCTCATCTAAGAATTGATGAACTGCAATATAATATATATATATTTTTTTTAAGTTTAATACTGCTTTAAGAATTCTAACACAAGTGACAGACTTAGGTATTTCCTTCTGTGCTGCTCTAAGAATGATTTGCTATGGCTGCAACAAATCCCCAAAAAATTTCCGTCAATTTGTAGAAAATAAAATTGCCGATACGTAAGATTCTTGCGGATATTAAATGCAAAATCAATAATGTAATATATTGCAGCTTACAAGTTATTAAAAGTAGTGGCTGTATTAAGTTTTCTTTTTTTAGGGTTTTTTCCTCCCTGGCCGGTAACATACCCCCTGTATTATACAGATACCATTTATGAGCACAAGGTGCAGATTCAGACAGCAGTGTTGTCAGTCTGGGGGGGGGGGGGGGGGGTGTTGGAATTCCTAGCAGATTTAAATACAGTAACAAATTGAAGCTAAACTCCACCGAATACTTTATATAGTTACATAGTTAGGTTGAAAAAAAACACAAGTCCATCTAGTTCAACCAATAAAAACCAGTATTGAAAACCCAACCATACAATCCCATACACACAATCCTATACCCGCAGTTGATCCAGAGGAAGGCGAAAAACCCCAGCAAAGCATGATCCAATTACTACAGCAGGGGAAAAAAATTCCTTCCTGATCCCCCGAGAGGTAATCAGATAAATAGTTTATAAACAGTTACAGCAAACAGTTTTTTTCCTTTAAGATAAAGGTTTTATATTAATAAAAGCTGATCATTTTAAGCTCCCCTGTCAGTAGTAAATGGTCTACCCCATCCCTGTAACTGCAAGAAAGCTTTTCTGTTGAAAAACAACAGACTTACTGGCTGGATCGCCAGATGAAAATATAAGAAAGAAAGCCTAAACATAAAAACCAATGCGGCCATCACGGTTAAGTATTGGTAAATTGAAATATAATACATGCTTACTTTGGGGTATTATATAGCTTTAATTCAAACTCTACGTTAGCATACAAAGACATGCCAGGGGGGGGGGGGGGCATGTTTGGAATGGGAAGCCAACATAAAGATGTCTGTTTAATCCTGTTTTGAATATTGAATACCAATATAAAGTATTGGAATGGTATAGTTGAGAAGCACAGTGTTCCATGCTCTGTAAACATTTGTACATTGATCACTGGTTAGATTTACTCACCTCTGCTCTAACATTGCTCTACCTGATAGACATGGCTAATCTAAAGTCCAGCCATACATGGCTCAAAATTTGGCTGGTTCAATTGGAACTGGCTTAATTTAGATCCATGTATGGGCAGGCTGGTTGTACAGAAGTTGATCTCTTGATTGACTTCTGTACAACCAGCCTGTTGGGTTTTTAACGGACGTTCTATCAGAATACCTCTACCTATCAGATTCTGCAACCGGAAGTGACGTACGGACGTGAACAACTTACTGCGCATGTGCCATGCGTTCCAACATGGCCGCTATGCGTTCCAATAGGTTTCCTAATGTGGCAGAACATGAAGCAGAGGCGGACATATTCTTACACCCACGCAAATCTTACATTTTTCCTTTTATGTTAGCAGTAAACTCACCTTATATACTGAATCACAGTATTACATTTGTATTATTATTGTATTCTACTAAGTATAGTGAGAAACCTGCAGGTAGAAGGTGGCGACGGCCATCTTGGTACACCCCTCACTGCTCAGCGACAAACTTATTATATTGTGAAATAAACTATTTCCCTCGGTCACGGTGAAATAGTCTATTTTAGTATATACAGTGATTTTACTGCTAAAATAAATGTAAAATTCAAGACTTGCGTGGGTGTAAGAAGATGTCCGCGCTGCTTCGTGTTCTGTCACATTAGGAAACCTCAATTATCTAGAGATAAAGTAGGGGTTTCTAGGGTAGTTGGGAGAAGGAAAACCAGCGAACCAATATATATTAAAATAAAGTAAATTTATTAAATGTATTTAAAACAAAATAGATATACATACAGGGATGTATAAAGGCATATATAAAACATCCCTTATATGCAAAACACAAGTTAAAAACCACAGCACAGAAATATTTCCCTATGGGAACAATACATGCTTCAAGCTGATGTTGGTGCAAGAAGTCTTAGATGATATTCGGTTTGTAGGTCCCAATGAGCCAACGCGTTTCGCATCAGGCTTCGTCAGGGCCAGAGAGACCGAGCAATACCGATATTTCTTGCTGGAAACGAAGATTAGATGACAGGTAGGGAGAATCACAGTCCCTAAAGTTAAATGGTTATGAGTGTCGAATTTGGTGTATAATACTCTCCTCTGTAGGTAGTAGAGAACCCCCATATATACCAGTGCCAATTATTCCGTCTTGTCCTTAGTAAAAGTTTATTTTTCTCTTCCTGGTTCATAGATCCAGGGGAAACAAGATAGCCAGGCTCATGTACTATAGTTATTTTAACTCCCCTAGGGATCCACTTGTCCAACTCAACCATAGAGTCCACCTTAGAAAAAAATGGGGAATATACCACACGATGCTAGGTAATGTGCTTCCAAGCAATCCACTGTGAATATATGTATACATTAGGAAACCTATTGGAACGCATAGCGGCCATGTTGGAACGCATGGCGCATGCACAGTAAGTTGTTCTCGTCCGATTGTCACTTCCGGTTCCAGAATCTGATAGGTAGTGGCAGGGCTTTTTTTTAGTGGGAACGTGGGGGAACGCAGTTCCAGCACCTCCAGCATTGAATGTATGCAATGGCAAGGGTGCTGGAGCGTCTATAATGCTGGTTGCTGGGGGATCTATTGTAACTGACTGGCGGCGATCTATTGATGCTAGTAGGCATCTTATGTTGCTGAGGGGTCAATTGTTGCTGGGAGGGATCTACTGTTGAATGAAGGTCTATTGTTGCTTTCTGCTGGAAGAGCTGTTGTTGCTGCTGGGGGTCTATTGTTGCTGAGGTGGTATTTTGTAACTGGGGGCCCATTGTGAGAGGGATCTATTGTTGTGGGGGAATTTATTGTTGCTGGGGTGGGGACTTTTGTTGCTTGGGGGATATATTGTTGCTGTGGTGGGATCTATTGTTGCTGGTGGGATCTAGTGTGGCCGGGATTGGATCTATTGTTGCTACCTGCAGGGGATCTATTTTACTTCTTTTTCTGTTATCATTAATTGCATACAAATTACTTAATTACTTACAAAATGATACTTGATTCTGTATTCTCTAAAAAGGGGCGGTATTGGGAGGTGGGTAGGGGGTGGAACCAAGGGACAGTACTCGAAGGTAGGTAGGGGGCGGAGACTCAAGGGGTGACTCAAAAGGGGGGAGTTCCTGCACATATTCTCTGAGAAAAAAAGCCCTGCGTAGCAGTATTCTAATAGAACACCGGTATAACCGGAAACATTTATAAGTGTGTTCTGAAGGCAGGGAAGGCTCCCTTACTGTCAGAACACCATATCACAGCAGGAGGTTTGAATGTGTGGACTGGGGAATCAGATCATTTTTTTTTTTCAACCCACTGGTTAAATGAAAAATAAAAAAAGTTATTAATGTACAGGCTGCCTAAAACTAAAAGGTTGGACATGCTCACTGAGACTTTACTGAACTACCCTAAGTGTTCACTATTGACACTCCAGCCTCAGGGCCAACCAGTGGTGTATTTTGGTTTTGTGCTGCCCTAGGCAAGACTAAAATTGGGCACCCCCTTCCGACTCCTATGTAAATTTGCCCCACTCCTTCCTTTTTATCAGATGTGACTCCCTCCAAAATTGAAGGACTCCAAGTCCCAGCATGAACCCCTGAGATCTCACGAGAGGGGGGGGTGAGAGGCGGTGGGAGAGAGAGAGGGGGGGTGGGTGAGGAAGGGAGGGAGAGAGAGGGGGAATGGGAGAGAGAGAGGGAGGGGGTGGGTGAGGGATGGGGATGAGACAGAGGGGGGAGGAAGAGAGAGAAAAGGGATGAGAGAGAGAGGGGGGTGAGAGAGAGAGAGGGGGGTGAGAGAGAGAGAGGGGGGGTGAGAGAGAGAGGGGGGATGAGAGAGAGAGAGGGGCTGAGAGAGAAAGGGGGGTGAGAGAGAGAGAGGGGGAATGAGAGAGAGAGAGGGGGATGAAAGGGAGAGAGAGGATGAGGGGGGGGGTGAGAGAAAGAGACAGAGAGGGGATGAGAGAGGGGGGTAAGAGAGAGGGGGGGTGGGGTAAGAGAGAGGGGGGGTGAGAGAGAGAGAAATAGAGGGGGTGAGAGAGAAAGAGAGGCGGTTAGAGAGAGGGGGGATGAGAGAGGAGGGGCTGAGAGAGAAAGAGAGAGGGGGTGAGAGAGAAAGAGAGAGAGAGAGAGGTGAGAGAGAAAGGAGGGGTGAGAGAGAGAGAGAGAGAGAGAGAGGAGGAGGGGGGGTGAGTGAGTGAGAGAGAGAGGAGGGGGTGAGAGAGAGAGAGGTGGGAGAGGCGGCTCTAGCAACCAGTGGCCAAAAGAGTCTCAGGTGGAGGGGGGAGGGGCGGCTTTTTTGCTGACCCCCTGCAAAGTGCTGCCCTAGGCCTGGGCCTTGTTGGCCTAGGCCAAAATACAGCACTGGGGCCAACCCCAACCATGCCTCTTGCAACAAATCCATGTACCATGTACATGTTTCCAGCCGGTACAGAAATCTGTTGCAAGAACTGACATTTGTCGTGCGGAGGTATGCAGAGTATCTATTGCACTGTTTATGAATTACAGAGACTGTTACTGAGCTAAAATACAGCCCATTATTTGTAATGTGCCCATACAGATGACATGTAAAGAAGCGCTGCACATTTATCAGTAAAAAAAAAAAAATATAAAAAAATATGCATTTTTGGTCAGTAATTTACGTCAAATACATGTGAATGCCTATTTGCATATTAAACAGAACAAGGACATGAAAACAGAACACATATACGTAAAAATACGTGCAAATACATAAAAAAAAAAACGCCTGAAATTACGTCTGAAAAAGTAGATGCTCAAACAGGAGTATCATGTGTAAGAGGCCTTATCATGTCAAAGAGGAAGACTGGAGCATACTATATTTCTGTCACATTAGCCATTATTTTTCTGTGCTTGAAGTGTGTTTGAAGATATAAAACATAGGGAAATGTGCATGCATTGCAGATCTGTATATTTTTTTGTGATGCCTTTACATATACTTTTATTTTTATTTTTTGGGGGTTTAGAAATGTAAAAAACATATATAAAACATATGTCTACTGTATATCAAATTAAATCATTCTTTTTACGTATAGAAAATCCTGTTTGTCTTCAGGTTCAGTTAAAGGAATTTTTGAAGAGAATATTTATTTATATTTATGAATATATATGTCTTTATCGTAAAGATCACCTTTCACTTAAAAATAATAAATGCACATCTATTTGCAGGGAAAAAAAATGCACATTTATTATTTAACCACTTTACCGCTGAGTACTGGAATAGTACTGCGGCAAAGTGGCACGATCCCGTCTGACGACGTAGACCTACGTCGCCAGACTCCTCCCCTGTAGGCGGCACTCGCGCGCCGCCGGAGGCGCGCTCCCGCTGTTTTCATTCACAGCGGGAGTCGGGCCAGGGGAGGAGCAGCGGCGGTCGCCGCTGCTCTGCCCCGATCGTCGGGGATCTAGTGTGGAGATCCGCCCGCCTGTGTAAACACAAGCGGGCGGATCTCCTCAGTGACAGGAAGTGACAGATCGGAGTGTTCAGCATAGCTGGACATCCGATCTGTCCGCAGCTCACACAGTCACCTCCCCCCCCACACGTCAGTAAGCACCAGGCATACATTAACCCCTCCCTCGCCAATAAAATTAACCCCTTCCCTGCCAGTGTCATTTTTACAGTAACAGTGCATATGTATAGCACTGATTACTGTAGTAATGTCACTGGTACCCCCAAAAGTGTCAAAAATGTCAGTCAAGGGTCCGATCTGTCCGCCGCAATGTCGCAGTCCCGCAAAAAAAAATCGCAGATCGCCGCCATTACTCGTTAAAAAAAAAAACACCAAAAATGACATAAATCTTTCCCTTTGTTAGTAAACGCAATAACTTTTGCGCAAACCAATCAAAATACACTTATTGCGATTTTTTTTTACCAAACATAGGTAGCAGAAAACAAATTGGCCAAAAATGTAAAAAAAAATTGGTTTTTACATCTTTTTTTGGGGGGAATTTCATATAAAAAAAATGTTAAAAATATTGTTATTTTTTCAAAATAAATGCTCTTTTTTTGTTTATAGCGCAAAAAGTAAAAATTGCACAGGTGATCAAATACCACCAAAAGAAAGCTCTGTTTGTAGGAAAAAAAGGATGTCGATTTCGTTTGGGTACGGCGTCGCACGACCGCGCAATTGTCAGCCGAATCGCAAAAAGTGGCCCAGACGTAAGACAGCAAAATGCTCCGGTGGTAAAGTGGTTAAAACAGGAGCCTGCAAAGTATTGCACTCGCGATTAGCAGATCGAAGGTGCAAAGTCAGGCTCCTGCACACACTGCCTACAGCTCTGTTGCCTGTACCTCTGTACGGGATGTTGCAGACAATTTGAATGAGCTATGGGCGTGCTGATCAGCGTTCTTACAGTTCATTCAAACTACAAGTCAGTACCAGTGCCATCTTAAGAGCATTGAAGGCCCCCGGGCAATGCAGTGCACTGGGGCCCTGCCTACACAATCACCCACGGGAATAAAAAATGCAAGTTATCACACACATGGACGGGAGCCAAACTCGACTGTCCTGTGTGTGCCTGTTCCTGTGGAGGCAGACAGGCATTCCTGCAGTTGTGGGCTTCCCCCCTCCATGGCCCAAGTGGCCTGACAGCAGTGGAGGGCCGACAGGTGCTTGCCACCTGCTAAGTTCGGCAGCAGGATGCACACGAGAGTCGAGACCAATGCTTGGCTGGGGCTGAGTCCCTGGGCAGGTGGGGCCCCCCCAGGCAAGTGGGGCCCCCGGGCAACTGCCCAGCGCGCCCATTCGGTAAGACAGCCCTGGTCAGTACACCGTGGTAGAGGATGGGTCTTGTAGTTTTTTTATTCACAGATTCCTGTGAATGAATGACGCAGCTGTGTGGTTGGAGCCCCACATAGCCACATTGTTTATACAATCTGACAGCGGGTGTGGGGAGAAGAACC
This sequence comes from Pelophylax lessonae, assembly GCF_965119305.1. Taxonomy (NCBI): domain Eukaryota; kingdom Metazoa; phylum Chordata; class Amphibia; order Anura; family Ranidae; genus Pelophylax; species Pelophylax lessonae. Next base: position 167,833,327 of record NC_138772.1, on the reverse strand, counting down.
CCGCCTGCTGTTACACTGATACACGGGGGGGGGGGGGGTGAGGGGGAGAGAAGCAGAACAAGAACATGTTACATTTTAAACTCTAAATAGGGGCATACTATATAAAATGTACTAAAAGCTAAACTTATCCTTTAGAGTGTATTTTCACCCTGGCAGTCAAATTAGAGAATCATCTGCTATATGTTTGTTATGTGTTCCTATCAGGGGCTGACTGGCAACTTTTGCCCAAGGGGGCAAGTACAAAACAGAGGCCCATGGTGCAGCACCTCGGCCCCCCTCCCACTCTCCCTCTTTCCGGCCTCCTCCTGACCCCCATTCCAGGCTGAAGCCCTCCTCCAGATACTCTCTACTCACAGGCAGGTTGCTGACCAGCAGGGGGTGCTTGGGGGGAGCTGGGACAGCTCGGTTGGGGCTCCAGTGAGGCATGAATCCAGCCTCTGCTCAGACACAGTTTACACCATCCATGCTGGGGGGGGGGGGGTAAGTCCTGCTCTCTGTCCTTTTCTTCAACCTGCACTCAATAGGTCAGCGGCAGGGACTTTTTACTTTTCTTCAACAGGAATCCTTTAGGCGTGTGTGTGGCAGAAGCAGTGCAGCCTTTTTACGGGGCATCAGAACAGCCTAGGGGCCAATTGCCCCCCTGCCCCCTAGCCCAGTCCTCCCCTGGTTCCCATTCACACAACATGACAAAAACTGACTAGAACTTTATGGGCAGCTTCTATTGCTTAGAATAGATGGTAGTGGACAATGTGATGGTAAGGGACAACAGTTTTTTAAAAAGCGCATTAACATACAATACAGAACCTAAACCTTGATCTTGTTAGGACGGACAGCTTACAAGTCTAGCTTACAACTAATGATAAAACCTGCCGGCACAGTGCAGGCAGGGTTAATCATGTTAAAGTGTTTGTTCATCCAGCATTTCATATTCCTGATATGTGTCTGCTGTGCCATGTACTTGTATGAAAAAGTATCCTGTTTTCTTTGTATTGCTTCCTCTATGTGAAATCCCTGGTGTTCCTGCCAGTCCCTCTGCTTTCCTGTTAAAAACGGAGCACACTAAGCGGGAGAACACACCATGATCAGTTCTCTAGCTGGCCTGGGAAATCAGCCTACTCTTCTCTAATGATCAGACATGTCCTGACCCCCCCCCCCCCACTACAAGCCTTTTACTGGGAAGATCATTGTGTTCTTGCCATTCCTCCCCAGCTCCTATGCAGCAGGGAACAGAAAGAATGTGATCACTTAGGCCCCCTTCTCACTGAGCACATCCGCTCGGCGCACTCCACTACCTCAGTGGGGATCGCTCCGTTGATCCCCGCTAAACCTATCAGAGTCAGAGTCCTCTATGGGGAAATCAGATGAAAATGGGCAGCATGTCATCCGATCCCATCCGATCTGACCCGCTGGACAGATGGCGGACGTATAGCCACCCGTCTGTTTTCAGTGGATCATGTCGGATTGGAGGCCAGACGGGTCCACCTCCCCATAGAGGAGAATGGATGGCCCGATCAGGTCTGCCTGGAAAATGGACAGGCGGACCTGATCGGTCCGATCGTGTGAAAGGGGCCTTATAAAAAATGGTAAAAGGGTATTTATAATGTTTTTTTTTATATCTATACACAAATGTTTGCCTTTCATTTCAATTTTAAACCGAATGGGTTGTTTCATAGAGTGATTGTTTAGAATCACTTTAAACATTACACCACAGCCTTCTCCTAAAAATGACAAAGCAGGGGAAAGCTAGGTTGGATTTTGAGCAAACAAGAAGCACTTGGTAAACAGTAAACAGCATTTTTTAATTTATGCTATGTTAAAGTGGATGTAAACCCGATTCATAAAATTTGACCTGGGCACATATAGCTGTAGTGTTTACTTATCTCTCTCAAAAGCCCTAAGTCCCATGTCTTTCTGCTGCTTTGTTCCTCTGTTATCAGCATGATAACTTCTGACAAGTTCTTCGACACAGGAGATAAAAGCAGTTGAAAATTTGTGTTGGGGAGGTTTCTAGAAATAGATTAGCAGAGAGCTGATCTATTCACAGTACAGCTCTGCAAGTTTCTTTCTTCCTCTGCCTATGTGGAGGGGGGGGGGGGGTGTGCCTTTCCTCCAATCAGCGGTCACACGTTGTATGCCAAGACTTTCCTCCCACTGCTGGAAGAGAAAGTAAAAATTCTAACACAATGTTCACTTTCTAAAGAATATAGAAAGCTGAAGACTGCGGATATACATGTAAAATTTATGTAGAGAGATTTCTCTCATCTCTGTGCATCAGCTGAGGCTGTTCACTTCACTGGGTATAGGAGAGGGTTTACATCCACTTTAATGGAAACATGTAACAAATATAAAGTAGGTCTTATCCTGATTTGACTGCAAGAGTGGAAATACACTTTAAAGTCTTTGTGACCCTTCAATTAAATGCAGGCCAGTTTGCATATAAATTGTTTTTTGCTGATTCAAGGTCATTCAAACAATAGAGCAAATAATTAGGGGTGTTAATATTTTGAGAAAATTCATAGGACTAATCCTGTATTTTGGATTAGTTCCAAAACTATTAATGCATTCTGCCCTGACAAATTCTCCTTGTAAGTTACGTTCTGGCACCAGCCTGACATTCCAGCAAATGAGATTCAATGTACGTTCTTAAAATTAGCACATACAGTCTTAGCCCAAGCTCTAAAATGTTCTTTACCTCCTGTAATTCTGAAACGAGTTTCAAATAATGGTTAGCTATATCTGATTCTTAATTGGCAGAAAACAGGCCGAGCAGAGACAGGATGATGACTTCTTCAAAGTGATTGGACGAGTAGATATAAATCAGGTATAAATCTCATGTACATATCTCATCAGATGAGACAAAGCAAGCCATAACATTTCAGAGGAGGGATTCTTCTTCAGCAGATGCCCCATTGCTCCCATGTAACATTAATTCTCACTTTTTATGAAATACTTTAGGTATAACAATTTCTCTGTTGGACTTTTATACACGACTTTTGAAGTGATATTGTGAGCTTTTAATGTCAAAACATTTTTATTGGGTTTTTGCAAATAAACCTAACAGGCAAAAGAACATATGGAAGAAAACAAAAGAGTAACACTAGCATGACAGTACAGTGTCAAACCAAATCATACATGTATATAATGTGCATACAAAAAAATCGATCTCTCATCTGTGGTCGGGGGAGCGTGTCAGAGGTGGCCCAGCTAACCAACATCAAGTAGACATAAACGTCCAGCATACCAGTGTGAGTGGTCTAATAAGCTCCAACTTCAAACTGTCGGGAAAAAAAAAACAAAAAAACAAAAACAAAAAAAAAACAACAAACAAAAAAATATATAAGCGGGGAGGGGGAGGGGGAGGGAAAGGTCACAGTGTTGCCAAGATTTAACAGGAAGTTCCAGATTGGAATTTGGCTGTCCAAGGTGCCCAAAGCAAGGAAGCAGGTTGATTTTTATTAATAGAAGAGGCGAACATAAGTTCATATTGAGCATGCACATGAATGGTTTGAACGTTCTCCTCAATCTTCGGAGGGTCAGGGCTTTTCCAATGTCTGAGAAGGACTAGACGGGACGCTAGTAGTATATGGGTGAGCAGTGGCCTAAGATGTCTGGGTATCTTATCTATGCCCAAGGAGCAAATTGCAAGAGAGGGAGTTAATCGGGAAGGGAGGCCAATGGTGTCACGGATAAGGGTGGAAACTTTCCCCCATTACCTCCGCAACTTCGGGCAATTCCATAACATATGATACAAAGAGCCAAATTCCCCACACCCCCTCCAACACAAAGGAGAGACATGCAGAGCAAATTTCGCTATCTGTTGGGGAGTAACGTACCATCGCAGATTAATCTTATGTGTCAGTTCCCACAAATTTGTAGATTTTGAGATTGCATATGGTCAAAGCTTTCCGCCACTCCAAGGCATAAAAGCTCTGTCCAAAGTCCCTTTCCCAGTGGAGATAAGGGGTGGTTTTAACAAATGTAGTTTTGTCTTGAAGGGCATTATAAAACAGAGAGATACCTTTCTCTCTGGGCGCCTGTGCTGTGAGATAGTGGGCTATGTGCCATGGGAGTGTCAGGCCGACGTCCGTTGAAGGAAGTGACTGACTTGCATATATCTAAAATATTCTTGGTCCAGGATAGCCAATTTAAGTTGTAATGACCTGAATGTCTTAACCGCTGGGCCCACTAATAGGTCCTGTACATCCGATATACCTCTAAGGGGCCATGTGGCCAGATCCAGGTCAGGGATAATTATCGGTAGACTGCGGATTGGCAATGGAAAGGGTTGATATTGTAAGCTTTTATTGGGCTCTACATTCATGATTTAAACAACCAAAGGTTCCTATGTGAAGAATACAATTGATGGATGGTATAAATTATATCTGTGCAGCTGTTTAAATTTGTATAATGAAAAAAAGTGCTTGATAAATCGAATATTTTTAGTCATAAACACATTTTTCTTTGTTGGGCGTTCAACTGCTGAAGTAGAGGTGACTATGTATGGAGTAATTTCCAAATATTAAGCAGTGCAAGCTTCCAGAACCACCTGGTTACAGGACAGAACCTGTTCTTCACTCACAGTCTCCTCTAAACCTGAAGAGGCAACCTGATAAAGAAACGGATCCAATGATGAAGGATGTGGCAGAGTTGTGGTTAGCTAAATTCCCTTGTCCTACATGCCTATGTTTCATTTTGCAAAAGGATGCACGATTCTTTCTAAGCAAACATAAACACAATTTTCATTGCAACAATGTAGTTATCATATCACCAGAGCAAAGACATTGTGGTTGATTTCCTAAAGGCAAATATGGTGTTCATTTTGCAAGAGAATTTTGCCAAAGCCTAGTGAATGAAGTGAAAGAAAAAGTAGGGTCAAAGCTATTTTGGCCTTACTTCTCCTGTAAGTCACAGGGGTGCACTTAGTTATGCACTCCTGTGACCCATATTCAGCCAACAGCAGATTATAGTCTACTGTCGGCCGACATCAAAGAGCTGGGCTAGGCTCCGGAGGGAGTCTGACTTTGTCAGGATCCAACCAGATGCCTTAGCGGCAGCTGGCTAAGCCTCTCAGCTTGTCACTGAGAACCTGAGCCAACTGCTCCCATCCCCTCCACAGCCAGACGCTCCAGTGAATTCAAGAAGGGCAGAGCAGAGAGCTGGTGACTGACAGTTACTAGCTCTTTGCTCACTGAAGACCGAGAACTGAGGGATTAGCCATCTTTAGTTCTTGGTGTTGCGATGGTGGGGGACAGATTCAGCATCACACCAGTATGTATGCTTGTTATTTTGAAATTTCACATTTCTCTTTGAAGCTATGCTGACGTCAATCATCCAATCATAAAGAACATAAAAAACTGTGTTTTATGTGTCTTGCATGTGATTGGGTATTCTTTGCAAAGTGAATTTTCACCACCTTAACCAAGCAAAGTAAAAATTTCCTTGCAAAGTAAACAGCCTATTTGCCTTTAGTAAATCAACCCCATTAACCAACTGTGACTGTGATATTTCTCATGTATGTATGCAGAAATATTAAATGTTGGTAAAATCTGAGATTATAATGTAAATCTCACAATAACGCGTAATACCTATAAAGAGATCTCTGCGCTTCAGGAGGTATCAGCTAAAAACGCTGAATAAAATAAAATGCACATCATAGGAACAGGCAATATTTATCATAATGTTAGTTATGGGCCAGTGCCTACAGATAATGGTTAGAGGGGAAAGGGACAACCCTTAAAATATACATATTATAACCAGAGTTGTATAAAGTACTTGAAACCCATACTTGAGTAAAAGTACAAGTGCTCGATCAAAAAGTGACTTGAGTAGAAGTGGAAGTGCTCGATCAAAAAGTGACTTGAGTAGAAGTGGAAGTGCTCAATCAAAAAGTGACTTGAGTAGAAGTACTAAAGTATTCAACATTTTTTGTACTTAAGCATTGCAAGTAGTTTTTTTTTTTTAATTTTGCTACTCAAGTACTGAAAGTAAAAGTACAAGTACTGCGTTATGTAGTTATTAAAGAAAGAAGTCAAAAGTTTGAACATCATATTGTTTTTTAATATTTCAAATGCAGCTTTTTATTTATACATACAGTAGCTTTTATTTTCATATGCGCTTATAATACACATGTGTTGAGCTTCATGAAACCTGCTATCTACTGTTCTGGCAGTGGTAATTTTTATAATTGTAACGAGTAACTATGCAGCACAAAAAAAAAATATTGGAGTAGAAGTATTGAAATCATTGAAAAAATGTAGTGAAGTAAAAGTGGAAGTAGGAGAAAAAAAATTCTACTCTAGGAAAGTACAGATACCGCCTTTCAGTACTTAAGTACAGTAGTGAAGTAGTTCTACTTAGTTACTATACATCTCTGATTATAACTTTATAAAATAAACATATAACTTTGTTTCCCACTTATATCCACGGCAGATCATTTGTGGTTAAGTTCAGCAAGATGACTGTGAGGGGTGCAGGGGATATTGGAGTTGGAGTTGGAAAGCTCTTTCTAGTTCAGGAAACATGAACACATCTCTTTGTTCTCTAATGAAAAGATAGCTGTACGTATGAAGCAGACACCATGCTTCCAATGAGTGCTTAGTAGAATGTTAAATTTAAATAATCAAGGGGCATTGCTTGTTCATAATCCAGATTACCTAGGAGAGCATGAGGTCTGCAGAGGAGAAACGGAACTGAGACCTTCACTGGTACAACATGAAAGAATCTCATGCAAAAGGAAATTCCAGGTTGAAATGAAAATGCTACTTAATTGCACTTTCAAAAGCAAGTCAATAATCATGCCAATACATAAAAATTAAAGCCGTTCTTGGTTTAGAAAATCTTGGTTTATATATACAATCTATGCTGTAGGCCACGATGACTTTTTTGGCCCCAATGTGATGCAGATTGCTGTTTTCTTACACAAAGGTGTAAAAAGCACGCAGGGCGTTAAAGCAAAAAATGGTCATCAGCTTCCTTATCTTCCAGTAATCAAGTTCTTCAATAGTGTGGTACTGATATACTGCACTTTCAAAAAAGCAGCAGTTATAAATAGGTCTTTAGTTACAAGTCCTCATTAGATAATAAGCAGCCCTCACACACCATGTTTGTCTTTGCGCTGCAACATGAGATAATGGACCTAGGCACCCCGTCTGCCAGCAATTCATTTCATGGGGCTCCAGCACTGTGGAGCAGATTTCTCATTCCACGCTCAGACATAATTTGGAAGTAAATAATAATGTTTTTCTTTTAACTAGATATACATCTCTGGGATGGTTTCTGTCTAATAAAAAAAAATTCCATTAATATTTGGCTAAATGAGTCAACAGAAGATCGAGATAATGAACATTTTGGCTCTGTGTCCTTCATTAAAGGAAATCTTTAGCTTTTAGCAGATTTGGTATCATTAATTCCAAAATTATGAATGAAGATGGATTGCTCATGTTATTATTTATTCATTGTAATACATCTATAGAAACTATAAGTTGATATTTTATAATATCGGATATGTGTTGCTTATGGTTCTTAAAACTTGCTGGAGTAAGGTTAATACCCTGTTTCCCTGAAAATAAGCCCTACCCTGAAAATAAAAACACAATAATTATTAATTTATGTGTATATATCTGTGTGTACTTTATCAATGTCTTTTTTTGTTTTGCATTTTAACACCCTATGTATGACATTCAACAGAATGTGTTATTTTCCATTTGAAAGTTTATCCTATAGAAGCTGTGCCCAAAAAAAGTAATGTGAAAGGTCAAGGACTAGTGTGAACAGTATTGCCCATAAGCTTCCAGTTCCTGACCTTTTCTCCAGAAGTGACGCACCATGTCTTTTTTCTCCATATGGTTAAGTCCATCTTGAAAAGGAAACAGACTTTGCTTCTTAATGTCACACCCACCCCTGATGACTTGTACTCTAATGAACTGATGGCTGATGGAAAGAATGACATCAGTAGACAGCAGGAAAGGTTGAGGAAGCACAGACTCAACGTATTAATGAAGTAGAAGCAATAAGTTCCTTGCCCTACAGGTCCAACAGGTGCAATTTCCAGAAGGTCTTCAGAAATATAATGAGCAGCACAAAACTGACACATGTCAAGGAAGTGCACTGCACATTCTCATGACAAAATGTCGATTTTTCAGGGTGCTGCTTAGGAGCAATAAACCTTACTAGAGATCTCCTATAAGACGGCAAATATAAGAACAGGTCTGCTTTGATACTACCATTACCTGAATTATTTATGGTCTAAATTAGATCATTTTGATCAAATTTGTCCTGTGTATAGAAAACAAACTACAGCTACAGGAAATATTAATGCATGGTGACTGCATCCGCATTACTTTTTCTAATATTTCTGCATGATCTCTCACAAGATTTAAACATTTGCAGAGTTTCTAAATTCACAGGTTTGTATGACTTGTCCATATGCCTGTAATGCCAAATATTTAAAAAATGTAAATTCCTATTCCCAGACATAAACCCGAATAAATGCCTTGATTGAAAAATGTATGTTCACTTTGTTCTAATAGTGTTTTCCCAACAAATAATACCAATTAGAAAATTAATATTTCTTGGTGTAGCTCCTTTCTCTAGTTAGGCTGGTAGATTAAATTTAGTATTTGGCTTCACTGTTGTGAGTGGAGCAGTGATTGATTGTTTTAGTCTGTTCAGGGTTTCCTGAGCTGGGGGTTTGATTCCTCCCTCCTGCCTCTGAAAGAAGCTTCCAGAGTATAGAGCAGGGGGATTCAAATGACCAGTGTGAATATTTATCATGCCCCAACAAATTCCAGGAAGGAGATGTCTAGAATGTTGTTTCCAGTGTCATTCTTAATGCATGCTGACAGTCAAAAATGCCTCCTCTGTAGTTCCATCTCCTGTGAGGTCAGAGGGAGGTGCCGGGAGTAGTGTAGAGATCGGGAGGTGAAGGAGGGGACTTCCAATGGCGGCGCTGATGACAGACTGCGGGAAGGAGCACGGAGCTCAAGCACATTTCTGGATAAGGAGGTGAGATCCAATAATGAATTTGAGTAAGGTAGCAATGTGTGTGTGTGGGGGGGTGCAAGAAAGTCAGAGCAATGTGTGTATAAGGCAGCAGTGTGATCCAGGGAGAGAGGGGCAGAGAGCCAGAGCATTGTGTGTATAAGGCAGCAATGTGATCCAGGGGGAGAGGGGCAGAGAGCCAGAGCATTGTGTGTATAAGGCAGCAGTGCGATCCAGGGGGAGAGGGGCAGAGAGTCGTAGTATTGTGTGTATAAGGCAGCAATGTGATCCAGGGGGAGAGGGGCAGAGAGCCAGAGCATTGTGTGTATAAGGCAGCAGTGCGATCCAGGGGGAGAGGGGCAGAGAGTCGTAGTATTGTGTGTATAAGGCAGCAATGTGATCCAGGGGGAGAGGGGCAGAGAGCCAGAGCTTGTGTGTATAAGGCATGTAAAATTCATGTTAGTGGTCCGCGGGATTCAAAATTGTGACTTTAGTGGTTTGTGAGGTCCGAAAGGTTGGCAATCACTGGTCTATACCATGAGTAACCAAAAAATTATAACCGCGCTGATGTGAAAATATAAATGTAAAGCTGCATCTTCCAGTGTGATAACACCAAATAAATCAAATAAACAAAACAAGCTGCGCTAAGTCAATGAGATCAAAGGTGATGAACAAACCACGTTCAATAAATAAACTTAATAATTTCAGTAATAGCACTGAAATTAGACAGTGATAAGTGTGTATTAATTGGACCAGTGAACACTAAATGAATAAATAAATGAATTTGTGCTGAGATAACAGTATATACAGTATATAAAGTCCAAAAAGTCCCAAGATCTGTTGAAAAGTGAATCCAAAATAATACATCGCAATGTGCTGTATCCACCATTAGTAAGTAATCCTGCTTACCAGATGATGATAATAATAAGCCTGTAATCTGTGGCGTCTCCCAGAACAGATATCCAGTTGGAGTCAGCCCAAAATTAAGCTCTTGAACCACAAACACTGATACTTGGAAGGCAATGTTGTTACCAGATTCACCATTGAAGACACCCGGGGCCAGCCCTTAATGACCACCATACACCACCGCCTGAGTTGGTGTAATCTCACGTTTGGGTTTAAATCCAGCTTCGATTTCCACTGTGTATCCCTGGGTGATCTCCTGCCAGCCCACAAATCGGAGGAGATCACCCAGGGGTACACAGTGGAAATCGAAGCTGGATTTAAACCCAAACGCGAGATTACACCAACTCAGGCGGTGGTGTATGGTGGTCATTAACGGCTGGCCCCGGGTGTCTTCAATGGTGAATCTGGTAACATTATTGCCTTCCAAGTATCAGTGTTCATGGTTCAAGAGCTTAATTTTGGGCGACTACAACTGGGTATCTGTTCTGGGAGACGCCACAGATTACAGGGTTATTATTATCATCATCTGGTAAGCAGGATCACTTACTGGTGGTGGATACAGCACATTGCGGTGTATTATTTTGGATTCACTTTTCAATAGATCTTGGGACTTTTTGGACTTTATATATATATATATATATATATATATATACTGTTATCTCAGCACAAATTAATTTATTTATTCAGTGTTCACTGGTCCAATTAATGTACACTTATCACTGTCTAATTTCAGTACTATTACTGCAGTTATTAAAGAGGAAGTAAACCCTCCTCAGGAAGTTGTACCTATAGGTAAGCCTATGATAAGGCTTACCTATAGGTACTGTAAATATCTCCTAAACATGTACGGTTTAGGAGATATTTACCTTTAATGCAGCCAGTGACGTCACTGGCGCATGCGCTCTGAAGGAACGGCTGATCGTGCCGTTCCTTCAGAGCCCCGTGCCGTGACCGTCGGCTCCCGCGCGCGTGCGCGGGAGTGACGTCACCGCGGCTCCGGCCAATCAGATGGCCGGATGCCGCGATCCCGGAAGACGGGCGACTGAACATGTCGCTCGTCATACAGGTAAGAGAGCGGCACGGCGGGGGCTCGTTCTAAGGTAAGTATTTCATAATGAGCTAGTATGCGATGCATACTAGCTCATTATGTCTTTCTCTTGCAGGTTGTAAGAAAAAAAAAATTTTTTTGAACGGGTGTACAACCTCTTTAAGTTTATTCATTTAACATGGTTTGTTCATCACCTTTGATCTCATTCACTTAGCGCAGCTTGTTTTTTTTTATTATTCTATACCATGAGTATCTATTATAATTATTGTACCAAAGACTGCTTCTAGCACCTGACTACAGGCCTTTTTGCATGTTTGCCAATGTGGATTCTGATTATCCAACAGATTAAAATAATATACTGTTAAAACACATAAGCTTTTCGAACATAACCTCTTATATCTTTCCTTTCTGGCACAGGCTAGTGCAAATGCTGCTTTGTGTACAGTCATCCTGTCTGTAGTCTGCACTGACCTGCAGTCTCTGCCCTGTACATTGTAGAGATCAGCATGACTAGGCCTAAGGAAATATTAGATGATAAGGAACTCACAAGATGTGCACTTTGCTTTCCACAGCCTTTCCCCACCAGTAATCTGCAGCTAAGAACTGTTGCTTTCTCTGTTGTTATAGTGATCTGTGCTTCAGTGATTCAATTCCCCTTTCCCCATGCTGAGTCAGACCAATAGATCTACAATCAGCAGGGAGCATGAACTTTGATGATTGCAGAGCTATTGGTCTGACTCTGCAGGAAGCATACTGGGCCTGCAGCAAGGTCACTTTTTCGTCCAGTCTATTTCTCTTTGTTCATAATCTAGTGAACTGTGATCCACTTTCGTTTCCCTGTTTCCAATGCAGGAAAACTATTCCCAAACCTTTAGTAGACTAATTTCTGCTTGTCATATATAGAAAAAGCATGATCAATATGTAATTACTAAAAATCTTGATTCAAAAAGTAGTGCATTAAGCCTGAAAAAAGACTATACAAAGTACAGACTGGAGAAAACAAATCGACCCACCCAACATTGGTGTTGTTAGCGCCAGGCAGGCACCCGGAGCATGTGCCCCACATCTTTTTTGTGGTGTTCTGATGCTGCAAGCTCCAGACATTTAATTCCAGATTTGGTGCTGCAGTACCACTTCTGCTTTAAAGGAAAATGGGTTGATTGGGACTTTACATATTCCACTGATTGTCACCATATACTATATCAGACTAGTAATAGATACTGTATATAAAAACTTTTTTCTATTTTATTTAGTGCAAATACAAAATATTACAACCCCATCAATAATGTAATGTAATGTAAAACTGATACGTCGCACAACAGCAATGTGTATCCTTAAGAGAAGGTCTATGTGTTTCTTGGATATCCCGCTTTTTCAGGACCCATAATGATTTACACGTTCAAGAATTTTATTCACACATAAAAACATTTCTACAAAAAATAGAGAAATAATAGAGAAATAATCATAATAGGCAAACATTGAACAATCATAAAGTACAGATCATATGAGCATTCATATTGTCCACTCCTTATGTATAACAAGAGAAATCTTACCCTTAGAAAAGCTATGGAGGAACTAAATGGGATAAATTTATGGATTCAGTTGAGAAATCCTATAAAACAAGTACCCAAACGCATATTGGCATGGAGGTGTTTTTCCAGCAACTCACCAGACTAATGGAGAAAAAGTCTACCATTAGCTGGCATATAAGATACTTTGATTTATACTTAAAAGAAAAAATCAACCCCATTGGTCTCCGCATTCAAGTGTTCCCTGCATTCGAGATACAGGATGAAGTGTTTAGGGGACAGTGGGAAGCGAGCCTTACTGAATGCACGGCTAACCTAATGGGACTGTTAAGAGCTAGGCAGACTTTGGAGGTCGCCGATCTGGATAAAGAAATAGATAAGTTACGTAGTGCCAATGAAGAAATCTCACAACATCCAGATTTTGTTAAAAGGGAAGAGACCTTGATGCAACATCTGGAGCGATTCAATAGAGATATCTTGGAGAAGAAAGACACCAAATTTATTAAGGACAAACTTGCCTTTTCCGGGGGGGTATGCCTACCGCTGGCAGCGGGGTCGCGGCCAGAGGAGGGGCAGACCCGCATGGCGCCAGAATTGGAAAACGGACCTGTCAAGATCCAAATCGGAGTTCTCCTTGGTGTCTTCTGTTTCCTCGCAACGCTCTCCATCCAGACGACAGAAAGGAGTGGGGGGGACGGGCACGGCAGGCAATAGAGGCCGGGGCAGGAAGAGGGGGAACAGTGGGGGCCACGACACTCTAGTGAACGAAAACAAGAAACGGGGGATATCAGGACAGGGTCAAGGTACTACAAAGGGGAAACAATCAGGAAATGAAATTGATCAGACCCCTAGGGGTGAGAATAATTTATCTATGTTTAAAGGGAACCAGAATAACGCTGGTAGAACTCAGCGGGAATTAGGAGCGGTCCCCAAAATATTATCTCACAATCCTAGTGAGGCACCCCTCATCCCTGAAACAATCCCTTTAGGAGCCGTGGGGCCCAGCCCAGGAGCAGAGACAGACAAGAAATCAGGGACACTGGATGCCTATATGATAAGACAACAGGGAAGTCTAGCTCCCTTGATATAATCAATCTATCCTATCAATTGAGCGATTGTGAATGTGAAGTTCTTAGGCTAGGCCTGAGCTTCTGTCCGGCACGTGGCTTGAATAAATTTGATCTGGTCAAGGATTTGCACCTCTTCGCCAGAAATTTGACATTTAAATATCTATATGATAAAGAACGCACTAAATGTTCCAGAGGGGATGAAGATCCCTATAAGGACTTAAAAGTGTATGACTTTAAGACGTTGAAAATTTTAATGCAGCTATGGGAGGAAAGTGAACAGGAGGATTTAACCTCTGAGCAGGATTCTTCCTCAGATGAGGATGAATTGGCTCCTTGTACCAGACCATCTTCATTCAAGCCACGATCCAAGAAGTTTCCAGGCTTACAAACCTGCCCTGCCATCTGGGCATTTGTAAAACAAACGATGAGAGATATCGAGGGTCTCTCAGCAGACTTGCCCTTCCAGTCTAATCTTACAAGATCACAAAGGGAGGCTTTGCGTAATTTGACTACCAACACAGACATTGTCGTGAAGCCCTCCGACAAGGGGGGCAATGTCGTCGTGATGGATAGCTCCCAGTATGAGAGGATGTGCGAGAGAATATTGTCCAACTCCGACTGGTATTCAGTTATATCCTCGGAGTTGGCCAATACTCTCTCAGCCAGATATAATACCCTGATTTTGAATGCGTATCAACAGAATATTATCAATCATGATGTATACCTTTTTCTCAGGACGGATTGGCCCAATACACCTACCTTCTATGCGCTCCCCAAGGTTCACAAGAACCTTGGGGATCCGCCAGGGCGCCCCATCGTATAGGGTGTAAGTTCACAGACTGAGCATGCAAGCCAGTTTGTGGATAGTCACCTGAGGCCTCTTGTTGAAGTTTTGCCTTCGTATCTGAAGGATACATTGGATCTCCTTCGGGCAGTGGAGGGGATGCTAGTCCCGACGAATGCATTGTTGGTAGCAATAGATATTGAGGCCCTCTATTCGAGTATCCCTCATGGGAAGGGTATTGAAGTGGTGTCCTCATTTCTATATGAACAGGATGAATCCCTATGGCCAACGATTGACTTTGTGGTTGTGTTATTGGACCATATACTTCGGTCAAATATTTTTACCTTCAAGGGTACCACCTACCTCCAGGTACAGGGCGTGGCGATGGGGACTTCGTGTGCCCCATCATACGCGACCCTGTACCTGGGGTGGTGGTAAAGGTCCATTTTCCATGATGACGCCTTGTCCATATACCTGCGCCATATCTTATTATGGCGCAGGTATATAGACGACGTGTTCGTCATTTGGACTGGGAGAACCCAGGAGTTACAGGAATTTATGAAGGTCTTATCGGTAAACTCCTTTAACCTTAAGTTCACGATGGAATACAATGTGGAGAGTATTCCATTCCTCAATACTCGTTTATTCTTGGATCAGGATCGGATACTTAGAACCACGTTGTACCGCAAGGAGACCTCGGGAAATACTATCCTGCATTTCAACAGCAGTCACCCCAGATCCCTAGTTAGAAGTATCCCCTATGGTCAGTAGCTTCGCTTGCGCAGAAATTGCGCAAGGGAGTCAGACTTCGAACTGGAGGCCAAAGCATTGAGGGATAGGTTAAAATCAAGAGGGTATAGTAAAAATGTCCTGCGGAAGGCATACAATAAGGCTAAATTAAAATCTAGGGACGAACTGATTTTCAACTTTAATAAGGGAAAGAAGACTACCAATGAAGGGACAACGAAGTTGGTCACTACCTACCACAGTCATCATACTGCAATAAGATCTATTATTTCACAGAACTGGCACTTCCTGACGGAGGACAAAACTGTCTCGAAATATGTACGGCATTACCCTGAGATAGTATATAGGAAGTCAGACAAGTAATATATACTGTATATAAAAACATTTTTCTATTTTATTTAGTGCAAATACAAAATATTACAACCCCATCAATAATGTAATGTAATGTAAAACTGGTACGTCGCACAACAGCAATGTGTATCCTTAAGAGAAAAGCTAGGGGAAGACCACGTGTTGTGCAAGAGAGATTACTGGTTCACTATGCCTGCCGGGCCAAGGAAGGGTTATCCCCGGGTATTCAGTATATCATAGGCAGAGATGTATAGTAACGAAGTAGAACTACTTAAGTACTGTACTTAAGTACCGAAATGCGGTATCTGTACTTTCCTAGAGTATATTTTTTTTCTCCTACTTCTACTTTTACTTCACTACATTTTTTCGATGATTTCGATACTTCTACTCAAGTATTTTTTTTTTGTGCTGCATAGTTACTCGTTACTTTTAAAAAAAT
Source organism: Pelophylax lessonae (assembly GCF_965119305.1). Classification (NCBI taxonomy): domain Eukaryota; kingdom Metazoa; phylum Chordata; class Amphibia; order Anura; family Ranidae; genus Pelophylax; species Pelophylax lessonae. The sequence goes on along the minus strand of NC_138772.1, from coordinate 167,817,474 downwards.
TACCACTGCCAGAACAGTAGATGGCAGGTTGCATAAAGCTCAAAAAAATGTGTATAATGTCATTTGTAAATCAGCGCATACGAAAATAAAGGCTGTGTATAATAAAAGCTGCTATACCAAATCTTTCCAATAAAAAGAAAATATGAAACAAACAAATAAATGATGCTACAGCGCTTAAAGTGCATCAAGAAACTACTAACAAACACAGGTTAATCATTTGAATAAATCATTTGAAATAATAAAAAACAATATGATGTTCAAACTTTTGACTTCTTTCTTTAATAACTACATAACACAGTACTTGTACTTCTACTTTCAGTACTTGAGTAGAAATTTTTTTTCAAAACTACTGGTACTTTTTACTTTTAGTACTTAAGTAGCAAATTTTTTGAAAAAACTACTTGCAATACTTAAGTAAAAAAAATGTTGAATACTTTAGTACTTCTACTTAAGTAACTTTTTCTGCGAGCACTTCCACTTCTACTTAAGTAACTTTTTGATCGAGCACTTGTACTTTTACTCAAGTAGAAATTTTGAGTACTTTATACAAGTCTGATCATAGGTATACCTAAGCTGTTAAAAACAGCTAAAAAAAACTAAAAATCAAATCTATATATAAGAGTATCCAGATAAATCCCTTTAAACTAAGCTAGGGAACTGAGAAATAGCTCTAGTAAGGCTCACCAAGATTGGGCATTTCATAACATAAAATGAAATATTGGTTACTTATATGCTGGAAGCTATTGATATCAGTGTACCCAAATAGAAAGGGGCAATAAGGACATCAGTGAGAGATCATCCACTATGTCATAACCGCTTGATGGTCACCTAAGATACAATAAAGGAATAACAAATCTAAATGACTGCATGTTATGCTACAATACAGCCCCTAGAGTCCCAAAGTCAATACCTCTATGAACGACAGAATATCCTTCACCTTGAAAAGGACAGCCAGCAGTCTGGACTTGCAGCACCAGGCAGCAAATAAAATAGAAAAATGTTTTTATAAACAATATATATTACTTGTTAGGAATAGTATATGGTGACAATCAGTGGTATATTTAAGGTTCCAATAAACCCCTTACTCCTTTGTTAAATATGTCAGGATGATACCCTGAGTCACCCTAATTATTATTTTACCTACATATACCCCATCCCACACATACTCTTTCAAAAAAAATTTCTTCTGTAAGACCTCAGATACAGCAGCAGATCAGAGCGGAGGAAGGGGCTCCCCTAAACTCCTTTCTTTGCTCTAATCACATGGCCCAACTTTCCCCTCACTCCTAACTGGCACTGTATATGAAGTCTGGTGACTGGATTTCAGGGAGGGGGAGAGCTCTGAACTGAACAGGGAATTTGGTCTTGAGGGGGGACAACTCTGTACTGGGGGATTTGGGCTGGGACAGTGAGAGCTATATCTTGGGAGTGATTTGTTTGGAAGGTGGATCATTTTTGGCTGTACACTTGCCTGTGTGTCACTTACTCTTAACCTATGCACTCCTTGTCTTATCCACTCCTGAGCCCTGCACCCTGTGTTTTATACTTTCCTGGCAGTGACAGGACATGCAGTGCGTAACACACTTCTGACCCTTGCACTTTATGTGTTTTTTATTCCTGACTCTTGCTCTTTGTTTGTAATGCACTACTGACCCATGAAAACTGCGTGTTATGCACTCCTGGGCCCTGCACTATGTGGGCTACACACTCCTTAACCCTCCACACCTTGTGTTTTACACTACTGAGTCTTGCATTTTGCATGTTACGCAATCCTGAACCCTGTACTGTATAAGTATACTATGTTGCAAATTTTATTATTCTCTCTGATCACCACACTATTACTGCATATATATATATATATATATATATACTATATATATATATATATATATATATATTTATATATATATATATATTCTATTCCCAAACATTGCACTGTAAGTTTTTTTTTGGGTAACCTAGATGGACTTGTGTCTTTTTCCAACCTGACAAACTATGTAACTATGTAGGTACATTTTATTCTCCTAACCCCTGCACTCTTTATGCTATATTACTTCTGACTCTGGCTAGTGGGGTTAAATCAATGTATTTTTTCGACTGCAGTTTTGCCAAATTTTGTAATGGCTAGTGGGGTCAAATCGATGTTTGTTTTTCGACTGCAGTTAGTGGGATGGAGAATTTTTCTTGAAGAAACACATTTTTAGTGTATGTGTTTTTTCTTCGGGAAGGTCCAATCATTCAAAAATCAAATGTTGAAAGAAAACAAATTTATGAAGTTCTCTCCAACAACATCAATTAATCGCATGTATTGAGACTTTTTGTATAAACATTAAATAAAAAATGTACAGGTGTATGGCAAGCTTAACCACCTAGGCGGTAATCCCGAGCGTGACTCGGGGTGGATTTTTCATTGCAGGAGCGGTAACCCCCGAGTCACGCTCGGGGTGGATTGCAGAGAGCGCAGCGGTGTTCTCTTACCTTATCCTGGCGATCCAGCGATGATCTCTCATTGCTGAGATCGCCAGCCGAGAGTCCCGCCGCTCCTCCGTCGGTCTGATCACTTCCTAGTTCCGTTCCCTGCAGCAGCAATGCTGCATGGGAGCGGAACTAGAGAGGGAAATTAAAAAAAAAAAAAAAAAAAAAAAAACGTTGCACAAAACACAAAACACATTTTATATTATATATATATATGCATATACAGTAAAACCTTGGTTTGAGAGTAACTTGGTTTGAGAGCGCTTTGCAAGACAAGCAAATTTTTTAAATTAATTTTGACTTGATATACAAGCGATGTCTTGATATACAAGTAGCGTCATGTATAAAAAAAAAAAAAAAAGGAGCCTCTAAGTGTAGCAATATGGTTACATTTAATGAAGGTTCAATATTTAGCAACTCACATGGTTGATGATTAAAACAGGCACATCTAAGTATGCAGGCATCCGGGGTAAAGCTGTCCACATAGACCATCCTCTGCACAGCCATCTTCATCATCCCTTCCCCGCTGCACTCCACGAGTGATTCAAAGCCTCACTTTCAGATCACTCTACTGCAGGCTATTCTTCCCGGTCATGATTGCAGACTGACAGTGGTGAGAGCCGGTGGTTCAGAAGATGGTCTATGTGGACAGCTTTACCCCAGATGCCTGCATAATTAGGTGTGCCTATTTTAATCATCAACCATGTGAGTTGCTAAATGTTGAACCTTCATTAAATGTAACCATATTGCTACACTTAGAGGCTCCTCTCATCTCTCTTATATTCTGCAGCTCTGCTAGATTTTGCTTCTAATCCCCTTGGGAAGGCTACATATTGTGGATGGACATTGTATGGTTACACAACCTATCACATTGCTATAATCTTTGTATATAGACTATAAACTGAAGGACTTGTGGAACGAATCATCTGAGTTTCCATTATTTCTTATGGGGAAATTTGCTTTGATATAAGAGTGCTTTGGATTACAAGCATGTTTCCAGAACGAATTATGCTCGCAATCCAAGGTTTTACTGTATATATGTGTGTATATATATATATATATATATATATGCACACACACACATATATATATATAAAATTATATTATTGATTCAATTATAATTCACGCGTTATATATTATATATATATATATATATATATATATATATATATATATATATATATATATATGTGTGTGTATATATATATATATATATATATATATACACACACACACACATATATCTATATATAATATATAATGCATGAATTATAATCTAATCAATAATATACTTTTATTATATATATATTATATATTAAATAATAAAATAATATTATTGATTCGATTATAATTCACGCGTTTGTGTTTCAAATTTATCACATCTGGGATGTTTACTAGACTCTTGTTTTGGTCAGGTTTAAGTCAGTAATTACTAAGAATTGTAGGCCTATAATACATAACGCCAAATTTCCATGAAAACAATTGTACCGCTTTTGGTATGTAATTCCTGACATAATCATACTGCCAGGGAGGTTAAAGTGATTGTACGGCAGAAGTTTTTTTTTAATCTTAATACATTCTATGCATTAGGATAAAAAGCCTTCTTTGTGCAGCAGTCCCCATCAGCCCCCTAATACTAACCTAAGGTCCATCTAGATCCAGCAATGTTGCAGGAGTGTCTCGACTGCCCAGGACTCCCCTTCTCATTGGCTGAGACAGCAGCGTGGCACCATTGGCTCATGCTGTTGTCAATCAAAGTCTGTCAGCCAATGAGGAGAGAAAGGGGGCGGGGCGGGCCAGGCCACAGCTCTGTGTCTGAATGGACACAGGGAGCTGTGGCTCGGCTTGGGTGCCCCATAGCAAGCTGCTTGCTGTGGGGGCACTCAATAGGAGGGAGGAGCCAGAAGCACTGAAGAGGGACCCGAGAAGAGGAGTATCCGGGCCACTCTGGGCAAAACCAACTGCACAGAGGAGGTAAGTATAACATGGTTGTTAATTTTAACTAAAACTAAATGAGACCTTACAATCACTTTGTTATAGACTTTTTTAATGAAATTCTTATTTAAGGCTGAGAAGTGTGTAGCGTACCGTATGTAATGTTCTTCCATGTAATAGAAAAAAATAAAAATTAAACGGTTGTGCTGAGGTTTGTATGTGCATGTTCAGATACTTGCTTCTAGAGCAGTAATTGTGTGGGTACAAGGACTGAGGAATATGTGAGCCCTGTATACATCAAGTAGGCAGGTTTTATTTAAAGCTCAACTCTAGAAAACTACAACATATAAAATTATCCTTTGCAGTGGGTGTTGCCAGCATTGCAAGGGTTAATTGCTAGGGAAAACTGAAGAGCAGATTTACTTCCTGCTGCTAGACTGGTCCCTGCAGAGTCTTCTCCTGAGCACTCCACTAGTCTAAAGTCCTGACGTCATCAAGGCCAATGCAATGCAGGGCTATCGACATGAGGATGTCAACAGTGCCATTTGCTTGAGGAGTACAGGATCAGGTAAGTGAAGACTCTTCTCTCCTCCGAACAAATGACCAGTTAACCTTTGCAGTGCGTGCAGCCCCACTGCAAAGGATAATTTTATAGTTTTCCAGAGGTAGGCTTTAACCATTCTCCTTTAAGCCCACTATTAGCATATATTAGTCCACACCCTTTGATGCAGCTTGTGCCCAAGGGTGCCCCAGGTCTTTTACAATGCAATGGCCCTGCAGTCTAATATGAAGAGCCCTGTGAAATCTGATTTCAATACATTACACAGTATAGCATTGAGATTAAAGTGTTACTAAATCTACAACAGTAAAATGAGTCTTTATATGCAGTAAAGCATGCTTGTTATACTCACTGTGGAACCTAAGGGGTTAATCCTCTGCATTGTGTAAAAAGGCTGTTTGATCCTGTCTTCTCTGATCCTCCCCCCTCTTCAACAGTCCCTAAACCATTACCTGATAGAACAGAACCTTGTTGTCAAGCTGCACATGCTCAGTTTGGTGTGTATTGCTAGAGTTTTTATTTTTTTGGGAGAGTGCATGTGATCAGCACAGGGCCAATCAGCACTGTCCAGACAGAGGGTCAGGGGTCCTACAGTCTCATAGGACAATCAGGGGAGAATGAAAACACCCCCTACAAGCTTTAACCAGATGCTGATAGAAGTCACAAGACTTCTATATACTGCTCATGAGAAAAGGTATTTAGCAGTTTATAATGAAAAATGAAAAAAGTGCGCTGGATCAAAATTAAATAATAAAGCTGCAAACCTTAGATCCAATGGGAAAATAATGATATAGATAAAAAAGCGGGTGCGCTAAACTAATATGTGTAGATCAAACAAATGATGTGAACCACTGGTGTAATGTCAAAAATTTGATCACCATTTTATCTATATTTAGCAGTTTATATTTACTAAAACTGTTGCATTTCCATGTTCTGTGTATTGTGGGAGGCCAGATATAGTGAATGCAGGGTCCTGGGTTTGGTAACACTTTCACCACTTGACCTCCGGAAGATTTACCTCCCTTCGTAACCAGGTCATTTTTTGTGGTAGGGCTCTGCATTCGTTTAACTGACAATTGTGCGGTCGTTCAAAGCCGTACCCAAACAAAATGTATGCCATTTTTTCCCCCACAAATAGAGCTTTCTTTTGGTGGTATTTGATCTCCTCTGCATTTTTTTTTTTGTGCTATAAACAAAAAAAAGACAAGCAATTAAGAAAAAAAAAGCTATATTTTTTACTTTCTGCTATAAAACATATCCAATAAAAAAAATTGAAAAAATTAAATTTCTTCATTAATTTAGGTCAAAATGTCTTTTGCTACATATTTTTGATAAAAAATCAAAATAAGCGTATCTGGATTGGTTTCCACAAAAGTTAAAGTGTCTACAAACTATGGGATATTTATTTATTTTTTACTAGTAATGGTGGCGATCAGCCACTTATAGTGGGATTGCGATATTGCGATGAACAGATCAGACCCTAATTGACACTTATGACACTTGTTGGGGGCCAGTGACACTAATACAGTGATCAGTGCTAAAAATTTAGCACTGTCAATGTACTAATGACACTGGCTAGGAAGGGGTTAACATCAGCAGCGATCAAGGCATTGATCAGTGCCCCTGCTTTGCAGGAACACAGGATCCATGCCTTCTGTACTGATAAAATGGCGATCTTCCTTGTTTACATAGGCAGATCGTGGTTCTCCCTCTGTACCGAAGCATCGGTGGGTGCTGGCAAACATCGAGTTGCCATACTCGCCGATCCGCCCCAAACCCTGAAGTGTAGGATCACATACTAGGTACATGATCCTGTGCAGCAGGGCCACCTTGCCACCGTATATGTAAGTTTTACAGTTGGCAATTGGTTAATGTTAACAGACCATAGCAGCATTTGTAAAATATAATTTCTTGATTGATTTCCTTTATTGTTTGGAATTGCTATCTGGTGCGTCATGTATTTAATAATTATCTTGTCCTCTTACATTGGGAAGGATAGGTAATGAATAAATAAAGCACATCCCCTAAGACACGCTTGAAGTAAATAGGGCATAGCTAACATGTGTGGCTGTAATTATCCCAAACTGACATGGAGGACTTTAAAACAAGAAAGGATAGGGATACCTATAAAAATATACATTTTATTGAAACACAGAATACCAAAATAAATGCTTGAGGTTCCCCGCTCAGGCTGTCAAGGTCTGATGAGTTGGATGCTGCTGACTAGTGAGTGTGTAGGCTGAAGAGATGTCCATCCAGACTCAAAGCATGCTGCAGAAATAGAAAGAGATAACCCAGCTGCTGCACACCTTGCCAAGCCCTGGTGGTTAGCAGGTAAAAGGACCCTCAGCTCGAATCATCCAGACCACACCCCAACATGTTTCACCCCAGCCCTGGGGCTTAATCATGGAGATGAGGGAATGTTGGTGGCAGGGGCTTTTACCTGCTAATCACTTGAGCCGGGCGAGGTGTGCGGTGGCGGGGCGTTCTTTTCCTATTTTTGAAACAGAATACCAACATTTTATGAGTAGAACCCCCTGACCTAAATGAGTAGGTAGAATGGAAATAGGTAGTGGATGGAGACTGTGCAAAAAATATATAGAGAAAATGGTCCCAGGAGTGAGGAAGAGGAGTTTGTGCCTCGTCAAAATGTCAAAATTTACCCCTCAAGACCCGTGAGTTCCGCTCTTTTGAAATATATATATACTATATTACCAAAAGTATTGGGACACCTGCCTTTACACACACACAAACTTTAATGGCATCCCAGTCTTAGTCCATAGCGTTCAATTTTGAGTTGGCCCACCCTTTGCAGCTATAACTGCTTCAACTCTTCTGGGAAGGCTGTCCACAAGATTTAGGCGTGTGTCTATCGGATTGTTTGACCATTCTTCCAGAAGCGCATTCGTGTAGTCAGGCACTGATGTTGTGCGAGAAGACCTGGCTTGCAGTCTCTCCTCTAATTTTTCCCAAAGGTGTTCTATTGAGTTGAAGTCAGGCTTGTGTGCAGGCCAGTCAATTTCCTCCAACCCAAACTCGCTCATCCATGTCTTTATGGACCTTGCTTTGTGCACTGGTCTAAATCATTTGGTGGAGGGGGATTATGGTGTGGGGTTGTTTTTCAGGGGTTGGGCTTGGCCCCTTAGTTCCAGTGAAGGGAACTCTTAAGGCATCAGCATACCAAGTCTTTTTGGACAATTTCATGCTCCCAACTTTGTGGGAACCGTTTGTGGATGACCCCTTCCTGTTTTAACAAGACTGTGCACCAGTGCACAATGCAAGGTCCATAAATACATGGATGAGTTTGGGATGGAGGAACTTGACTGGATTGCACAGTCCTGACCTCAACCCAAAAAAAAACACCTTTGGGATTAATTAGAGCGGAGACTGCGGGCCAGACCTTCTCCAACATCAGTGCCTGACCTTACAAATGTGCTTCTGGAAGAATGGTCAAGCATTTCCATAGACACACTCCTAAACCTTGTGGACAGCCTTCCCAGGAGAGTTGAAGCTGTTATAGCTGTAAAGGGTGGGACAATTCAATATTGAACCCTACGGACTAAGACTTGGATTAAGACTTGGATACCATTAAAGTTCATGTGTGTGTAAAGTAAAGGGAGCAATAAAGTGTGCATATATATATATATATATATATATATATATATATATATATACATATATATTTATATATACAGTGTGCATATATATATATATATATATATATATATATATATATATATATATATACAGTATATATAGATAGATAAATAGATAGATAGATAGATAGATAGATAGATAGATAGATAGATAGATAGATAGATAGATAGATAGATAGATAGATTTACTATCTATAGTTATGGCATTATGATAGCCATATTGCCAGCAGATGGGGCTATTTCCTTATACAATATGAAATCCTTTTGCTGCCTGACTTGCAACATTCTCAACAACGTAAGCTATTTCCTTAGTAACCCTATTCTTTATTCTAGTTAAAATTGGTTGGGTAATTTAATTGGTTTATTTAAATCATAATCACCATTTGAAAAATACAAGTAAGTATTATTTCTGATTATGCAGACACAAGGCACACAAAGTGCAGTAATGAACAAGGTTGGGCTCTTGTTTACACCTGGGAATAATGCAAAATTTTAGAACATCCCCCCCTTAAAAAAAAAAAAAATATCACTCTCAACCGTAGCCACTGTAATAAAGCTGACAGCAAGAAAGGTGACTTTATGCTATGATATTCTCCCCTTCATCCTTGTTACATGTTTACCGAATTCTTAATATACAAAAACCTAAAATTGCACATTTTTCAGAATACACAGCAAAGCAGACTGACCATTTTCTCTTATGATGAAAGCACAACACCAAACTTGTTTCTAAGATATCGTTTTTTTGCAGATTTTAAATCCTTACCGAATACAAGCTATTATTCCATCTTGTTCAAAGTAGTTATCATCCCTGGCCCAAAAAAGCAAGTGATTGAGAGTTTAAATGTGTAGCACTGTCCCCTTAGGGCCTGCTTTAAGATGACTTTTTGGGCCTCCCCTAAATACCAGCACACCGTCACTTGAGGTACAGTTCACACATCGCTCCTTACTCCCGATGGCTCGTTACACGATAAACAGTCCAGGGGTATTGATTTTAGTGTTTATTTTGGAACTTGGATGGGAAAGGGAATAGTGGGATACTCCAACTGTAACTATTCACAATGGATAAGGACAACTCTCACTTGGCCTCACCAGGTTGTTTGTGGAAGAAGCTGCACTGCTTAATCCATACTGCCACATGTATGGAAAGGGTTAAGTCTCCTTGCTTTTTTCCAGCAATAGACTTGGTGAATCTACATTATCTTCGGGACACTCACTATCATCCCCTTTACTGACACCCGTCCACTGGCTCTTCTAGTTGATGAGGTGGCCTCCCTCAGGTCGGGCCCCTTGACACAGATCTGTACTCACTGTAATGCTGAATCAGATCATTTCCAGTGTCTCCCCTTTCAGTCAGCTTCCCTGGACCTCTGGGTTCAGCTCCTCACTGGCACTCTCTAGGCCCTCAGGTCAACTACCTGAGGCATCACGACCCCTCTACAGAGGAGGAGGCAGCTGCCTCCTCCCTCCGGAACTCCGCTATCCAGCTGAAAGACCCAGAGCATATGTGCTCCTAGGTTTTATACAGTATCCCAGCATGCGCCAAGGCACTTTCCCTCTGCCAAATCACCAGGGCTGTATCAAAAGCCTGTACACTTATCTGTCAGGTTTGTTCCCACTGTCCAATTGTAACGCTCCTGCGTTTTTAGTATAGGCTGGATTTGCAGCTGCAAAATCTCCACTCAGTACTCATGTAGAGATGTGTTGAATACCAGATCCAACTCTCCAGGACTCATCACCGTGGGCCTGTCAGCTTCAACATACAGATATATACACACTCAATGAGATGTTCCTGGAGTGATAGGATGTATATGATAGTATGAAGGTGATGTGCTGAAGGGACAGGTGTGAACAGTGACAAGGATGGTAATCACTTGATAGGTTTGTATAGGAGAGTTCAAGATGGTATTTAGGAATGCAGATAGGTTAGTATTGAGTATGCTAATAGGTGGTGAGGACAGCAGATGACAAATACAGGATAGAGTAACCCAGTGCAAGGATAGATAGTAGTAGACAGGAGAGCTAGCAATCTATGCAGCAGTGCAGATGATAGATGGTAGTAGGCTCAAGAGCTAGCAATCTATGTAACAGTGCAGATGATAGGATAGTATGGATAGGTAGTAACAGTCCTTAATGTGCATAGGTAGATAGTGCAATAAGGTTATGGAGGGTTCCCCTGCGGGGTACTTATCACTTGTAATGTTAGTAGTTTAGAGAGGTCCAGTAGATGAGGGATGGTCCGGTAGCGAGATACAGGGATCAGTAGCGAGGTTCCAGTCTGCTCCAGGTAAAGGGAATAGCTGGAGGTTCCGATCGAGAGACAGGCTTGAAAGCATGTGGATATCAAGGCAGGTTGAACGAACAATGTGAGTGAGACCGCCGGCGGTTGAAATAGCCGCTCTGCGGCGCTCAGCAGTGACATCATCGTTCTTAAAGGTATATGCGTACCACCTGAAGAGAAAGGTGGGACGCATTACAGAGGAAAGTGGTGATTAAGGGTACCGGAGGTACCGGAATCTTACAGTACCCCCCCCTTAAGGCCGGCTCCGGAAGGCCTATAGGACAGGTTTCTCTGGGTGTTTTGAGTGAAAGTTCCGTATAAGTCTAGGCGCATGAATATCAGAGGTATCTAGCCAGGTGTCGTCTTGGGGTCCATAGTTCTTCCATCTTATGAGATACTGGAGTCTTCCTCTATGGATGCGAGAATCCAAAATTTCCTTGATCTCATACTCTTCTCCGCCTTCAACTTGTATTGGAGGTGGAGGTGAGATGGTAGGCCTTATTCCTTGGTTAGGAACATGGGGCTTCAGTAGCGACACATGGAAGATGGGATGGATCTTGAGATCTGCTGGTAGGGTGAGCTGTACTGCAGCTTTTCCGATAAGTTTTTTAATTGGGAAGGGTCCCAAAAATAAATGTCCAAGCTTCTTGCTAGGAATTTTTAATCTTAAGTTCTTTGTCGATAGCCAAACAAGGTCCCCAATAGCATACTGAGGAGAAGGTCTTCTACGAAGGTCGTAGTACTTTTTTTGTTGACTGTGAGCGTGTGATATAGTGGTATTGAGTAAACCCAAAGAGTCTTTTATTTGGGTAAGGTAATCCGAGGCTACTGGGTTACTCGATGGCAGGATGCGTGGTGGAAGAAGAGTGGGATGAAACCCATAGTTCAAGTAGAACGGACTTTGCTTCGTAGTACTGTGGGTTGCGTTGTTGTAAGCAAATTCTGCTAGAGGAAGGAGATCCACCCAATCATCCTGCAAGTATGATGTGTAGCAACGTAGATATTGCTCAATGCACTGGTTGACTCTTTCAGTCTGTCCATTGGTCTGAGGATGGTAGGGAGAAGTGAGCTTTCGCTCAATGCGTAAAATTTGACAAAGTGCTTGCCAAAATTTAGAGATGAATTGTGAACCACGGTCGGACAAAAGAGTTTTTGGAATTCCATGCAACTTAAACACATGTTTCATCAGTAGTTCCGCTGTTTGTTTAGATGAAGGTAGTCTACGGATAGCAATGAAATGTGCCATCTTTGTCAAGTGGTCCACTGACACTAGGATGGTATTAAATCCTTTAGAGGGTGGTAGTTCTACTATGAAATCTAAGGACACAACTTCCCATGGAACCTGGGGTATTGGTAGACTACAAAGTAGTCCAGATGGTTTTGTAGTGTCAATTTTGGACCTTGCACAGATGTCACATGAAGAAACAAATTTTTGTACAGACGTCTTCATATCAGGCCACCAAAACTGCCTGGTGAGCAAATTAAAGGTTTTCGTTATACCCATATGTCCTGCCATGGGCACATCATGCGATAACTCCAAGATCTTGGTGCGCATAGTAGGGGGTATGTAGAGTTTGTCATTGTAATAGAGGAAGCCTTCTGCATCAGTACTTAGTTGTGGTGGAGGTGAATCCATTCTTATACTGTGCAAAATCTCTTCCTTCAAGGAACGGACAACACCAATAATGCGTTCATAGGGTATTATGGGAATGGAAGGGATTTCGGCGCAGTTATCTTCGGTTAATCGTGATAGCGCATCCGCTTTTTTATTTTTGTCTGCAGGCGTGTCGATAATAGGCCTGAGACTGGAATCTTTATTGCGGACAAAGAAAAGTCCTGCAGCAGTGGAAGAAGTAGAGGGTCTAATGAACCCTTTTGTCAAATTCTCATCCAAGTATTCCTTGAGATGAGAAAGTTCATCCCGTGAAAGGGGATGAACATGACCGAAAGGCAATTTGCTGTTAGGGAGTAGATCGATAGTGCAATCGTAATCCCTATGGGGAGGCAACACTTGAGCATTTTTCTCAAGGAACACTTCGGACAGATCCTGATAGCATAGTGGTGCAATTTCATCTGACACCACAGACAGAATCTTCCCATAAGATGGGAGGTTACACGTATTCTCACAATAGTGAGAAGGGAAAACCAAAGTCCGTTTTTTCCAATCTATGATTGGTTGGTGTGTGTGTAACCAGGGAAGTCCCAAAATAATAGGAAAATGGGGTGAGAATAGTATGTCAAAGGTGATGGTCTCCACATGTGATTCATTGGTAGTGGCAAGGAGTGCCTGTGTCTGGTTGGTGATTGGATCAGAAGACAGTGGAATACCATTAATGAAACTAACAGAAACAGGCTTAGATTTTGAAATAATAGGTATTTTATTTAAGGTAACAAAGCGTGTATCAATATAGTTTCCACAAGATCCAGTGTCGACCATAGCCTTGGTAGTGATCCTAGTTTGGTCCCACTGTAATATTAAATGAACAAAAAGATAGGGGTTAGAAAAGGAAGTCGTTAATCCTCCCAGCAAGACATGTGAACACCCACCCTCTTTTTTGCGGATAAGGGGACAGGTGTTTATCAAATGATCCGAGGATGCGCAGTACATGCAGAGATTTCTGGATGTTCTTCTAGCTCGTTCAGTAGTCGTTAAAGGTGGGCGTATGGTTCCTACATCCATGGGAGTAGGGTCAACGGCCGAAATCTGAGAAGGACTAGACAATGGCATTCCCATCTTTTCAGCCCTTCTTTCTCGCAGTCGTCTGTCGATGTTGATACTAAGTTGTATCAAGGCCTCCAAGGAGCCAGGTAAATCCGCTCGGGCGAGCTCGTCTTTAACAGCTTCCGATAACCCGAGTCTGAATTGAGTTCGCAAAGATGTGTCATTCCACCCTGAATCAAGGGTCCATCTTTTGAACTCCGATACAAAGTCTTCTACAGGTCTCCTTCCTTGTTTTAAGGCCCTTAACTGAATATCAGCAGTACTCTGCCTATTGGGGTCATCGTATAAACTAGCGAGTTCCGCTAGGAATAAGGAATAGGTGTTGAGAATCTGATCATTATTCTCAAAGAGAGAGTCTGCCCAGGCCCGTGGATCACCCGTCAAGTATGAAATAACGGTACAGACTTTTATTCGATCAGTGGGGTATGTACGAGGTTTTAACAAAAAAAGCAATTGACATGCGTTTTTGAATTCACGAAATTTTTTCCGATCACCTGTAAACACTATAGGAGAGTTTATTTTAGGTTCAGGAGGCTGAACAGCAGTAAGCCGTGAGAGCTGGGTTACCTGCTGTGTCAGAGTCTGATTCTTTTCTTGTACGTCAGTCAGAGCTAGTATTAATGCTTTTACTTGTTGTGTTAATTGTGTCACTTGAGTGGGTAATTCTGCTGAATCCATTTTTAAGGTTCGTTCAATCTGTAACGCTCCTGCGTTTTTAGTATAGGCTGGATTTGCAGCTGCAAAATCTCCACTCAGTAGTCATGTAGAGATGTGTTGAATACCAGATCCAACTCTCCAGGACTCATCACCGTGGGCCTGTCAGCTTCAACATACAGATATACAGTGGGTACGGAAAGTATTCAGACCCCCTTAAATTTTTCACTCTTGTTATATTGCAGCCATTTGCTAAAATCATTTAAGTTCATTCTTCTTCCTCATGAATGTACACATAGCACCCCATACTGACAGAAAAACACAGGATTGTTGACATTGTTGCAGATTTATTAAAAAAGAAAAACTGAAATATCACATGGTCCTAAGTATTCAGACCCTTTGCTCAGTATTTAGTAGAAGCCCCCTTTTGATCTAATACAGCCAGGAGTCTTTTTGGGAAAGATGCAACAAGTCTTTCACACCTGGATTTGGGGATCCTCTGCCATTCCTCCTTGCAGATCCTCTCCAGTTCTGTCAGGTTGGATGGTAAACGTTGGTGGACAGCCATTTTTAGGTCTCTCCAGAGATGCTCAATTGGGTTTAAGTCAGGGCTCTGGCTGGGCCATTCAAGAACAGTCACGGAGTTGTTGTGAAGCCACTCCTTCGTTATTTTAGCTGTGTGCTTAGGGTCATTGTCTTGTTGGAAGGTAAACCTTCGGCCCAGTCTGAGGTCCAGAGCACTCTGGAGAAGGTTTTTGTCCAGGATATCCCTGTACTTGGCCGCATTCATCTTTCCCTCGATTGCAACCAGTCGTCCTGTCCCTGCAGCTGAAAAACACCCCCACAGCATGATGCTGCCACCACCATGCTTCACTGTTGGGACTGTATTGGACAGGTGATGAGCAGTGCCTGGTTTTCTCCACACATACCGCTTAGAATTAAGGCCAAAAAGTTCTATTTTGGTCTCATCAGACCAGAGAATCTTATTTCTCACCATCTTGGAGTCCTTCAGGTGTTTTTTTAGCAAACTCCATGTGGGCTTTCATGTGTCTTACACTGAGGAGAGGCTTCCGTCGGGCCACTCTGCCATAAAGCCCCGACTGGTGGAGGGCTGCAGTGATGGTTGACTTAATACAACTTTCTCCCATCTCCTGACTGCATCTCTGGAGCTCAGCCACAGTGATCTTTGGGTTCTTCTTTACCTCTCTCACCAAGGCTCTTCTCCCCCGATAGCTCAGTTTGGCTGGACGGCCAGCTCTAGGAAGGGTTCTGGTCGTCCCAAACGTCTTCCATTTGAGGATTATGGAGGCCACTGTGCTCTTAGGAACCTTAAGTGCAGCAGAAATCTTTTTGTAACCTTGGCCAGATCTGTGCCTTGCCACAATTCTGTCTCTGAGCTCTTCAGGCAGTTCCTTTGACCTCATGATTCTCATTTCCTCTGACATGCATTGTGATCTGGAAGGTCTTATATAGACAGGTGTGTGGCTTTCCTAATCAAGTCCAGTCAGTATAATCAAGCACAGCTGGACTCAAATGAAGGTGTAGAACCATCTCAAGGATGATCAGAAGAAATGGAAAGCACCTGAGTTAAATATATGAGTATCACAGCAAAGGGTCTGAATACTTAGGACCATGTGATATTTCAGTTTTTCTTTTTTAATAAATCTGCAACAATGTCAACAATTCTGTGTTTTTCTGTCAGTATGGGGTGCTATGTGTACATTCATGAGGAAGAAGAATGAACTTAAATGATTTTAGCAAATGGCTGCAATATAACAAATAGTATAAAATTTAAGGGGGTCTGAATACTTTCCGTACCCACTGTATACACACTCAATGAGATGTTCCTGGAGTGATAGGATGTATATGATAGTATGAAGGTGATGTGCTGAAGGGACAGGTGTGAACAGTGACAAGGATGGTAATCACTTGATAGGTTTGTATAGGAGAGTTCAAGATGGTATTTAGGAATGCAGATAGGTTAGTATCGAGTATGCTAATAGGTGGTGAGGACAGCAGATGACAAATACAGGATAGAGTAACCCAGTGCAAGGATAGATAGTAGTAGACAGGAGAGCTAGCAATCTATGCAGCAGTGCAGATGATAGATGGTAGTAGGCTCAAGAGCTAGCAATCTATGTAACAGTGCAGATGATAGGATAGTATGGATAGGTAGTTACAGTCCTTAATGTGCATAGGTAGATAGTGCAATAAGGTTATGGAGGGTTCCCCTGCGGGGTACTTATCACTTGTAATGTTAGTAGTTTAGAGAGGTCCAGTAGATGAGGAATGGTCCGGTAGCGAGATACAGGGATCAGTAGCGAGGTTCCGGTCTGCTCCAGGTAAAGGGAATAGCTGGAGGTTCCGATCGAGAGACAGGCTTGAAAGCATGTGGATATCAAGGCAGGTTGAACGAACAATGTGAGTGAGACCGCCGGCGGTTGAAATAGCCGCTCTGCGGCGCTCAGCAGTGACATCACCATTCTTAAAGGTATAGGCGTACCACCTGAAGAGAAAGGTGGGACGCATTACAGAGGAAAGTGGTGATTAAGGGTACCGGAGGTACTGGAATCTTACACCAATATGCCTCCCTGTTGGACCAGTGTAAAACAATCTGCAGACAGAACAAGTTGCAGCTGAGCACAATGAGCAGACCTCACTAACAAATCCTGCTCTCTGGTAAGCAGAGAACAATATAGATTTACCTGCAGTCCTTGTGGTAAGCAGACAGGACCCAAAACGTCACCTTCTCTCTAGCACCTACCTAAGAGGGTGCTACAAATGATTATCTGCCAGTTGCACTTGGCCAATTATGAAATGTATGTAAGCTTGGACTTACATTGTACTAAAGTTACCTGGTACTTTGGACTCTTACAAATTTTCTTAAAGAGCAAATAGGTCTTTGGAAGATGGGATGGGAACAACACAGTACAACCCACATATGGTGTAGTACAGGGATTCCTAAACTATGGCCCTCCACTTGTTCAGGAACTACAATTCCCATCATGCCTTGTCATGTATGTGAATGTCAGAGTTTTACAATGCCTCTTGGAATGTGTAGTTCTGCAACAGCTGCAGGGCCGTAGTTTGGGAATCCCTGGTGTAGTAGATAAAAAGTCTTGACAAAAGTTTTTAAAGTTTTTAAAATGCACTGACAAGGAGATCAATGAAGATGAGGTATGCATGGGGTTCAAATCAGCATCACAAATCTATTGTCACACAGGTGGTGGCAGGTTGCTAGACTGGCTGCCTCCTACCCCTAGCCAGGGTGAACCGAAGAAGGAGGTCCAAGGTCCTCAACCTCCATGGAGCCAGCACCAGAGGGTAGCCTCAGTGTTGGATGACTCATTGTCACCTAAATCCCGCCCACCGCCAATATCACTCCTCAGGCATACGCAGGGACACATTTCGGGGAACCAGTCTCCTTCCTCAGAAACCTGCTCCCACCTGCATGAAGATCGAATAGTGATGCTTATACATCCCATTTATACCTAGCCTTCATTTATCTCCTTGTGAAGGCATTTTAAAGCTTTAATAAATTGTCAAGAGTTTTTAACTACTAAACCTTATATGGGTTGCACTGTGTTTTTCCCCTCCCCTCTTTTTTGTTTTTACGTACAGTTTTAATTCTCTACAGCACCTAGTGCTTAGTGTTAGTGTTGCAAATAATTAAATTCCTGGACTACCTGCACCTTAAGTTCATGTTTATTTTTCTTTCTAGTAAGGTACATCTCTGCTTGTGCACCATAGCGGGCTCTATGTAGCACCCCAACAGGTAGTCTGTATAGAGCATCCAATTTCATTTTTCACATACTATACTTGTGCCCTAGATTTTGTGTTAGTTATATATGCTATTACACTCAGGTGACAGGATAGATCGCCGCATTCTCCATACACATATATCACTATATGTGAAGCGGGTTCTCGGCTTTTCCATTTTTGCTGTTTTTAGTTTTGATCTTCCTTCGGAAGATGCAGTTGCTTTAGTATTATGTAGGGCAGTATGTCATCTTGAAAACCAAATGGGTTATGTTAGGAAGTTATTTATAGATTGTAGTTCAGCTTTTAATACAGTTATTTCTGACATACTCAAAAAATTCAAAAGAATGTCAAAAGCTTCAGGAACAATTATAAAAGGTGATTATTATTCTGGCAGATGACCTTTCAAGCCTCTTACCAGATTTCCAATCCTCTTATGCCAAATGGGTCCAATAGACTGTCAAGATCAACCACTGTGTGTCTTCTCCTTTATGCCTCGTACACACGTGCAGATTGTCGGCCGAACGATCGGCCGTCTTTTGTCCAAGGTCTGTCGTGTCTGTTGAAAACTGCAAAAGACTGCACACGAATATTGTCGGCCAACAACAGCCGACTGCAGAAGTGATGTCATGTGATGGTTCACTTTCCTTGTCTTTTTTCTTTTCTGAGCATGCCCAGTCTTGCAAATCTGCTGTCTGTCGGCCGAATTCTGTACTGACTGGCGAACAATCGGCCGTTCTGGTGTCGGTATACAAAAATTTTAATGCTTGCACGACAGATTCTGTTCGGCCGAAAGTGCGCTGTCGGCTGTCGGAAGCATCATACTAACAAGCCGAAAATCGGCCGATCGGTCGTCGGCCGAATCTTTTCGGCCGACAATCTGCACGTGTGTACGAGGCATTATCCATACTTTGCTTTCCTAAAATCTTCAACTCATCACATGTGAAACCCCCCATAAAAACTCATATATTATAGCATTTTATAAATAAATGGAAACAAACATATCTATATTGTGCTCACATGTGAATATACGGTACTAACATCAGTGCACCACCAGTGATAAAGTGCTCCACTTCATTCCAGGTAGGTCAGCGGATCAACAACCCTTGGTGTTACTCTTCTCTGTATAACTCAAAATAAAATGACTCAAAATAGTGTAATATTGTAAATCATAACACTGCAAACCATATGAAAAAATAAATCAAGCTCACATTTCAATCAATAATATAGTGCAGACCTGTGATTTTCTCACACCACATGCCAGCCTAATGTGTACTAACTCCTTACCAGAGGAAGGTCCTTCAAGGCACAAAATCTGGTAATCTTACATTTCTTTTCCAATCTTCTCAGTGCTTAGCTTTAATACTAGCCATACAGTGCAAATCCGAGATTCCCACATGCCTGCCACCTTTATATATGGGAAACACCTTAGTAAAATGGATCCTTTAGGGCACAGGCTATGGTAAGCTAAGCCTCTCTCTCCGTCTTCTCAGTATTCAGCCTCCCCAAAAATCAATAGTTAAAGGACGCGGAGAAAGCAAAAAGAACTCAGACAATCCCTTAAAAACAGCTTTATTCACCACAAATATGCTTACATATTAGAAGGTATACAGACATCCAACACTCAAAATGACCGCCTGGGTGGTGCTAGCATCTGACGTCATCTGTAGACTTTGTCAAAGGAATATGGAAGTGGCGTCAGATGCTGGAAGCACCCGGGTTACCATTTTGAGTGTTGGATGTCTGTATACCTTCTTGCATGCAGGCATATTGGGGGTGAATAAAGCGTTTTTTATGGGATTTACCAGTACACAAGTGCCTCCCAGAGTCTTCCAAGCAGCTGAACAGACCATCAACGCCCCCCTGGTATACTCAGTTTAAAAGTTTAAGTGAATGCGCTTCAGGAACAATTATAAAAGGTGATTATTATTCTGCAGATGACTTGTGCGCTGGTAGATTGCTGGATCTGGGTCTTCCTTTGTTTATGTGTGCTTGGATTAAGGATTTCCTTACTAACTGACAGCATTATGCTAAATAATGGTTCACCACAGGGTTATATGTTGAGTCCACTTCCCTATGCTTTGCCTACTTATGATTGTAGCGAAATTAACTCTACAGTTACTGTTAACAAATTTGTAGATGATAATGTTGTGGTTGGTCCTATTAAGGGTGGGGATAAAGTAGCTTATAGAGAAGAGATTCAGAAGCTGATTGGGTGGTGTTCGGCAAATAATCTGACATTAGATATTGGATAGTAAAGGAACTTGTTATTGATTTCAGTACATTTGGCCCCATTTTATAAAAATTATGATTGTGTTGAGAGTGTTAGTACCTTTATATTTTTGGGAATTTATATTTTTGAAGACTTATCTTGGCCTGCAAGCACTTTAGCAGTTGTCAAGAAAGTGCAGCAGCTACTGCACCTCTTGTGTGCTTAGGAAAAGTGGCCTTAATGGAAAACTATTAGTTTTATTTTACCCCTCCTTTATTGAGAGTATTTTGGGGTGGTACACTGATTGTTTGGCAGCCGAGAAGAGGGCTGTTATTAACCACTTAAGGACCGAGCCCATTTTTGACACATTTTGTTTACAAGTTAAAATCATTTTTTTTGCTAGAAAACTACTTAGAACCCCCAAACATTATATATATTCTTTTAGCAAAGACTCTGGAGAATAAAATGGCAGTCATTGCAATATTTTTTGTCACGCGGTATTTCAAACGCCATTTTTTTGGAAAAATTACGAAAAATTTAATTCCACTGCATTTAAAAAAAACTTAACAGTAAAGTTAGCCCATTTTTTCTATATTGTAAAAGATGAAGTCACGCTGAGTAAATAGATACCCAACATGTTACAGTTTAAAATTGCGCACACCCACGGAATGGCGACAAACTACGGTCAATAAAAATCTCCATAGGCAACGTTTTTAAAAAATTTTAACGGTTACCAGTTTAGAGTTAGAGTTTAGCTCCTTTTTTTAATTATTGCTCACACTCTGGCAATCGCGGCGATACCTCACATGTGTGGTTTGAAAAGCAATTTAATTTGCGGCGCGACTTCCGTATATGTTTTCTTTCGTGCACGAGCTCACAGCGACGGGGGCGGCTAATTTTAATTTTTTACATATTTATTTTATTTTATTTTTTTTTTATTTTAACACAGGTTTAAAAAAAAAAAAAAATCTGATCACTTTTATTGCTGTCACAAGCAATGTAAACATCCCTTGTGACAGAAATAGGCAGTGACAGGTACTCCTTATGGAGGGATCGGGAGGTCTAAAAGACCCTAGACCCCTCCACTACACTTCCATGTATTCAAAACGCCAAAAACTGCATTTTTGAATACATTCTCTTTTTAAATCTGCCGCCTTTAGCAGCCGAGTAACCCGGATGTGATGTCATGGACGCCGCCTCCGGGTTACGTCATCGGAGACCCAATCAAAGCCGCACCTGGACGCGCCAGCTGGTTGGTGGAGACCCGGGCAGAACCGCGGAAGGTGGCGGGAGGGTAAGGCGTCCCCTCCCGCTCGATCGAGCGGCTCCCGAGTCGCATCGGTCATTACCGCCGGAAAGCCGACCGCCGGCTCTAAACAACGGTAGCGGGATGATGCCTCTAGCTAGTGATTACGTGATTTTGCGTTAAGTGGTTAAAGTTATTATTATTGCACAAAAACTGGATGTCAGCTGTCTTCATAGGATGTTTTTTTTTTCCACACTTGTTATAAAGCAAAGGCCATTTTAAAGATTCCATGCATCCAGGTTATCGTTTATTTCAGTTCATGTATTTAGGGAGTCAGTATACAAAAATATTAAAGCGTGAACAAGCTAGCCCCCTAGGCCATTGTGCCATGTGTCTGTGGGCTTGAGGCCTTAGTGTAGCTAGCTGGAGGCCTGCTTTGCGGAACGTTGCTGACGCTGACTGAGAGGGTATCTTCTGAGGATCTAGTCTGGTACAGATGGGTGAAAGTGTCTGGAGGATATTAGAAAGAGGCAGCCAATTTACCAAGGACATTTGTGAGTACATTTTAGAGAGATCCTAGAGACTGTGTGCTGTGGCCATGTCTCCTGTGCTAGAGTCAGCATGTTTAAAGGGGGCATTGAGTCCTGTGTCCTGAAGAGCTCAGTCTTATTTCATTCTTAATGAAAATAATTTGCTTGGACTGCCCACAGAGAAAGACTAATCTTCTCAAGTTGCTACTACAAAGCTCAGTCCTTCCTGTGCTTGTGCAAGCAAATCATCATAAAAAGCATAACCTTAGACTAGTTATGGAGCCTGAAGAGTGACTGGAACTGTGTTTCACTGTGAGGAAACTACTGTGAAAAGGATTTTAGCAATTTACTTAGCGGCTCATATGGGGTAGCGCACACTTATATTTTTCATATTTAGGCTTGTATATTTAATATTTGTGTATGTGTTGTGCGCAATGTTCTTAAGACATCAATTTCAAAAGTATAAATGAGATTTGGTTATACATTGTGCAGTGATAATGAAGGCTTTCAATTCAATTCAATATTTTCAGCCCAATGCACAGCTTGTATTCCTTTATACACAACATGATGCATAACCTATGTTCTAATAGACATAAATAAAAATGCAGAAACTGTGCATTGGACTGTGTTAAACAATATACAAGTCATCTTCTGTCATACCAACAGTACATAAATAATAATTATTATGATTTGCCATTGCAGGCTGTCACTTAGAAGCTGGCAGCATGCAGTGCAGCTTGTCTTTTATAGGTAATACTTCCCTCTGCAAAGAGGACGAAGTTATGACATAACCTGCCACTCAGCCTCCTCAGTACTTGACATGTTTCCAAGAGAGTAGGGTGAATATTACAGAACTAACAGGAAAAAGGGAGGGATGCAGTCAGTGAGCAGTTCACCAACTTAAAATCAGTGGGGCCTACCAAAACAATATTTACAGGAATTGATTTAATTACTGGAGCTTCTTGGTATACAACCTTTGGTGCCCAAAGAAACAGCCCTCTGCTAGGAACATCCCTTTTAAATTAAATGAAAAACCTTTTCTTGTACTATTGGGCCTAAAACAGGTTAGAATATTTTTGTTTTAATATGTATAAGTATGTTGGGTCCTCCTGCCACTTCCAGTGGTGACCCATCCTAACAGGACCAGAAACTCATTACTCACTGACAAACCAGTAACAGAGCAAAATGATTTATTAGGGATTTATTAGGGTATGGACAAGCCCCCACAAATAGAAGTGCTGTATGGCAATAACAAAGTTAACACAGCATCAACCACTAAAATTAAAAAACTGGCTCAATCAATGTCAAGATAACAATACTGTGAATTAATAGCTCCCAAAGAGAACTTTCGAGGCAGCAAACAATATGGCCTATCTACAGCTCTAACCAAACCTCTGGCCAGTGGACAGAAATACAGTTTTCTGTTAGTTAGTTAGTTAGTTAGTTAGTTAGTTAGTTAGTTAGTTAGTTAGATAGATAGTTCTGTTCTGTTTTTCTTAGTTAGGTATTCTTGTCATATTTTCTTTATCTTTATCTGTATCTGTCATTACTTTTAATAAATGTTCACATTTTAAGTGTTTGTGTGATCTCTCTTTGTACATATCTAACAATAACCCAAAATTGTGACAAAACACTTGGTACCAGAGTGGGCTATTGATTTGTGTAAACAAGATATACAAATATGATACAGAATTGTGCTAGATTGTTTGTGCTGGGTTTAACCACTTCCCCCAAATCGACTGCTGCAGGCATCAACCTGGTACCGTTTTTTAGAACTGGAGGTTGGCTTTCAGAAGACAACAGCCAACGTAGCTCAGGAACCGCTCGACTGTTATCCCAGCAAGCGGGAGGGGACGCCCCCCCCTCCCACAGTTCTGCCTGGGTCTCCTGTCCCACCGAGAGACCCGAGCAACAAGGCGGCATGGCCGCCAGCTGGTTGGAATCCCGAACAAAGTCGGATTTGATGATTCTGATGTAGTAACCTGAAAGCGACGTCATGACGTGTTTTCCGGTTTACTCGTCGGCTAATGGCCCCAAATGTAAAAAACTGTCAGTATTCAAAATGCCGATTTTGGCATTTTGAATACATTAAAGTGCAGTGGAGGGCTCTTTTAGACAGGTAACAGGAGGTGAGCGGCCAGCATTATCATTTATGCACCAAGGCACTTTAGAGTTATCCAAGCACTAGCACTTGGTCTCATGATATCTACACAGTTTAGAAGATCATCGCCCACTTTTATGGACTCTGGTGCACTTATTTTTATTTTCACACTATTGTATGCATATGTGTGACTATTTATTTGCATGAGCACTTATTGTGATATTATTCCTACCAAATTAGTTCTTATCACCTGGATTGTTTTCTCATCACATAATTTAAGAGCACTTGCACTTTGATTGTGATAGAGTTTTATATGTATATATTTATTTACAGACACAGACGTTTTGCTAATTGACACTCATCGTGTATATTTTATGTATTTATCCTTTGATGCTATTTGGTGAAAAATGACCAGATCCACAGTGTCACTGACACAATGAACGGGATAGGGTGGTCGCCTCCTCACACTACTCTCTCCACCATCATGATATGATACATGTGTAAAATAAATACAACGATCTAGTGCTCTCTGTAACGTATACTTTTATTGGGGTAAAATAAAACAGAAAACCACTCACATGAGCTGGCACTCAACCAGTCCAGGCATGGACAGTGATATGGGTACTACAGGGTGTGCAGGATCCTCCCCGTACCTGTTACGTCGAAACCACGACTTCCTCAGCAGGGGTGACCCCCTGGTCATTTTTCACCTGCAGTAACTTTGTACAGAGGGAGGACAGGAGGAAGCTACCTACCCATACCTATTAGCACCTGTGTGTGCACAAAGCGGGTTTGGCTCATTATAACTTGTGAGCCAAACCAGGAGGTGAGCGGCCAGCATTATCATTTATTCACCAAGGCACTTTTGAGTTATCCAAGCACTAGCACTTGGTCTCTTGATATCTACACAGTTTAGAAGATCATCACCCACTTTTATGGACTCTGGTGCACTTATTTTTATTTTCACACATTTTGACACTCATCGTGTATATTTTATGTATTTATCCTATGGCGCTACATAGTTATTCATTTTGCACCTTTCTGATATGGTTTCATGTCCAAGACCTAAAGACAAAGATAACAGCATACTTTGACAACTTGCGTCGTCTTTGTTGTTGATATTTTCTTTGTTTATATGAATGCAATAGCAGTTTTGGTTAGAACTGGTTGTAAACAGAGCAGCTAATCATTTTGATGCTGCGTGATGGGTATTCAAGTTCTTCTTTTCTCTGATTAAGTTGAATATGAAACAATAGAAAAATATCATAAGGTATTTGATTGGGGCTGCTGCACACAGAAAACCTTTTATCTTAATGCATAGAATACATTAAATTATAACTAAAGGAAAAACGTATTTTTTGGTTTTGGATGGAGTGGAGAGGGATTAGAGCCCATGTCATATTTTATTGCTGTCTGTGCCCCCAATGGGGAGATTCACCCTCTCTGTTTGTCTTGTTTACCATTATCATTGAAAGTGAAAGTAATAGAAAACCCCAAATTTTGGGTTGTCCCCGAAAAATAATATATAGGAAATCTTCCAATGGGGAGACTAGTTTCCATGACCTGGGGGTCCCCAAGAAATTCCTTTAATTTTGCAGGTATTTCCTCTCACTTCCTGTTTGGCTATGGACAGGAAGTGAAGGAAAATCTCCCCAATGGGACACAGATGGCGAAAAAAAAAAATCTAACATGGGTTATAGCCATTTTACTCTATCCAAAATGAAAAAAACAAAGTTTTGCCCATAGTTCTACTTTAAGATAAAAAAAACCTTCTGCCTTTACAACCCTTTTAAGGTAACCAATGGCCCTGGTGTTCAGCTTATTTAACAGGCTTGTCCCTGGTTGCAAGGTACTACTGGAGATAAAAATTTGTCCCGCTAAATGAGGAAGCCAGACAAATTTTCTATTTATGGCCCAAGCTGCATTGTTGTAGTACAGTACATATTATCAAAACTGGCTGTGTGGTTTGGCAGGAGTGTTTAAATCTGTAATCTGTAATATTACCGTTATACCTGTGTAATCATTTGGTATTAAAAACAGCTTTTAGTTTTGTATTTCAACAGTGCGTATAGCTGATTACATAAAATTCCACTTTAAAAAACAAGCTGCTTGACATGAAAAACTTCTAAAAGAAGAATGTAGAAATCTTTCTATGAAATACTTTCATGTAAACTTTAGCAGTGAAATGAGAGTCACATCTGAATGGTAATCAGTCTGTTCTCTTCACATTCCTTTTCCTCTTCTTCCTCCTTTTCTGTATATTGTCTTACTTTTCATTCCTCTGTCTTGGGAATAAAACCTGTTTACTGACAACAATGTGCATTTATCTGGAATCTTACCATATTGTTGTCAGGTCGCTTTTGTGCAGAATATATTCATGTTGTTTATTTCATTTTGATGTTCTTAGCATTATTCAGCATTCCTCTTGTTAATTTTCTGCTTACGTTTTTTTCAGATTAATGACAAAGTAATAATTTAAAATGGGTACTCACTATAAAAATAAAGTATAAATCTCTCATTAAGATGTGGAAAAGGCAATTTTACAGTACCAAATAAAAAATGTTAAAGAATCTTTGGCAGAAATAAAAAAATCTTTCCAGTTAACAATAATATATTACACAATAAATATATTGCTGTATGAATCTGATATAATTAAAATATGATAGCGTAATGTTACAA
The DNA here is from genome assembly GCF_965119305.1 of Pelophylax lessonae. Lineage (NCBI taxonomy): Eukaryota > Metazoa > Chordata > Amphibia > Anura > Ranidae > Pelophylax > Pelophylax lessonae. The sequence continues at coordinate 167,790,668 of NC_138772.1, read as the reverse complement.
CAATAATGCCCTTTGATTAAAGTGTTGAATAATTATTAGAATTGAAATGCCACTGCCTGCTATATTGATTTTCACTTATGTGAGGATACACGGCGAAGCTGTAAGGTAGGTGCATGTTCATTTTTTGCGTAATGGGAAGTTTTAAGTCACATGGCTCTTCCCCTGGAGTACACTCATGTGTGTGGGTACAATGTGACATAATGGATTTTGAAGTGTATCTAAAGCTAAAGCTTTTCTTTTAAGGGACTGTTTATTACTGTTTGAACCCAGGATTCCCAAAACTTTCACACAATTTACTAATAAAATCCTATGTGAAAAATGTGTGAATCTTGGGTGACAGTTGTGGGAATGTTGAGTGAAAACATTGATATACTCCATTGTTTTGGTTAGAATTGGGATGTGTTAGACCCCCAGTTCCCAATAAGAATTTTTATTTATTATTAACCACTGCCTACTCTATCCAAAATGAAAAAAAAAAAAAGTTTTGATTTTAGATATTTTTTAATGAGTGTTTCATTTTTGTTTTTTTGTATTATTTCCACTCTAATTTAAAAAGGATTTATTATATATATTTAATAAATATACTCTTTCCTGATCTCATGTGTGAACGAACTCTGGGGCTAGAGGCAGGCAAAAAATGGTCAGAAGGGATATTATTGGTTGGCTTTTTTATGTTTGCAGGCTCCCGGACCAGTCAATTGAGCGTTGTGCGTGATCTGGATTTTGTGCTAAGGAAAATGATGCCACAGAAAAAAAATAATAGTACAAAATAAGAGGTGTTAGTATATAGTAGATGTCTTTTTTAGGCTATTGTAATGGTATGTGATCCCGATTATGTGGTAAGTAAAATGATGCCACAGAATAAATAATAATAATCATAAAAATATGAGTTTTTTGTTGTAGATTTTTTTCTTTAGCCTGTTGCAATGACATATTTAATAATATAATACATGAGATATCCATATATAGTAGATATTTAGTTTGCTGTAATGGCACATTTATATACCTACAAAATTTGCAGGATACATTATTATGAATCAAATTTCCATAAAACTTTATCAAAATACATTTATATCCAGTCCAGACAATATAATTTAGATATATTCAATTGTGAAATCTTTGCTTTTCTTACCGTGCGAGGTAAGAAAAATTAGCAGGTACAATTATTTCTTTTGGTAAATTAAACCCTAATCACTTTGTGCAGTGCCGACTCCCCTTACTGCCTGGGCTTCCCTCCATGTTGCGCCCCCCCCCCTTTACCCAGTGCTGCTGGCCTCCCACCTCTCCTCTCCCCCCGCCTACTGCGGAGGATGTTTCAGGACGGAGAGCCAAGGAAGGAGCAAGTCAATATGTTATTTACTGGCCCCTTTCTTTTCCCTTTCAGTTTGTGAATGAACAGGAAGTTGCTCAGCATAGAGAACTTCCCATTCATTTGATTGAACTGGATGGACTTGGGTCTTTTTCTCAACCAGATTAAATATGTAACTTTGTGGCTTCACAGAGCCTGGGGACCTGTCCTTCACTATCCAGTGCAGCTGAGGCTGCAGAGAAAGGCATGTGTGTTTGAACTTTGGGGTGCACACCCTAATGCAATAGGCTCCTCACACCTATGAATTACACTAAGGTATCCCTGCAGCACTGCCCAAGGCTGACAGCCCCACGTCTAAGCTTACAAGCTTAGTAAAGCAAAACCCTGGCATTCACACTCGTTCAAAAAAATTCATTTTGCTAATTAATTATTTCAACAGGCACTATTATATGCAGAATGTATTTGTTCATTGCTTTCACTATAATGCATTAATTATGATGCAACATGTTTTTTGCTTTCTGAGTGCTAGGCATGTATAATAAGCCGTGTCAGGCCATTGCAACGTGCTATTAAGAATACAAATTCTCTTAATTAAGCATTCTGATCCTAATAGGAAAGTTCTTTGTTATTCAGAGAACATTGACATAGATCATTTTGTGTCAGACATAATGCATCTTTGTTTCATTTTAAAACTATATCCTGTTAATATTTTTTTTTTTTTCTGATTTGTATGTTGAACTCTGAGAGCCCATAAGGCTTATGAAGTAATGCATAAGGAGGAGCGCCATAGTCAATGCTAGACTCAACATGTCAGTTGGTGGCAAAACACGATGGACTTCACTTGTGGACACTGAGTCATTACGTCATGCAAGCACCTTGCACATGTGCACATGTGTTCATTTCATCCATGGCTTTAACTTTTATGTGGAGTTTTTTTTTTTTTGTCAGTGATGTTTTTTTCAGAATAATAAATTGTTTTGTATGATCTACATCATTGAAGCATATTTCTTTATTTTTGGGGGAATTTTTGAGAATTATACAATTTCATAATTGGGAGAGAAGTGATACAAACAGCTCTGGTCTATGCTGTATGTGATTGTACCATACTAAGTGCATTTTAATCTATGGTATTTGTGGTCAATTCTTTCTGGTAAGCTATGATATTGCAAAAGGTGTTAGCGGCAGTTATCCATGTTTGGAGGTGAAATCTCACACATTTTGCTGCCTTACACATTGCTGAAGGAATATATTGGCAGTGTTGCTCTCTGCATCTGAAGAACCCATCTCAAGGGAAGACTGAAGTTACATAGTTACATAATTAGTCAGGTTGAAAAAAGACACAAGTCCAACCAATAAAGCGTGGACCAATGAAGTGGACCCTAAACATCGCATTACTGGTCTGAAGACTTCAGATAGCAGTAAGTATATGTTAAAAGGCATCACACCAAAAAAAAAAGACAGGGGTTTTTCAAAGTTAAAAAAAAAAAACAGATTAAAAGTATTTTCAATAGAACAGTTTCAGTGTTGTAGCCTCTGCAAGACCCTTTGGCATGCAACACTTTTGGTAGTTTCAGAAGCTTGGACTCCCTGCCAAGCAGTGTGGTTGTATGCTCCACACCCTACATCACTACAGGACACAGCAGTAGCATAATGGTTGGAAGATGAAACCACAGGATGCTGTGGGGAACACAATGCATCTGACACTCCCAGAAGTGTCAAATGCCAAAATGATTTATGCAAAGAAGGCAAGAGACATGGGCTTCTGGAGAGGTAAGTATAAACATTCCTTTATTGCAGGGACCTTTAATCAATTTTTTATTTTTACCCCGACAGGGTCACTTAGTGGTTGCCACATAATAGGCATTATGCTATTCTACAGTATCTAAAATATACAACTTAGAAGGCAGCAACTTCAAACTGCCTGAATATTAAAAATTGTGGCCAAATGCTTGCAATTACTTTGGTTGGCCGAGACAACAACCGTAATCCTAGTCTTGAGGTTGTTTCTACCTCACAAATAATTCAATCACCATTGATAAATTGACACAAAGGCCAGTACTTTAACCTGCATGACTAACTTGCATAACTATATCAGATAAATGCAATTATAATTCAAATATTTGCAGTCCATTTTTAGGGCTAACCAATGTACTGCTTTAAGATTTATGGTGAAAGGTATTTGGAGTAGTCTAATGATTTTTTAATGAGGACATGTTACAAAGATGGCTTCTTGTATCTTCTTAATTTTTCTAAAGTGTTCCATCTCTTAATGCTTTATTCACAACAAAGACATTTGCGAGATGAAGTACAGTGATTCATGGAAGGACATTTGTACATTATGACCTAGAAACTGCATAATTCATGTTAGCTCATATTATAAACTTTTTTGTACTGTAGTTAGGTTATTACAAACTTTAAGTCCATATTAGTGTTCTATAGAATTGTGAGGTCAGTGTACAACAATGTAGCATCACATTTTCATATAGATACAAAATATCGACTTGTCACAGAGAAATATTTATATTTAGAAGTTTGTACTAAAATGAAAGTACAACTCTATTTTGGGTGAAGTTGAACTGGGTTGGAACCAAACCATGTATTTGCTGCCGTTGGAACTCCCAACAATCAGTCAAGACTGTGATGGACAAAGCCTGACTTTTTTTACATCATCCACTGTTTAACCACTGTTTCCGTTAATTGAAATGATTTCTTAATAAAGGCTTTGTAAAAACTGTAAAGTGTTTTCTTAGAGTCTATATAAGTTATAGAGGATTATAAAATTGTCTAAGACATGTGGGTTATACTGCTGCATACAGGGAGTTTGGACACTGGCAAAACAAAAACTGTGAAGAAAGCCCCTGCCTACATTAGGCCAATAAAACAGAGATCTGTATCCCTCAATCGATTAAAAAAAAAAATATGTTCTTTTTTGTCCATTGATACACAGGACTGTGGAAAAATCTATGATATGTGGAAAATCCAAGAACAGTCCAACTGAGGAGTGACTTGAAGGAGCAATGGCCTCTACCAACAATGTGTAGAACCAATTATCTACCTTAACCGCTTGCCGACCGCCGCAAGTAGATTTACTGCGGCGGTCAGCCCCTGCCAGGCAGAGTGACGTTAATTAACGTCACTAGCCTGGGAGGGTCTGGGGAGCGAGCGCACGCCCGCGGAGGCGCGCTCCCGCTCCCGCACGGGGGGGTCCGTCGTGGTCCGCCGGCCACTCTGCGATCGTCGGGGGAGAGGGAGAATGTCAGGCAGCTTGTGTAAACAAGCTGCCTGTCATTCTCCTCGCTGTAAAGACACTGATTACACGGATCTAGTATGTAGATCCGTTGATCAGTGTCCTTACAGCTAGAGCCACAGCCAATCACAGTAAGAATCACGCCCCTAGGGACACACACAGCCCCTCGCTCCCAAATAAAGTTAACCCCTTCACTGCCAGTGTATTTTTACAGTAACAGTGCATATGTATAGCACTGATTACTGTAGAAATGTCACTGGTAACCCCAAAAGTGTCAAAAATGTCAGTCAAGGGTCCGATCTGTCCGCCGCAATGTCGCAGTACCGCAAAAAAAATCGCAGATCGCCGCCATTACGCGTTAAAAAAAAAACAACAAAAATGACAAAAATCTTTCCCTTTGTTAGTAAACGCGATAACTTTTGCGCAAACCAATCAAAATACGCTTTTTGCGATTTTTTTTACCAAACATAGGTATAATAAAACAAATTGGCCAAAAATGTTAAAAAATTTTGATTTTTACATTTTTTTTTGGGGAATTTCATATAAAAAAATGTGAAAAATATTGCTATTTTTGCAAAATTGTCGCTCTTTTTTTGTTTATAGCGCGTGATCAAAAAATCGCACAGGTGATCAAATACCACCAAAAGAAAGCTCTGTTTGTGGGAAAAAAAGGACGTCAAATTCGTTTAGGTACAGCATCGCACGACCGCGCAATTGTCCGTTAAAGTCACGCAGTGCCGAATCGCAAAATACCCCCTGGTCTTTTAGCAGGAAAATCCTCCGGGGCTTAAGTGGTTAAAGAAAACGCAGGTGGAAAAATACTAACCCAACAGAAAAAAAAACCCTAAACCAGCAATTATGTTGGCCAACCAGAAGAAATTTATTGGGGTGAAGGCCTGAGTCTGATATATATATTTTTTTAATCATAGAATTATAGTTGCTCACAAGACACTAACACTGAGTCTGATATACCAAATCCTTGATTTCAGGTAATGGAAGCTAGTACAGATAGTACAGATGTCCTTATAAAAATAAAGAAATACTAACCATTAGGGTTGAGCGGACACCTAGATGTCCGTGTTCGACGGGTTCGGCCGAACTTTAAAAAAAAGTCCGGGTCCGTGTCCCGGACTTTTACCGAACTTTTCCCGGACACCGAACCCCATTGAAGTCAATGGGGACCCGAACTTTAAGGCACTAAAATGGCTCTAAAACACCAAAGGAAAGGGCTAGAGTGCTGCAAATGGCAGCAAAACGTAATTAAGAGCATGGCAAGTGCTCTGCAAACAAATGTGGATAGGGAAATAACTTAAAACAACAAAAAAAAACAGAAAAATAAAACAATGTTCTTCTTCATCTCTGAAGGACGAGGCCCATATGGAGTAGGAGGGAGGTTGAGGTGGTGGTGGATGTGGCGGTGACATAGGCGTGCGCACAGGGTGTGCTGGGTGTGCCTGGGCACACCCTAATCACCTAGGGCACATAGCATTGCCAGTGAGGAGATGGGAAAGATCTCCCTGGGACCTGCTCTGCTCTATTTCTCCTTGCCTACAGGTACATGGCCCCGATACATTACTCTCCCTGCTGGCAAACACATGCATGTGTATTTCAACTTTGGGGTGCACACCTTAATGCAATAGGCTGCGCACACCTATGGGCGGTGTAGGTGGAAGCGGCGGTGGAGGAGGACCAGGGCCGGATTAACAGCATCATGGGCTTGGTGCTGAGGATTTTGAAGGGCCTTAGGGCCGTGCCTTGCCATGCACCCAGAGGAGGAAGGGTGCAGCCATGCATGCCTAATTCAACATGGGATGCTGTCTCTGAAGCCCATAAACACATCCATGCATCGCCAACTGTCCCTCCTTGTCCGGCCTTCACGCTGTGTGGGGAGGTTCTGAGGGTGCTGCCTGGGGAAGCGAGCATAGAAGCCAGACTTCTGTGTTTACAAGTGACAGAAGAGCGGTAACAGTGAATATGGCCAACCCGGGGCCTATATAAAAGGTAGGGGCCTGGAGCTGCAGCTCCAATAGCCCCTACATTAATCTGGCCCTGAGGAGGAGGACGAGGTAGCCAACACTGCTTCTTTTCACAAATTTTAAATGAGGGTACACCCCAAAAGAGTGAGAAAGAGCAAAAATGGAACAATGGGTGGGTAAGGTCGGTATCCATTGCTATTCTGCATAAGGTACGGAAAAGTCCCGTGGGATCCATGCCTGGTTCATTTTAATGAACGTGAGCTTGTCCACATTGTCTCTGGACAGGCGGCTGCGCTTGTCTGTTATAACGCCCCCAGCCGTGCTAAATACCCGTTCAGATAATACACTGGCTGCAGGGCACGCCAGCACCTCCAAGGCGTAAAGGGCAAGCTCAGGCCATGTGCCCAATTTGGAGACCCAGAAGTTGAAGGGGGCAGACCCGTCATTCACTACATGTAGGCGTGTGCACACATACTGCTCCACCATGTTGGTAAAATGCTGCCTCCTGCTAAGACGTTCCATCTGAGCTGCTGGTGCTGCTGTTTGTTGTGGCGTGCTGACAAAGCTTTTCCACATTTCGGCCATGCTAACCCTGCCTTCTGAGGTGCTGGCGGTGCCCTGGTTGCGTTGGCGACCTCCTCCTCCTCCTCCTCTGCCTTGTGCTTCCACTGTGGCCCCGCTGTCAGATGGGAATGCCAGCAGCATGGCGTCTACCAGCGTGCGCTTGTACTCGCGCATCTTGCGATCGCGCTCCAGTGAGTGAATTAAGGACGGTACGTTGTCCTTGTAACGGGGATCCAGCAGCGTGGCCACCCAGTAATCAGCACAAGTTAGAATGTGGGCAACTCGGCGGTCGTTGTGGAGACACTGCAGCATGTAATCGCTCATGTGTGCCAGGCTGCCCAGAGGCAACGAAAGGCTGTCCTCTGTGGGAGGTGTATGGTCCGTGTCCTCTGTATCCCCCCAGCCACGCACCAGTGATGGCCATGAGCTGGCCTGGGTGCCACCCTGCTGTGAACATGGTTCCATCTCCTCCTCCAGCTCCTCCTCCTCCTCATCCTCCTCATCCTCCAGAACTGTGCCCCTGCTGGACAATTGCGTCCCTGGCGTTTGCGTGTGCAGGAACCCACCCTCGGAGCCCCTTGCGAATGACTGCCCTGAAAGCCTTGGAAATGTTACCTCTTCATCCTCCTCCTCCTCCTCATCCTGTGCCACATCCTCTTCCATCATCGCCCGAATTGTTTTTTCAAGGAGGCATAGAAGTGGGATAGTTAAGCTGAGAACGGCGTCATTGCCACTGGCCATGTTGGTGGAGTACTCAAAACAGCGCAACAAGGCACACAGGTCTCGCATGGAGGCCCAGTTATTGGTGGTGAAGTGGTGCTGTTCCGCAGAGCGACTCACGCGTGCGTGCTGCAGCTGAAACTCCACTATGGCCTGCTGCTGCTCGCACAGTCTTTCCAGCATGTGCAAGGTGGAGTTCCACCTTGTGGGCACGTCACATATGAGGCGGTGAGCGGGAAGGCCGAAGTTACGCTGCAGCGCTGCCAGGCGAGCAGCAGCAGGGTGAGAACGCCGAAAGTGCGCACAAACGGCCCGCACTTTCTGCAGCAGCTCTGACATATCGGGGTAGTTTTTAAGGAACCTCTGCACCACCAAATTCAGCACATGCGCCAGGCAAGGGATGTGCGTCAAACCGGCTAGGCCCAGAGCTGCTATGAGATTTCGCCCGTTATCGCACACCACCAGGCCGGGCTTGAGGCTCGCTGGCAGCAACCACTCATTTGTCTGCTGTTCCATGCTCCTCCACAACTCCTGCGCGGTGTGTGGTTTGTCCCCCAAACAGGCAAGTTGTAAAACTGCCTGCTGTCGTTTACCCCTGGCCGTGCTGAAGTTGGTGGTGAAGGTGTTACGCTGTCCGGATGAGGAGGCGGTAGAGGATGAGGAAGCGGAGTAGGAGGAGTTAGGAACAGGAGGCAAACTGAAGCGCCCTGCAATCCTCGGTGGTGGAAGGACATGCGCCAAATTGCTATCCGCCTCAGGCCCATCCGCCACTGCATTTACCCAGTGTGCCGTTAGGGAGATATAACGCCCCTGACCGTGCTTACTGGTCCACGTATCCGTAGTTAGGTGGACCTTGGCACAGATGGCGTTGCGCAGTGCACACCTGATTTTTTCCCCCACTTGGTTGTGCAGGGAAGGGATGGCTTGCCTGGAAAAGTAGTGGCGGCTGGGCACGACGTACTGTGGGACAGCCACCGACATAAGGTTTTTAAAACTGTGCGTCTCCACCAGACGGAATGACAGCATTTCAAAGGCCAATAATTTTGAAATGCTGGCATTCAGGGCCAGGGATCGCGGGTGGGTAGGGGGGTACTTCCTCTTCCTCTCAAGTGTTTGGGAGATGGAAAGCTGAACGCTTCCACGGGACATTGTGGAGATGGTTGTTGGTGACCCAGGTGGTGGTGTTGCTGACAGATCGTCTGTTTGCGGGGTGGCAGGTGCCGGTATCACTACAGATGTGGCTGGAGCGGCCGAGACTGCAGCAGAAGAGGAAGCAGGATGAGCCAGAGACGTTTCTTGGTTTTGAAGGTGTGTACTCCACTGCAGCTCGTGCTTTGCACTTAGATGCCTGATCATGCAGGTTGTGCTCAGGTTGAGAAGGTTCATGCCTCGCTTCAAGCTCTGATTGCACAGGGTGCAAACCACTCGTGTCCTGTCATCAGCACATTTTCTAAAGAACTTCCACGCTAGAGAACTCCTTTGAGCTGACTTTGGTGCGCTCGTTCCCTTGCTGCGTTGGGCAGTAGCGGGCGTAGTGTCTAGGGCACGGCCGCTCCGCTTCTGCACCCTGCTCCCTCTTCTGCTGTGCTGGTGGCTCTGTGCGACCACCGCCTCTTCCTCCAAACTACTCAGTTCACCTGCATGACGTTCATTCCATGTGGGGTCGAGGACCTCATCGTCCTCCACATCATCTTCCACCCAGTCTTCACCCCTGCCCTCCTTGTCGGTCTCCACAATGCTGAACGCCGCAGCAGTTGGCACCTGCGTTTCGTCATCATCGGAGACGTGCTGCGATGATCCTTGCATGTACTCATCTTGAGAAATAAGTGGTTGGGCATCGCTGCACTCAATCTCTTCCACTTCTGGGGCAGGGCTAGGTGGATGGCCCTGGGAAACCCTGCTGACAGAGTCCTCAAAAAGAATAAGAGACTGCTGTATGGCTTGGGGCTCAGACTGCTGGCCTGATTTGCAAGGGGGTGAGGTGAAAGACGGTTGGACATTGGCTGCAGGTGCCAACTCTGACCTTTCTGCAGTAGACTGGGTGGGAGACAATGTGAAGGAACTGGAGGCACTGTCAGCAGCAAACCAATCTACTATCGCCTCAACTTGTTCTGGCCTCATCACTTCTAGGGGCGTTTGATGCCCTACCAAATACTGATGCAGGTTCTGTCGCCTACTCACACTTGAGGAAGGTGTTTCACTTGTGCGTGTAGCTGGCACAGATCGACCATGTCCTCTCCTTGCAACAGGAGCTCTACCAGCAGCACCACGACCCAGGCCACGGCCCTTATTTGACGGTCTCCTCATATTTCTGTAATTTAAGATCTTGCCCTAGAAAGGTTTTTATTGAATAGCGGAATAGAAAATATGATCCAAAAAAAGTGTATGTATATCACACGTACACAACCACACTAGGCCCCAATTACTATTGTTTGTACCCCTAAAAGGCTAGATGAGGAGTAGGGGGAGTATGGAACAGGCAGCACCCTCAAACCTTCAGAAGTATGAGATGAACCCCAACAACTTGGAAAGGTGGATCTCTCTCACACGTACCGACACAGACTATCCCGCAATTCAATTGATCCTCAAAGGTTTTTATTGAATAGCGGAATAGGAAATATGATCAAAAAAAGTGTATGTATCTCGCACGTACACAACCACACTAGGCCCCAATTACTATTGTTTGTACCCCTAAAAGGCTAGATGAGGAGTAGGGGGGGTATGGAACAGGCAGCACCCTCAAACCTTCAGAAGTATGAGATGAACCCCAACAACTTGGAAAGGTGGATCTCTCTCACACGTACCAACACAGACTATCCCCCAATTTAACTGATCCCCAAAGGTTTTTGATTAAATAGCGGAATAGAAAATATGATCCCAAAAAAGTGTATGTATATCACACGTACACAACCACACTAGGCCCCAATTACTATTGTTTGTACCCCTAAAAGGCTAGGAGTAGGGGGAGTATGGAACAGGCAGCACCCTCAAACCTTCAGAAGTATGAGATGAACCCCAACAACTTGGAAAGGTGGATCTCTCTCACACGTACCAACACAGACTATCCCCCAATTTAACTGATCCCCAAAGGTTTTTGATTAAATAGCGGAATAGAAAATATGATCCCAAAAAAGTGTATGTATATCACACGTACACAACCACACTAGGCCCCAATTACTATTGTTTGTACCCCTAAAAGGCTAGGAGTAGGGGGAGTATGGAACAGGCAGCACCCTCAAACCTTCAGAAGTATGAGATGAACCCCAACAACTTGGAAAGGTGGATCTCTCTCACACGTACCAACACAGACTATCCCCCAATTTAACTGATCCCCAAAGGTTTTTGATTAAATAGCGGAATAGAAAATATGATCCCAAAAAAGTGTATGTATATCACACGTACACAACCACACTAGGCCCCAATTACTATTGTTTGTACCCCTAAAAGGCTAGGAGTAGGGGGAGTATGGAACAGGCAGCACCCTCAAACCTTCAGAAGTATGAGATGAACCCCAACAACTTGGAAAGGTGGATCTCTCTCACACGTACCAACACAGACTATCCCCCAATTTAACTGATCCCCAAAGGTTTTTGATTAAATAGCGGAATAGAAAATATGATCCCAAAAAAGTGTATGTATATCACACGTACACAACCACACTAGGCCCCAATTACTATTGTTTGTACCCCTAAAAGGCTAGGAGTAGGGGGAGTATGGAACAGGCAGCACCCTCAAACCTTCAGAAGTATGAGATGAACCCCAACAACTTGGAAAGGTGGATCTCTCTCACACGTACCAACACAGACTATCCCCCAATTTAACTGATCCCCAAAGGTTTTTGATTAAATAGCGGAATAGAAAATATGATCCCAAAAAAGTGTATGTATATCACACGTACACAACCACACTAGGCCCCAATTACTATTGTTTGTACCCCTAAAAGGCTAGGAGTAGGGGGAGTATGGAACAGGCAGCACCCTCAAACCTTCAGAAGTATGAGATGAACCCCAACAACTTGGAAAGGTGGATCTCTCTCACACGTACCAACACAGACTATCCCCCAATTTAACTGATCCCCAAAGGTTTTTGATTAAATAGCGGAATAGAAAATATGATCCCAAAAAAGTGTATGTATATCACACGTACACAACCACACTAGGCCCCAATTACTATTGTTTGTACCCCTAAAAGGCTAGGAGTAGGGGGAGTATGGAACAGGCAGCACCCTCAAACCTTCAGAAGTATGAGATGAACCCCAACAACTTGGAAAGGTGGATCTCTCTCACACGTACCAACACAGACTATCCCCCAATTTAACTGATCCCCAAAGGTTTTTGATTAAATAGCGGAATAGAAAATATGATCCCAAAAAAGTGTATGTATATCACACGTACACAACCACACTAGGCCCCAATTACTATTGTTTGTACCCCTAAAAGGCTAGGAGTAGGGGGAGTATGGAACAGGCAGCACCCTCAAACCTTCAGAAGTATGAGATGAACCCCAACAACTTGGAAAGGTGGATCTCTCTCACACGTACCAACACAGACTATCCCCCAATTTAACTGATCCCCAAAGGTTTTTGATTAAATAGCGGAATAGAAAATATGATCCCAAAAAAGTGTATGTATATCACACGTACACAACCACACTAGGCCCCAATTACTATTGTTTGTACCCCTAAAAGGCTAGGAGTAGGGGGAGTATGGAACAGGCAGCACCCTCAAACCTTCAGAAGTATGAGATGAACCTCAACAACTTGGAAAGGTGGATCTCTCTCACACGTACCAACACAGACTATCCCCCAATTTAACTGATCCCCAAAGGTTTTTGATTAAATAGCGGAATAGAAAATATGATCCCAAAAAAGTGTATGTATATCACACGTACACAACCACACTAGGCCCCAATTACTATTGTTTGTACCCCTAAAAGGCTAGGAGTAGGGGGAGTATGGAACAGGCAGCACCCTCAAACCTTCAGAAGTATGAGATGAACCCCAACAACTTGGAAAGGTGGATCTCTCTCACACGTACCAACACAGACTATCCCCCAATTTAACTGATCCCCAAAGGTTTTTGATTAAATAGCGGAATAGAAAATATGATCCCAAAAAAGTGTATGTATATCACACGTACACAACCACACTAGGCCCCAATTACTATTGTTTGTACCCCTAAAAGGCTAGGAGTAGGGGGAGTATGGAACAGGCAGCACCCTCAAACCTTCAGAAGTATGAGATGAACCCCAACAACTTGGAAAGGTGGATCTCTCTCACACGTACCAACACAGACTATCCCCCAATTTAACTGATCCCCAAAGGTTTTTGATTAAATAGCGGAATAGAAAATATGATCCCAAAAAAGTGTATGTATATCACACGTACACAACCACACTAGGCCCCAATTACTATTGTTTGTACCCCTAAAAGGCTAGGAGTAGGGGGAGTATGGAACAGGCAGCACCCTCAAACCTTCAGAAGTATGAGATGAACCCCAACAACTTGGAAAGGTGGATCTCTCTCACACGTACCAACACAGACTATCCCCCAATTTAACTGATCCCCAAAGGTTTTTGATTAAATAGCGGAATAGAAAATATGATCCCAAAAAAGTGTATGTATATCACACGTACACAACCACACTAGGCCCCAATTACTATTGTTTGTACCCCTAAAAGGCTAGATGAGGAGTAGGGGGAGTATGGAACAGGCAGCACCCTCAAACCTTCAGTATGAGATTGTGTTCACTGTACCCCACAAAGATTGAGTTCACTGCACCCCACAATGATTGTGTTCACTGCACCCCACAAAGATTGTGTTCACTGCACCTCACAAAGATTGTGTTCACTGTACCCCCCAAAGATTGTGTTCACTGCACCCCACAAAGATTCTGTTCACTGTACCCCACAAAGATTGTGTTCACTGCACCCCAAAAAGATTGTGTTCACTGCACCCCAAAAAGGATGTTGTTCACTGCACCCCAAAAAGGATGTTGTTCACTCCACCCCAAAAAGATTGTGTTCACTGCACCCCACAAAGATTGTGTTCACTGCACCCCAAAAAGATTGTGTTCACTGCACCCCAAAAATGATTTTGTTCACTGCACCCCAAAAAGGATTTTGTTCACTGCACCCCAAAAAGGATGTTGTTCACTCCACCCCAAAAAGATTGTGTTCACTGCACCCCAAAAAGATTGTGTTCACTGCACCCCACAAAGGATTTTGTTCACTGCACCCCAAAAAGATTGTGTTCACTGCACCCCAAAAAGGATGTTGTTCACTGCACCCCAAAAAGGATTTTGTTCACTGCACCCCAAAAAGATTGTGTTCACTGCACCCCACAAAGGATTTTGTTCACTGCACCCCACAAAGATTGTGTTCACTGCACACCAAAAAGGATTGTGTTCACTGCACCCCAAAAAGATTTTGTTCACTGCACCCCAAAAAGATTGTGTTCACTGCAGCCCAAAAAGATTGTGTTCACTGCAGCCCAAAAAGATTGTGTTCACTGCAGCCCAAAAAGATTGTGTTCACTGCAGCCCAAAAAGATTGTGTTCACTGCAGCCCAAAAAGATTGTGTTCACTGCAGCTCACACACAGAAAAATGGATGTGGATCACTGACACCTGCCTATCTCCAATCCCACACCACACAGCAATATCGATTGTAGTTTGTAGAACACAGTTTCCCTAAAATTCAGCAGACTCTGTCCCTAACAGGATTGAGAAGAGATCGTAGATCAGGATTGAGTGCAGACCCCACCCCCCACACAGCAATATCGATTGTAGTTTGTAGAAGACACTGACCCTATATAATTCAGCAGACTCTATCCCTAAAATGCCTACAACTCGCCCTGCCTAAACACTCCGACCTGTCCCTCAATTCTATCCGGACACAAATGGTTTTTTCCTGCCTATCTTTCCCTAATCAGCAGCCAGCACGTTGATGTGTGCTCTGTCCCTGAATCTAAGCAGCATAATGACGCCGCTGCGGCTGCCTCGAACTTATAAAGACTTGGTCACATGCTTCAGACGGCCAATCACAGCTACTGAGACATTTGCAGGCATGGCTGGGATGGCTTAAGGCACACCAGTTAAACGATTGTTGATTGGCTGTTGAAAGCCCGCCATGAAAAGAGCGCCAAAGCATGCAAAACCCGGAAATAAAACGACCGAACACGGATTTTTACCCGAACATACAGTAAAGTGTCCGTGTCCGTGTTCGGGTACAAAAAATCCAATTATTCGGTACGAACACGAATAATACAGTCCGTGTTCGCTCAACACTACTAACCATAATACTAACCATAATACTCAAAATACTAACCATAACATACAAAGCCATTCACAACTCACCAATCTTGTCTCCAAATATCACCCAAATCATCCTCTCTGCTCCTCTCAAGACCTCCTACTCTCAAGCTCCCTTGTCTCCTCCTCCCATTCTCATCTCCAGGATTTCTCCAGGGCCTCTCCCATCCTCTGGAATGCTCTACCTCAACCTGTACGGCTATCTCCTACTCTAGCTGCTTTCAGGCGATCCCTGAAAACTCATCTCTTCAGGGAAGCCTATCACACTGCCAACTAATCTTCCATCAGCTCATTCCCTACCGTTACAACCTCTTGTACCACCTGCCCCACCCCATTAGATTGTAAGCTCTTCTGAGCAGGGCCCTCTTAATCCTCTTGTATTTTATTGTATTGTAACTGTATTGTCTCCCTCTAACACTGTAAAGCGCTACGTAAACTGCTGGCGCTATAGAAATCCTGAATAATAATAATAATAAAGAAACAATATAACAGTTGGAAGGTTAGAAAATGTATCGTTAACCCTTTACTAAGGACATGGGTGGTTTATAATATGAGGGATGTGCCTAGCCAGGAAGTAATCTCTAAAAGAGATTGGCATGGATATGAGAGCACTCCTAACACAAAAGTAAAATGGGGCGAGAGGAAAGTGACCTACAGCACCTAAAGTAAAGAGTATGTAAGGGTGAAGTAAATGGCAATGCCAATGATGAGGATAAATATATACTGTTTATACCCAAAATTATTTGAGAAATGTGATAGGTTTATTAAACACCAGGGTTGACATAGTGTTCTGTGTCATAGTAAGAAGTACAATTTACTGAAGCGGGTTCCTTTAGATTTGGAAGTTCCAAAGAATACCTTACAAAGAGGGATATGGTTTAAAGAGAATCAGCAGAGAAGTGTCTGGGAATAGGTGGGATAGCACACTTAGGAATGGATTTATGGCCTCATTTTAATCAAAGAAAGACTGTGCATGTCCACAAGGAACTGCTGTGGGAGCAGTGAAAGACAGAGTTTGATCCACCTCATCTACAGACCTCCTGCATTGGAGTTATACATTTCTACCACCAGAGAGTCAGGAATAATATGATCAATGATGGAGTCAGAGAGGCATCTATTCTTGAAGGGAGAGTAAATTAAATGCTTCTTAAGGATATTATCAACTCCCAGGCTTTGTGCCATCTATGCATGTGAATGAACATTAGGCCTACATGAGAGATAAGCTCAGTGGCTTGTAGAAGACCATTGCAACTGGAATGTAAAGCATTAGATATTTTGTTCAAAAAGTGAGTGTCTGCAGGTCTGCCCTAAGGATGGAATAGTCACTCTTAATCTGAACTTACACTAATAGACTTTGATACGAAAAGGAGCAAAGGTTTGACCCCCGCTAACAATCAGAAAATCGAACAAACATTCTTAAAATGAAAAATTTGGAACAGAATTCTACTAGTGTATTGCTGTAATGTTCTGGTACCTTTTGGGTACCCTAATTACTCTTTCATAAGTGTATGCGCCCCACCATTCTCTTTTGGTAAGGTGCGCATACACCTTTAAGACTGATGCTGTCATCACTGAGCGCCGGACTGGATGGCTATTTAGATCGCCGGCTCTCACTCACATGTGTTCGTTCAAACTACTTTGTGCCTTGATGCTAACCTGTCTTGAAGCTCACATGCTTGCAAGCATACCTCGCTGTCGGAACCACGCTGCGCTGATCCCTGTATCCCGCTACCGGATCATCCGCTCTTGCCGAACCTCTCCTCTGCTACATTGCTATTAGTGATAAGTACCCCACAGGGGAAACCTCTATAACCTTTATACTAAAGCTTACACTATCTAGCTCTGCATACTAAGGACTATTACTACATCTGCATTATCTAAGATTGCTAGCTCTTGAGCCTACTACCACCTGTTCTTGCACTGGGTTGATCTCTCTTTTATGTCCACCTGCTACTCTGTCATCTACTACCATACATGATTGCTAAACCTATCTGCATCCCATCTGCTACTATCTTACTTTCAAGAACATTTCCTTTCAAGTGTCTGTCATCTACCATCTCTACCCAACCTGTCTCTTCAGCCTATCATCACTGTGTTACTATATACATAAGTCACTCTAGGAAACATCTTATTGAGTGTGTGTATTTACTTGCTGAATTGAGATCATCCACACATGATGAGTCATTGAGAGTTGGGAATGGTGTCTCAGCGTTTCTCTACATGACTACTGAAGTGGAATATTTCTGCAGCTGAAAATCCAAATCATACGTAAAACGCAGGAGCGTTACAATTGCCAGCCTTATAGGAATCAATCCACTCTAACATGGCTGCATCATTCATCACCAATATGAGACAGACAGTTGTACAGGACAGCTCAAACTGATACTTTAGAATAGAATGCAAATAAAAATCAATCAAATCCTTAAAGTTAAGAACATCATTAATCTGTTTAAAGGTCTTTTTATTAAAGTGAATGACTGGATCATCCACAATGGGCAGAGATCACTTGTTAGTAAAATCCCTTGGAAAGGGAAAACACTGCTCTACATTATTAGAAGAATTTTGTGATGCTACATGTAAATCCCAGCCCTGTTAAAGGACAGTTCACAATTCACAAACACAATGTAATGAAAAAATCTTTGTAGTCACAGCTCTATAAGATCTAATACATGGACCAGCAGGGTGATTCCCTCATTGATGGGTAGAATACACTGCATCAATCAGAGGACTGATATATTCTTGTAAAAATAATGGAACATGCCTAAAAAAAAGCTTTTAAGGAAAAGGCTGCGAAGGTTTTGAGTGGGAATTACAGATAGTATTGGAGGCCTCAGGCAGGCTAAGGGGCAGAGGTACAGCAATTTGTTTGGATGTGGTATGTAGCGTGGTGCGTATCGAATTGAGTAGATTTTTGCAAAACCTGTGCACAGACCAATAAGAAATTTCAAGGGAATATCAAGGATCTTGTGACTGCATGTGTATAAGTTGGGACTCACTTTGCAGAGCTGTAAAATAGTCTGGAGAGGACAACTCTGTAGCAACAGGCGTCTCAAGATCTTTGTTGCAGGTCTTTTCTGGGAGAACTGAGAATTTGCTGCTACAGGTAATAGGAGAGTATAGCGTAACTGTCCTCCCGCAGCACGACACGTTGCACTTCCGTAGCAGATAACAGCTAGGCCCAAAGTGAGGCACTGACTTACATACTCACAAACCTTAACAAATGTTACTGGTAAGGGTCACTGAAGCTCAACTGTCAGGACCCAGGTCTGAACCTGTGACCTCTGCTGTGCCTGGCAGTGTCTCTTCCTGCTAACCCACCTGGAATGCTGGACAGTTTGCTGGACAGTTTACTAGACAATTCCTTAAACTATCTCGCCCTCGATTTTGTTTCTCTTAAACCATGAAACTTTTGCTCCTCTCATGAACTTCCTATTTTAGCCATGTCTTTGCATTTCCTGTTTGACAGATTATTGTACTTTCTCCAGCCATTATCTCACTCTTGTCACTTCTGCTGCCATCTGTATCTTTGCTACCACTTGTTATGGACTTTGGCTTGTTCTTCAACTATGCTTCTGCTTGATCCCAACCTCCTACCACTCGCTACCAACCTTTGGCTTGTTTACTGACTATGCTTCTGCTTGATCCCTACCTGCTGTATCTGCTACTGTATCTGCTACTGGACCTTGGCTTGCTCACCTCCTAATGGGGCCATCCTGAGGACCGCAACCTGGTATTACCATGCAGAAAAACCCATCCCCACCATCTGGCGGTCTGGTAAACACTGGTTAGTGCTTAGACCCTGCAACCTGGGGGAGCCCATAGCATCCGCCAGTTGGTGGGTGGGATCCTCTCTACTGCTATTAACTACTTGTCTCTGAGCCTGAACTCTGACAGAATAATCTGGCCCAAACATGGAGGCCACTATAGCAAATTATGTTACCTAAATGGTGTTACCTGTCAAGAGAAATTTGCCGAACTGGAATGTGTGGTGAAAGGGCAATAGTAAGAAATGCATGCTCTGCAGAAGCAATTGCTGCACTAAAATTTCCGAGATGATGCTAATGCCAATATGCCTCCACCACTCAAGTTCGATGGAGACTGCTGCCATAACAGGAGGTTCCTCTAATCAGTGTTGAATATATTTAAAAATGCAACGTGCTGCATCTACTTCTGAGGGAAAAGAAGGTACTGTTTGTTATCAGACTTCTGATTGTGGAAGACCTAGCTTGGGACTCCTCTTATACAGAACAAGACAGCAACACTCTAAATAATTCTGAGACTTTTGTGACAACTATGAATCATGTTTTTGATGATCCTAACCTCTGTGCTGCTGCCATAGCAAAGTTGCATAGTTTGCGGCAGGGTAGATGCTCTGTTGCAGAGTACAAAGTTTGAATACCATGGTTGAATCTCAGATACCACTTGGAACTCAGCAGCACAAAAGAGTCAGTTCCATTAAGGGCTCTTTGAACAAGTAAAAGATGAGCTCGCCAGAGTAGAAACTCATAATGATCTCAAGGCTTTCATCCAATTATGTAGCTGAATTGATCAGAAGCTTACAGAAAGAAGGGAGTAGAGACTGGGAATTATGACATTGGAAAGGAGTTGCTGACAATTAAGGTAGCCTTTTCTGAGTGGAGCCATCTACTGGAAGGGGCTAATCATCCTATAATTGTTCTCACTGATCATAAAAATTTGGAATTCATTCGTTCTGCCAAGAAATAGTCTTCTAGACAAGCGCGTTGGTCTCTATTTGTCACGGAACCATGAACCAGACGTACAACAACAGATAAGTGAAAATAAGACAGCTTTATTGAAAAACAAGCTATAAAGCAAAAGTCCAAACGGATGGCGAAACCGATGCAGAGTCTTTGCGAAGCCAGGGGTCAGGAACCGGCAGGGTAGTCAGACGAAGCCAGGATCAGGAACCAACAGGGTAGTCAGACGAAGCCAGGATCAGGAACCAACAGGGTAGTCAGACGAAGCCAGGATCAGGAACCAACAGGGTAGTCAGACGAAGCCAGGAACAGGAACCAACAGGGTAGTCAGACGAAGCCAGGAACAGGAACCAGTAGTAGCAGCAGTCTTAGTAGCATGTGAACACAGGAGGACCAAGCAGGGAACTGAAGCCACAGACCTCCTATATATATGAGCTAGGCATCCAGCTCCTCCCAGTGGGAAGGAGGAGCCGCAGGGTGGGAGGCTACAAGAACCCCAGAAACCAAGATGGCCGCCAGCACATGTCAAACGAAGGAGAACAGCAAGAAGGTAAGACCATGACACTATTTTTTTCCATGTTCAATTTTATCATCTTATATCGACCTGGGTCAAAGAATGGTAAGGCTAATGCCTTATCAAGAATGTTGTCTGAGCCTTTTCAGGAAGGCAATTCTGACTGTACAGTCCTAGATAGAATGTCCTAGGGGTCCGAGTTCCAACACATTCTTAAATCTCCTTAAAAAAGGGGTATGACAATGAATCACTTATCAATCATCCTCCTAAAGACATTAACCTCGAGTATAATAATGGCTTTTGAACTTGTTTATATATGTACCTAATTGCTTCAGGTAGAAGCCCTCAGGTTGGGGCATGACTCCAAACTTGCTGGGCATTTTGGGGTTTCTAAAACAGAAGAACTTTTATCCTGTTTATTTTGTTGGCATGGTTGCAAGAAAGATGTCAAAAACTATGTGTGAACTCATGTTTGACCCGCACAAGCAGTAAAAAAATCCCAATCTTCTCCTTTGGGATTACTCCAACCACTCCCTGTTCCATTAGGACCATAGGGGTCAATTTCTGTGGACTTCATAGTCGATCTTCCTCCCTTGAGAGAGATAACCACTATCTTGGTAGTTGTCGACCTTCTCTCTGAGATGGCTCACTTTATACTTGTTAAGAGGGTACCCTATGATGAACAAACTCCAGAGTAGGAGTTCAAGGAATCAAACTACATGGAATTCCTGATAATGTGGTGTTTGACAGAGTTGTACAGTTTATTTTGAAATTTTGGAAAACGTTTTGCTTAGCTTTAGATGTAACAATCTTTCTCCTGCTTCTCATCCACAGTCTAATGGTCAGACCGAAATCACCAATCAAACTTTAGGGAAGTGCCTTTCATGTTTTGTTACTTATACATAGTTACATAGTAGGTGAGGTTGAATAAAGACAATAGTCCATCCAGTTCAACCTGTGTAGGTGTGTGTGACTGTAATCATCTAACATAGCCTTTAATCTCCTGATCCTTGAGATGCAAGTCTAAGAGTCTTTTGAAAGTCACCATACTACCCGCAGAAACCACCTCTTGTGGTAGACAATTCCACAATCTTGTAGCCCTAACAGTAAAGAACCCCCCACGTTGCCTGAGGTTAAAACGCTTCTCCTCTAATCGCATTGTATGTCCTCGAGTCCTCATGCAATTCCTTCAAATGAACAGCTTTTTTTCTAAGCTGAGATCCCCATTAAGATATTTATAAATTGCTATCATGTCCCCTCTCAGACGTCTCTTCTCCAGGGAGAATAAATCGAGCGATTGCAGCCGCTCTTCATAGTTAAGGTCCTCCAACCCCCTAATCAGTTTAGTTGCCCTTCTCTGGACTTTCTCCAGCTCCAACACATCCCTCCTGAGGACTGGCGACCAGAACTGGACAGAGTACTCCAGATGCGGTCGGACCAGAGTTTTATAAAGTGGAAGGATTATAGTCTTATCTCTGGAATACATCCCTTTCTTTATGCATGCTAATATTCTGTTGGCTTTGGAAGCTGCCGCTTGACATTGCATGCTGTTGCCTAATCTATCATCAACCAAGACTCCCAGATCTTTCTCCATTTTTGATTCCCCCAAGGGTTCCCCTCCTAACGTGTATTGTGTTTTTATGTTTTAGTCCCCAAGTGCAAAACCTTACACCGTAATTTTGTCCAGGTCATTCTGTAGGATATCTGCTTCATGCTGTGTAGTTATTGCCCTGGCCAATTTTGTGTCATCTGCAAAAACTGATAACGAACTACTGATCCCATCCTCAATGCTGTTTATGAATAAATTGAACAAGGTTGGTCCCAAGACTGAGCCTTGGGGGACCCCGCTTACCACCTCAGACCAGTCTGAGTATGCGCTGTTTATTACCACCCTTTGGACACGGCCTTTTAGCCAGTTCCGTATCCAAGAGCAAACCCTGCTGTCGATACCTGCAGACCTTATTTTATAAATTAAGCGCTTGTGGGGAACTGTATCAAACGCCTTAGCGAAATCCAAGTACACCACATCCACTGGTCTGCCCCTATCTAGCTCACAGCTCACCTCCTCGTAGAATGCTAAGAGATTGGTTTGACAAGAACGCCCATTTGTAAACCCGTGCTGGTTACTACTGATGATGTTGTTGTCTTTAGCATATTCTACGATATAGTCCCTTATCATCCCCTCCAAAAGTTTACAAATTATTGATCTTCAGGATGACTGGGTGGACTGTCTTCTTAGAGCAGAATTTGCTTATAACTATTCATAACATGGCTCCACTTCCCTAACCCCTTTTTTCTAAATACTGGGTATCATCCAGTTTTTATTCCTGATCTCCCTATGTCTACTCCAGTTCATGCTGTTACCAATAGATTAACTACATTTCAGGAGATACTGGAGAAACTGATCAAGACATGGAGGGAGGCTCAGGAATGTTACAAAAAGACTGCCAAAAGATATCGCTGATCACTTCCTACCTTTCATGTGGGTGGCAAAGGTTGGTTATCAATCATAAATTTGAATGTATACATTCCATCTGCTAAGTTAAATCACAAGTTTGTGGGGCCTGTCCAGATTTCAGTTCACATTAGTTACTTTTCCCTTAAAACTTGCTCAAACCATTTCATGAAAACCCCATATTCTGGGAAAGTTCTCCCATCCTCCCCCCACCTGTTGATTCGCAAGGGGAAGAAGAATATGTGGTTGAGAAGATTCTTGATTCTGGGATCTTTAGGAATAATTTACAGTATCTGGTTCAATGGAAAGGATATGGGCCAAATGAAGGTTTTGGGAATCTTACTAGAACGTTCATGTCCCTAGATTAACAAGAGAACTACTCCAGAGGTTTCCTCACAAACTTGGCCCTAAGATATCCATGGGATGTCTCGGGAGGAGGGGAGTACTGTACTGTGTTTGTGAGTGTCTCTACTTGCTAACTCACCTGGGATGCTGGACAGATCCCTGAACGATCTTGCCTTGAACCTTGTTTCTCTTGAACCTTGAATCCTTTGCTCTTCTCCTATTTTGCTCTTATTTCTATTTTAGTCATAACTGTGCCCTTCCTGTTTGCCAGAATATTGTGCTCTCTCCAGCCAATATTTCACTCTTTCACTTCTGCTGCCATCCGTGTCTTCTCTACGACTCATTACTGTCCTTTGGCTTGTTTACTGACTATGCTTCTGCTTGATCCCTACCTGTTATATCTTCTAATGGACCATGGCTTGTTCAGCTCATGGTGGGGCCATCCTGAGAACCAGTATTAAACTCATCTCCACCATTAGAAGCTCTGGTGAATTACATTTAGTGCTTAGATTCTGCACCTCAAGTGAACACTTGTCATCCAGCAGGGTGATCTGCTTCTGTACTAATGCAGATGGTCAGTGGGAGCCTCTCTACTGCTATTAGCTACTGGTCTTCGAGCCTAAACCTTGAAATGACATCAGCGATTTAGGCAATGGAACAAGACCAGGGATTTAGAGAGTTTGAAAGTACTGGCAAAGCTGGATACTTAACAGGAAAGTGGTTCTTCCAAACTGAAAAAAAAAACGTGGGAAAGGTCATGGAGTGTGCTTATACCGAACTCTGGCTGACAATGATTTGCAGCTAACAGACACAGCACACAAGGCCTGGAAAGTACCACAATTCGGAGCCCAGTACCAAAGATGACTTACCAGATTTATCTTAACCACAACCATAGGCTTAAAAACAAAGTAAGTCTTTAGTGATTAGGTCACACCAGAGGCTGTGCTGTGCCTCTGTCCTTGTAGAGCACTTTGCGGCCATCTCCAATAGTACACTTACATGTTGATTTACCGCCCTGCAAAGCTTTTGCTGAGAATATGCCATCCAGATTAAGGCTGCCATGAGATCAGGTAAAGCAGAACATTTAAGGTCTTAATTAAAGATATCACAGAAAAAACATCCAAGGTCTAACAAATATCTTAATTGAAGAGAAAACGTGTAAAAAAAGAAAAGTCGTTTTCCATAGCAGAGCAGAAGAAAGTGTCACTAGCAAAAATACTGAGTCATGTTGGTGTTATTAAGGGGGCTGGCGTAGCTCTTTTTGTTTTATCAGTGCCCAAACCTTTTTTAGGCAATAGTTTAACCTACTTGTCATACACATTTCTACAATCCTGTATCCCTCAATGGACAATAAATAAATGTATATGGAGAATTCAGTAGAGACTGCATAATGGAGTGTCTCAATGCCCTGTGGCCCTAGATGATTCCCCATAGCAATATATTGGAGAGTCTCAAACTCTTCAGCCCTGTGCTCCTTCAAGTTTCGAATTTGTCATTACCCTTAAACATTTTTTAAATTAAAATAATTACTAAGTACTACTTTAATATTAGTACTACCAATAATTAACCACTTAAGCCCTCGGAGGATTTGGCTGCTCAAAGACCAGGGCCTATTTTGCGATTCGGCACTGCGTAAATTTAACGGACAATTGCGTGGTCGTGCGACGCTGTACCCAAATGAAATTAATGTCCTTTTTTTTCCCACAAACAGAGCTTGCTTTCTTTTGGTGGTATTTGATCACCTGTGCGATTTTTACTTTTTGCTCTATAAACAAAAAAAGAGCGACAATTTTGAAAAAATAACAATATTTTTCACATTTTTTTATATGAAATTCCCAAAAAAAAAGTAAAAATCTATATTTTTTAACATTTTAGGCCAATTTGTTTTCTGCTACATATGTTTGGTAAAAAAAATCACAATAAGCGTATTTTGATTGGTTTGCACAAAAGTTATTGCTTCTACTAACTACGGGAAAGATTTATGTCATTTTTATTGTTTTTTTTTTTTTACTAGTAATGGCGGCGATCTGCGATTTTTTTTGCGGGACTGCGACATTGCGGTGGACAGATCAGTCCCTTGACACTTTTGGGGGTACCAGTGACATTACTACAGTAATCAGTGCTATAAATATGCACTGTTACTGTAAAAAGGACACTGGCAGGGAAGGGGTTAACTTTATTAAAGATCAAGGAGTTAAGTGTGTCCCTAGGGGTGTGCTTCTAACAGTAAAGGGGCATGGCTTTTTATGTAACCACAGAGACATACGATCCTACATAGCAGGATCGTATGATCTCTGCTGTTACACCAGGGAGAATGACAGGTGGCTTTGTTTACATTAGCCGCCTGCTTTTCTCCCTCTCCAGCTGGAGATCGCGAGTGACCAGCGAACATCCGAGCCGCCGGCCACTCACGCAGGGAAGGCAGGGAACGAGCGGGGGCGGGAGCGCGCCTCTGGTGGCACGCGCTCGCCCCCTAGAGGCTCGTGGGCGAGCGACGTAGACCTACGTCGTTTTGCCTGTACGGGGCTGACTGCCGCCGTAAATAGTCGTGCAGCGGTCGGCAAGCGGTTAAAATACACTGCTAAAAAAAATTAAAGGAACACTTTGAAAACACATCAGATCTCAATGGGGAAAAATATCATGCTGGATATCTATACTGATATGGACTGGGAAATGTGTTAGGAACTAAAGGATTCCACATCGTTTGATGGAAATGAAAATGATCAACCTACAGAGGGCTGAATTCAAGGACACCTCAAAAAATAAAGTGAAAAAATTATGCAGCAGGCTAGTCCATTTTGCTGAAATTTCATTGCAGCAACTCAAAATGGTATTCGGTAGTTTGTATGGCCCCCACGTGCTTGTATGCATGCCTGCCAACGTTAGGGCATGCTTCTAATGAGACGATTGATGGTGTCCAGGAATATTTCTTCCTAGATCTGGACCAGGGCATCACTGAGCTCCTGAACAGACTGAGGTGCAACCTGGTGGTGCCCGATGGACTGAAACATAATGTCCCAGAGGTGTTCTATTGGATTTAGGTCAGGTGATCATGGGGCCTATTCAATGGTATAAATTCCTTCATCCTCCAGGAACTGGCTGCATATGCTCGCCACATGAGGCTGGGCATTTTCATGCACCAGGAGGAACCCAGGACCCACTGCATCAGTGTAGGGTCTGACAATGGGTCCGAGGATTTTATCCCGATACCTAAAGGCAGTAAGGGTGCTATTGTCTAGCCTGTGGAGGTCTGTGCATCCCTCCATGGATATACCTCCCCAGACCATCACTGACCTACAACCAAACTGATCATGCTGAACAATGTTACAGGCAGCATAACGTTCTCCACAGCTTCTCCAGACCCTTTCACGTCTGTCACATGTGCTCACGGTGAACCTGCTCTCATCTGTTAAAAGCCCAGGGTGCCAGTGGTGGACCTGCCAATTATGGTGTTCAATTGAAAATGACAATCCAGCTTCACAATGCCGGGCAGTGAGCACAAGGCCCACTAGAGAATGTCAGGTCCTCAGGCCACCCTTATGAAGTCTGTTTCTGATTGTTTAGTCAGAGACATTCACACCAGTGGCCTGCTGGAGGTCATTTTGTCGGGCTCTGGCAGTGCTCATCCTGTTCCTCCTTGCACAAAGGAGCAGATACCAGCCCTGCTGATAGGTTAAGGACCTTCTGCGGCCCAATCAAGCTCTTTTAAGTAACTGCCTGTCTCCTGGAATCTCCTCCATGCTTTTGAGACTGTGCTGGGAGATGCAGCAAACCTTCTGGCAATGGTACGTATTGATGTGCCATCCTAGAGGAGTTGGACTGCCTGTGCAACCTCTATAGGCTCCAGGTATTGCTTCACTGCCTGTATGTTACTGTGTAACTATTGGTAGAAATGTCCATTTTTATCAAATTAACTTTAAGACAATAAACACACAATACATCCAAAAGGTATTAGATTTAATAATTTGTTAGTTAGCAATTAGTTTGTGATAACATTTTCACAGTCACATGTAGTATGTGATATAACAGTATAGTAACAACGAGGGTAATTTATCTGAACTGAATTCTGGAGCAACCAGAATTTGGAGCAGCTGTGCATGACGACCAATTAGCTTCTATCTACAGCTTGTTCAGTTGGGTTTTGAAAATGAAAGATTTTGAAGCTGATTGGTTGCCATGAACAACTGTTCCAAATTCCGGCTGCTCAAGTTTCCATAATTTAAGGCATTGAGACACCGAGACTCTGCGTTACGGGTGTCAACCAAGTGCTGGTTAATGCTTTTAGCTACATGATGTTCAGAAAAAATGTTAAAGCTATAAAAAAAAAAGAAGTGTGGAAGGTTTGTTATTATTCTGCAGCAACTAAGTATGTCTGACTTTGTAAACTCATTAACTATTATTTTTAGAAAAGATAGTTTAATTTCCTCCATCAATAACATCTGATCTCAATTTTACTGGTAGAGCTCTATGCTGAAGAGATACAGTGCCTGATTTTGGCCTTGCCAAGGAAGATATCAGTCCTGCTGAGTCATGGAGCCCAGGAGCAGACAAAGTAAATGACATTAATTCAGCTCTCTTGCAGCCAGCTGGCAGAGACGGATGGAGTCAGACCGAGAAGGCATGTGCATCTTTTCCTGCAATTTTCCACTATACAAAGTAAAGACTTTGTGCCAAAGGCTGAAAAAAAATGCAAGTCACTTACTACTGTTATTATTTAGACGGAAGCAGGAATTTAAAAAAAATACACTTGAAAAGAAAAAAAAAAATTACCGTCTGAACTGGGTTGGTATTAGATGAATCAGGATAGATGGTGATTTGTAATGACATTTGTCTGGCATTACATTACTGACAACCACAGAGCACAACTTAACCTTCCCACAGAGTGTTTTTCTATGATGTTATATCATTTTGGGAATGGTAACAGTCCAATGACAGGTGAATATGCTTACGTCTAGCTTATTATGGAAACCACCCCTTATATCATTACTGATTATTAAATTAGCTCTGTAATGATTTAATACTAGGCATGGCAAATAATAACACATTACTCAACTTTTTTTTTTTTATACTCTTTTTCATAGATCTATGTTTCCCAACAGACAATTCAGCAAAACTGTATTTTAACTCCCATTATTCCAAAGGCAATTTTTGCATTGTCCTTTTTTTTTAAAAAAAATTGTTTAGTCGCTGTGTAAGTTGAGAGGCTTTCAGATAAGAAAGGAGATGAAATGGCTTATCTACAATTTACTGGCAATTTCTAATGGAAAAATGGTTGCACACTCTGACCTTTGCGTTGAAGCTGCTGTAAAAGCAAACTGTCAATTCTTGTTGTATGTTTTCTCATTTAGGGTTGCTGGGCTATACTGTTGATATTTTACTTTGTGAACAATGAATGGCTAGAAGGAATTTACAAACCTGTTCTGTTTTCTCCTGTTCTCGGACTTCCTCTCCCTTGCTGGTCCTATATCGTATCGTCGTAGGTGTCCATGGCAACCATGGTCAGTGGGGGCAGCCTCATTGGAAACCTGCATAGGCAACGCAGCTATTGTCTAGGGATGACTTCCAGTGATTTCAACATTAGTTTCAATTAGAGATTTCTTGTCTGTGCCAGACATTTTCCTAATTTTCCTTACTTTGCGGCGTTTAATTAACAACCTCAGCAGCTGACTAACTTCTATAATTAGGAATAGCACACCTTCAGCTCTTTTATAGTAAGTCAATACATATAAGAGACCACCAGAACATATAGATGATGAGACAAACCGCTTTTAACAATAAAACCATTTCTGGAAGAGAAATGTCTTATAATAGGCTATTTATGATGGAATCAAGATGTTGTATGTGGTTTTACATATGAATGCTTTAGAATCCATTTGTAGAAGGTAGATTGAAATCCTTTTAGGTTTAAGTGTATATAATGTAAAGTCATGGCATGCAGAAGGGCTTTCTATAAATAATAATCAGAGGTATAGACGAAAGAAATAGGAAAGCTATTTATATTTTTATACAGAATAATGTATTTTTTATGTTCAGATCAACAAATTAACAAATGCTAAATATTTTTTATTCCTTTATCAGTGAGTAAATATAAAACATTTATAAAATTTCACATTTACCACTTGCAGATGGCATGTGATGGACCAAGTAGGAATATACTTTTTTCTCTCTATTTGAGGCAAAAATGTCTTAATAACTAATTTATACAGAGGCTGTCAGCAAGCAGGTGTCGAGGACTAATAAATAAGAAAGCTCGCAGCTCCTCCCTACGCGTTTGTGTTGCCATGGCTATTTGTAGTGATTTATAGCGATAATATGGAGTTCCATTTTTAGACTATATGTTGTTAAAAGCTAAGGCTCTCCCCATTAATTTGTAAATAAACCAGTTGGTAGGGTTTTGGAGCTGAGCTGAGGGACAGGATGTGATGTATACTGGACGTTGTTGGCTAGGTTTTGAAACAAGCATGTAGGGAGAACAAAGTTGTGTTTTGGAGGACAGAGAGGCGAAACATGGCTGCCAGAAGCTGGAGAACTTTGAATACATTTTGAGTGGACTGAGCAAAGAACCATGAAACCATGAGATGACGCCATCAATGGAAGTTGAGTAACTGTTTAATTTACTTTTTGTATACATACTGTACATGCTTATTTTGCTAGAAAGTAGGTAATTGGTATGTGCATGTTGTAGACATCTTTTGTAAGCTATGAATTATGTTTTGTGCTGTTGTATGTGCAGTTTTTTTCTGTTTAATAAAAGCATTGATACACTACAGAAGTCTAAGCTTCCTTGGTTTTTACCGCAAGAACCTTAGTTAGACACAAGTAGAACAGCATTTCGTCATAGATGACATCTTTCGGAAGATGTCAGCTATGATGAAACGCGTAGGAAAGTGCTACGTGCTGACATCATCATGTTCCTACATTTTCAGTAGTGTTTGTGGTTTAGACTGTTTGCCGGCAAAAGGAGATTGTATTGTGCAATTTTAACAGTTTTTGATGTAGATGTAAGTGCATTTCTATTTTAAATAGATTTTGGAAAATACGGTTTAACACTATGTAGAGTGTTTGCTTCCATATCCCTATATTTATGCTACTGGAATGGTGAGGAGCAGACCATCCTTTTAAAGATTCTGTTTTTTCCGAGGATGAAGCCAAAGGAAGTGTGGTAACCCCAATGCAATCTGAATGGGCCCTTTGTGACCTTTTGGTCATATAAAGATGGTAAGCATGTATTTTTACCATTGGGGTGGTGGCTTTTCTAATTCAATGGTGGTGGAGAATCAGCTCAGATGCTGGGTCTTTTTATCAATTCTTGATAAAGAGGACTTTATGACACATGGACTATTTCTTTATTTTTTTATTTTTTCATTTTACTTTATTTATACATATGTTATAATCACATATTCATATGTAGTTGTGTTAGGTGATTCTTTGATCGGCTCTCCACTATGGTAACCTGAAAGCAAAGACCTGACATCACTTCTGGTTTACCTGGATGTCAATGTCACCATTTTTAAAACATTTAGAGCATTCAAAGACAGATCTTGGTGTTTTGAAAGCTTTAAAGCGGTTGTAAACTCTATAAAAAAAAAAAAAAAAACCTGCAAGACAAAGGCATAATGAGCTAGTATGCATCGCATACTAGCCCATTATGTGTAACTTACCTTAAAACGAAGCCCCGACACGGACCCCCGGACATCGCTGCGGGCGCTGCCATGGTCCCTCGTCGTCTCTTCCGGGTTCGGCGGCTCCGGCGCGCTGATTGGCCAGAAGAGACGGCTCCGGCGCGATGATTGGCCGGAGCCGCAATGACGTCACTCCCGCGCATGCGCGCGGGAGTGATTTTTCCGGCAAGCTCCCGGCAACTTAATTGAAGGTCCCCCGGACCTTCAGAGCGCATGCGCCGCTCGCGCGAGTGGCTGCATGCACTGTAAATATCTCCTAAACCGTGCCGGTTTATTTAGGAGATATTATTTGTACCTACAGGTAAGCCTTATTATAGGCTTACCTGTAGGTAAAGGTGTCAAAAGGAGGGATTTGGGGTCTATTGGACTATCTCCATGAAGAGTACTTGTCACATGCCTATTGCTATCGCAAGGATGTTTACATGCCTTGTGAAAGTAATAAATGTGATAAAACATTTTTTTAAAGCGACAGTGTAAAAATAAACAATAAAATAAATTAATAATTTAAAAAAAATGGTAAAGTGCCCCCCTCCCCCCGTGCTCCCGTGCAAAGGCGAACGCGTGTCGGTCCTGCATGCATGCAAACAGCGATTGTCCCACACATGTGAGGTAACGTCAGATCATGGGTTGTAATTCTACCACAAGCCCTTCTCTGTAAATCTAAAGTGGTAACCTGTAAAGGCTTTAAAGCATTGGCTATGGATGTTAAAATTAACTTTGTTTGTCTTGATTTGTCCAATTTTAAAGTGTGACATGTTTGGTACCAATATACTCAGTGTGAAACCATCTTTTATGCTTATTTTACAAAAAATTTTTTTTTTCTTTCATTAAAATTTAAAAAAGTGTATTTTTCCCAAAAATTGTGTTTGAAAAACACACATGGTGACGCAGGTTATGCATGGATAGTACTAGTTTGTTGGCGCCAAATAAAAAAAAAATGACAGCATTCAAAACAGCTAAACTTAGCGTTTTGAATGCTTTTAAGTGCAGATCCCTCCACAAGAGTACCTGTAAAAAAAAAAAAAAAATGTTAAATGTCCGAAAATATCGGCCGATACCGATATGTGATGACCAAAATATCGGTATCAGCAATAAAAAAATGATATCCGTCGATCACTAGTTATACGCTCATCAGTTACAGCATAGCAAGTGTTATGGCCTCCCGT
Organism: Pelophylax lessonae; assembly: GCF_965119305.1. Taxonomy (NCBI): domain Eukaryota; kingdom Metazoa; phylum Chordata; class Amphibia; order Anura; family Ranidae; genus Pelophylax; species Pelophylax lessonae. The sequence goes on along the minus strand of NC_138772.1, from coordinate 167,758,663 downwards.
CTTGGCTTGCTGATCCCGCCTCTAAAGAGGCATAGTGTAATATCCCTTTTGAGGGAGCTTCACAACAATGGTAACAATTTTGATATCACCATAGCCTGGGTCACAGGTGGCAAGTCAAGGATTTTTGCCTCAGGACCAGCGCCAGCTAGACCAGAAGAGGACAAAGTCTAGAAGACAGAGTTCAGAGCATGCGAGGGATGCGCGCTTTTACGGGCCAGGTTGGGATTTTAGGAATATCTCGTGAAGAGGCCAGTCATCCCCTTAGAAGTCTGCTAAAAACCCTACCTTGGGTGGCCGAGAAACTACTAAGTCTTTTGAGCTTGGGCCTCAATCTCAGACTTTTGGACTGTCAAAACAGTCTCCTCAGGACATGCATTGTCCTTCAGAAGTCCTCCTCATCTCTTCTTTGTTCTTTAGCCTTACTTCGAGGAAAATAAACATATACTCTTATATTACGTAAAGTCACTGGTGTCACAAGGTGCTGCTGTGCCAGTTCCAGAATGCAGGAGATTTCAAGCCATGTACTCGCCCCTTTTTATGGTCATGAAGAAGAACAGCTCATGGAGGCCAGTTATAGACCTCATGCACCTAAAACAATTTAATCAAAAAGGAGAATTTCAAGATGGAGACATTATCCACGATTCACAGGCGTTCCAGCCTGGCGACTGGCTCATTTCCATAGACCAAAAGATGCTTACTTTCATGTGCCTATTGCAGAAGACTTCCGCAAGTTCTTTCAGTTTGCTGGAGGTCAAGACCATGTCTAGCTCACTTGTCTACCATCCAGGCTTTCAACATCACCTTGTATGTTTTTTAAAGTCTTATTGGCTGTTAAAGCCTTAATCAGGACAAAGGGCATACGCCTACATTGTTACTTGGATGACCTTCTCCTACTGTCGTAAGACAGAGGGCAGCTGCTGGAGAACATAGCTCAGGTCTTTTCAATGCTGCTCCAATTCAGCTGGCTGCTGAATCTGGAAAAGGACCACCTGGAGTCACTCAATCTCTTGTGTACCTCGGGGCTCAGTTCGATACAATCAAGAGCACCATTGCTTTGCCCCTAGATCCCAGGGATCCAGAACAGAATACTCTTTGTCCTGTCTTCTTCCCACCTGCGGGCCTCTCAGTGTCTAAAATTATCGGTACTATGGTGTTTATGGCTCCCATGATCAAGTGGGCGCTCTGGAGAATGCAGACTGTTGGACAGGGTAATTCGGTTGGTTAACAGAATAGTTGGTTAAGTTAAACTGGGAATTTTCTCTGGTTTTGTTTTCATGCGTTTTCCCTTCCATGTGCTCCTTGCAGTGAAGAACAGCTATAGATGGGGGCAGGGGCCATTTCCTTGTTACTGGTGTAAATATTGTTGAGGGGACAAACTGGACACATTAGCTGCCATTGTGCTATGTGCTGGGTGTCCATGGTGCCCCTGTGCCTTTAAGGAGGACTGAGCTACCTCCAGGCCCACCTGCACCTTAGCTATCCATTAGAATGCATGTATTTCCACTGTGGAAACTCTCATAAATTTAGAAGGGTTAGGACTGCAAGTAATACAGGGTGCCGTGAAGCAGCCTTGCATCTTAGGCATTCATTTGCAAATGTGTTCTAACTAAACACCTGTTTTTAACGCATACTGTTGGACAGGTTAATTCAGTTGGACATGTAAGCAGACTGGTTGGTGAGTTGAGCTGGGAATCTTCTCTGGTTTTGTCGCTCTGGAGGATGCCCCCAATTCTTGGATCATAACCGAAGCCAGCAATACAGGATGGGGGGGGGCTTACTGCCTGTCAGAGATAGCTCAAGGCAGGTGGAACTTTCACTCAAACATTCTGAAACTACAGCCAGACTTCTGCACTCTACAGGCCTTTCACCATCTAACGAAAAGAGCATCAGTGTTCTTAGGCTAGACACTACTGTGGTCTCCTACATTAAGAGACAAGGGGGGACTTGCAGCCTTTCTCTATTACAGGAAGTGGAGCAAATTATGTCTTGGGCTCAGAAGAATCTAGTCGACATCTCAGAAGTTTATGTCCCCGGAGTCCAGAATATTCTAGCGGACTTTCTTTCCAGAGTCCAATTTGACAACAATGAATGGTCTCTCCATGTGGACGTTTTCAGGTAGATTCTGACCCTGGGAGTCAGTCCAGAAGTTGATCTGTTTGCCTCCCTGTGCAACACCAAGCTCGAGAAGTATTATACGAGGGGCCGATATCTGTAGGCCTTCGGAACAGATGCCCTGATGGGTCATTGGAAATTCAGTGGGGCCTGTGCATTTCCTCCAGTTCCAGTCATCCTCAGGTTTCTGCGAAGACTCAGCGCAAAAGATTTGGAGGTAGTGGCAATGATGCCATATCGACCACATAGGCCATGGTTCCCCTTGCTAGTACAGCTAAATTACCAGGACCCAGTGCCCCTTTCCCTCAGGCTGGACCTTCTGTCGCAGGGTGAAATTCTCCATCTATGTCCAGCACGGTTGCGCCTGATAGTCTGGTTCTTGGAAAGGGGAGAATGGAGGCCCTCGGCTGCTCCTCCAGTCATCTCTACTCTCATGGATATTAGTTGAGTGAGCACAAACAAAGTTTATGGGAGAATCTGGTCAAAGTTCATGGAGTACTTGTCTACTGCTGACGGGTCATTTAATGATCCAGAAGTTCAAAATTATCTGAGCTTCCTTGAGTCGGATTTAGATCTGGCCCTGTCAGTCAGTTCCCTCAGAGTACAAGTGTTAGCCTTATCAGCCTTCACAGGTGTATCCTGGGCTAGGCATCCTCTTGACAATTCTTCAAGGGAGCAACTAGGCTCAGATCTCAGACAAAGCTGAGGTTTCCCAAATGGGACCTCCCTCTTGTCCTCGATTCCCTCTCGGGAATTGGAGTGGAGTGTGCTAGGTCTGCTCTGTTAAAGACCTCTCTATGAAGTCCGCTTTTCTCGCGGCATCACGTTGGCCTAAAGGGCCTCCGAAATCAGAGCCATCGGTTAATAAGAACCTTTCTTAATGTTTTTCCCTGATTCAGTTGTGTTAATTCCTTTGCTTGACTTAAGTCTCAAGGTAACATCAGTCTTTCATGGGAACCAAGAAATTGTTCTGCCAACCTTTAGAGTGCCTGAGAGTACTAACATACATCATTTAGATGTAGGATAGGTCGCACTCTGGCTTAGTTGCTTAAAGATCCTGTCTAGTAAACAGGGGAACCTGAGTTTGACTGTCAGCAGTGACTTTTATTCAGTTTTAAGAAGCAAAAGGTTCTAGGAATTGCTCAGAGACTCTGAAGTTATACTGTATCTACAAGCTACAGCTTCCTTCAGGCTTTCAGATCGCCTTTTCATTCTTTTTGCCGGAAAGTACAAATAGAAATGTGCCTCATCTAGGATGATTTTGTCATGGATTTTCCAGGCCATCCAACAGGCTCACAGAGCTAAGGGCTTGGCTCCTCTGGAGGCGGTGACAGCTTACATGTCCAGGAGTGTGTCTATGTCTTGGGCGGCTTTGTGGCATGTGGCTCCCGATGTAATCTGTAGGGTGGCCTCATGGTCATCGATCAACACCTTTATGGCTCAGTATTGTGTAGAGCTCACTTTATCCCCTGTCAATTTTGTTTTTAAAGTCCTGTCAGTTGATGGTACAAATTAGAGTGTTGTTCAGCATTTCCCATCCATGTTGTGTATGGCTAGGTATTTCCCATACTTATGCTGCCACAGAGTCTGTCAGGAAACCGTAAAATATCCTATCAAACACTTACCATAATTTTCCTTTCCTGATAGACTCCATGGCAGCAGAAGTTGCTTCCCAGTGTCATGAGTAGGCTAGTTATGGAACGTGGTCTCTGGCTCTGCGCCAAAACTTATGGGAGTGGGGTCCTATGGGATAGGAGAGGAGGCGGGGTTAACCCATACGTATGCTGCCATGTAGTCCATCAGGACAGGAAAATTACGGTAAGTTTTCGATAACAAATTTTCCGTTTTTTTTTTTGTAGCTTACCAGTCATTTTCGTTTCCAGGCTAAGTAAAGGAAATACCTGTTGATCCCTAACTGAGATGCAGAGTCTTTGTAACTTTCTGTGCATTAAACTGAAATCTCAAACAATGCTATTAGCTTTCACAGCTATCGTCTGTGAACTACAAAACACTTTCCACCTATGCAGGCTGGATAAAATCTCTTGTGAGGTAAGTGTGGCCTGTGGGCCATAGCTTAGAGACCCCTGGTTTACGGTAAAAGTTAGGTACAAGTTAAAAGTTAGGATGAGGTTGAGAGTTAAGTTACAATCAAGGTTAGGTTATGTAATTATTAGTACTATTTTTTTAGGGCGTGATAAATAGGCACTAAAATATGCAGTAAAAATATTAGTGCCAACACTTATGTAGCAATGCATATAGGGGTGCATTTATAAAAATTTTGCATAGCTGCCCATCTGTCGAAGCTGCAAGTAAATTAATTTCTTGCAAATGGGGTAAAATCAAATGTTGTCAAGCTATATTCTCTGCGAACGTATAAAAGTAGAAAATAGTGCATTATGGTCACTAGATGGAGCTGAAGAGAATATCTATTTCATAGGATGGCCAGTGCCATCTAATGACCATAATGTGGTATTTTTCCCATTCACATAGTTGACCTGCAGAGCTTAAAGTCTGAGAACATTGAATTTTGCCCCAATTGCTCAGAATGAATTTACAGATTTGATGGATGAACAGCTATTAAATTTTATATATATATATATATATATATATATATATATATACATATATATATACACCCTATTTCCTCTTTTTTACACTTTTCACTATACTTAATCAAAGTTTTTTGCATTCATACTCGGTATTATAATTAATTTTACAATGTATAATTTGTTATATAGGCTTTCTGTTTTTACACATATACAATACTTTATATGTATGAATTATAAGTTGTTTAGGAGTACTCTGTGACTTTGCGGTAATCAAATAGGTTACTAAGCAACATGTTTGCTGGGTCCAAGGTATTTATGCACAAACACCAACATTGAGCACAACACTACGCAAGCGCCAAAGGTTGCTAGGGAAACAGCCAGGACAGGCATAATACTCCTGCACGTTGGCTGATTTCAGTTACGTAAGGCACATGGTCTGGAGTAACCTAGGTAACACAACTATATTTGACTATTTAGCTTTGGATAGCGCTATTACCGGTCACATTCACCTTTCCAAGCATTATTTTTTTACAGATAACATTTTGCTGGATTTGCTTCCTCATCTTTAGCTTGTTTTACTATTTTGATGACCATAGTGAATAACTGCATATTCCCACTGATCATTCATCATTCATTCAATAAAGAAGATTGTTACTCTGTGTATGACATCACTATAATGTCAGGCAGCACTTTTCCTGATCTTTGATAAATTGTGCATTTACTTATATATACAATGTTGCTTGTTGCATTTGTTTGTTTGTCCTTCCACAAATATAAGCGGTTGTTTAAAGTTTCACTCTACCAATGTGTGACATTCAGGTTATTGATGGAGTCTAGTGGATTTGTTTCATGTGCTGTATTCTCACTTCTCTCTTTACCTAATTGGTGAGATCTTCCTTCCATAGAGTGTGATCTCTCCATCTTTTGGTATACTGACTCATTAAGATCAAGTATGGGTTTAGCTGCATAGATGGATTAGGGCAAAGTAGAGTTCTAGGCAAGGTAGCAACTTTGGCTCCCCAATCCTTTGACTTATCATAATGATTGCAATATGCACAGGGAATTGGCATTGACTGTACGAAATTGGCATTGTATGTACAAAAAAAGCCCCCACTGCCTACAGCTGAATTCACCCTTGTGAAACACCAGGCAGGTGCTTTTACCAACTGCATAATTTTCCTAGTTTACAGCACGAACATGAAGGTTGTAACTACTAGGCTGTCTGGACATTTGCTGAGCCCTAGCTTCCTGTTTAGGTTTACCTTTTTTCATCCTTTGTTGCCTCTCTGCATCTTCGTTGCTGAAAATCTGCTGCATCCTCTCTGCAGCCACTTCCAGTCTCTATAAACGCTCTCACCAATGAAGGCTGCATGACATTCCTTAGGGCACATTTCCTAATGGTGACAACAGTAGTCTATGCCTGTGTAGCACCCTCCTTGGTAGGTGCTAGAGAGAGAGTATAGTTTTGGATATTTTCTGCTTACCAGAGAGATTGCCAGGTAAATCTATATTGTTCTCTGTCTACCAGAGAGCAGGATCTGCTAGTGAGGTCTGCTCATTGTGCTCAGGTGCAGCTTAGCTTGTCTGACGTGTTTCATACTGGTCCAATAGGGAGGTATATTGGAAAGTGGGAGGAAACCTGACAAATGAGTTAACAGGCATTTAGTACAGCCCTGGTGATTGGCAGAGGAAAGTGCCTCAGTGCATGCTGGGATACTGTATAAATGCCAAGGGCACATGTGCTTGGGGTCTTTCTGCTGGAGAACGGATTCCCGGAGGGAGGGGGTGGCTACCCCTCCCCTGTAGAAGTTGCCAAGCAGCCTCAGGTGGTCGACCTGAGGGTCTAAGAGCCAAAGAGGAACTGAGCCTGGAGGTCCTGCAGAGCTGACTGGAAGGGAGACACTGAAAAGGATCTGATTCTGCATATAGTGAGTACAGATCTGTGTCATGGGGCCTGTCTTGAAAGAGCCAACCCTTCAGCTAGAGTCAATGGATGGGTGTCAGTCAAGGGGATGCTAGAGAGTGTCCTGAAGATATTGTAGTTGCATCAAGTCTGCTTCTGAAGAGAGCAAGAAGACTTACCCTTCAATACAAGTAGCAATATGGTTAAAGCAGTGTGACTGCTTCCACAAATAACCTGGTGAGGCCAAATTAAAGTTGTCCTTATCAACTGTAGATAGTTCCAGTTGGAGTATCCCACTATTCCCTTCTCCAATCCTAGTTCCAGAATAAATAGAAAACCAAAACCCCTGGACTGTTTATTGAGTAACGAGCCATTGGGAGTAAGGATGGATGTGTAAACTGTCCCTAAGTGACTGTCTGCAGGTAATCAGAGGAGGCCCAAGAAGTCATCATACAGCAAGCCCTAAAGGGACAGTGCTACATTTGGGGGCATCCTCTGGGATTACAGCAGTGGTTGCTAACAGCAAGGGCTGGAAATTTGCCCAAGTAACGCCATGTCTTCTCATGAAAAGTTCTGGAGTGTCGGAGGAGGAAGGATGTGCTGTATTGTAGGAGAAAGTAATGTCTGCTTTACAGTGATCAGTGCAAGTGTGCTTTTAAGTCATGGTCACAGCAATGGTTGCTACCAGCAATGACTGGAAATTTTCCCAAGAAACACCATGTCTTCCCAAGTAAAGTGATAGAGTGTTGGTGGAGAAAGGATGTGCTGTATAGTAGGAGAAAATTGTGTCTGCTTTACAGTAATCAGTGCATGTGTGCTTTCCAGTTATGATCAAGAAAGCAGTGACCCGGGATGCAGGATCGGTGCATCAGGGGTGGTTTCTGTACATGTGCTGTCGCAGAAAATGTCTGCCGTGCAGTCGGTAACAGCAGGACAATTCCTAATAGCAGTGAGGGAGTTTGGTTGGCTCGTGAACAGGAAAGTGCAACCGGAGCTCAAGTCAAGACAAAAGAGGCAAATGTACAGTATGTGTGTCTGTGGCAGGGAACACAATCTGCATTGCAGTACCTTTCATGCAGACTTGGCAGCGTAATGGCAGCAGCGAAGGGGTTACTGCACCACGCTGGAGAGAGCACGCCAAAGAAATCTGCCTTGCATGAGGAGCCACCGCCGGAGAGTCAGCTAGTCTGGGGATGTCGGTGGAGTTGCCATCTGTGGGTCGCTAATCTGAACGGAGGAAGGGAGCTGAGACGTCACTTCCACCGTCAGGTGTAGCTCAGGAGCAGACACGTGTGTGGAGGAGCAAGATGGCGGATGCCGGTGTAAGCCAGAGCACAGGGGCTATCCCAAGTGTTGGCGTAGAACCTGCTGAGTGGAGTGAATTGCAGAACCTTACCCTGTTGGACACAGGGGTCCGATTGATGCCCAAGGGAAGTTCAGCTTTGTGCAGCGGAGGAGGCATAACACCTTAAACTGGCATGTGGCAGATGCCTGAATATGTGATGCTGCGGCTGCAGCATGGGGCCAGTGTGGGCACTGCGGTGACATGTTGCTAAATTTGGAGCAGAGTGATTGCCAGCCCAGAAGACTGTATGTGAACTGATAATTAGGCACCAAATCTAAACTGCTGGCACCTACAGTATAGTGGCCATTCCCTTTGGGAGAGGACAGGGAGTGCAGAGAGTACCGCTAAGGGCCGGGGCCAGTAGTACAGACCCACACAACCATCTGCCAAACCAGGGAGACCCACATTTCAGAGGTGCAATGCAAGCAAATCGTGAGGGCCGAGCAGCGGTCACAAGGTGCATTGGTTACAGTCGCAGCAACAAACAGTCCAGCTAAAGACAGAGTGGTGTCAATGGGCCCAGAAGCTGAAGTCCTCCATTCATCCAGTGAGGGGGAGGCAGGGGCCATTGATGTGGGGTTACCCAGTTTGGAGTATTGTTATGGATCCATGGAACAGGGAATCGATGACTGTGGATCAGAAGTGGAAACTGGGTGAGACTGGGGAACTGAAGGATGAAGAAGTCCTGCAAGTTCCAGTTCACTTAGTGAGGAGACAGAGGCATCGGTTGTTCGGATGAAATGTTGAAGGAACCTGGGGTTCTGTGAGGCCTATGCCAGTAGGATCCAAGACCTATCCCAACCTCACACCTATGCCCAGGCTTGGGCACAGAACAATGCCTACTCCAAGCTGATCTTCAAAGTGGAGACCCCTTACACCCGGGAGAGGAGACAGGCAAAAATGTCCCAGGTTCTCGCGTTTTCAACGCCTTGTCCAAAGGAAGGTGGCCATGGAGTATGTATACGATTATTCATATGCTCCCTGGGAGATAATGGAAGACATTGAGAGCAATAGGGGGGCTTGGTGTGAGGAGGATGTTTGGGACTTCCTATATGTCCCCAAGCCACATTGGAACCAATCCAGGCCTCAGTTGTAGGACACTGTCCTGTCTATGAAGGCAAGTTGGAATCTGGGGTGATCCATATTCATTGACGAGTGGAGGTCAACTGTCCAGATGGAAAAAGGCCAAGCTTGGGCCATCAGTATCCTGAGTCCTGCAGGCAAGATCGTCCGCATACCACATCCGGATCACTAGTACTGAGGTGCGCCGAGTTCTTGATTCAGTTAAGAGAATCAGAATTACAAAGGGGCTAGTGAGCCCAAAGAATTCTTTTGATGCTTCTGAGAGAGTGAGAATTTAAAAGGGGCTAGTGAGCCTGAAGGGTTCTTTTGTTACAATGCTGTTAGGGCTAGGAGCCTTTTCCCAGATCCCCATTCCCTTCTATCCTTGCAAAAGAAGATGGGGGTCTTAAAAACTGCCATAGTTTCATCACCTGGGAGAAAGAACTTCTGCCAAAGAGAACTTCTCCTGTTAAAGCCAGGGGCTGTTAACTGGAGGGGGTAAACCCTTAGTTCACAGAGACACCTTGCTACAGGAAACTTTGTGAAGATCTTTTGGGCCATGGGCCAATACTGTTGCTAAAAGAAGTATTGAGGAAAGACACTTTGCAAAGATACTTTATTAATAGGACACTTAGCGAAGATTCCTCTGGGTCAGTGGGCCAGAGTAATGTTGGAAGAAACTTTGTGTAAGTTGCTACCTTGTGAGAGAAGGGTAGTGGCTCATTGTCTCTTCAAAGAGAGGGATGCCAGAGTGAAGAATCCCATGAAGAGTTCTTACAGACACTCACAAGTAGACAAGCTTTGCTCAGGCTCTAGCAATAATAGCCTGCCGCTAGGAGAAGATGTGTTGTCTCGGTGTTACAGAGAGAAGGACACTGTGAATTACAGTTGGGAGGACTCAGCACTTCTTCATCCTAAATTGTGGGTCTGACTAGGATAGGAAAGAGTCAGTGCCCTGGTGATTCAGAGGGACTGTGCCTATTGCTAGTTTTATGGTTCCCAAATGGAACAAATACAGAAATGTCTAGTTAGTTAGATTGGCAGGTTGTTCTGTTTGTCTATTACAGGAACACAACAGGACGACGAGTCAAGCGTGCCTTTAGGGGGCTGGATGCATCAGAAGCCTCTACAGGGAACGTTAGTGCTAGAGATTTTGCAGATGAGAAGGTTGCCGCTTTGGAGAGGGCAGTCTCACTTTGAGTATATAGGATGTAGAGTTACTACATGCTCACCCTTTTCCTTTAGGCTTGTAGGGGAATCTTCATACCTTTGAAATGTTAACTATTGTCTATTCCATGTATATATGTACAAATGTTATTTGTAGCATGGTTAGTCAGGATGTTTAACCTCTTCCTGTCAGACAGATTTTTGTTTGGTGGGGGTGAGGGGGGGGATGCATTAATATAATGCACTTGGTGAAACTCTATGTCAATTTGTAAATTTTGTACAGCAGATGTCTATATTTTTTCACATAATTTATTGTATCTACTGGCCACATATGGGGTATGCCCCATGGCCCTGTACATATGTTATTTCCCTTCCCAAATTTGTGGGATAATCCATGTAAATTTTTGTACAGGTATTTTTGTAGGGGCGGATGCTCAGAGCCAGTGAGTACATGGCTCAGTTTTGCAGGGGGTGGATGTAGCACACTCCTAGGTAGGTGCTAGAGAAAGAGTATAGTTTTGGATCTTTTCTGCTTACCAGAGAGATTGCCAGGTAAATCTATATTGTTCTCTGCCTACCAGAGAGCAGGATCTGCTAGTGAGGTCTGCTCAATGTGCTCATGTGCAGCTCAGTTTGTCTGAAGTGTTTCACACTGGTCCAATAGTGGGGCATATTGGACAGTGGGATGAAACCTGATAAATGAGTGCACTGGCATTTAGTACAGCCCTGGTGATTGGCAGAGGAAATTGACTCGGTGCATGCTGGGATACTGTATAAATGCCAAGGGCACATGTGCTTGGGGTCTTTCTGCTGGAGAGTGGGGTCCGAGAGTGAGGGGCGGCTGCCCCTCCCCTGTAGAAGTTGCCACGCGGTCTCAGGTGGTTGACCTGAGGGTCTGAGAGTTAGAGAGGAGCTAAGCCTGGAGGTCTTGGACGGGTGTCAGTCAGAGAGGAGCTAAGCCCGGAGGTCCTGGATGGGTGTCAGTCAAGAGGATGTTAGAGAGTGTCCTGAAGATAATGTAGTTGCATCAAAACTGGAGAGAGCAAGAAAATGTAAGGCTTCCATACAACTTGCAGTATGGTTAAAGCAGTGTGATTGCTTCCAGAAATAACCTGGTGAGGCCAAGTGAGAGTTGTTCTTATCAACTGTAGATAGTTCCAGTTGGAGTATCCCACTATTTCCTTCTCCATCCAAGTTCCACAATAAATATAAAACCAAAACTCCTAGACTGTTTCTTGAGTAAAGTGTCATTGGGAGTAAGGATGGATGTATGAACTGTCCCTAAGTGACAGTCTGCAGGTAATCAGAGGAGGCCCAAGAAGTCATCATACAGCAGGCCCTACGGGGAAAGTGCTACACTTGTTAAATGCACGTTTAAACAATTACTTGTAGTCTCCTTCGGAAAACCATGTGACAGGGAGACAACACATGAACACAGTTGGGAGACAGGGACAGAGTGCTTTCAAGGTAGGATCACCAGATATTATTGTAATTAAAGCTGCAGATTTAAAAAAGATGGAAAATTATTATTTTTTAATTACTTTACCATGTTGAAGCTTATAGGAGGTTTTGCATAGTCTAAATTATGACATTAGGTCAACTATGGTATATGATACTTGTGCATTTTTTTTTGCAAGCTGCCCTAATTTTTTCATATGTTTGTCCATTTTTCTAAACTACTTGACGTCTGTGCTATAGCTGAATGACGGCTACAGCATGGACCTGAATTGCCGGGAGGTCGTGCAATGACGTCCTCTTGGCAATGAGTGGCCTGCGTGCTCCCTACAGAGCACGCCCGGCTCGCTCTGTGATCGGCGAGTCCATGAGACTTGCCTGATCACAGATTGGAGATCGGGGTTGATCCCGATTCAGCCAATGACAGTTGATCATGCGAAGTAAACAGCAGCCGGCGATCAGCTGTTTTTTTCTTCTCACATTATCAGCGTGAGGAGAAAAAAACAACGACCACTGGCTGCTGTCAGAGGGACATCGGTCCGAAGAGGAGATATATTCTTTTTGCCCCCAGTGCCACCTACTAGTGCCCACAAGTGTCACCCACCAGTGCCACCTACCAGTGCCCACCAGCACCACCTACCATTGCCCACCAGTGCAATCTGCCAGTGCCCACTAGTGCCACCTACCAGTGCCCACCAGTGCCACCTACCAGTATCACCTATCAGTGCTCACCAGTGCCACCTATCAGTGCCCCATCATGTGTCCCCCTACCAGTGCTCATCATTGCCCATCAGTGCCACCTATTAGTGCCAATCAGTGCCCATGAGTGCTGCCTATTAGTGCCCTTCAGCGCCACCTACCAGTGCCCTACAGTGCCGCCCATCATTGGGCCCAATCATATCCCAGTAGTGATTAAATACCACCAAAAGAAAGCTCTATTTGTTTAAAAAAAATGATAAAAATTTCATTTGGGTACAGTGTTACATGACTGTGCAATTGTCATTCAAAGTGAGACAGCGCTGAAAGCTGAAAATTGGCCTGGGCAGGAGGGGGGTTTAAGTGCACTGTAGGCAAGTGGTTAAAATGTGTTATTACTTACATAAGCGAATGTTAATTCAGTTAAAGCTGAACTCAAGACAATGAAATATAATCACATTTCAATAAGTCCTGTAGGGATCTGCTGTCCTCTATTGTTTGTATTCGTAATTAGCTTTTGCCATTTAATAACCACAGAGTTATTTTGTTACATACAGGTACTTCCTGTCCCCGCTATATGGGTCAGAAACCCCGATTGGAGGACTGTGATATGATTTTTTTTTTAATTCTTTTACTGTGGCAAAGCTTTTCTGATTTAACAAATCAGGTCATCTCAGAAAATCTACTGGTTGTATCAAGAATACAATAAGTCAACACATATTTGGCTTATATGAATGACTGTGATGTTATTTAACCACATACGGCCTGATAGGTTTTACCCCCTTCATGACCAGGGCATTTTTTGCAATTCAGCACTGCGCTAATTTAGCCAGTTGCCGACCACCCACCACAGTTTTACTGCAGCAAGATGGCGAATCGATGTACAGTACCTGTAAGTCGGTCCTGCCGGGTGATCGGATTCTTTACAGAACTGATTATTCGTCAGGTCCAGACCAATAATTTATGGCCTGGTCCTGCTGATCAGTTCTGGCGAATCACAGCACGTCCTGTGGCTGTGTAATGTAAACACAGGCACAGGAAATTGTGCAATCTCCCCTCCTGGAACCCTTTTCGGTTCCAGAGTGAGAGGAGAGAGCATCAACCGTGAGTACACAAGCACTACACTGACACCAATACACATAGGCACATATTTAACCCCCTGATCACCCCCCCCCCCGGTTAACCCTTTCACTTCCTGTCACAGTGTCACTATATACAGTATATAGATAATTTACTGATCACTGTATTAGTGTCACTGGTGACGCCAGTTAGTGTGAGCGGCAGTTAGTGGTAGTTAGTGTCTGTCCCAGATAGGTTAAGGTACCCGTCATATATCCCCTAATAAAGATTTATCCCCCCGATCACCCCCAGTTAACCCCTACACTGCCTGTCACATTATAGTGTACAGTTTCTTTTCTGATCGCTTTATTAGTATCACAGGTAATGTCAGTTAGCGTTAAGGTTAGTTAGCGTAATTTTAGGATAGCATTAGATTGCCCGCCACATATTTAGTAATACAGTTTAACTCTTTGATTGTAAGTGACACACACACACACACACACACTAAACACCTCCATAACTAGTGTCTGAACAGATCAATATATTTTTATCAGATCAGAACTATAACAGTGTCCCCAATAGTATAGTATAGTGTTCCCAAAACACAGTGCTAGCAGGATCAGCCCCAACACCAGCCAGCACCTGTATTTAGCCCCTCCACCCAGCCCCCAAGAAGTGCAGTATTAGCAGATCACTGTCACTTCCGATACACAGCACACAAAACCGCAGCGTTAGCAGAGTCAGACCTGATCTCTGCTAGTGCTAGCAGTTACATTTTTTGGTAGTGGTTCAAACAGTGCTTGACAACCAGGTGCTTTTTTACCTGTGAGTCACACTAGGTACCTATAGATTTATTGGCCAAAATGTCCAAACAGAGGTACACTAGTGAAGAGGCCTACATGATGCTGAGCATGACAGATGAGAGCAATGGGGAAGTCTCACTGTCAGAATCGGGCTCAGTATTCAAACCTGTAGAGAGTAGCAGCACCCTGACAGATAGCAAACACCAACAAAAATCATAGCCCACGTGACTTTTAACGAGACACAACCCATGGAATAAAAACACAGCAATGTATTATTTGAATTACATGATATCACATACATTTTAAAATCACATCATGAAAAATAATTGCCAAAAGGATCCAACAGCAGAAAATACATAGATAGGGTGCGTGTCAATGTATAAACATTCCAACAATCCTAGACAGACTGCGCCATTTATTTCTCTATGCATTTCACGAGATACAAAACTCGCTTCCTCAGGAGAAGCACAGATGAGAATATAAAAAACACAAACAAATTAATTTAGAGAGAAAAAAAAAATATGATAATTGATCCCACCTCGTAACCAGACTTACAATTAATATATAGTTGTCTGAATCTTCAAATATAACCAATAGAAAATGGATAGCTGGGTATGCTTGGCCAAAAGGCTCAAAAAGTCACACCAGACGAGGACCCCCCTGATCCACAAATTTTCTCCTCAGGAGTTGAGGAGGGGAGGAAAACAAGCCAAAAGCAAGCAACTAGTGCCCCCAGACAACCGTACAGACCGATGGGCTACCTGTGTAGGATCCTAGAACTTGAACAGAAGCTAATCAGCTTAAAGCATTCAAGAGGCAAAGAAAAAAGAAATAAAGGGGAAAAAAAAGGAAGTGTCACGTACCTGGAAGGAGACTGAATTGACGAGGTCGGCCTTTCTTATATCTCCCGCCCAGACCCCACTGAAGGTGAGACAGAGGGTGTCAAGGGACAGGAGGGACACGAGTGACTGTGGTTGTTGATGTTCAGGATAGACAGCTTGTCCGGATTCTGGAAACTGGAGCATGCAGCGATGTATGAGACAGGTGCAGCGGATAGCCAGGCAAGCACTCGGGTAGCTCTGAGAGCCAAAGTCAGAAACAGACTCAGAGTTGCAGGGAAGCCAGGGTCATCAACAGGCGGTGCAGCGGGGTACCAATTCGTAAGCAGAGCCAAAGTCGGGGACGGAGCCAGGTCAGGTTTAGCAGAGAGGTAGAAGCCGAATCCAAGTTCAAGTCCAGAACATGCCAGGTCAGCAACAGGAAAGCATACAGGTATAATCAGGTCACAGGATACAGCTGAAGATCAGTCAGCAAAGGAAATGGGAATGAGCTCCCTTTAAATAGCCCGTCTGTTGCCAAGAGCCGTTGTGCGTGCACGCGCGCTTGCGCATTCGCTTTCGCGCACTCCAGCGTGCGCGAGAACGCCAATTAGCCATTCTTCTGGGAATAGCCTGCGCATGCGAATAGCCATGCGCCAGACGTCTCACAGGGATTCCCTGAAAAGAAGAGTGCACATAGAAGTCGTATACAATGAATATTAAAAAAAGAGAATGTGGTATAAAAAAGTGCCATGACTCTAGAGTCTGTTTATTACATAAGTTAAGGTGAGCAATGGAGATATGTGTCAGGGAAACCCAGATAAAGAGTTCACCTGCCCCAAATGGCTGGGAATAAATACTGTACATAAAGTGAAGATAAATTAGTGAGAAAGCCATCTTGATGAACATTATAGAGCAAGTGCCCAGCAGAAAAGTGCATAAAACAAAAGGCGATCTTAAAGCTTTCATAATATAACCCACTAGTGATAAGCAATCGGAGAAAAAAAAAAGTCATAATGAACAGCATGACACAAAAATTTTGTCCAACCCAATATAAGCACGTACCTTATCACCAATACCAAAAAAAGAGAGAAGTACCAAAACAATGAAGAGGGTGCATGCATGGAGTGACCAAGACTTAAAAATAACTACTATAACAATAGGTGCACATAATACATTTTGTGAGAAGAAGGTGCAATTGAAAATATATATGAACAGTGCAATGCACATGACAGGGCCACTTGTCACCAGCTGGAGATGTGGAGCCAAAGCAACCATTGGTTGCAAGGGACAGGTGGGGCAAGACATAGCCAGAACCTAATCTGGTTGCTGCCTCCCCTGTCTGTGAAGTCCCTAGGTTAGCCGCGCATTGAGGAACATCGTGCATAGCGAGAACCACCAAGATGGAATTTGGAGATGCTAGACCATGATGATCCAGACATGGGACGGTGCCAGCCAGCTGGATCAATCTCGCAATAGATAACCAAAGGGCAAATGTGATGCCAAACCCTCCCGCCCCCAGGAGCTGAGCTGAAGAGGATGTTCAGTCCATTGAATAGCTGGGGGAAACCCGGGATCGGACTGTATGGGAATAAAAGGGGGAAGGGACCCATATGATCTACCAGCCATGATGCCAGGAGGCCTTGCAACTCCCGGGGAGAAAAGCCACGCAATCAAAGGGGGAGAGGAAAAAAAAAACGGAAATTCAATCGTAAAACCTCCTGATAATAGTACTATAGTACTAGCAGTTCAAATAGTACTAGCCACCGCACCAGCAGTTCAAGCTGGTGCGGTGGCTAGCACAAGTAGTGTCCCGTAGCGACCTATAATTCGAAGACAGGCCCATAGAGCCCATTTTGTCCTTTCTGATGCGCTTGCAAATCCTGATTGGGAGCCCACCACTTCTGCAGCACCCGTACTTCCCCCATTTACTGGCCAACCCAGAATTCAGGTGGAAACAGCCGATTTGACTCCCCTTGGTTTTTATGAGCTGTTTTTCACGGAAGATCTATTGTGGACCAAAACAATTTATATGTCGATCAATTTATCGTTGAAAATCCAAATTTGACCCTTGCCAGAGAATTTGCATGGAAACGTATCACTATTCCAAATTTAGAACCTTTCTGGGCCTACCCCCTCATCATGGGCATTACTAAAAAGAGTGAGTTGCAGTCATATTGGTCCAATGACCCAATTCATCATATGCATGTGTCTGCTGCCATGGCCAGGACTAGATATAAGCAAATCTTGCGGTCCATGCATTTCAATGACAATGAACCACAAAATTTGGCCCCTCGTAAATCACTTCAACCAAAAATTTGCAGCCTTGCATACTCCCCAACAAGCTGTCTGCGTTGATGAGTCCCTGATTAAATTTTCTGGCCACCTTGTTTTCAAACAGTTTCTCCCCCAGCAAGCATGCCAGATACGGGGTCCAGATGTATAAGCTCTGTGACAGGGCAACACGTTATACATGTAGTTTCTGGATTTACGAGGGAAAAGATAGCAGTGTGGAGCCCCCCCCCCCGACTGCCCAGACTACATATTGAGCAGCGGCAAGATTGTTTGGTACTTGGTGTCACCCGTATTCAGAAAGGGGTACCATTTATACGTGGACAATTATTACACAAGAGTGCCACTTTTTAGTCACTTTTTGATTCTAGAATTGGCGCATGTGGCATTATACGACCTAATTGCCAGGACTTCCCCAAATGGCTTATAGATTCCCGACTTAGACGGGGGAAGAGAGCTTGCTTGAAGTGTAATAAATTGCTTGCAGTGAAGTGGAGGGACACACAGAATGTTTTTGTTCTGTCTTCCATACTCACAGATATGACTGTCCAAATTACAACGGCGATTGGAGTTGTTGAGAAGCTCCCCTGTGTCTACGAATACAATCTTAACATGGGACAGGTGGACTTCATTGACCAGATGATGGCGCTGTACTTAATTGCCCATAAGGCCAGACGCTGGTACAAAAAGTGTCTGTATACTTATTCCAATTGGCTTTGCTGAACGCTTATGTGCTATACAAAGCGTCAAGAAGAAGTGGATCCTCCCTAAAATTTCAGGAAGAGATCATCACGGCCTTTCTGTAGGTAAAAGATGCTGTGGCCCAAATTTACAATCCAGATGCAGTAAGCCGACTGTATGAGAGGCATTCTTCAGATGTCCTGCCCCTACCCAAAGAGCACCCCAAAGAAGATGTTGTGTCTTTAGAAAACGCGGATGTAGGCGTGACACCCGCTTTTTTGTCCCTCCTGTCCTGGCCAACCTGGTCTCTGCATCAGGGACTGTTTCCATCGCTACCACACACTAGTGGAGTATTAGAATAGGGTACAGCACAATCTGAGGCACACTTTCACACAGGGTCTCAAAAGATGTTAGATGACTATCGCATTTTGAGAGACCCTAGACTGGAACGTTTAAAGTTTTTTTTACAATTACGAAAAAAGTGTAAAAAAAAAGTTTAACAAAATTAAAAATAAAATAAACCAAAAATTGTTGTTTTATTGAGTTAATTTTCCGTTCTTACTGTTTTGTACTTTATAATACACTGCTATACTGTAGTCTTATTGTTTCTGTTTTTCATTGTTAACCATAGTTTGCTTTGCAGATACCGCCATTCTACTGTTTTACTGTACTGTATATTATTGTAATGTAATGTTTTATTGTTGCTGTGTTTTTCATTGTTAACCATAGTTTGCTTTGCAGATACCACCATTCTACTGTTTTACTGCACTGTACACTATTATATTGTAATGTTTTATTGTTACAGTAATAAAGTAGGGTATTTCTGCGCTAAAAAATTTAAAAAAATGAAAGAAATGCTTAGTGATAAAACTTGTGAGAAAAGAAAGCAACACACATGGATAAATAGAAAATATCCTAAAAACAATGATATACAAATATGTGTAGTGCTAACCAATAATTATAAACAAAGAAAACAACCAGTGAATTATTCAAATATATCATTAAATGGCATTATAAGTGATAGTGAGTCCAAATAAGTCCATAAAAATCCAATCAATATCAGTGAAAAAATTGAAAGGAAAAAAGAGGTGATGAATAGAGGAACCACAAGTCCCAGCAGGTGAATAACATTCCATATCTGTTGTTGATAAATGAGGGAGGCACACCCGTGGAGGATCACTCTAAATCCAAATAAAAAGCAGCTTACTAGAGACTGTTGGTCTCCCAAATTAATAGATAGACCCGAGAAAGCTTAATTGATGTTACAAGGATAATCACCAGGTGCAGGTCAATATGCTGGTTCAATTCCGACATTCATGGACATAAGTGTATACAAAAAAATATATAGAGGGACATAGCGTGATACCGTAGAGATAAAACACATTTATTAAAAGCAAAGTAATCAACTCACATGTAAGACACTATATATACAGATATCTATAAAAATGCAGTACGATGTGTCGCGGTGTCCCCACACACATTCACAAGGAAGCCGGCTCAGGGGGCGTGGTTGCGTCATTTCTGACTCTACCCAACGCGTTTTGTCATAGGTTTGACGTCGTCAGGGGCGTGGTTGTCAGACGTGACTCCACGCCTCTATATATCCCCCACAATAGAACACTGGGCGGCCCCAGTAGCACAAAAAATACGCCAGTGAAAGGGCGGAAGTGCTAGACCCTGGATCATTGTATAGAAGGCGCGGAAGTGAAGTAGCAATAATACTAAAAATGCGGAAGTCAGGAAATGATATGAGATACAAAAAAACTCCGCACTTTCAAGGTAGATTAGACCAGCCGATCAAACGGCAGACCATAATAAAGGTTTTAAGGTCATATATATAGCAATATATCGTATTATGGAGTGGGGATTATAGAAACCCCAATAGCATAGCAATAATAAATAGAGAAAAAAACATCACTCCCTCTAGTGGTTCAAATTTAGTATGTCACTAGATATAGCTATACTGACCACGGTATAACATAATAATATTTTGTTAACCATTGTTTGCTTTGCAGGTACGCCCATCAGCTGCAGTGCTCATTTATTTATCCTGACAGCAACAGCATTTGCTTTCAGCATATATGTAAATCAATGATTGCAGTGCTGTAGGAGGTGCTTTCATCACTGCAAAAAGAGCATGTATGGCAAAGCATAGGGGATGGGGTGGACACACAGGGCGGATTTTCCCTATGCTTCGCCATATATTTTTTAACACTTTTCTTGGCAGAGATTTCTTCATCCACATTGATCAATGTGAATGGAGGAATCTGTTATGTTCTTTTTTTCATTCAGCCCATGGGTTCAATGAAAAAAAAAGAACATTGCATATATGCCCTTCATTAGAAGTGGGTGGATAATGGGAGGTCTAATGGTGGGCATACCACAAACTTTCTGGCAGAGATTTCTTCATCTACATCGATTAATGTGAATGGTGTGATCTGTTAGGTAGGATCTTTGTAAGATCTTTTTGCGTTCAGCCCACAGGCTGCATGAAAAAAAATAACCTTATAATATATGCCCAACAAGGACCAGCAACGTACTGGTACATCGCTGGACTTTGAGTGATCATACCGGGATGATGCCTGCAGGTTTAGGAATAATCTTGGTATCATTTTTTACAGCCAGCGGTCTGAATTCCTGTAAAAGCAATCCTAGCGGCTAACTAGACTCCCCCCTCCCCCTGCCTTCCACTGGTTTCTCGGGCTCTCTTGTCCCACTGGGTAACCCGAGACTGTCAGCTGACCATAGAGCTGATTGGAGACTAATCATTCATCCGTCAATGAATATCAGAGAAATTGATTTTACGGTAAGTCAAAAATCCAATTTTTCTACCTTCTGTCATAAAACATGGGCAAAATATGTATTCTGCTACATGTCTTTAGTAAAACAAAATCGCAATAAGTGTATATTATTTAGTCTGTAGTAAAGTTATAGCATCCACAAAATATGGTATATATATATATATATATATATATATATATATATATATATACAGTATCTCACAAAAGTGAGTATGCCCCTCACATTTTTGTAAATATTTTATTATAACTTTTCATGTGACAACACTGAAGAAATGACCCTTTGCTACAATGTAAAGTAGTGAGTGTACAGCTTGTATAACAGTGTAAATTTGCTGTCCCCTCAAATTTAACTCAACACACAGCCATTAATGTCTAAACTGCTGGCAACAAAAGTGAGTACACTTCTAAGTGACAATGTCCAAATTGGGCCCAAAGTGTCAATATTTTGTGTGGCGTCCATTATTTTCTAGCACTGCCTTAACCATATTGGGTATGGAGTTAACCAGAGCTTCAAAGTTTGCCACTGGAGTCCTCTTTCACTCCTCCATGAAGACATCACAGAGCTGGTGGATGTTAGAGACCTTGAGCTCCTCCACCTTCTGTTTGAGGACGCCCCACAGACGCTCAATAGGATTTAGGTCTTGAGATATGCTTGGCCAGTCCATCAACTTTACCCTCAGCTTCTTTAGCAAAGCAGTGGTTGTCTTGGAGGTGTGTTTGGGGTCGTTATCATGTTGGAATACGGCTCTGCTGCCCAGTCTCTGAAGGGAGGGGATTATGCACTGCTTCAGTATGTCACAATACATGTTGGCATTCATGGTTCCCTCAATGAACTGTAGCTCCCCAGTGCCAGCACTCATGCAGCCCCAGACCATGACACTCCCACCACCATGTTTGACTGTAGACAAGACACACTTGTCTTTGTACACCTCACCTGGTTGCCTCCACACATGCTTGACACCATCTAAACCAAATAAGCTTATCTTGGGCTCATCAGACCACAGCACATGGTTCCAGTAATCCATGTCCTTAGTCTGCTTGTCTTCAGCAAACTGTTTGCAGGCTTTCTTGTGCATCATCTTTAGAAGAGGCTTCCTTCGGGGATGACAGTCATGCAGAACAATTTGATGGAGTGTGCGTCATATTGTCTGAGCACTGACAGGCTGACCCCCCACCCCTTCAACCTCTGCAGCAATGCTGGCAGCACTCATACGTCTATTTCCCAAAGACAACCTCTGGATATGACGCTGAGCATGTGCACTCAACTTCTTTGATTGACCATGGCTAGGTCTGTTCTGAGTGGAACCTGTCTCGTTAAACCGCTGTATGGTCTTGGCCACTGTGCTGCAGCTCAGTTTCAGGGTCTTGGCAATCTTCCTATAGCCTAGGCCATCTTTATGTAGAGCAACAATTCTTTTTTTTTTTAAATCCTCAGAGAGTTCTTTGCCATGAGGTGCCATGTTGAACTTCCAGTGACCAGTATGAGAGAGTGAGAGCGATAACACCAAATTTAACACACCTGCTCCTCATTCACACCTGAGACCTTGTAACACTAACGAGTCACATGACACCGGGGAGGGAAAATGGCTAACTGGGCCCAATTTGGACATTTTCACTTAGGGGTGTACTCACTTTTGTTGCCAGTGGTTTAGACATCAATGGCTGTGTGTTAAGTTATTTTGAGGGGACAGCAAATTTTCACTGTTATACAAGCTGTACACTCACTACTTTACATTGTAGCAAAGTGTCATTTCTTCAGTGTTGTCACATGAAAAGATATAATAATATATTTACAAAAATGTAAGGGGTGTACTCACTTTTGTGAGATACTATATATATATATATATATATATAATATATACTGTATATTTGAAAATTGATCAATCATTCCTTGAGGCCCTTAAAATATCACAACAATAAAAGTACCCCCCCAAATTATCCCTTTATGGAAAATAGATAGTCTGAGACATCTAGTTAGAGACATAGAAAGATTTTGTAATTTGTAATTTTTGTCACAATTTTTTGGAAAATGGAGAAATTAAATAACATTTTTTTTTCACAATTTTTGTTTTTTTACATACCGTCACAGCACAGTACAGTATCATGATAAACCTGGTGCGGATGTGATCAGGGACACTGATTGGTGACAGCATGTAGAAAAAAAAAATACAAAAAAATGTAAAAATGTAAAAATTTAATATTTTTTTATTCAATATTTAAAATATTAACATTAGTAAATAAAAACATAGTAACATTGTACTACTCTGGGAGGGTGATTAGGGATTTTTTAAAAACATTTTTTACACTTTTAATAGTATTTGCTGGTCTAATAATTCAGATCATTGTACAAGCAATGCTTTCAACTGTCATGGATGGGTTAGGTTCATGACAGCTGTGAATACCAGTAATCTGTGATTGGTACAGCTATTCAAATGGTACAGGGTGCTATGATATGCCCAGGTACCATGTGCTAGCTGTGGGACATTCACCGCTCACTAGCAAAGGAAGCAAAGCTGTTTTAAATCATATTGATTCAGAACAGCTTTGTTGAAATTGTGATCATGTGATTGATTGCAAAGCAAATGGAGGGGGGGGGGGGGTCTGTGTCTGTACAGGCAAAATGAGGTACAGGTTCATCTGTATAAGTTGCCTGCCCTTGGTACATTTACTATGGCAGGCAACATGTTCAGACTAAACCATACGTCATTTTGGCAAGCAGTTAATTGGAGTTTCCAGGAAGTAGACAAAGAGAACTGAGCCACATGACCTTAAACACACAGGAGCTGCATGTATTTCACCCAGGCCAGAAGCAAAGACTTTTAGGCAAGTATTCTTATATTCTAATAGTTTAAAGTGTAACTAATAGCAAAACTTTTTGTTTTTAGTTTAGGATAGAGTGGAGAGGGATTAAAACACTTGTCAGTCTTTATTGCTGTCTGTGCCTCCATTAGGGAGATTTACATGCTCTTTTTGTTCTGTTTACTGTTATCATTAAAAGTGAAAGTAAAAGAAAATCCTGAATTCAGGGTTGACATCAGAACAGTAATAGAGCAATAAGAGGACACTAGTTCTGGTGACCCTGATGTTATGCCAAGATTTCCTAACTTTGGGACAGGAAGTGAAGGGAAATCTCCCCAATGGGGCACAAATGGCAAAAAATACAGGGGTTATAACCCCCCCCCCCCCTTTACGCTATTCAAAATGAAAAAAATATGTTTTTTCTTTAGTTACACTTCAACTGCAGCTGTCCAGAGTTTCTTGATTTTGTATCTCTGACAGATATCTTTCTGTCCTATTGTTATCTAATATGCACAATGCTGGATGGCTAGGTGTCAGGGTGCTATTCCGAATAAACATGAGCATTCCCGAGGTCTGCAGGAATCTTTTTTTTTACAGGCCTTCTACCTTTGGGAATGATTTCGCAGTCACACAGGCCGCTCTCCTGGCAGTAATAGGAGAAAAGAATATGTCCCTATGTTATGTTACCAGAACTGTGTAAAGGGAAAATAAAAGAGGGCAGATGTGTGACTGGTACCCCACTGCATAGGCAAGCTGCAGCAGTGACAGGTGTTCCATACAGGAAACTGCTGTGGAATAATCATTTCCAGTCTTTCAGGAACTGCAGACGTCTACCTTCAACTATATCATCAGAATTTTTTGCAGATGATGGTTTAAATATTACTAGTCTCTGAAAGCATTTTTTGTATGTATTAGCACTGTGATTAGATAGGTTGCATGTTATCATCCTATCATCCTCCTTTTCATTTCCAGGCAGAATGAGGTCTAACAAATGACATCCCTTTTCCCGACAGTGATCATTGGATGACTCACTCTTCAGCCATCAAAAAGCACCTGTGACAGGGAAATGTACATCTTACAAGGTACACATCCCACATTTTTCTCTCTGGAACATCAATAGGATTACACTCTAGGCTCTGTGTGCTGTTTATTAATGTGTCTTTTATCTACATGTTATTGAAAAAAAGATTAGAATGCAAGCAAAGCTTACTGCAAGCTTATACATATTCTTTTTTAATGTCCAAAGAACGATATTCAGAATTCTGTATATGATTTTTCTAAGTGTACTAATTAGGACACAGTTGGGTGTCCATGGCCGTAAAGAGCTGGGCTAGTAGTAAATGAGTTAAAACCTTCACAAAGGCACCCGTTTCATTTTTTTCCTTAATTATTTTCCAATTTATATGAATGGGGAAA
Source organism: Pelophylax lessonae (assembly GCF_965119305.1). Taxonomy (NCBI): domain Eukaryota; kingdom Metazoa; phylum Chordata; class Amphibia; order Anura; family Ranidae; genus Pelophylax; species Pelophylax lessonae. Next base: position 167,733,705 of record NC_138772.1, on the reverse strand, counting down.
TGTAAAGAGCTTTGATATTCAAGCTGACTTCTATTCAAAGTTTTGATCATATCCTCTATAGATGTGTATCAGTGGTAGATCTGATGGCTACAGATCACACAGTTACACACAATTTTCCTAAGTCAAACAGTGTAAAATATAATATTGTGGGTCTATTCAGATTGCAGAAGACCATCAGACAGGATGAGTCATGACTCAACTTTTAAAAAGAAATACATCTAAAGAAAAAAAACGTTCTGGTAAACACGGTCATGCACACCTATGCTCACAAGTTGCAGCAGTGCCTGCACTTAGGGGTACACATTTGTCATCAGATATACATCTTACATTTGAAATTTGGAAAAATGGGATGACGGTGTTTAAACTGGATTATAATAAAGTATTTACTAAGCTGTTGGAAGCTGCTGCCAAAGCAAGGCCATGCTGGAGAAAAAGGCTATATTCTGAGGTACAGGCTGATGCATAAAGCAAAAAAAAGATATAGACATATATATATGTATATATATATATATATATATATATATATATATATATATATATATATATATATATGTAGCACCACCCCCGCAGGAGCTGCTGATTATATTATTGGGTCTACACCCTGCCTAACAACCCAATCAAATTGGCTCGATCCCTCCTCAGGCACAACTGACCCAGAATAGGACTGGACTATCAAATAGATACACAGGTTGGAATACAATACTTCACTATGAAACAATACCTTGTTACCTTCTTGAATAGTAGTCCTTCTGGGTGACACAATGGAACAACGCACAAGATTGTAATTAACCAAACTTAGTTTACTATATATCAAATTGAATAGGGGAGATACAATACAATACAATACAAGTCCATAAAAGGTTATTTAAAACAGCTTTAAAAAGGTAAAAGAATACCCCCACACTCCTCCTGCATTAAGGCTAGACACAGTACCAGGTAGGTGGGCCTATCTGAGTCCCTCCCCCAGAGTTCTCTTCTTTCTTGTTGATCTTCGCTAGCAAGGTTATTGAATAGAGCTCATTTGTAATCCAGATTAGGAATAAAGATCAAGAGAGAGAAAACAACGAGCTGTTAGTTGTCACCGCAGGGTGTCTGCGTAACTGAGCAATAACTTCTGCGAGAGAGATAAGCCTCTGGCGACTCCTTTACAGACCTTACTGTTTGTCTATGAGTCTCCTGAGAGAGTATGGTGATAAACCCCGGGGTTTTATCACCTCCTGCTGCGCTACCGCTATCTGTAGATAAAACTGTCTCTTCAGCAGATAAAGTCAGTTATTGGGCATGTGCCCTCTCACCAACAGAAGTTTCTCCTTCACGCGCTTCCACTGCGGTCTCAGTCCTTTGGCTATATGCCAGCCGCGCGGGGTCCTTCTGGCGGATGACTTCCGGTCTCGGCAAACAGCAGTATGACCTCCAGGAATGTGCCTCGTGCTTGAGATGGGACGGTTCCACGTCGTCCCTCCAGGCTAAAAGGCTCTGGCCCAATATCCAGTGTCAGTCCTTCACTCTCGCTCGCTGGTTCCTCAGAGTCCAGCGCAGAAAGGCCCCCCCTTCGCGCGCTTCTCTCTTCCTTTAAATAACCTCCCCCATAGTGCCGTGCGGTGCAGCCGTGCACCCTGGATCTTGCAAAGCAGCCTGGGAGATGTAGTTTCTTCATCTTGTGAAAAGGAAGTCACAGCCCGGGAAATTCCATGCAGCTACCACTAGAGGGAGCCTAGTTCCTGGATCTTGCAAAGCAGCCTGGGAGATGTAGTTTCTTCATCTTGTGAAAAGGAAGTCACAGCCCGGGAAATTCCATGCAGCTACCACTAGAGGGAGCCTAGTTCCTTCCCACATATCAAACAGTGTCTTTAGGCATGTTTAACCCCGCTACACACTCCCCCCACTTGAGAAACTTTGGTCCCCAAAGAGGTCAACAGTATGTACCCTAGTGCATAGGTTGGCATTATACAACAAAAACATTAACATTTTGCTGAAATAAGTCAATCTGAATACATCCAATTTTGTATTCTAATAGCAGTGCAACAGTAAAACGATAAAGTGCAATTAATAAGCAAATAAGTGATTTCTACAGTGTTAATATAGTGCTGATTTCTAGTGCTTTTATATAGTGCTCCTTTAAAAAGCACATGTGCCTTTGCAATTTCTTAAACACTTACATCTTAAAGTTTGTGTTGAAAAAAAAACATCAAAAGGTGAGAAAGAGAAAAAAACATATAGTGAGGTCAGAGCAACAAAATGTGCGCAAACATTAACTCACAAAGTAAACCAAATTGTGAACATCAAAAACTGTGCTTATTATAATGGCCAAACCCAATATCCTTATGTACAAACTTAAATGCAAACGTTTTCTACTTCAATACTTTGTTCTCATGATCTCTCACAGACCCCCCAAAACTTGGGTGGCTTGTACAGTTGTGCCTGGGGGTGAGCTAGGGTTGTCCCCCACCAAATCTACAGTGGAGGAACTAGGCTGGTCAGGAGACCTTTTGGAGATAAAAACAGCTTCTTCCGAACATTCACCCAATTGATCATAGGTCAGTCTCTTAGGTGGGTGAATGACTCTCCTTTCCCTCTGTTCCCGTGGAGGCATGCTCTCAGAGGTACTAGGATCAGGCACTTCTGAGGATTCTTCCATGTCCCCCTCCTCATGTTCCAACACAGAGGCACCTGATGGTTCAAGAGAGGTCAGTTCTTCTTCAGAGAAGGGTGCAACCTCCTCCTCAGGATCTTCATCCTCAGCTGCTTCTTCTGGAAGCATATGAAAGGGTATGAATTCAGGGGCTTCTGCCCGAAAGGGCTCCTCTATCAGCCAAGTCAGACGAAGACAGGGAGGCAGGTGTGGGTTCTGGCAACTGAGATGACCACAACCAGTCGGGTACCTCCTCTTCATCTTCCAAATCTTCAGATGGAGAACTTCCCTCTCCCTCATCTGGGAGCATCGTCTGAGATCTGGTAACTGGTCTGGACCGGCGAGAAGTCGAAGGGGCCGCTGACAAGTCTTCCACAGGGGGCATACGAACCGCTTCAGAGAGAGGCAGCAAATGGTTCCGATGCCAAGCCTTCAATGGACCCACACTTCCCTCAGGCCGAATTTGGTACACAGGAAGGTTTGGCAGTTGCTTACAGATAACATAAGGTTGGGACTTCCAGCGGTCTGCCAACTTGTGTTTTCCCGGGACACCCAAGTTTCTCAACAAAACCCTGTCCCCTGGTTGCAGGTCATGGATCCGAACTTTTAGGTCAAAATTTTTTTTATTCCGCAGTCCACGTTGATCAGATGTGGCCTGAGCCTTGTCATAGGCCGCTTTCAGACTCTTCCGCAGTCGGTCCACATATCCTCTATGCGATGCTGAAGAGGTATGATCAGGCGAAATGCCAAAGGCCAAATCCACTGGCAACCGAGCCTCCCTTCCAAACATCAGCCGATAAGGGGAATATCCAGTAGCATCACTGACAGTGCTGTTGTAGGCATGCACAATGGCAGCTACGTGCCTGCCCCAATGCTGTTTCTTCTCTGAGCTCAAAGTCCCCAACATATCCAAAAGAGTCCTGTTAAATCGTTCAGGCTGGGCATCCCCCTGTGGATGGTAGGGAGTGGTTCTAGTCTTTTGAATGCCTAACATATCTAACAGTCTCTTGATCAGTCTGCTTTCAAAGTCCCTTCCCTGATCAGAATGGAGGCGCTGTGGTAACCCATAATGTACAAAGAACTTCTCTACAAGAACTTTGGCTACCGTTGAGGCCTTCTGATCCCTTGTTGGGAATGCTTGAGCATATCTGGTAAAATGGTCTGTTACCACAAGGACATTCCCCTGGCCACTCAGATCAGGCTCTAAGCAAAGGAAATCAATGCACACCAGCTCCATGGGTCCCTGACTTTGTAGATGGCCCATTGGGGCTGCTTGACGTGGCAGAGTCTTCCTCTGTATACACCGGACACAAGAATGACAGTATCCTTCAACTTCGGCCCTCATACAAGGCCAGTAGAACCTGTCCCTGACAAGCTGAAAGGTTCTTTCGGGCCCCAGATGGCCATGATTATCATGAAGAGCGGCCAGAACTCCCTCTCTGTATTTAGCTGGTAAGAACAGTTGCCACTTCTCCTCCAGATCTTCAGATGGACCTCTCCGGTAGGCCACTCCCTCTCTGATCTGTAACCGGGTCCACTCTCTATGCAACAGACGGGCCCCCTGAGGGGAGTCAGTTAGAAGCAACTCAGGGCTCTGGATCTCCAGGGCTTCCAAGAGAAGTTTTCCCAAAGGGTCTTCCAACTGCTCCTTCCGCAAGTCCCTTTTGGACAGCCGGGGCAAACCCTCCCCTTCAACTTGGGTCACCTGGCAGTAGCATTTGGGTACTCCGATAGCCGAAACCCCAATCTCTTCTGCTCTTGACCCTCCTCGGGATCGAAATTCAGTTCCCTGATATAGGGCACGCACCCCTTCTGGAGCCAAATGAGTCCATTCTTCCGCAGGTTCCTGTGGAACATGCAACCTTCTGGATAGGGCATCTGCATCCCTATTTCCGATTCCTGGCCGATACTTCAGGCTAAAATTGAAGCTAGAGAGGGCAGCCAACCATCGATGTCCTGTTGCATCCAGCTTGGCCGTAGTCAACAGATAGGTGAGGGGATTATTATCTGTCTTGACAATGAATTCAGCTCCGTACAGGTAGTCTTTCAATTTGTCAACCACTGCCCACTTCAAGGCCAAGAATTCAAGTTTGTGAGTAGGATAATTCCTTTCAGCAGGCAGTAGGCTTCTGCTCACATAGGCAACAGGTCGCAGATGACCCTCATGCTCCTGATAAAGTACCCCCCCCAGCCCATCTCGGCTGGCATCAACATGCAGTTCATATGGTTTTGTGGGGTCCGCATAGGCCAACACAGGGGCAGTGGTTAGGGTTTCCTTCAGCTGGACAAAGGCCCCTTCGCATTCCGGGGTCCACTGATCCTGGATGGATTCCTTAGCCTTCCGGGGGCCTATGGTGGACTTCGCCGGCTTTACCAACTCAGGGACATCATCTTCTTCATTCTTCAGGAGCTCATTTAGGGGTCGGGCAATCTGGGCGAACCCCTCCACAAACCTCCTGTAATAGGAGCAAAAGCCCAAGAATGACCGGAGTTCGGTCACATTTGTGGGTCTCGGCCAGGAAGCAACAGCATCCAGCTTGTCCGGGTCAGTGGCCACCCCTTCTTCAGACACGATATGGCCCAGGTAATGGACCGAGGACTGATAGAATTGGCACTTCTCAGGAGAAAGTTTCAGACCTTCTTCATGTAGCCTCTTCAAGACCTTTTCCAACCTCTCCTCATGTTCTTCTAAAGTTCTGCCAAACACGATAACATCATCCAAGTATACCAGTACCTCTATCAAATTCATATCTCCAACGGTCCTCTCCATCAGCCTTTGGAAGGTAGCAGGGGCCCCGGACAACCCCTGAGGCATGCGATTGAACTCAAAGAACCCCACAGGGGTGATGAAGGCTGTTTTCTCCCGATCTTCAGGGTGCATGGGGATCTGATAATACCCACTCTTTAAGTCCATCACACTGAACCACTTCGCCCCTGACAGACTCTGTAGGGCATCTTCGATTCGAGGAGTGGTATACTGGTCTGGGATGGTTCTTCTGTTCAGCGTTCGGTAGTCGATACAAAGCCTCAAAGATCCATTTTTCTTCCGGACTACCACTATCGGGGAAGCATACGGGCTCCTGGATTCTCGGATAATCCCGATCTTTTTGAGCTCTGCCAGCTGTTGACGTAGATCTTCTAAGTCACCTAAGGGGACTCGCCGGACTCTCTCCCTGAAAGGCTTGTCCTCACTCAGGCGGATCTTATGAGTGGCGCTCCTGGCACATCCCACGTCAAACTCGTCCTTAGAGAATATTTCCCTCCATCGAGCAAGTTGTGCCTTGGCCCTCTTCACCCATTCCGGCGGGAGGGCAGCGTTTCCAGAGCAAAGCTCCTCTATAACCGCTTCACCCTGTTCCTTTTCTTTGAAATCAATGGGGGCAACTGGGGTAGCCGGGTTGACTTGGCCCAGGAGCACTCTGGCCGGTACCTTCACTGGTGTAATAGAGGTGTTTCTGACACTCACTAAAACCCTTCCACGGTTTTCCTGTAACACCTTCAAAGGGATCACCTCAGGGATCACTTCTATCCCTCTCTGTCTCTCCTTTTGACCTGATTCAAAGATAATGAAGGGACCCGGCTGTTGCCATGTGAGTTTAACAGAAGCCTTAAAACAGGCCACCTCTCCTGGCTGTAAGACCTTTTCTGCTCTATCCAGCTTCCAGAGTCGTCCAACTCCTTCTGCGGGGGTCTCTTGCTCCAACACTAATCGTTGGTAGGCCTGCCGTAGCATGGGATGGATCCTTGGCGCCTGAGCATCTTGTCCCTGGACCAGTTGTATCAGAAGGCGCCTTACCAGGTCAGTGTTTGTTCCTACGATGAGAGAGCTTTTGTTGGCCCCTGGTGGACGAGGACAGACCACCGCTAAGGTGTCGAAGGTTTCCGCTTCACCAGCCACTGATGGATCAAAGGTCAACTTGATTGGCAGATACCCGTCATAGGGAAAACTTTGGGTCCCAATACCCCATATCTCCAGATCTCCCAACTTCTGCAAAGGTAGATGGGTAAGATATTTATCATAGAAGTCTCTATACAAAAGAGTCACCTGGGCCCCTGTGTCAAGGAGGGCTCTTGTGTAAATTCCTTCCACCTGAACCGAGACCACTGGGGAGGGCCCGACCAAGTTAGTTGGGAATTCTCTTGATGTAGCCTTGTTATCTGATTCAGTTCTCTGTACCCTGGCCCTCTTCTCCTTTTTCTTCCTTGATCTAGGCCCCCGCCGAATCCGGTGTGCATTGACTTTCCTTCCCTCAGTAACCCGGAGTCTAGAACTGGGGGTGTTATATTTGGGTCTGACCCCCTGACTCAGTTTCCCTGATCCTGCACCACTTCTGGAGTCCCTTAAGACTGGCGGACACCCGGTTGACTCCTTCACCGGTGTCCTCTGAAGTTTCCCGCTGGCTCGCGAGGTTTCGCGGCAGCATTTCCTGAGCTGGGACATACCCTTCTAACATGCCCAACTCCCCCGCAGTTGAAACAAGTTAACAATCTTGCAGGCCGTGGCTCTGGATCTGTGCTGAGACTAACAGGTTCATCTGGCCTCTCCGATATACTCCCCTTGGGTAGAGTGGATACCTGACCAGTCAGGATGGACACCATTTCTATCAACTGAGACACTTGGGTCTTTAGGAGTTCAACTTGAGAGTCACCCTCTTCCACACTTATCACTCCAACCCGGGCAGTTGAGTCAAACTGCCGACTTTTCTTCTTGTTGTCCAACATGACCTCTTCCTCTCTGACCATTCGAATCAGATCGGGGTATTCTAGAATGCCGCCATCTCGACAAGTTCGTAACAGTATGGCAATGGGATCTAAAGGTTGAGCCCCTTTCAGAACCTGTCGTGCACGAGTCTCATCTATTTTCCGGGGGTCTATTCCTTTCTTTAACAGAATCTGGTGGATAATCCTATCCAGACGTTTAATGAATTCGGACAACTTCTCCCCCTCTTCTTGATAACAGTGGTCCAACTGGTAGAGAAGTTCAGCCGCGTTCTCCGTCCGACCAAACACATCTTGCAGAATGTCCAAATAATCCTGTGCAGTGCAGTTCTTCTTGCTAAGCTTTAGATTACGTACAGCCTCTAATGCAGGTCCCCTTAAACTCTCTGTGATCCTCTGCTTCTTGTGCTGTTCTGGTACCTCCCATTCCTCCAAAGCCTGAGTGGCGGTATCTAGCCACTCTTCGAACCCATCTTCTGCTGAAGGCACAGGCTGTTTCCCAGAGAATGTCCGGAGCTTCCTATATCCAGTCATCAGATAGCTCGAGGAGTCCCTGCTACATTTTGCCACAATCTCCCCAAGAACAGCACACAGTTCTGAGCTAAAAGTCGACAAAGGTGATGACTCAGGATGCCCTTCTTGGACACCTTTTTCTTGGCTGGATACCCCAGGGGTGGTGGATGAGGGACCCGCAGTAGGAACTCCTGGATGTATCAGGAAAAGTTCTGTTTGGTCAATAGTTTTTACACTGTTTCCATTGAAATAATCAGGGACCCCTTTCCTCCACTCACACAGTGCATACGTGTGTGGGGCAGTGGTGTCAGTTTTTATGTCAATCACCCAGAATTTCCTGTCTGTGGATAGTGCCCTTAAAACAGGGAGGAGCTTTTCTTCAGTCCAGGCTTCTCCCTTGATTTCAACCACCAGGCCATTTTCCACTATGACATTCTCTTCCTTGCACCACTCAGCAGCAGCGACAGGATCCATTTCTGCGTGGGAGGGGATTCTGGGGCTGAGAGGGTTGTGTTGCAGGACTGTAGAAATCCCGGACGAGCCCCCACGTGTAGCACCACCCCCGCAGGAGCTGCTGATTATATTATTGGGTCTACACCCTGCCTAACAACCCAATCAAATTGGCTCGATCCCTCCTCAGGCACAACTGACCCAGAATAGGACTGGACTATCAAATAGATACACAGGTTGGAATACAATACTTCACTATGCAACAATACCTTGTTACCTTCTTGAATAGTAGTCCTTCTGGGTGACACAATGGAACAACGCACAAGATTGTAATTAACCAAACTTAGTTTACTATATATCAAATTGAATAGGGGAGATACAATACAATACAATACAAGTCCATAAAAGGTTATTTAAAACAGCTTTAAAAAGGTAAAAGAATACCCCCACACTCCTCCTGCATTAAGGCTAGACACAGTACCAGGTAGGTGGGCCTATCTGAGTCCCTCCCCCAGAGTTCTCTTCTTTCTTGTTGATCTTCGCTAGCAAGGTTATTGAATAGAGCTCATTTGTAATCCAGATTAGGAATAAAGATCAAGAGAGAGAAAACAACGAGCTGTTAGTTGTCACCGCAGGGTGTCTGCGTAACTGAGCAATAACTTCTGCGAGAGAGATAAGCCTCTGGCGACTCCTTTACAGACCTTACTGTTTGTCTATGAGTCTCCTGAGAGAGTATGGTGATAAACCCCGGGGTTTTATCACCTCCTGCTGCGCTACCGCTATCTGTAGATAAAACTGTCTCTTCAGCAGATAAAGTCAGTTATTGGGCATGTGCCCTCTCACCAACAGAAGTTTCTCCTTCGCGCGCTTCCACTGCGGTCTCAGTCCTTTGGCTATATGCCAGCCGCGCGGGGTCCTTCTGGCGGATGACTTCCGGTCTCGGCAAACAGCAGTATGACCTCCAGGAATGTGCCTCGTGCTTGAGATGGGACGGTTCCACGTCGTCCCTCCAGGCTAAAAGGCTCTGGCCCAATATCCAGTGTCAGTCCTTCACTCTCGCTCGCTGGTTCCTCAGAGTCCAGCGCAGAAAGGCCCCCCCTTCGCGCGCTTCTCTCTTCCTTTAAATAACCTCCCCCATAGTGCCGTGCGGTGCAGCCGTGCACCCTGGATCTTGCAAAGCAGCCTGGGAGATGTAGTTTCTTCATCTTGTGAAAAGGAAGTCACAGCCCGGGAAATTCCATGCAGCTACCACTAGAGGGAGCCTAGTTCCTGGATCTTGCAAAGCAGCCTGGGAGATGTAGTTTCTTCATCTTGTGAAAAGGAAGTCACAGCCCGGGAAATTCCATGCAGCTACCACTAGAGGGAGCCTAGTTCCTTCCCACATATCAAACAGTGTCTTTAGGCATGTTTAACCCCGCTACACATATATATATACAGTATCTCCCAAAAGTGAGTACACCCCTCACATTTTTGTAAATATTTTATTATATCTTTTAATGTGACAACACTGAAGAAATGAGACTTTGCTACAATATAAAGTAGTGAGTATACAGCTTGTATAACAGTGTAAATTTGCTGTCCCCTCAAAATAACTCAACACACAGCCATTAATGTCTAAACCACTGGCAACAAAAGTGAATACACCCCTAAGTGTAAAAGTCCAAATTGGGCCCAATTAGCCATTTTCCCTCCCCAGTGTCATGTGACTCGTTAGTGTCACAAGGTCTCATGTGTGAATGGGGAGCAGATGTGTTAAATTTGGTATTATCGCTCTCATTCTCTCATACTAGTCACAAGTGTGACTAGTATGAGAGACATGGAAGTCCAGCATGGCACCTCATGGCAAAGAACTCTCTAGGGATCTGAAAAAAAGAATTGTTGCTCTACATAAAGATGGCCTAGGCTATAGGAAGATTGCTAAGGCCCTGAAACTGAGCTGCAGCACGGTGGCCAAGTCCATACAGTGGTTTAACAGGGCAGGTTTCACTCAGAACAGGCCTCGCCATGGTCAACCAAAGAAGTCAGCGTCATATCCAGAAATTGTCTTTGGGAAATTGACATTTGGTGCTGCCAGCATTGCTGCAGAGGTTGAAGGGGTGGGGTCAGCCTGTCTGTGCTCAGACCATACGCCGCACACTGCATCAAATTGGTCTGCATGGCTGTTGTCCCAGAAGGAAGCCTCTTCTAAAGATGATGCACAAGAAAGCCCGCAAACAGTTTTCTGAAGACAAGCAGACTAAGGACATGGATTACTGGAACCATGTCTTGTGGTCTGATGAGACCAAGAAAAACATATTTGGTTCAGAGGGCGTCAAGCGTGTGTGGCGGCAACCAGGTGAGGAGTACAAAGACAAGTGTGTCTTGCTTACAGTCAAGAATGGTGTGGGAGTGTCATGGTCCGGCACTTGGGAGCTACAGTTCATTGAGAGAACCATGAATGCCAACATGTACCGTGACATAATGAAGCAGAGCATGATCCCCTCCCTTCAGAGACAGTATTCCAACATGATAACGACCCCAAACACACCTCCAAGATAAACACTGCCTTGCTAAAGAAGTTGATGGTAAAGGTGATGGACTGGCCAAGCATGTATCCACATCTAAACCCTATTAAGCATCTGTGAGGCATCCTCAAATAGAAGGTGGAGGAGCGCAAGGTCTCTAACATCCACCAGCTCCGTGATGTCATCATGGAGGAGTGGCAGAGGACTCCAGTGGAAACCTGTGAAGCTCTGGTGAACTCCATGCCCAAGAGGGTTAAGGCAGTGCTGGAAAATAATGGTGGTCACACAAAATATTGACACATTGGGCCCAATTTGGATATTTTCCTTTAGGGGTGTAGTCACTTTTGTTGCCTGCGGTTTAAACATTAATGGCTGTGTGTTGAGTTATTTTGAGGGGACAGCAAATTTACACTGTTATACAAGCTGTACACTCACTACTTTACATTGTAGCAAAGTGTCATTTCTCCAGGGTTGTCACAATTAAAAGATATAAAATATTTACAAAAATGTAAGGGGTGTACTAATTTTTGTGAGATACTGTATATGCAAAAACATACAGCAAATAAAAGTCAGAATTCCTTTTGTCCATACTTGTTTTGGGTCAGTGACTAGAAGTACTGAGAACAGAAACATCAGAAAGCAAGACCCAGAGTGAAAAAAAAAAAAAAAATAGCGTGCGGCAGGCATGACCAGGTGAAGAGGGGAGACAAGTGAAGGAAGGGTAGATAGGTAGAGGTTTTTGCAACAGAAAAAAGGGGGCTTGGAATAAGTGGTGGCTGTGTGGGGTCTGGACAGCTTTAGGAGGGGTGTTTGTTTCCAGTCCTGGCATCCAGTGAGAGATCAACAGACGCAGGAGACAGCTTCCCACCCACCCTCCACTTTCTTTTCCAATTTTTCATTGCTATGATTTGTTGTATTAACCACCCACCGACCAGCCGCCGCAGTTTTACAGCGGCAGGTTGGCTCTGTCCCGCGAAACAACGTACCTGTACGTCGCTTCGCGGGACTGCTAGCGGGGGCACACATGCGTCCCCATTTGCCACAGGGGAAGCTGATCAGCGGGTCCGGTAGTCGCAATTGCTCCCTGTGGAGACAGAACAGCGGTCTGCCATTGTAAACACGGCAGATCCCTGTTTTGTCAGTTATGAACACAGGGTCCTGTGTTCCTCTTATTTAGGAATACAGGTCTCTGCGTTCATGCAGCAAGCCCACCCCCCCCCAGTTAGAAAGCACCCCCTAGGGACACATTCACCCCTTTGATCGCTCCTGGTGTTAACCCCTTCCCTGCCAGTGTCATTAGTACAGTAACAGTGCATATTTTTAGCACCGATTACTGTAGTAATGTCACTGGTCCCCCCAAAAGTGTCAAAATGTCAGTTAGGTGACCAATCTGTCCGCTGCACTGTCGCAGTCGCCACCATTACTAGTAAAAAAAAATAAACAAATAAAAATGATATAAACCTTTCTAGTTTGTAGACACAATAACGTTTGCGCAAACCAACCAATATACAGTTATTGAGATTTTTTGTTATCAAAATATGTAGCAGAATACAAATTGGCCTAAAATGATGAAAAAAATCAGGTTTTTACATTTCTTCTTTGTTGAGAATTTTATATAGCAGAAAGTAAAAAATATCTTTTTTTTTTTTCAGAATTGTCACGGTTTTCTTGTTTATAGCGCAAAAAATAAAAATCGCAGAGGTGATCAAATACCATCAAAAGAAAGCTCTTTTTGTGGGGAAAAAAAATACATAATTTGTTTTAGGTTACAGCATCGCACGTTCGCGCGGTTGTCAGTTAAAATAACGCAGTGCCGGTCATTAAGGGGGTAAATCCTTCCTGTCCAAAAGTAGTTAACGAATGTCATGGCCGCTTTGCATTTTTGTAGGTCTTTGCTGGTGGGGGAAAAAAATTTAGGATAAGTAAAAAGTTCGGGACCCATTGGTGGTATGTGTTCTTCTGGTGCATTCCAGTTATTGACAGTTTAACTGAAATATGGAAATGGTTGCACTGCGGGTAGTGTGTTGTCTCCGAGCCGGTGTGTTGCGGTTGGAGGCCTATTAGGATAAAGGTCATGCAGTGTATAATGGCGCATATTCTTGGGGTGCCTCAAAGACCAAGAGGCTTAGGGACTGATATGTTTCTGTTTTAAGGAATGTTTTTTTCTCCTGATGTTAATTTAAGTTTAAAATGTTAATAAAAGGCTACTATGGCCATTTTCATTCCACTCGCTGTGGGGTATTCGTTATTGGATTAGGTATGTGAAGTGGTTGGGCAGTGAGTTGAATTTTACCGTTCAGCCAGTGTTAAGTTTGGGGACATCTGTTGTACACTGGTCATGACAGCTAACAGTTTTAGAAAGAGGGTGGCCAACAATGGCAGCCTACATATTTCTTTATTTATGGATATATTTTAGATTGTGTATAGGTTTACACTAATCTTCTGCAACAGCCATAAGACAGGAAGTAAAACCATGAACACTGAAGCTGAAGAACTCCCACTGTGCTACCTGACTCACTGCAACTGCAGCCTTTGCATGCAATCAGCAGAAGAGAACAGTGTAATATGGTAGCTGAGGGAAAGTTTAGGTGGTATATTATTCACTGTGGGCCAGCAAGCCCAGTGTTGCCTCTAGGCTCCCTGCAGAAGAGCTTTACCATATCACTGACTTACCATGCTTTTAAAGTTCTGCATTGTGTTCCTGTGTGGAGTCTGACAAAGGAAGAGGGATTTGTTTTTTTCTACCCTCACCCCACAACAACTAGTTCTCTGATGAACTGATGACTGGTGGGTTAATGATCAAGAAGCAGAAGGTGGAGTGTAGGAAGCACAGATCCAGAAAAGGAACGAAGTAGGAGCAAGATTATTCTTGTATTGGAAGTCCTCAGGAATTACTTTCTTTCCAGCAGGCCTTGGACGATCTCACACTGATGATATGCAGACAATAGGCTACAGTCACAAGAGTGCCCAGACACATTCACATAACAGGAAAAAAACTGCTGTTCCTCAAATAAAGGGTAGAATTTTCAGGTTCTCCCCTAACCGCTTAGCACAAATGCCGCTGTAGATGCTGAGGTGTGTGTAGGAGATTTCTGTAAAGATTCAAGCCTTTATGTCACGTACCTGGTCAAGGCTAAATTAATGAAAGGGCTTCCTTGGAACCTCTTCTCCCGTTTTGTTTGGGATTGATGACAGGGTATAACAGGGAACAGAGTGGCATGAGTGTCTGTAAGAGATCCAGGCTGGGAGATCTTTTACTAGTTGTGGAGCAGAAGACAGAGTTTCAGGAGCAAGCCGAGTCAGAACACAGACATAAACACACAATCAGGTCACAGGTAGAAGGAGCTGACAACCACTCAGAAATCATCCTGACTCTTGATGTCAGGGACATTCCAGTAATAGGCAGTTGTGCATGCACGTGCACACAAAGATTCGCCAGATGTGAACGCCTATACGCATGGGCATGCGTTAGCCATTTTAGCACTGGTGCCTAAATGGCATATATAAGGGCAGCAGCTGCACTAGTGCAGTGCTGTGCTGTCTGATCTGCAGCTTTACCTGAGTTCTGTTCCTGTGCCTGTATTGATCTCTGTATCTCTATCTCCAGTCCTGAACCCGGCTTGCCTAGACTTTGTTATACCTGCTTCTCTGCCTGATATCCAACCTCTGCCTGTACACTGACTATTCTCCACCTGCTGTTTATGCCATATCTGATTATCTGTGACAGATCCAGCTTGTCTGATCCTGCCCCAGTCTTTTGCCTATCCTGCTCTGTCCAGTGCCAGGTGATGCTATCCTGCATCCGCTGTGCATCTGCACCACTCTTCCTGCTACTACCAGTCCTGTCCAGTGACTCATCGGCCACACATCTCGGCTACCAACGGAAGACCAGCACAGGCACTCTTACCCCACTGCGCTCTCACATCCACATGAAACTCCAGTGGTGCCTGAGCCAGGGCTGTATGAGAGGTCTCCCTCTGCACGTCAGGCTCTGCTTCAAGGTATGTGACACTTGAAGTGCTTTAAATAGGCCACTTGGCACCAAAGTCCATTTAAACGTGCACATGTAGATGCGTAAATGGCCCCGATTCTGAGCAGAGTTCTGCGGATTGTTCTGCGGGCATTCGGATTTCTTTGAGCACAGGCATGAATTTGGCTTTCCTGACACTTTGCTTGACCCTTCTCAACATGGCCCAATGACCCTTGTTCCCACTTAACATTGTGTATCCTAAAAATTGAGGTTTTGTTCTGTTCCTCCAGAAAAGGATTTTTATGAAAAGGTTTGAGTAGTAATATATGAAAAACAGGGTGAACCTTACTGTCAGTAAGTTTTAGTAACCAGCTTGATTTAAGCAGAAGATTTTGGCTCAACATTTTAGATGAAACATGGACCTTTAGGTTTTTGGCTGATAACTAAACTTTGTCACCTGAAAGGTAGTAAGTGATCTGCAAAGTCTATCAGCAGCCTTCTTTTTTTAACTTTCCTGAGCCTCCCTCAAAGTCTTGATCAACTTCTCCTGAATCTCCTGCAATATAGTTAATCTGTTGGTAACAGAAGGAATTGGAGTTAAAAAAGGGAGATCAGGAATAAAAACTGGATGATAACCGTTGTTTAAGTAAAAATGACTTTGAGAAGTGGAGCTATGTTTAAAGTTGTTATAAGCAAATTCTGTCTTATGAAGATAGTCCACCCAGTCAGCCTGAAGATAACTGACAAAACATCGAAGGTACTGCTCCAAGGTTTAATTGGTCCTCTCCATCTGACCATTAGACTGAGGATGAAAAGTGGAGGACAGATTAACTGTTACACCTAAAGCTGAGCAAAAGCTTTTCCAAACTTTTGATGTAAACTGTACTCCTCTGTCAGACACCACATCATCAGGAATTCCATGTAGTTTAAATACTTCTCGAACCAATTACTCTGCAGTATGTTCAGCAGAAGGTACCGCCTTAACAGGTATAAAATGAGCCATCTTAGTGAGACGGTTGATGAAGACCAAGATGGCAATTTCTTTTGAGGGTGGTAAATCTACCGCAAAGTCCATAGAAATTGACCCCCCCGTGATCTTGGTGGAACAGGCAGTGGCTGGAGCAACCCCAAATGAGAAGGTCAGGCATGAGGCCACATAGTATTTGACATCTTTCTTATATAACCAGGCCACCAAAAGGAATGTAAAAAAAAGTTTTTCAGTCTTAGAAACCCCAAAAAGCCTTGCAAGTTTTGAGTCATGAACCAACCGGAGGGCTTCAACCCGAGCAGATACAGGTATATAGAGACAATGCGCATGAGTCCAAAAGCCATTCTTGTACTTAAAGTATATATCTGTAGGAGGATGATTGAAAAGTGGGTCATTTTCATACCCCTACTTGAGGAGACTCAAGAATGTCTTGAAACTTGTGGCCCCTAGGAAGTTATTTTGAGGCAGGATTGTACATTCAGAGTTGCCTTCCTGGAGAGGTTCAGTCAGAATCCTCCATAAGGCATCGGCTTTACTATACCTTAAACCAGGTTGATACAAGATAATACATTTAAACCTGGAAAAGAAAAGTGACCAACAAGCTTGTCTAGAAGACATCTTCTTGGCAGAACAAAGAATAAATTCCAGATTTTTATGATCATTGAGAACAGTTATCAGGAGCTAAGCCCCTTCCAGCAGAAGGCTCTATTTAGAAAAGGCTTCATTAATTACCAGCAACTCCTTATTCCCAATGTCAAGCCCCTTCCAGTGAATGCCTCTATTCAGAAAAGGCTTATTCCTTATTTCCAATGTTATAATTATTTTCAGCTGACAACATTAAAGGAGAGAAATAGGCACAAGGGTGAAGCTGCATCTTTCCTCCTTTTCGCCGAGAAAGGATCGCTCCCACGGCAGAGTCTGAGGCATCCATTATAAAAGGAATTTTAGAATCAGGATGTACCAATATTGGTGCAAAAGTTAAATAAATGTTTACCTTAATAAAGGCAGTCTTTGCCTCAGGTGACTACACAAAGGGCATGCCTTTTTTGTCGGCTGTGTAATTGGTGCTTTCACCTTAGAGAAGTTTGTTATACATTTTCTGTAGAAGTTGGCAAACCCAACAAATCAACGTATTTCCTTAACATTTCTAGGGGCAGGCCAATCCACCACTGCTTTGATCTTCTCAGGATCCATGTTCACTCCTCTAGGAGAAATAACATATACCAAGAACTGCATCTGGGTTTTTTCAAACTCACATTTCTCCAATTTTGTATAAAGTTGGCTCTTCCTTAACTTTTCAAAGACAGTGCAAACATGCTTGCGATGCATCCAGATATGCAATCACAAACTGGTCCAATAGATCTAGAAAAGCACCATTGATGAAGTGTTGGAAAGTTGCAGGAGTGTTGCAGAGTCTAAAAGGCATAACCATAAACATGGACTCAAAATGCCCATATCTGGTTCTAAAGGCTGTTTTCCATTCATCTCCTTGATGAATGTGGACGAGGTTATATGCACCCCCCCCCCCCCAAGTCTACTTTTGTAAAGTCTTTGAAACATTTCAGAGCAAAAAGGAAGTGGATAACAGTTTTAATAGTAATTTTATTCAAGTCCCTCAAGTCAATTCATGAATGCAAAGTGGAGTCTTTCTATTTACCAAAGAACAGGGCTGCCCCTGAAGGAGACATTGAGGGTCTAATAAAGCCCTTCTCTAAATTCTCATCAAGCCACTCCATAAATACCTTAAATTCAGGTTCTGATAGATTGGAAAGGCGACCAGAAAGTATTTCAGCCCATGGAAGCAATTCAATGGGTCAATCATATGGGCGATAAGGAGGTAACTGATCGGCATTCTTCTTAGTAGTAACCGCATCCACCTGTAATTCCTTGACCAGTAAGAAGAACCTGTTTGACAAGGCTCTCTACACTATTTATCACAATACGGGACTTAAAAATTGTAATTGGTGCTTCCCAGTTGATGGAGAGATTATGGGTGGAAAACCAAGGAATGCCAAGGATGACAGGAAATTTGGGTGACGTAATCAGCTGAAAACTGATGGTCTCACGATGGTCAGCCTCAAACTGGAGTACCAGAGAAACTGTTTCATGGGTAACAGGTTCTGCAGTTAACCATCCACATCTCCATATTGATAGGTGTTGATTTATTTCTTGTTTGGATATTATTACTGTTAGCAAAATCTATGTACATAAAGTTCCCCCCAGCCCCAGAGTTTAGCATAGCAGAGCAAGGAAATGTAATGCCCTCATAGATAAGTTCAATAGGGATGACAAAATTAGATAGTAGAGAATTCACTTTATTTTTTTCATGAACCAAGGGGGAAATAGACTGGCTAATGGAGTTTATTTGTTCAGGCACAACTACATCAGAGGCATTAATTGTTCTTCTAACTTTGTTAGGACAATTAACTGCGTAGTGACCAAAGTGCCCACAATATAGACATAAGTTCTTAGAACTTCTTTTCTCTTTATTCTGAATGGAAATGGATCTCTTAATAGCATCAACCTGCATAGGGAGTGTTTTAGAATCCGGAGAAACTTTGGAATCCCGCTGAACAAATGGACTAGCAGAGAAATGCATGCCACCATTACTTCCAAACAATCCCAGCCTCTCCTTTCTGTATGTCTTTGATCAATTTGGATACATAATTGAATGAAGGCCTCGAGATCATTAGGTGTCTCAACTCTGGCAAGCTCATCCTTTACCTGTTCAGAAAGCCCTTGGCTCTTTCGCGCTGCAAGGATCCAAGTGGTATCTGTGATCCAACATCTGAATTCAGCTGTGTACTCAGTGACATAGAGTTTACCCTGCCGCAGACTATGCAACTTTGCTTCGGCAGTAGCACAGCGGCTGGGATTATCAAAAACCGAATTCACTGCGGTCAAATAAGTCTGAAGATTATTCAAAGTGGCACTGTTTTGTTCTACATACGGGGAGGCCCAAGCTAAAGTTTTCCTAGTCAGAAGTTTGAGAATAAACATTACCTTCCTTTGCAAACATTACCTTCCTCAGCAGGGTGCATTTGGAAAAATAAACGGCCTTGATTAAGAAAACCGCTGTAATGGTGGCAGTCTCTGTTAAACATAGATTGTTGGGGCTGAGGCATATGTGTGCTAGTATCATCTCTGTCCAGAATTTGTCTCTGCAGGGTATACGAATCTCCCCCTGTTGTCTTTCCACCATGCTTTCTAGTTTGGCAACTTTTTCTTGGTAGGCAACACTGACTTCCTGCAGCTCAGCAATTTTCTGCACAAGAAGAGCCACAACATTTGCTATAGTGGCCTCCATATTTGGGCTAGATTTTTCTGTCATGATCAGGGGTCAGGCTCAAAGACCATTTGCTACAGCAGTAGCAGGACTACCACTGACCAGCAGGATAGGTACACAGATAGTCACCCTGGTGGATGATGTTACTCAGAGTTCCTGATGGTGGAGATGGATTTTGCTGCTTGTTAGTACCAGGTTGCAGTCCTCATGATTGCTCCACCGAGAGGTAAGCAAGCAGAGGTTCAGAAGCGGATGAGCAGGTAACGATCAAAACAGAAGCTTAGTCAGTGAAACAAGCCAAAGGTCATTAAGGAGTAGTTGCAGGTTGGGATCAGGCAAAAGCATAGTCGAGGAACAAGCCAAGGGTGGATAGTGAGTGGTAGCACAATATTGACAGTAGCAGGGAAGAAGTGAGCAAGATACAGGCTGAAGAGAAAACAAAATTCTGGCAAACAGGAAGTGCAGAGACATGGCTTAAATCAGGAAGTTCGTTTGAGGAGCAAAGAGTTCAAGGTTCAGTAGAAGTCAAGGCACAAGGCAGGTTTGTCCAGTGGATCAGACCATCAAGGATCTGAAGTAGCTCAGCAAGAAGAGTAATTTCCAAACACTGCAGAAGTCCCAGGTTCAGGTCCTGACAACAGCACATTATGGCACTGTATAGCAACTAATGGGCCATACACACTATAAGATTTTCTGAAGACTTTTTCCTTCAGACTTACCAAAACCATATAATATGAGGTCAAACCTAAACACTTTCAATTTGTATGCAATCTGGCAGGCCCTTGCACTACATAGAAAAGGTAAATCTGAAGGAAAAAGCCTTCAGAAAATCTTATAGTGTGTATGGCCCATTACTCTCCCTGTGCAAAGTGTTGGCTCTCCATAAACCTTAACACACACTGACAAATGGTTTCTGGGAACTCATCTTTTTAAAGTGATGGCACTTTCACATAACAAAGCCCACGTTATTGGCCATTACAAGCCAGGTGAACTAAGTTGAAAGACCAAGCAGTGCCTCATAATTACATAGAATTCTGTTTGTCATATTCCTGCAGTGATTTGCCAGGATTGCAAACCTCAATGCCTTGCTAGTATTTAACCAGAAACTCATCCATATTGGGGAGGTTTTATCTTTCTGTCCAATACAAAAGAACATTTTTAGTAGCAGGTGGAAGGGTTAGAACTTCAGACAGTGTTGTATTATTGTCTTTACCTGTCTGTCCTGGAGACAACTATTCCATTCATTTCTTGAAAGGGTGTCACAGGGACAGAAAATGAGGGAGAATTTCAGGGCACAAACAAAAATAAAAACTTGATGATAATTATAATAATTTCCCAATCTATCCACAAATAGAAAAATGTCTGAAGTTGGGTTTTAAAATAACTTAAAACTGGTAAATGTAGACTTAGAAAGGCTATCCTCTTAATAAAGGATATTTTTTGCAAGCTTTCTACAGACCTCTATCTCTTGCAGTGAAGGCTGATTCCATCTATTCTGCTGAAACTTGCCATTAATGTTTTTAAAACAGGTGCATCTTCCAAGCAACTTGTGAAATGTAAGTGACAGCTGAATTGTAGAGGGTGGCAGGAGTGTGGGTGAGCAATTCATGCATTTGTATCTTCATGTAATTGCTCCCATGAGGGCAGCTTTCTGCCATCTTACCACCGAATGTCAGCTATAATCCAGGCGGCCGACCCTGTCATGTTACACTACTGAACAAATGAGTGCGTGGGTTGGGGTTCACCCCAGCTATGTAATACGGAGCAGCATTAGATTAAGCTGTAGGCAGTTGTGATTTCTTGAACAATGGAATGATTAACCCATTTACTTGTATAGGAGTCTAGCAGCTTCTGCAGCACCAAAGTCTGAAAAGACAAGAGAATATTACTTATGACCCCTGCTGCTTATTGCATGTAGGGACATTTTCCTTCATCGTAACTTCCAACACTTACAGATAGTCTCTTAGGTTATTCTTCACATGTGTAAATTATAGAGACATTCATCAATGGAAAAAGAAAACATTTAATTAGTGGGAATTAATAGGTTCACCATAATATTCTCATGAGCATGCTCGAGTATAGGCACATTTTTTTATTTTTTGGAATAGCAAATGGTTAAAGACCTGTCAGAATTACCATAATAAGAAGATTTTCCTCTACTTCCTTTCCCGCAGATGCAACAGGAAGTGAGAGAACTCTCCAAAGGGCCGGAAATCCTCTCCCAAACAGTTGAAATCAAAACAGGTGTCCACATTGAAAGGTTTTACCACTATTTCTGGTGACAGCTATAAAGTTTTTGATTTCTCATCACTTTCTGTGCTGGTGACAATTGTCACTAGACTGGAGAGAATGATCCTACCTAGTGAGGACCCTGCTTTGTGCACTGGTCCAAATCATTTGGTGGAGGGGGGATTATGGTGTGGGGTTGCTTTTCACGGGTTGGGCTTGGCCCCTTAATTCCAGTGAAGGGAACTCTTAAAGCATCAGCATACTAAGATATTTCGAACAAAATAATTCTCCCAAATTCGTGGAAACAGTTTGGGGATGGCCCCTTCCTGTTACAACATGACTACGCACCAGTGCACAAAGAAAGGTTCATAAAGACATGGATGAGCGAGTTTGCGGTGGAGGGACTTGAGTGGCCTTCACAGAGTCCTGACCTCAATCTGACAGAACACGTTTTGGAGGAATTAGAATGGAGACTGCGAGCCAGGCCTTCTTGTCCAACTTCTGTGCCTTACCTCAAAAATGCGCTTCTGGAAGAATGATCAAACATTGCCATAGACACATTCTTAAACCTTGTGGACAGCATTCCCAGAAGAGTTGAAGCTGTTATAGCTGCAAAGAGTGGGCCAACTCAATATTGAACCCTGCAGACTTAAGGCTCGTACACACTATAAAAAAATTGGGCGAACATTTTCGTCCAAAGAATTTTCGTACGATATTTGTATAGTGTGTACAGACCTTTATACAGACGATTCAGAATTTTCATACGAAAATTCTCGAAGGGACAAACTCCAAAATTTTTCTCGTACGGGAAAAAAAAAAATGATTTTCGTTTAAAGTGTTTACGATTTTGGTACATGAAAAATCAGAAAAGAAAGACTGCGCATGATAAAAAAAAATAAACAACAAAAAAAGCCATTGTCATACGAGAATTTTCGTACTTTCATCGGTTCCGATTTGCTGTGAAACAACGAGGAAAATCTGACAATCGTTCGCCCGATTTTCTTATAGTGTGTACCCCACTCAAGACTGGGATGCCATTAAAGTTCATGTGCCTGTAAAGGCAGACGTCCAATACTTTTGACAATATAGTGTATAATTTCAGTTCACAGAACAATTGCATAGGCATTGAATTTATATATTTTTCCCATGAAATAGATATTTAACTACCGAAAGACTCTGTTTTTAGGTAATCAGTATTTTATCTCTATGTTAAATACCTTGTTTCCTTGCTCTTCTTAATAGACACATCATAGAACCTCACAAGTATTGCCAGCCCGAAGCTAGTAAAATTTTAAAGAGCGATCATCTTTGTAAATTGACATTTACATACAGTTTTAAAACAAGAAATATTAAAACACCATATGACTGGATACATTACAGAAATAGATACTCCATGTTGTATCGATAATATGTTTAATACATTGAATTACGCAGGGTGGAGATTAACCACTTGCCGACCACCCCACGCAGATTTACTGTGGCAGTCACGTAGATCTACGTTAATATGTGCATGTGGTGTCAGAGCCACAATCCCGCTGTGATTAGACACAGCGGGAGCCAGACCGCCGGAGGAGCCACCGGCCTCCTGCGATCTTCCAAAAAAACTGACAGAAGACCCGCCTGCTTATGTAAACAAAGCAGGTGAGTCTTCTGTCACACAGGCAGAGAGAGATCATGAGTTTCAGCTAAGCTGAAACCCCGATCTCTCTGTGCCTATCACAGAGCCCTCCCCCCCCCCCCCCCACAGTCAGTAAGCACAAACAGCCATACATTTAACCCTTTGATCACTCACAGTGTTAACCCCTTCCCTACCAGTGTAATTTATACAGTAACAGTGCATATTATTTAGCACTGATTACTGTATTAATGTCACTGGTCCCCAAAAAGTGTCAAAAATGTCAGTTAGGGCTCTGATCTGTCCGCCGCAATGTCGCAGTCCCACTAAAAATCGCTGATCGCCGCCATTACTAATAAAAACAAAAACAAAAAAATAAAAAGTCCAAAAACATTTTACAACAATGTCAGCACTATCCCTGGCCCATTGTTTACAAGGCCAAGGATTCCCAAATGTGTGCTGCATCCCTAGCAACCACCTGACAGGAAGATGTCATATATAGTAGCACAAAGAAAATTGCTACTGTATATGATGTTCGGGTCCTGCCGAACGAGCAATTTATCTGACATTCAGAAGTGTCCTCGAACTTCAGCCCCATTGCCAACTCTGAAACACCTAGAATAGTTAGTTACATTCATTTGGACTTGTCCTGTTATGTTGAACATTACAAAACAAGTCCAGTAGAACCTAACTTACTACCACTAGCCCACGGGAGGATTGGGCCAAGGGGCAGTGGGCAATTGCCCCCTGGGTCGCTCTGATGCCATGTAAAAAGACTGCACCGCTTCTGCCACAGACATGCCTAAAGTATTCCTGGTGAAGAGAAGTAAAAAGTCCCTTCCGCTGACCTACTGAGTGCGGGTTGAAGACAACGACAAAGCGCAGGCCTTCCCCCTCAGCATGGATGGTGTAAACTGTGTCTAAGCAGAGGCCAGTTCTATGCCTACTGGAGACTCTTCTGCCCCGGCTAGCCCCCTCCGAGCTGTCCCAGCTCCCCCCAACCTTTTCTCTTATGGTCAGGTCAGAAATCCGGATTCAGTCGGTAAGTAGAGAGTATCTGGAGCAGGGCTTCAGCTTGGAATGGGGGTCAGGAGGAGGATTGGGAGAGTGGGGGGGGGGGTGAGGGAGAGTGGGAGGGGGACGGAATTGCTGCCTCATGGGCCTCTGGTTTGTACTTGCCCCCTGGGCTGAAAGTTGCCAGTCTGCCCCTGTACTAGCCATAGGATGACTTAGCTCAAGGGTTTCCAAACTATGGGCCACTGGCCACATCTGGCCCACTTCAACATGAAATCCAGACCGCAATTAGGGTCAGTGGCATATCTTCAATGTAATTGGGATTTAAAGTCTGCAGAGGCTACCAATGGTCTCCACTTTAACACTTCCCCTCAGACTGCATCCACCCATTGTCCTGGAGATGGGCTTTATATTTAAAAGACTTTCTATATTGTATCATTTTGCTCCATGAAAGTGATGTTTCTCAAAGGGCGTCTAACCCAAGAACAACACTCATTCAACCTACTGTAACCATGGAGGAGCAGCGTTGTCACCCATGACACAGTGAGAGCTCCTCCCCATGACAAAGTGAATGCTGGGAAGAGTGATAACTGATAATAATTAGCAGAGACAAGACAGAGTACATGGAAAGTTATTAGCTCACAAGATTTCTGGCAGTACAAACGGGTCATTTTTCACACACTAATGGAACAAATACAACAAAACACAATGGGGGGGGTTACTAAAAATGGTGCACACAGAATCAGGTGCAGATGTGTAACCAATCAGTTTCTAGGTTTAGATGGGTTGCAAAGTCACCAGGTTTTTCTTTATCTTAATGCATTCTATGCATTAGGATAAAAAGTCTTCTATGTGCAGCAGCCCCCCAGCCCTCCTAACACTTACCTGAGCCCCCTCTCTATCCAGCGATGTCCACGAGTGCCTCAGCCATCTGGGACTCTCTCTCCTGATTGGCTGAGACACAGCAGAGGTGCCATTGGCTCCCGCTGCTATGAATGAAACTCAGTTAGCCAATTAGGAGAGAGAAGGGGCGGGGACGAACAGCAGCTCCATGTCTGAATGGATACCCGGAGCTGCAGCTCGGCTCCCATAGCAAGCTGCTCTGTGCAATAGGAGGTAAGTATAATATGTTTGTTAATTTAATAGAAAAAAATAGATGTGGCTCAAATCTTGTATAAAGATGTTGGTGCAAAAGTGTCTGCTGTTACCCTTGGCAACTGTGGAGAAAGTTTGGTTCAGCCTGCAGAGGGTGACAGAGAGCGCATAAAACCAGTGGTTTCCCATTATGGCTGCTTGTGTGAAGTGGTCAGCCCAGAGAAAAGGGGGCGTAGTATCCAGAATCCTGCAAGGGGTCGGACCATGTGTGTGGGTCTGCTGATACTGTTGGTAACAGGAAACCTATGGAGGAGAGTCCAAGGAGGCTGCAATGTTGCCCTGTATCCGTAGCATGTGACAGCGCAGCAAAGAAGGGACTACGCACTCACTTGAAGTTTCTAACACCTGCCACCTGGAATGGTACGACTGTTCCTGTTACATGTGTGTACCTTATGGCCTTAATGTAGATGTTGAACTTAACGCATTCCTTGATAATTCATAGGTTTATCTACCTTTAATTATTTTAGATAGATTGCCGATGGATGCACTTCATGTGGATCATATACAGGTGGATCCCTTTGGGGTGCTTCCGCGGACAAAGCGTTTACCTATTTTATTTGAATGATATCTGTCCATACTCTCTACAATTTACAGATGCCCTTTTTTATCTATTTTTATTTGGTTTTTATTTTAATTCATAAATAGATCACCAACATGGATCCAATTCGTTTTGGATCTAGGTTTAATATTGTTTTAACAATTTGGAGAGTTTATCTTTTAGTATACTCAGAATAGGAGCAGAGAGTATATAGATTGTATGATGTCCACATTTACCTATTAATTATGGAATATGTGGGTTTTATTTTCGAATTTTGATTTTCTTTGAATTAAAAGTTTCCTTTTAAGTATAATTTAATTTGTATGCAGTTCTGGCGAAGTGGCCTTTCTAGCACCCGGAGGATTCTTATAATAGCTCGATTTGTTGTGTTTCCTTTATAGGAACACTAGATGGCGCTGGGTTCTGGATGGGCTAAAATCGCTGAAATGCATTTAATTTAACTTTTTCCTTTTTTGTGCGATGATATAGTGGAGACTGACGCACAGAATAATAATGTAATTGTATTACAAGATATGATTATGTCTTTTGGATTATGTTGAGTAATTTCAACCATTCCCGGACTTCCGGTCCTTTGGTCACCGACTCTATGGTGGAGTTGTTTACCTCTATCCGGATATCCGGTTGATCGGACTATAAGAGATGGCGTCAGCGCGCCGTCCGTACCTTTGATAACGTCTCCTCGGACGAAACGCCGTTAGGTCACGGCGTGCTGACGTCATCTCCGGAAGCTTATCGAGGGAACGGATGCGCCTTGCCGTCCGGCCGGCGGCTCTACATCCTTCGCTAATTTTCTTCTATGTTTGTAAGTACACTACCTATGTAAATAAATCTGTTGGAAGTTTTTTACACTATTGGCGCCTTCTCTTTCCTTTATCGGCTGGTCTGGCGTTGCAACCCTGAGAAACACAGTGGCTCAGCTTGTGGCATAGGGGGTCTGAGAGGCCACCTAGGCACATTAAGCGGTACATCGTGGTACTTATCAGTGATTTGCCCGGATTGTCATTGGGACCTTGAAGTTACCTCTCCATTGGGAAAATATACCAAGTGTTATCGAGCAATTTTCTTGTGGTCTGGTAAGAGGCTTTATGCGCTCTTGGGTGGCTTGCTGATATTGGTGCATGTGGATTCAATGTTCTGCTGGCTTTTCATTTCCATCTGGTAAGAGGCCTTATGTCTGGTGGTGGTTCACCTTTTCTATACTTGGATAGAACACATCTATATAGATCTATCTGGTAAGAGGCTCTACGTCTGGTGGCGGTCCTTTTCTTTTGATTTGATTACATGCCTTTTCACTAGTCATTTGGTAAGCGGCTGCACAATTGGTGAAGGATTCACAGTATTTGTAGTCCTACACAGTTATATTATTGACAATTCTTTACGGTATCACGCTATGGATTATTATTTTTCCTTCACATGATACACGACCACAATATTGGGAGTTCCTTGCGCTAGAATTCCATTGGATCACCTGGGCTCGTGAACTCATCTCATCACATGAATTCTGCAATTTAAAATTGCCGTTCTGGTAAGCACAATTCCTACGGGATCTTTTGGAAGCAGCACAAGACTTCATACATCACCAGTCACTTTATGTTATTTGGGACTGTAAACAGTTGGACATTCATTTGTTTATTTTTCAATTTAGCGCGACTTATACAATATATAATTTTTAAGGGTGTGGTCACACTTGAAGTCGCAGCTCATTATTTGTTGCCTTTAGCGCGGTTATAACCTTCTTTTTACATGTGTGAAAGAGACTGGGCTTGTGTTTAATGCCAGTGAAATAGTGACAAGTCCGGTGAGGGGACACGCTACCAAGAGAGACGAGAACGGGGGAGCACGGATTAATGTTGAACCTACAGCAAGACTGAGAACTGATAAGGACTTGTCTTCAGGCAGAGTACTGTGTAGCAGGAATACAAGTTGTAAAATTTAATATAATGTGTTGCTCGCTAATGAGATTGAAAATGGTGAGGTAAATAGTGGGTTGATGCCACCTGTTAAGTCTTATGAAGTAAATTAAGCATCGTCAGTGCCTGGTGGTGAAAATGTAATATTGCATCTAGATATGTCAAGGGTAGAGATGGGTTCAGGCGTGTTTGGGATCCTAGTCCCAACCCACCTGCCTAATTCCGCCAGGAAGCTGCCACTGCACACCGCTAATCACAGGCAGTGAGACATTTCCCAGTCGGTGTAGCTGTGGACTGGGAAATGTCTCACTGCATGTGATTGGCGGGGTGCAGTGTCGGCTTCCTGGCAGGATCGGGCAGGTGGGCTGGGACTAGAATCCCAAACACGCCTGAGCCCATGTCTAGTCAGGGGTGACCCCTGAGAAATATGTGCCATTCCCTCTAGCAATCGTGCAAGAGAGGTGTCCCTGGAGACTGCACAGGAGCTCCTGGTGTCTGGGCTTGGGGTTTCCCAGGACACCTGTGTTGCCGCCCCGACAGGCGAGTGTGTTTTAGATAATGTGAAAAGTAATGTACTAAGTATCCTACAATCTCAATCTGCTAATGTGCTAACGCAGCCTATACAAGGCAGGAATATGGATAATGATGATGTTGGAAAGTGTATTACTGACAATGTTGATGGTTTGATGTCTCCTATGGCAAACACAGGCAGTGCCGCAGAGTTCTCCCTGGAAATCTCATGAGGACTCCCTGTGTTGGAGCCAGCAGTGGTCCAGGGCTGCTCTGATACTGCGCAGGTGGAACAAAAGGGGAAAATAGCTAAAATGGTGGAGCATGGATTATCACAAGTTGATGTGGTTGACTTTAACTTGTGTAGGATGCTTGTTGCCAAGTCACTCCGTCCACCTGTGTGGAGATGGAGCAGCGCAGTATAGACTAGAATAGTCTGGCCATAAAGGTATTAGCATGGTGGAAACTATTGCTGCTGTGACAAATGGAGAGGCTTCAGAGCCAGTAGTCACAGGTGCATTGACTGTTGCAGAAGTTAATCCCCTCCAGTCAGAGGGATCAGGCGCGTACATGGCAGGTGTTGTCCACAGCAAAATACTGTAGATGAGTAATGTTGAGTGTCAGAAGGACGGTGTCTTGGATAATGACTTGGAAAGGCTCAGTGTTGCTGAAAATGAGAGGATGAGTATGACGCATGCGTTTGGTAGTGCTTAAGGGGAGCCGTAAGTTATGTCAGTTACCTCTGAGGTGGAGGTCTCCTTAAGTATCTCAGCCTCACAAACCTTGGTAAATGAGCCCCTCCATGTCGCTAGTAAGGCAAAAGTCCTTAAAGTTCTATGTTTAGAAATACCTTAGATGTTGTTGGAATTGGTAAAAACCTTTTCGCTCTACTCCTGCGTGTGTACACTTGCGTAGTACCAATCAGTGGAGACAGGTGGTACAGACGATGGTAAGCAATGTTGATAAAAATTGGTATTAGTTACTGCAATGTTGGTTACTTTTGTTGAAAGTGGTCTCATGGTTCTCTGCTAGAGTGCTTCCAGCGGTAGTTAAGTGCGGAAGGCGCTCAGGGGAACTGCTAAAGAAATCAGAAATAACAAACATAGTGGAGGTCTCTCCGTGTGGTGGTGTGATGAGGTGCATTTCTGCTGGTGCGGCTGAGCAGCAGTTGGTACATGTACTGTCTCACCTGCTAGACGTCATGTGAAGGAAGGGCCCAGAACAGACGCGGCAGTAGTGGGAATTCCATCCATCACCCACAAAGAGGTGCAGTTTAAGTTACATGGAGACTCTCTGACAGGAAATAACAGTGTTGGTAATGGTACTGATGCTGTGTATGAGAGGCACTCCAAAGCACTGTTGAACAGTATGGAGGTATTGGTTAAGGTACCAATGGACACAGAAATGCTTAAAGAGTAGGGCTGCGCATCTTCACTTACCTCACGATTCGATGCGATTACGATTATTAGGGTCGCGATTCGATACGATTCGATTCCACGATGCATCACGATGCATCACAATTACTATGGGGACCCTTTTCTAAAGGGGGATCTATGGGGACCCTTCTCTAAAGGAGATCTATGGGGAGCCTGGGCCTGCCCTAAAGGGGATCCAGGGGAACTGAGCTCTAAAGGGGGATCTATGGGGACCCTGCTCTACAGAGTCTGTAGTAGTCCCCCTAGTTGTAGTATAACAGGCCCTGGTAAGGAGGAATGCTGGGCTCTGTAGTGCCCCTAGTTGTATTATAGCAGGCCCTGGTAAGGAGTAATGCTGGGCCCTGTAGTGCCCCGACTTACCAGGAAGCAGAGCTGCAGCCAGTTGTGGGTGAAGTAGTAGTAGCCGGTAGGTGTATGGAGTAGGGCTCGGATACGGGCAGGTCCCGGGTGATGAGCCTCATGTCGGACATTTGGAGCTCGGATTCGTGCAGTGCACGGTACAGGCGGAAAGCAGGGCCTCCTCGGCCAGTCCATTGGGGGGGACGGCAGTCCGTGGGTCGGGTTGCTCTGCAGGCTCCGCTTTCCTCCTCTCCTCTCCCACGAGGAGCTCCGTGTTTGCAAGGCCGGCCGCCGCCGCCACTCTCATCAAGCGCCAGCGCCGCCCACCCCAGAAGTGACGTCAAGCTAATCGATTTTGCAGTCAGCCCGAATCGATGCAGAATCGCGAAGGGTCGCATCGCGATGCATCGGTTCGGCGATTATATTCCGAAGGTCTATTAAAGAGATTAGTGTGGGAAAATGTGGCAGAAAATGTTCATTGGTAGAACAGTCGCTATTGGAGTGTTTAACAACAACGGGCATTGTGAAACTGTGGGAAGGTCCCTTGGGCAGTAACCGCTTGCCTGTCCTAGCAAACAAGAGGTCCTGATGACATTGACAATATTGAGTTGAAAATTCCATTGTGGAATGTTGCCATTAAGGTTAAACAGAAGGATGTGGTGTTAATCTCAGATGGTTTAGTTGCCAAGGGTAACCACACAAGTCTAGTCGCCCCCAAAATTACAACGTATATACAACCCCTGGCAAAAAGTATGGAATCACCACTCTTGGGAAATGTTTGTTTATTTGTTTAACTGTGTAGAAAAAAATGAATCAGACATGCCTCAAAACTATTTTCAACATTCCAACCTTCTGGCTTTAAGAAACACTTAAAAAAAGAAAGTAAACTGTAGTCAGTTGCAACGGTTTTTGCAGATCAAGCAGGGGAAAAAAATATGGAATCACTCAATTCTGAGGAAAATATTGGAATCAGGAAAACAAAACACTACAGTACACCACTAGTACTTTGTTGCACCACCTCTGACTTTTATAACAGCTTGAATTCTCTGAGGCATGGATTTAAATATCGATCAGGGACATGCGGTGAGAACAGTGGCTGGTGAGGCACTGGCTAGTATCGGAGCCCCCACATTATTTAATGAATAAACCCCACATCACGATTTAGTGAATAAACCCCCACAGTGTAGCTGAGCGCCGTGAGATGAAAAATGTCATCTTCATGTTCAGCCAATTGGCTTACATTTTAAAACCTGCGAGTCACGATGCAGACAGTCAATCAGATTCCCCAGCACAAATAAGTGTCTGGTGAAAGGGATCTATTGGACAGCAGATTTTTATTTTTAATTTCTGCATTCTGTAACAGCCCTGTAAATGCTGAGATTTCACTGGTCAAGTACAGGGCTGTTACAGAATGAAGAAATGACACTTATGTAAAGTAGTGAGTGTACAGCTTGTATAAGAGAGATGGAGATTTTAAAGTACTTAATTTTAGCTCCATTCCACAAGTGTGTGCAATTTTAAAGCGTGACATGTTAGGTATGTTTATAAATGATATAGGGTCTGGGATTAAAAGTACCATTTCACTCTTTGCAGATGACACCAAGCTATGGAGTGGAATAACTTCCTTACAGGATGTCTCCAACTTACAAGTTGATCTCAATGCACTGTTTCATTCGGCAACTATGTGGCAAATGAGGTTTAATGTTGATAAATGTAAAGTTATGCATTTGGGGGCTAAGAATATGCATGCATCATACATACTAGGTGGAGTAGAACTGGGGGAATCCATAGCGGAGAAGGATCTGGGTGTTCTGGTAGATCATAAGCTTAATAATAGCATGCAATGCCAAGCTGAAATTTCCAAAGCAAGCAAAGTCCTTTCTTGTAGAGGCATGGACTCCAGAGAGAGAGAGAGATAATTTTGCCCCTGTACAAATCATTAGTAAGATCTCATCTGGAATATGCAGTTCAGTTTTGGGCACCAGTTCTTAAAAAGGATATCGGGGAACTGGAGAAAGTGCAGAGAAGGGAAACCAAACTGATAAGAGGCATGGAGAAGCTCAGCTATGAGAAAAGATTAGAGGAACTGAATTTATTCTCTCTTGAGAAGAGGAGATTAAGGGGGGATATGATCAACATATATAAATACATAAGGGGTCCATATAGTGAACTTGGTGTTGAGTTGATCCCTTTAAGGTTAACACAGAGGACAAGGGGGCACTCAGATTTTGTCTCCAAATACAGAAAGGTTTCTTCACCATAAGAGCTGTGAAAATGTGGAATAGACTACCTCCAGAGGTGGTTCTGGCTAGCTCACTAGATTGCTTTAAAAAAGGTCTGGATTCTTTCCTGGGTGTACTTAATATACAGTAAGTGGGTACTAAAATTTTTTTTTTAGGTAAAGTTGGTCCAGGGAAAATCCGATTGCCTCTCAGGGGATAAGGAAGGAATTTTTTTCCCCTGCTGTAGTAAATTGGATCATGCTTTGCTGGGTTTTTCGCCTTCCTCTGGATCAACTGTGGGTATAGGATTGTGTATATGGGATTGTATGGTTGGGTTTTCAATACTGGTTTACCATTGGTCCAAGGCTCCAGGCTGTCCATTGAGCTCAGTTCCTCTGACAAGAAATCATAGGCACTGTGAGCTCATCATCTCAGTCTGCTGCAAACAGCGTGTGCCAGCTTGTATTTAAACTGAGCGTGCTTTATGTAGCTCCTGACAGGCTGTGCAAGGAGCCCTGTATCTCCGGAACCATAGATGCTAGGAACCCCAGTGGTGGGGTAGGACTTTGGATACCTACCCTCTAAATTTGGGGTCTCTGTGTTCCAAGGTTGCTGAGCTATGGCCCTCAAAGCTAGATTGCTTTTTGTTTTTTTTATGTTCATGGCAGGTGAGGCTCTGCCTGACTGCTCGTCCCTGCTATCGACAAACCGTATTCTTCATCAATCCGGCTCCAACTTTCTCTAATTGCAGTTGCCAGATCAGTTTTGCAGGTTGGAGCCTTGTCGTGGACCATTTTCTTCAACTTCCATCATGGATTTTCAATTGAATTGAGGGCCTGACTATCTGCAGGCCATGCCATTGACATTATATTTATTTCTTGAAGGAAAGTTTTCACAGCTTTTGCCCCATGGCAAAATGTAGTACCATCCTTTTTTTATACACAGTTAAATGAACATTTTCCAACAGTGGAGATTCCACACTTTTTGCCAAGGGTTGCACGTACATTATTTTATACCTATATTAAATATATCCTGTGTATTCAAAAAACCTCAAAATTCATAGGTTGAAAAACATATTGAATTGTCAATTCACTGCATGGCTGTCTGGGCTGGGGGCAGAGACTAGAGGTCAGCTGACCATATAGGGGCGGAGCTAGAGAGGAGACTCCATCACCACGTTTTGGGATAGGTGTCACTGCAGCAGCACACAACACAGACTGCAGTTAAAGTGGGTGCTGCTTTGCCAATTCACCACACATTTGTCACATTTTGTAGAGATAACTGTGATCAGAGGATGCTTTTATCACTGTCTTTCTCACTCTCACAATGTGAGTAATACTAAACAGAGGATAACAGAAGGTAAATCAAAGGCATCAGCAGGGCCAGCGCTACCTTTAGGCAAGGTAGGCACCAGCCCAGAGCACACATCAGTGGGGGGCTGCGCTCACCCTCCCTCTCTACCTCCCTCCCTCTCTGCATCCCTCTCTCACCCCCAGCGTCCATCACTTTTGGAGAGGCATACCTTGAGTCCCAACAGTCCCAAGCCAGCGGGGCATACGGCCGCAATGAGAGCGTGTGTGAGTCCATGAGTGGAGCTGTCAAATTGAAGCTCTGATGTCGGGAAGGGCGGGGCTGATATGTGGGGCTCCACCCCTTTGTCCTGTGCCTAGAAAAAACAGCCAGCGTTTACACATTTGTGGGTGGGGAAGAAGGTGGCAGGGGGAGGGACCAACTATTGCATGTGCACCCACAGCTGTGTATAATTCTGGTTGATTATACAGAGCTGTGGGTGCACATGCAGTAGTTGGCCCCGCCCCCTGCCACCTTCTTCCCCGCTCACCAATGTATAAATGCCGACTGTTTTGTCTATGCAGTGGGCAAAGGGGCGGAGCCCCACATTTTGGCCCCGCCCTTCCCAACATCAGAGCTTCAATTTGACAGCTCTATTCATGGACTCACCCTCACTCTGATTTCGGCCGTATGTCCCGCTGGCTTTCCCACCAATTCCTGGCTGTGCTGGATAGAGGTTTATTCTGCTGAATGTCCTGCTATAGGCTGCTCCCAGTTATTATCTATCTGATGCCTGCATTATTCCCTCAGCCCCTGTATGCTGTTAATCAAGATTTTAGGATGTAAGTGTGCTATGTTTAATTCATTGGTGTCTTTGCAGTTTAACAAATTCCTGAACCGTGCACCCTGTACAATGCATTCCTGAACCTGCACTCTGTATAACGCACTTCTGAACCTTGCACTCTTTACAAAATGCACTCCTGAAGCTTGCACCCTGTACGAAACGCACTCCTGAAGCTTGCACCCTGTAAGAAATGCACTCCAGAACCTTGCACCATGTACGCAACGCACTCCTGAACCTTGCACCCTGTGCAACGCACTCCTGAACCTTGCACCCTGTACAACGTATTTCTGAACCTTGCACCCTGTATTAAATGTACCCCTGAACCTTGCACTATGTACAAATCCTTCCACAATAAGCATACCACACTCATGGGCAGGGCAAAGGGGGTGGGGTTAGGGGTGGAGCCGGGGGCGGCAAAATCAGGTTTCGCTAGGGTGTCAAAAATCCTTGCACCAGCCCTGGGCATCAGAGCTCAGACATTGCCTTAATTTTACCCTCTGTTCAGTATCACTCACATTGAGAGAGATAGACAGTTCTTGGACCCAACAGGGTGTCCTACATTTAACCAGTTCCTGTCTGCCGCATGTTTTGTGAACGTCCCTGAACAGGAAGTATCTCAGTCATCACTGAAGCTGAAGCAGAAGCAGAAGCAGAAGCAATAATCTTTAGCCCCAGCAATTCTGCACAAAATAGAAGAAAATCCAGTTGGATCCAGGTGGCGGAAGGGTGTCCCACTCCCTCTCCAGCCACCGCCACCTTTACAAGGCTCTCCCGTGCAACTGGAGAGCCCAAAAAGGATGTGAATGGCTCTAGGCAGACAGTGAGAGGAACGGATGTTGTTCCTCCCACTGTGTGACGTCAGAGACAGGAAGTGACAAGTATTTAGTCACTTAGAAACCAACTGTTTCCGTTCTCTGTTTACCTGGCCGTTGGTGGCCTCCAGTGAAGCAACCGATCAGACCGATATGTGTCTGATCGGCTGCATTGGAGGCCAGAGGAGAGATTTGGAGTCTAATAGAATAATATATTTTTATTAATGGATAATTATATTTTATCAAACAATTGGGTATTATATTGTGTTTTTGTGCATTAAAATACATTAAGGTGTATTTTTTGAAAAACTGCAAAAAAAACATTGTGTGACATAAAAATAATAAAATAAATTATAATTTTTGGGTGTTCAAAGTAGTTTTCTAGCAAAAAAAAATATGACTTTTACATGTAGGAGAGGAATGCCAGAATTGGCCCGGACTGGAAGGGGACAAGTTGACAGTAGGAACGAGTTTACCTGATCAGGCGGTTTCTGGTCTTTCATTGTCCAGTCATAAGCTGGTAGAATTGAGGTGACCGTGTTGTGTTGCTTAACGGCAGCAGAGAAAGGTCAGGCTGACTGTGCTATATGGTAGGTCTGTGTAAATCACAGGAGTGGATGGATACAAATTCAAATCCTTTGCAAGATAAGTCAGGTCCTATACATGTGCATGTAGTTGCAAATTACAGTGACTGAAGCAGGCTAAATATAACTAAAAGACATTGAGAAACCGGTAGTTGTCATTATTTGTAAAAAAAATAAAATTGACTGCTCAGTCTAAAATGCCCAGGCCTATTTTTTGTCCCAGTCCAGGCCCAGGACCCCTTTATGTTAACAAGAGATATGAGAGATAGAAAGGAGTGCTGGGAAAAATTCATGTATTGCTGTCTAAAGCAGCCTTTTTCAACAAGTGTGCCCAGGCATCCTGGGGTGCCTTGAGGTTTCTTCAGGGGTGCCTTGACAAAATAGCTAAAAATTGCCCAAAAATTGTTTTCATAAAAAGGTTTTCATTGTGCACAATTAAAACCTTCTAACTGCTGGCATCCTAACAACCATTGGCATAATCAGTTGATAAGGAGGATGTCAGTCGCCTGCATAGCATCCTTGTTTGACCCTCCCCTGCCCCTCACATTATCTGAATGATAGAGAAAAACTAAGGGAGAAGAGAAACATTGGAAAACTAGTCAGTACCAGTTTACAAAAGTGTATTTACTTTGCAAGAATAAATCCCCTCCAACGTTGGGTGTTTTACTTGGACTTGTGGATGTTGCTGCATTATGTAAGACTATTTGAATAGTTTTTACATTTTAGAATGGGGCACCTTGAGACTGTCCATAATTCTTAAAGGGTGCCTTGACTGAAAAAAGTTTGAGAAACACTGGTCTAAAGTACGTAAAGGATGGCATGTGGCACAGGATCACCTCTCTAAATGACAGGGTTCCAATAATAAAGCAGCTGGGGAATTTCACATGACAACAATCAGTCACACACACCTACACAGGTTGAACTGGATGGACTATTGTCTTTATTCAACCTCACCTACTATGTAACTATGTAACTATGTAACAACTTCCGAAGGTAAAAAAAAAACATATGAATCTAAATTATTTAAAAAAAAATAGGAGTTCATCTTGTCCAAGGCTTGTGAATTCTATTTGTTACTAATACTATTCTACATTTGTTAATTCAGTGATTGCCATTCATGTTCTGGATGCAGCCAAGCACTGCTCTTTTTACCAATCTTTACCTTGATTTGGATGTCCAAACTAACCTCATAACAAATAGTCATTTTACTCCCCCCCCCAGAACAAAAAATAAACAAAAAAACGGTATTTGAGTACAAAATTCTT
Source organism: Pelophylax lessonae (assembly GCF_965119305.1). NCBI lineage: Eukaryota > Metazoa > Chordata > Amphibia > Anura > Ranidae > Pelophylax > Pelophylax lessonae. The sequence continues at coordinate 167,696,859 of NC_138772.1, read as the reverse complement.
TATTCTATTAATTTTATATCCATTGAAATTGAAGCACTATGGAAGATATTTTTAGTGGATATCAGCAATAGGTGTATTACACTAGAAATGTTAACATATATACATGTGTGTACATTTATTTATAGAAGAGATCTATCATGGTGTTACTGATGGAGGAATTTTCTAACTCCCACATCCTCTGCAGTGCTTTTCCATGTATAATCAGACATGGAGGAGGGGGTGCTATTGCACCTTGAAATAGACGTTCTGTGCTATCATTTGACAAGCTGCTAAAATAAATAAAGTAAACTATTAACCATTTTGCACACACACACACATTAAGTCCAACAGCAGCATTTTAAATAAAATAAAAAAATAAATAAATGTCAAATTAAATGCAAAAAGCTGTTGAATTAAACAGATCTTTTTGTATATTTATAGTATGTATTTAATTAGTTTTTTTTTTTATTTCTGCAACTCTTACAACTGTGCAGATAGCTAGAGTATATATTTATATGAAAATTAAAGGAACTGTGTAATGTTTCCAAATTTTTTTAAATATTCATGTTAAAAGGATCAGCTTGATAAAAATGTTTGGCGGCCTATTTATTTTTGTCACATACATAAATGTTGCTTCTAAAAACACAAATAAAATCAAGTAAATACATTTTTGTTTCCTAAATGGATGGTTCACATTTGTGTACAAAGGTAGACAATTTACATTTACATGTGTGGGACTGTACGTGTTCATAGATGTGAATGGGCCCTCAAAAACCTTGTTTTCTATCTGGGGAGTTAGTAGGATTGTAGACCTGGGGCAACCCTATGTAGAGTAATTCTACAGTGTCTTTATATTTTTTAAATACAAAAATGTTTGTATGTATTGTTTGGGATTATTATAAATGTTTACACCTATATGGGCTCATTACATTCGCATGCTGTGCTTCCTGTATTATGCAGTGGTTGCTTTTTCCATTCCTTCTCTTAGTTAGGAAAGATCAAATTAGGAAAATTGCAGGGTCATCTGCATATTTTTCATATAGATTTGGCTGATCTTCAAAAATCACACCATTTGCAAAAGTAGACAATTGTAAATCATGAATTCATGATCCTATGCAGAACAAGAAAATCTACGTAAAGAAAAAAAAAGTTTGAAGATTTTTTTATTAAAAAAAATGTTATAAAGTCATCCAGCATAAAGGAGGTTGTCATACACAGATAGCCAAGTGGTAACCCAACATTAGCCCAGCAAAACAGTATGACAGTACAGCAAAATAACCCAGCTATCAAACAGACCGAGTAGATGGAGAGGAAGAAGAAGGAAGGATCCCAGGGAGTGCAAAGAGAATGTAGCCCAAATAGTACCAGTTTAAAGGTAATATGCATATAACATGCCCATGGACTCCATACTCTTCAAAAGCGGCTATTCAAGTCCTAAATAATACTTGTAGTTCGCTCATGGGACATGATCCAGGAGATGTTTTGCCGTACTCGAGAGACTGGAACTGAGGTCTTCTTCCACAATCCAGCAATAGTTAGTTTGGCCGCCAAGAAAATAAAGAAGGCCAGCCTCTTAGTGGATAGGGAAACCTTCTCCAAAGAATCATTCAAAAGATCTACTTGGAAGGATTGTGGAATATTGGCCCCAGTGACTCATCGAGCAAAGGCAAAAACTCTGTTCCAAAAGTCCAGAAGTCTAAGGCATTACCACAAGATATGAAACATTGTCCCTGGCATTTGGCAACCTCTTAAGCAAAAGGGTGACACACTAGGACAAAGCTTTGATAGCTGGGCAGGAACCAAATACCATTTAGACTTAACCTTTATATTAGCCTCATTTAAACAATACATTCAGTATGCCCTTATAAGACCGGTGGTAGTTGCTATGCCAAGCTTCCACATCCTGGACAAAATCTAAATCAGCTTCTCAGGCACTCATGTAGGACAATTTCATGGAAGATTCCATTAAGAGCCCATAGATCATAGAGATTCCCCCTCTCTTACCCATACCCTGTGTGCACCACTTCTCATAAGGCGTGACCCTAGTGTTCACACAGGTATCTGGCCATAATGACTGTAAATCATGAGAAATTTGATAAAGTCGGAAAGTTTCTGATGGTGGCATTTTGAGGAGTTCTCAACAATGTTGTAGAGTGAATGGTCCCCTATGTGTAAAAAAATTGCTTATTCTATAAAGACCCTTATTTAGCCACCACCTGAAAGCCTTTGGGTCCATGCTGGATTGGAAGGCTAAATTGTTGAACAGATGGTCTAAAGGGTGGAAAAGGAGATAAAAGCAGTGTTATTTCTCAATCTGTCCCTTAACACAAAGAAGGGAGAGAGTATAGGAACCAGTATGAGAGGGCCTAATTTAGCAGGTGTTCACTGTAAATAATTCAGCTTGAAAAAACCAACTACTTGCCATTCCATAAAGACCCAATCGGGTCTTTCCCCACATGTGTATACCACAGACAGTTGAGCCAATTGATCAGCTTGATAATATTTTGAAAGATTTTGTAGACAACGACCCCCTTTGGATCTAAGAGCAAATATCACTTAAATATTAAGAGTGGATGTTCCTTATCGCCCTATATGTATTGGATGATTTTGGACTGCAAATGCAATAGATCTGGAAATAATAAAGGAGCAAAGTCATCTTAATAGAATTGATTGTACCCATCCAAAACAGATCATATACTTTCCACGTGTGTAAATAATCTTCCAGTTTTTTATACAATGGTGAGTAATTGGCTTGATAAAGCTGAACAATCAAATCGAATACCAAGGTATATAATGTAGTCTGACTTCCAACTAAATGTAAAAGTATCCTGTAGAAGGGACAAAAGTGTAGACGGGACAGTAATGTTTAAGGCTACCAATTTGTGGGGATTGGCATGAAGGCCCGAGACTGCTCTGAATTTATTCAAAAGGTGCATAGCTTTAGGGAGAGATATTAAGGGGCAGTCAGAAATAATACTGTAGTAAGTTGTCCGCAAATAGGGTGCATTTATGACTCTGGTTTTTACAAGAGACTCCCCAAATATCTGGATATTCCCTGGTTGCAATTGCCAGGGTCTCGATCGCGATGGCAAAAATGAGAGGTGAGAGCGGGAATCCCTGCCTAGTCCCCCTAGAGATCGCAATAGGAGCAGAGTGGAACCCAGAAAGATTTTAGCTATCGGTTTCAAATACAACTTCCTGAGCATCGTAAAGAATTTGGGACTAAAACCCCAAGCTTCCAAGACCTTGGACAGATAAGACCAATAGACCAAGTCGAAAGCTTTCTGAAGGTCTATGGATAACAGAAGTCTCTCCTGGGAGGCACCTCCATCACAACGGGATTGAAGTAAAGAGATGACATCAACGGCTCACTGTATTTGATCAGGAGTCAGGACCCTGTCTGCTCGGAATAAAGCATACCTGGTCTTTATGAATATATTTATTAATTAAGGCAGGAAGTCTTTTTGCCAGTATCGTTCTTAAAAACTTAAGGTCGTTATAAATCAAAGAAATAGGTCAATAGTTTTCTACTGCCCCTGGGTCTTTGCTGGTCTTTAATATAACCCTGATAACTGCAGTATTTTTCAAATTTGAGTCCAGCGGCTGTTCCTCCTGCAAGGCGTTAAAAAAGCGCACAAGATAAGGAGGCAAAGATTGAGCAAAATTCTTGTAAAATGCTGCCTAAAGCCATCTGGCCCAGGCGTTGAGGCTTGCTTGACTTGCTTTATAACAGAAAGTAGTTAAAGAGATAACAGGCATTTCCAACACAGCCCCTTTGAGCAGAGGACAGCCGTGGAATACTCACATTACTGAAGGAAGAAGTAAAATTTGTGTCATCTATGTCCCATCTGGATTTCTATTTTTTAAATAAAAGTTATAGAATTCTGCTAGGACTTGTTGAGGGTCCTGATGATCATCTAAGTTTTGTTAAAGCAAGTTGTTGAAATTAAGGGTTGAGCTTAGTGACCAGCATTGTCTCTATTCTGCCTCTGCCTAAAAAACTTAGAAGAAGACCAGCGTACACTTTTTTCGGCTTGGGTTGTTAACAAGGAAAGTCTAGTAATTTCAATCTTAGCGTGTTATTAAGCACAGGATTTAAATGTATGAGCCCTACATAAATCCTGCAGTTCCTTATCCAGGTGAATGATATCAACTTGCCTCACCTGTTTAAGTTTAGATGAAAGTTGGATCAATTTACCATATACCGTCGCCTTGTGAGCTGTCCATACTACAATAGGGTATGGGAGTAATGAGTATAGTCCCTCTCTGAGGGATGTTTTTCACTCCAAATATCTTTTAGAGCCAAAGAGTAGAGTAGCTTGGCCACCTGTGTGCTTGCTTTGGGGGGCGCCTAATCTGAGAGCCCAAAGGCCTAGATTTATCAATACTCTGATCTAGCACCATATTAGAATCCCCCCGCAGAGAACAGTACTCTCGAAGTGGGGGGCCAATTTAGGAAGCATATTTGTGACAAAGGTCGATTGTCCGCGATTTGGAGCATACTATGAGATCAAAGTAGGTAAGTGAGTATCAATATGTCCCTTCAGTAAAATATAGGGACTGTCTGGGTCCACAGTTTCCAGTATTAACGAAAATGAGACATGTTTTGATAAAAATAAAGCCACACCTCCTGTTTTATCTATCATATTGGCAGTGAAAATAATGGGTAATGTTTATGTAAAAAGATAAACCAAAAACTAGAGAAAAGTAAGATTATATAGGCCAAAACATGGAGTCTTATGTAAAATCATAAATTTTATTATATATGGTTTTAAAAACAAGAAGATTCCATAAAAACAAATATCATTGTGCTTATCGGATCAATTGTACATATAAAGCAATTGTCAAAAATCATGCTTTATATTTCCAATGATAAAAAGAGTCTTCATGTGTCAACGAGTTTCGCCAAGATTTAGCTTCATCAGGATGCATGAATACAATACAGTAATCCTCTAAAGAAAAATAATAATGCTTAGAATATAGCTATACATATGGTAATACAATACGTTACTTTGTTTGCTGTGTTGAACATACCTTAGCAACCTAGCACCAAATGCGTATGATCCCCGGGCAGACACCAAAGCAACAGGGGAAGGCCCAATAGGGCACCGAAGCAATGGTATTTCTATATCAAAGAAATCTTAAATTCCCATAAGGTCTAATATTGCATAAATCAAATCAAGCCCAGAAAACCCCAAATTGTAAAACCACTAAAATGGATACTTCAATTTGAACATAGTAACTTCCTATATGGATCTTCTCATTCATGACTTAATCTAACTAGGTAATATATTATGTTGGACAAGTGATTAAGCTGATATAGCCATGGTTCTCTTCGGTTATAGTGAAGTTTATTTTATCCCATCTTCCCCTTTCTTTTAGGACCAGTTCTTATATGGTATTCTGTGATCTCTTTTATTCCAGTCCTGAATATACACAGTTTATCACCTGGGAAATGTTATTGAGGTAACTACCATCCCCGCATTTTGTGCTTTTCTATGCTTTAATTGATTAGTTTGCCAGAGTGGAGAGATAGGGTGTGGTGGATGTCTGTTTTAATGTCATCTGTGATCTGTGCTGCCATTTTAACCAGACCCTGGTCAAGTAATTCAGATATCTTAATAAAAAAAGGATGGTAAATACTGGTCAGGCTAAGAGGGAAATGGGCTGGGAGAGGATGCAACAGGCTGAGGGCAGGGACTGATGTGAATGTACAATATATGTATAAAGCGCTGTGTAATTTGATGATGCTATATAAGTACCTGTAATAAATAAATCATATGGCAGTATCCTATGCTTGCTTTTGAAAGTTGACTCACTGTAAGTATATCTTAGCTGCAGGTATCTGTTAGAAATAATAAATTAAAATAATATAAAACGCATCAAATGTTCTGTGCTTTAAGCAGCACTAGAAATACTGTATATATTAACAAAGGAATGAATTCCCTAATGTGTACAACACTAAACTAATGTGCAAATAATGTAAACCTAAAATAATCTAAATTACTATACAATTCAATACAATACATTACAATAATGCATTAATTAAAGTATAACTAAAAGCAAAACTTTTTTCTTAGATTTGGATAGAGTGGACAGGGATTAGAACACCTGTCAGGTTTTTATTGCTGTTTGGGGCCTTGTTTAGGAGATCTGTGTCCTGTCTACTGTTATCACTGAGAGTGAAAGTTAAAGAAAATCTCAGTTATTGGTTGTCACCAAAACAGGAATAGACGGAATCTTCCAAAGGGAACACTAGTTCTATCCCAAATGGGGCACAAAGGTAAAAATAAAAGTCTGTGCAAAGTTCATGTGCTGAAACTAATAGCGTATATATACATATATATATATATATATATATATATATATATATATATATACAGTATCTCACAAAAGTGAGTACACCCTCACATTTTTATAAATATTTTATTATATCTTTTCATGTGAAAACACGGAAGAAATTAGACTTTGCTACAATGTAAAATAGTGAGTGTACAGCTTGTATAATATTGTAAATTTGCTGTCCCCTCAAAATAACTTAACACACAGCTATTATTGTCTAAACTGCTGGCAACAAAAGTGAGTACACCCCTAAGTGAAAATGTCCAAAGTGGGCCCATTTAGCCATTTTCCCTCCCCGGTGTCATGTAATTAGTTAGTGTTACAAGGTCTCAGGTGTTAATGGGGAGCAGGTGTGGTAAATTTGGTGTTATCGCTCTCACTCTCTTATACTGGTCCCTGGAAGTTCAACATGGCACCTCATGGCAAAGAACTCTCTGAGGATCTGAAAAAAAGAATTGTTGCTCTACATAAAGATGGCCTAGGCTATAAGAAGATTGCCAAGACCCTGAAACTAAGCTGCAGCACGGTGGCCAAGACCATACAGCAGTTTAACAGGACAGGTTCCACTCAGAACAGGCCTCGCCATGGTCAATCAAAGAAGTTAAGTGCATGTGCTCAGCGTCAGATCCAGAGGTTGTTTTTGGTAAATAGACGTATGAGTGCTGCCAGCATTTCTGCAGAGGTTGAAGGGGTGGGGGGTCAGCCTGTCAATGCTCAGACCATACCCTGCACACTGCATAAAATTGATCTGCATGGCTGTTGTCCCAGAAGGTAGCCTCTTCTAAAGATGATGCACAAGAAAGTCCACAAACAGTTGGCTTAAGACAAGCAGACTAAGGACATGGATTACTGTAAATGTCTTGTGGTCTGAAGAGACCAAGATAAACTTATTTGGTTCAGATGGTATCAAGTGTGTGTCGTGGCAAACAGGTGAGGAGTACAAAGACAAGTGTGTCAGTCAAACATGGTGGTGGGAGTGTCATGGTCTGGGGCTGCATGAGGGCTGCCAGCACTGGGGAGCTACAGTTCATTGAGGGAACCATGAATGCCAACATGTACTGTGAAAACTGAAGCAGAGCATGATCCCCTCCCTTCGGAGACTGGGCCGCAGGGCAGTATTTCAACATGATAACGACCCCAAACACACCTTGCTAAAATGACCACTGCCTTGCTAAAGAAGCCGGGGGTAAAGGTGATGGACGGGCCAAGCATGTCTCCAGATCTAAACCCTATTAAGCATTTGTGGGGTATCTTCAAACGTAAGGTGGAGGAGCGCAAGGTCCACCAGCTCCGTGATGTCATCATGGAGTAGTGGAAGAGGACTCCAGTGGCAACCTGTGAAGCTCTGTTGAACTACATGCCCAAGAGAGTTAAGGAAGTGCTGGAAAATAATGGTGGCCTTACACAATTAGACACTTCGGGCCCAATTTGGACATTTCCACTTAGAGGTGTACTCACTTTTGTTGCCAGCGGTTTAGACATTAATGGCTGCGTGTTGAGTTATTTTGAGGAGACAGCAATTTTACACTGTTACACAAGCTGCACACTCACTGCTCAGTGTAATTTCTTCAATGTTTTCACATGAAAAGATATAATAAAATATTTACAAAAACGTGAGGGGTGTACTCACTTTTGTGAGATACTGTATATATAGTGCACCCGGAATCTTTGCAAATTTATACAAAAAAAGAAAAACATCCCATGTACTGTACATAATCATTCACCGCCTGTGCTCAATACTTTCTTGAAGCACCTTTGGCACCAATTACAGCCTCAAGTATTTTTGAGTATGATGTTACAAGCTTGGAACACCTATTTTTGGGCAGTTTCTCCCATTCTTCTTTGCAGGACCTCTCAGGCTTCATCAGGTTGGATGGGGAGCGTCGGTGCACAGCCATTTTCAGATCTCTCCAGAGATGTTCAATCGGGTTCAAGTCTGTGTTCTGGCTGGGCCACTCAAGGACATTTACAGAGTTGTCACATAGCTACGTCTTTGTTATCTTGGCTGTGTGCTTGGGGTCATTGTCCCGTTGAAAGATTAACTGTCGCCCCAGTCTGAGGTCCATAGCACTCTGGAGCAGGTTTTTATCAAGTGTGTCTCTGTATATTGCTACGTTCATCTTTCCCTCGATCGTGACTAATCTCCAAGTTCCTGCTGCTGAAAAACATGCTAACAGCATGATGCTGCCACCACAATGCTTCACTGTAGGGATGGTATTGGCCAGGTGTAGAGCAGTGCCTGGTTTCCTCCAGACATGACGCTTGCCATTTAGGCCAAAGAGTTCAATCTTTGTTTCATCAGACCTGAGAGTTTTGTTTCTTATATCTGGGAGTGCTTCAGGTGCCTTTTGGCAAACTCCTGACGGGCTGTCATGTGCCTTTTACTGAGGAGTGGCTTCCGTCTGGCCATTCTACCATACAGGCCTGATTGGTGAAGTGCTGCAGAGATAGTTGTTCTTCTGGAAGGTTCCCCCAATAGGAACACATCTAAAGGGATGCAGGTCAAGCAAATTTCCTCATTAGAGCCCTGCAGCTGCCACAGCTGATGGATAATTATGAAACCACTCCCACTTGACCCACCTAGCACAGGGGCACAGAGGAACAAGCAGTGATTTCTTCAGAATAACAAAAGGTAGGAATCTGCAACAAAGTTTGTTAAAATCCTTGTAATGTACAGAGATCACCCAGAGGGGAAAGTTTTATTCTCAACAAAAGTGGAGTTACACTTTAAAAATACTAATAATTCCAGAGAATTTAAGCCAAGGCCTCTACAAATTGCTTTCACCTAGGTAAAATTAACCCCATACATATTTGCTGATTTCCCTGTGCCCTTCCCCACTGTAGCTGTGTGCTACATTGCGAAAAGCCCAAATAAAAAGAGTTTAATCGAATCACTATTGCAGCCAAATACCTAGCAATTTCAAAACAAGAAGTCAACAATGACATACTACATAATTAGTTAATACAAGTCTCCTTTAAAACAGCTTAAGGGCTAAAACACTTTATTTTTCTGGATAAAATTCTGTTCTTCCTTTCTGTGCTGGTCCTAGGCAGTGCCAGCACAAGGTCATCCAGGGCCCAGGGCAAGGATGCCAAACTGCGTCTCCCCTTCCCTTAGGGTTAGGGTCAAGGTGCCCCCCCCCATCCCTGCAATAAACCATTGCGCCCAGGGCAACGTTCCCTTCTGCCCACCCCTTGTCCCGGCCCTGCTCCTAGGCATTAGTCACGTGATTTCTGTGAAAGAGCAGAATCAGATAATCTGTTTCTCCCCTTCTGCAGAGATTATGTGACTAAATGCAGATTAAGTATTTCTGACCTGAATTTGCTTCTTTTTTTTTTTTATCCATCCCAGCAAGACTGGTAATGTAACACTGTCAACACAGAGTTCAAAAGGTGTGGACATAACCGTGAAAAGGGTAATTAAGGCACCAACATCCCAATAATTGAAAATTGGAAAAATGAAATGGGGATACGAGACTTTTTATGTGCACAATTTAATTAATACAAAACAGATTTATTTTTTTGCTAAAATCGAAAATATTTATTTATACAAAATTAAGCTACAAACATTCGTGCAACCATTAGATATCATTCATCAAGTACCTATTGCATTGAATTGACATCACACTTATGTTACCGACATGTTTCGCCATGTTTGGTTTCTTCAAAGGAAAGCGTGACGAATTTGCTAGTAAGGCAAAAAAAAAAAAAAAAGAAAGAAAAATCAGTAATGAACACAATACAGTGAAATCATATTTATATTACACATACTGTACATAAAATGGAATATGGGAAAAAATTTTACATATAAGACAAAACGGTGCAAAAGAGCTGCACCCTTCAGAACAGACATCAGTTCCCCCAATACATTCCTTACCTCTATATGTTGTACCCTGGGGTAGGGCTTAAACCAGATCAAAAGAGAATTTATCCCCATGGGCCACCCATACAAGGAGCCAGAAGGGGTCACCCCACAGAGGGGGGTAGGTAACCTTAAATGATCCAATAATAAGCATGTATCAATAGAATATAATAAATACAAACATACCGTATTTATCGGCATATAACACGCGCCAGCGTATAACACGCACCTCAATATTAGGAGAGAAATTTCAGGAAAAAAGCTTTGATTTAAAATAAACAGCTTTGAACTCAGAACTTTTTCTTTAATCAAATGACATCTCACCAGTGCCCATAAATGCAGCCTCATCAGCAGTGTTCAGCAATGCAGCCTCATCAGCAGTGTCCAGCAATGCAGCCTCCAGCAATGCAGCCTCATCAGCAGTGTCCAGCAACGCAGCCCCGCCAGCGCAGTCTCCAGCAATGCAGCCTAGCCAGCGCCATTGATACTATCCGCATCAGTTTTAAAAAAGGCCGGGAAGCAGCTCCGAGAGCAGAAGGTAGAACGAGCGCACGTTGTCATCGGAAGTTCCGCCTATTATAGACGTCACACGTCTCGGCAGAGGAGGTGGGACTTCCTATGACAGCTTGTCCTTTCTTCTCCTCGGCCCGGCCTGCCCCCTTCTGCTCTCGGCGCTGCTTCCTGGCATTTTTTTTAAATATCGGCGTATAACACGCACTATTGCTTTTTCCTCCATTTTTAGGAGTCAAAAGTACATGTTATATGCCGATAAATACGGTAATTCAAAGAAAAAAGGAGATTTTCATGCAATTGTTTCCATTTATTAATATATAGTCTATATTTTTTACTCACTTATTCTAAGTAAAATTTTAATACAGGGAGCCTGGAGGTTTATTGGAGGTCAGGCTGGACACTAAAATATGCAGAGTGAAGGAATAAGTATAAAGTCACTCATTGCATCACAGCTGGTAAAAAACTGCAAGCTGCCATAAAGCTGTCTCTGTCAATACAGAGTTGAACGCCAAATAAATATAACCTGTAAAAGAAGATACAACATACAGTACATACCTTTCCAATGGCCTCTGTGTTGAATGTCTGCTGGGTTGATCCCATTGCAGGTTATTCAACACTTTGGAGGGGTTGAGTACCTGCTCCTCTTGCCCTCGACAGTAGTTCCTGCCAATGGCTCATACTGTTTGTAGTAATGTAGGATCCAGCAAGAGGAACCACATCATGTGGCAGGAGGAGCAGATAATTCTCTTCATTCACACACTTGGAAATGTGTAATACTTGTAATGGTTGGAGATCAACAAACCAGGAGAACTTCAGCACATGCACAGCTAGAAAGGTAAGTATTTTGCATCATCATTTATTGTACATGCTGTGCTTATTTGACTTTGAACTCTGTAGTGACAAGGTAATTTTTATGTGCATGTGTGTACTGTTAGCTAGCAGACAGTTAAGTACAGAGTTTAAAGTATAACTAAATGCAAAACTTTTTTTTTTAAGTTTTGGATAGAGTGGAGAGGGTTTAGAATGCCTGACAGTTTGTATTGCTGTCTTTGTCCCTGTTAGGGAGATTCACCCTCTTTTTTTGTCCTCTTTACCATTATCATTGAAAGTGAAAGTAAAAGAAAATCTTGTCCCCAGAAAAGTAATAGATGGGAAATCTTCCAACGAGGACACTAGTTATGGTGATCTGAGGGTCTCCAAGGATTTCCCTTAATTAGCAGGGATTTCCTCTCACTTCCTGTCTGGCTATGGAACAGGAATTAAAAAGAAATCCTTGTAATGGGGGACAGATGGCGAAAAAAAATATCTGACAGGGGTTATAACCATCCCTTAACCCCGTACACAAGCGTCGAAAATCGGCAGGGAATTTTCGTCCGACGACCGATCTGCCGATTTTCGGCTTGTTAGTAGGATGCTTCTGACAACCGACTCCGACTTTTCGGCCGAAAAAAATCTGGTGTGCAGGCTATAACATTTTTGTCTGCCGTCAAAACACGGCCGATTTTCATGCAGTCAGTACAGATTTCGACAGGGAAAAATCTAATGAGCAAGTCAGCATGCTCAGAGAAGAAAGAACACAAAGAAAACAAACCAACACATGACATCACTTCTGAAGTAGAATTTTGTCGGGCGAGAAAATTCTTGTGCAGTCTAGGCACATTCCAACCAACAAAACACCACTCTGGACAAAAGACGGACGATCGGTCGGCCGATAATCGTTGCGTGTGTACTAGGCTTTACTCTATTGAAATTCGGAAAAAATATTTTGTCTATAGTTCTACTTTAAGCTCCAGGATGGAAATTAAAAGTATTTGATCTGGACTTCCGGTTCCGGCGCCAGATGTGAGGGAGCGAGAAGTAACGGCTCCGGGCGCATCAGCATATAAATACAGCTAAACCACCCGATCGGTGAGTCAGCGGCTCCCCACGCTACCTCCGCTGCCTTGGTGACTAGCCGATGGACAAGTTTCTAGTCCACGGACCGGCTGTCGCCTCCCCTCCTGCCCGCACTGACTGCCCTCCCGCCGCCACCCTGTCAGATAAGATGGCGGAGGGCGCGGCCCCGCCACTCAGCCTGCATACCCCTGTGAACAGCTCCCCTGATATGGCGGCCACCCCTGAGCCACCCGGCGTGATGTCCCCTGCACACTATGAGGGAATTGCCCAGGCAGTCGCAGCCCTGCTGTCCCCGCAAATTACAGCAGCAGTGGACAAAGCCATGGCTGCTGGGATAACACAGATCAGGAAGGACCTCAGTGAGCACGCACTGCGGCTCACGGAACTTGAGAGCAGAGTGGCTGAAATTGAGGAAGAGACGCAAGCCTCTTTTCACCAGGAGAAGCTATTTCAACAGACGCAACAATATCTCCTAGACAAAGTGGACGACCTGGAAAATAGGTCGCGCAGAAATAACCTGCGCATAATAGGCCTCCTGGAATCCTACGGTGCAGATTCCCTGATGGACATGTGTGCCCAGCGTATCCCCCAGGCCCTGGGACTTACAAATCTGTGTGTGGCGGAACGTGCGCACCGAGTGGGGCCCCCATCTAATGAGAGACGCACCCCTCGCCCGGTGATAGGGAAATATTTGAACTTTGCTGACAGAAACAATTTAATGAAATCCTATCGCAACTCCAAATCTCTGCAAATAGACGGCCACAAACTATTGATTTTTGCAGATTACTCACAAGAGGTTTCCCGACGCCGCAAAGCTCTGCAACCCATCTGCAACGCCCTCTATCAAAAGGGCATAAAATTCACCCTGGCGTATCCTGCAACACTGCGGTTCACGGATTCCTCGGGCCACTCCAAATCCTTCACTCACCCGGATGAGGCTTGGGATTACCTCAACTCCCACCTGCGTCTACCAATGGACACATCAGCACCATCCACGCAATCCTCCATCAGACATCAACACCCCAGGGACCAACGCAGCCCGCGTAAAGAACCGGCAAAAAAGTTGAGGCTCACGGGTCTATCCGGGAAATTCAAACCGGCGTGATCGCCTTTCCTCATACAACCTTGCCCTGGAATCTGCTGCTGTTCTCCTGAACATCTTAATCACATCCCTCCCGTTTTGATACTGCTAGGGGAGCCTGCACTAACACTACCAGCGAGAAAACGCATTAGTCTGCAATGTTGCAAGCGGGCCCCCCCCTTCATACTTGCTATGGCTCTCATCCTGGATGACTACCTACCATCTTCTCCCTAACATGCAGCAGGATGCTCTGATTGTCGCACTCCCATGTTTGGACCCACGTCCTCTACCATAAGCTTGTTAATGAATGTTTGCCTTTACCTCCTCATAGGGTGCTACCGAGGATTGTCTGCAAACCTAATACGGGGTTGGCTCGCTCTGCAGACTGGGACGTGAGAGTCGGACACATCTTACCGTCTTCGTCTAAACGTGAGTGGGGTTGTGGGCTCACCGCTAGGGCCCTGGTCTGACATTCCCCGGTAGCGCTACTGTAGGCGGTTGTTCACATGTGGGAAGAAGTGAAGTTCATGCTTCCACAGGCACGTAAGTGGCATGTTACTGACCTGTACTGTCTTATTGTTATTGTGCAAGTTTTGCCATTCTACTTTCCTCCTCCCCTTTCCCTCTCACTCCAACACTCGAAACACTTTCTCACCTCCACGCGCTCAAAGCCTTCTCTCCACGACGTTTCAACGGTAATCGCAATTAGATATATGTCCTACGCTACCCTATATCCCACTAGCTCCCCCCAATGGTTAGGATAGTTTCTTGGAATGGGAAGGGCTTGCGCTCCCCACATAAACATATGGCGATTCTTCGACATAGCGGTCCTTCAGGAGACTCACCTCCCTGAACAGGACTTTACGTGCATGCGTAAGCTCTGGGTAGGACAGGTCCTGGGATCACCTGCAGCTAAGGGTAAAGCTGGCGTTCTAATCCTTATCAATAAAAATTACCCATGCACGATCATCTCATCCCATTCGGATTCAGATGGCAGGTTCATAGCAGTCACTTTATCCTCAGGCCAGAGGGAATGGGTTCTCGCTACAACTTATGCTGCTAATTCCCAGACGAAACAATTCTTCCGCGATCTAGCTTCCCAGTTAGCTCCACACCTTCACTCTCCTCTACTTCTTGCAGGAGACATGAACGCGGTCATGGATGCTAGGGAGGACAGATCACGCCCCGCACCGTCCTTGCCCCCTGTCCAGTCCTCCAACCCCCACCATTTGCCCGACTTTATAGAACACACTCAACTAACGGACGCCTGGCGTCTTCTCCACCCCGATGGTAGGGATTTTACATTTTTCTCTAATCCTCACAATTCCCTTTCCCGCATAGATTATTTCTTTGCCAATTCCTCAATACTGCCCCTGATCACTGACTCCACAATACACGACCTAGCGATCTCTGATCACGCCCCCGTCTCAGTTGACCTTCTGGATGCATTCCCCAGGCCACTGGCGTCTGGCTGGCGGTTCCCCTCCTTTCTGGCCCATGATGCCCAATTAGAAAAAATAATTAATGACACATGGCAAGAGTTCTCAACCACCAATGCGTCGCACGCCTCAAACCCTAGCCTGTTCTGGGAAACGGGGAAAGCTGTGTTGAGGGGTTGCATTCTCTCCTATGCCGCTGGTCCGAAAAAGGCCATTAGGAAAGCCTACACTGAAGCTAGTGTCTGGCTACGGAACGCCCAATTGGACTTGTCACAGTCTAATACCCAGTCTACTAGGAAACATTGTCAGGAATCAAAAATGGCTTTTGACACTTGGGCAGCGGCACAGGAGAGAGTGTACTCGTCCATGCAAGACCTTCAATATCATAGATATGGCAAAAAACCGGGCAAATTGCTGTCCAAACTGTGCAAAGGCACTTACACCCCCACGCACATCCAAGCATTAAAATCGGACAAGGGTTCACTGACCACCTCCCCTAAGGAGATCGCAGAGATCCTTTCAAAAAATTTTTCTGACCGGTACAGTTTAGAACCCCATGACGCCCAGGCAGCCGAATCATGGCTGGCCACGGTTGACCTTCCCACCATAGAGGAAGACTTACTTCACTCCCTGAACGCACCAATCTCACTTGAAGAAATTAAGACTACCATAGCACAGTTACCCCCAGGTAAAGCACCGGGGCCCTGATGGCTTTACCTCTGATTTCTACAAAGCATCGGCAGAGGTCATAGCGCCTACTCTTAGATCCCTTTTCCAACACATACTAGAAGGCCAACCCTACTTCCCGACGGGTCTCCAGGCTTACGTCAAGCTGATACCAAAACCGGGGAAGGACCCCACTGACCCTGGCTCATATCGCCCAATTTCTCTCCTGAATCTAGACGGTAAAATTCTTTCAAAAATCATAGCCACCAGACTAGCTCCCATTATGCCCACCCTAATTCACCCTGCCCAAGCGGGTTTTACCTCTGGCAGGTCAGCCACAGCCAATATCCAAAAAGTCCTAGCAGCCCTGGAGGTTTCTCAAACTATCCAGTCTTCTGACATGGCAATTATTTCTCTAGATGCAGAAAAGGCCTTTGACAGGGTGGACATCGATTGGCTTCATATGGTCTTGCAACGTTTTGGGTTCCGAGGCCCCTTTGTCCACCTTGTCAAAGCTATGTACACGGACCCCTCGGCGAACGTGGTGGCTAATGGCCATATCTCAGCTCCATTCTCACTACGCAGGGGTCCCAGGCAGGGATGCCCACTATCACCTCTCCTGTTTAACTTAGCGCTCGAACCATTGGCTAGATTTATTCTACACCACCCTGGTCTACATGGTATCCCTATCGGAAGTTCCGATCTCAGCATAGCTTTATTCGCAGATGACATTCTTATATTTACATCTGACCCTGTCCGGGACTCCAAGCTGGTCCATGAAATCTTTGAAGATTTCCGTTTGCGGTCGGGACTCAAAATTAATTTCTCGAAAAGCAAAATCTTACCTCTCCGCCACACCAAACATAATCCATGGCCATTCACTCCAAATTTCTCGATAGCAAAGACGTCTATTACCTACTTAGGCATCAAAATTGGTCGCACTCCCTCATCTATCTACCATCTAAATATCCCTCCAATTATCACTAAGATTGTCTCAACATTGGACACGTGGATGGGCCTTCCGCTCTCCCTGTTCGGCAGATGCCATCTTTACAAAATGGTGGGCTTTCCAAAATTACTGTACCCTCTTCAGACGATACCCCTGTTGTTGAGGCACAAAGATATGCAGAGACTGACTAAGGCTCTCACCACCTTTCTCTGGAAAGGCAGGAGGCCTCGCATCGCCCTCCAGAAACTGTATCTGCACTCATCTCTTGCAATGGGAATCCTATATCTCCATGCCTTTACAGCCTGTGACATCATCACCTGGACTCGCCCAGTACCTCTTCCTGGAACCCAGGACTCGACCCCAGTTTTCTTGAGCCCCCTCCCAACCCTCAGGAGCTAGTATTACTGTTAATGTTACTGTTATCTAGTTTCATGATGTCTGGTATAATGATCTTCACTTCTTGTGTTGGTTCCCTTTCTCTTTCCCTTACCATCCTATTCACACCCCCCCCCTTTTTTTACCCTCCCTCACTCTGTCCCTCTCCCTTCCCCTCCCCATCTCTCCCACCCCCCCCTCCCCTCTAGCACGAAGTAAGTCGCAATGCATCATTATTAATATGTGGTTTCCTGTATTACCTTATGATTTGCAGGCTGCTACACTACTCCAAGCCACTGAGACTTGATTGGTTTATTTCTGGTACTCGACATATTGTTTTACTGGTTGTCCCTCTTGAAGTACCTTATGCATTGTGACACCTGTTATTATATCTGTTTATTATATCTGTTCATGTGCTGAAAATTCACAATAAAATATGTTTAAAAAAAAAAAAAAGTATTTGATCTCTCAATTAATTTAAATTGAACATTCTTTTTCACTAAAGCATACATTTAAAAACTTGACTTTTATGTTCAAAGCATGATATGCTATCAAAGCAAAAAAAGGCTAGTAGAAGTAGTATTTTCGCAGCTGGGATTATGCTTCATTAGTTGGATTATTGTCAGTTGCCATTGTTTTCCATAGAATTCCACTTTCCAGTGGAATTTGATATGCTGGGCAGAAACACAGCCTGTACCAGTTAATATGAAATCAATAGGAGAAAATCTTTGCTGTGATATTTTCCAGTAATAGTTAATGGTCGTCTCTTGGGACAAACAGCATATGCAATCATTTTCAGCTGTAAGTTTTCTTAGGACAATCATATCTATATCAACATTTTTAGTTGCCCATGTAGAGTGACCAATTAGAAGCTTACTGCATGAAAGGCAAGAGAAATCTGGAGGCAAAGAAGGAAAATTAAGTAGATGGCTATCACTCTGTGCAGCAGACTGGATGTCATTGATGAATTACAAGTAAGGCTGTACATAATGTTGAACTTTAGTACTACTGGTTATATTCAGACAATCATTGAAACTCTTCTAAATATACAATTGTTGGGTTCTTTTAACCCAGGGTTCTTCAAACTATGGCCCTCCAGTTGTTCAGGAACTACAATTCCCAACATGCCTAGTCATGTCTGAGAATGTCAGAGCTTTACAATGACTCATGGATTGTGTAGTTCCCCAACAGCTGGAGGGCCATCATTTAAGGATCCCTGTCTTAACCCAATAGTAATCCATTTAATACAGCACCAAAAATGTTGGTATCCTATTGTTGGTTGGGTCTTCCATGCCAAGCAAGCCATTCCTTGTTATGTATGATCACACATTTCATTAACCGCAACTGATTCTCTCCATAAAGTTATATTTACTTTATATGGACAGCTATCGTTACACTATATAGTTTGTCATTTGGGAGCTTAGACTGAAAGAAGAAATGGTTGCATGATTTCTGAGTTACAGAGAGACTTATAACAATCCATCACAGCTCATGCCTCCACCTTCCATTCTTGTCTCTACATTTAGTCAGAGTTATCCAATGATAACCAAAATGAAAAAAAAAAAAATATATACATATATATACATATATATACGTATCTCTCTCTCTCTCTCTCTCTCTCTCTCTCTATATGTATATATATATATATATATATATATATATATATATATATATATATATATATATATATTCGTATCTCTCTCTCTCTCTCTCTATATATATATATATATATATATATATATATATATATATATATATATACTGCTGTAAGGAGGGGTTGATTTGTGAGGAGGGCATGTAGACCAAGGCCTAGTGCCAAGCAAGGATGGGATTCTAAGAAAAGTTAACTTTGCCTTTATTTTGCAATCCATTTGCATGGCAGTGATATATTTCACAATAAACCAAGAGAAGCCACTCAATGTGCATTGACTTTTTACTGGCATATTCCTATCAGACACTAGCTACGTACAAGTGCATCCTACCTTGTGAAGTCATAAGCTGGAGCACAGCTTTAACCTACTGTGCTATTCTCTTGGTTTCTTGCAGGAGCATGGACACCCACTAGACTGGTGATGGTGAACCTTGGCACCCCAGATGTTTTGGAACTACATTTCCCATGATGCACATACACTCTGCAGTGCAGCTGAGGATCATGGGAATGTAGTTCCAAAAACATCTGGGGTGCCAAGGTTCACCATCACTGCACTAGACACTAGTCTCCTGTGTTCTTGTGAATGATCCTACTCTGCCTAGTGTGGTAACATTTTGGAAAGCAGCGCTCCACCCCTGGTGACATTATTTAATAGAGAAACCATTTATTTATTTTAAAACATTGTTCGTACAGATGCAATATTACATTTTTTTTTTTTTTTTGGATTATGACAGTGTTTGTCTGAAAAAGTCTCTGGGGGCATAGCACGGATATCAATCCTTAGGTTTAAGTGCAAATTACTTATGGAAAATATGGTCCTGTTAATGGCTGGAAAAAAAGAAAAAGCTTTTTTTAAATGCTAGGGTATCTAACCTTGTTACTAATAAATTTTACACATAGCAGGTGTGGAAGGGGCTTTCACATACTGGTATTCTTCTCTGAGGAGATGGGTAAGGGCCATAGAAAAAATGGTGTACTGTGAACTCCTGACAAGGTAAATCTGCTGACCACTGCTTAGTCTCCATCAGCAATGCACATGTGCTCTGTCCATAAATATATTATTCTGTGTTCCTGCCAGCACAGACTAATAGGGCTAATGCTTCCTGAGGAGCTGCCCAGAGCTGCATTAGTCACAGATGTTTGATTGATTTAAAACAAAAAGGCTGACCGCCAAACTGCTCTATAGGGTTTCTCTTCCTGTCACTTTGCCTGCAGGGTTATCTCTGAAATGCAATTAAGGTGCTTAAAAGTACATTTTCAGGAAGATGCCGAATTGATGTGAGCAGCTATATCGGGGATCAGTGGTTCAGAACGGTTATGGCTATTGCAGGGAAAGTCATGCCCTATGCTATAGGAACAGCCATAAAGACAGGGAGATTGAAACACTCAGCTCCTCATTAACCCATCTAGAAATATTTATGACACTTGATAATATCTTGTATTATTTTCACCCATTTGTTATTTGAAAACCTGGCTACTGTAATAATTAAACTGTAATGACTGATTCATCTTGGCGGTTTAAATAGCAGTAGTTCATAGTGATAACCTTACATCTGGCATCCCGTATATTGGGGTTGTATCTTTCAGCCACTGGTCTACATCGCTTTTGCAAGACCTTTACTTGCTTGAAGGGGATGTCTCATTTTTTTTTACTGCTGTGACAGGTTTTTTTTTCCTTTTATGTCAAGGCTGCACACAAGAGGAGCAAAGTAAACAGTTTGTAATTATCCCATCCACCATGTAAAAAAATGTAAAAAATATTGGGCAAGCATATATATATATATATATATATATATATATATTTACCATAATAATATGCTCTTTTTTTCCGTGCTCTTGTCTCACGGTCACGGACTCTTGCAAAACAGATAAAAATATTGTATAATTAATGCAATAATCACTGGTCAGCCTCTCTTACATAGGTTTGAAAAACATTTTTAAATATGTACAGTACTATGTAATATATGTAAATATGGTAATATGTAATATATTAAACATTTTTTTTCATCATTTTTTTTTTCATAATTTAATACTGCATTCAGACCTTCTTTGTTCCCAGTGGAGTTACTCAAGATTTCCTCCCACAGTAGAAAGAAAATAATAAAAATGTAAGTTTTTGCCCATAGTAGTCATTTAGAATCCTTGATCCAGGTATAACTTGCAGTGCGGCTCTAAGCAAAGACAAAGACCCCCCCGCCGGTTGCAGTTAAGGGAGCAGGTACCTATGCATTATTCAGGAGTATAGAAGCGTCAACAGAGAAAGTAAGGAACACCACTCACCGACCCAGTGCATGAATATGTGAATGCATGAGGCCCGGGGAGGAAGTAGGCGGAGTCTTCAAGCACAGACATGTCTGGCTGATGCTCCACTCCTCGGGGACAGAAAACCACATACAGCAGCGGCTCCCTGCCGAATATTCGCTCAGTTTTTACAGCATTAGTACAGGAAAATGTGCTGTACATAAAGGTATGGTTTTCAGTGGGTCTCGGACTAAATTTAAGTCCAAAAGTGGCAAGGAAGTGCTGTCCAGAGCCTCAATTAAAATGGCGTCGGCTCCCTCTCCCTCAGCTGCCTCAGAATCACCTCACAGCACTGACAGAGCAGTGAAACTATTACCTCCTCTCCTCACATATCAAACTGAAAGAGTCCGCAGTACCTCAGTTTCACAGGATGAAAAGGACATTGAGTCAGTCTCTCCCAATATATTATCACATATTGAACGTATGTTTCAAAGGGCACTTAAACAGACTTCTGACCATATTACTAATAGCCTGACTAAAGAGATAAGGGAGCTGGGCACACGCATAGCTAATCTTGAAACAAGGATAGAGGATATTGAGAGTTTTACACAGGACCAAAATACAGAAATTGAGAATCTTAAAGAGGAAAACTTAGTACTTCAGTCTCGTCTAGAAGATTTTGAAAACAGGGCAAGATGCTCCAATTTGCGCATAAGAGGCATTCCTGAATCCATAACTGACTTACAAGCGACAATGTTAGCCTTGTTTCAGGAATTACAACCTGCTATTCCAGTCGAACTCCTGGAAATGGACAGAGTCCATCGCGCCTTATCTCCTAATAAATCAAAGGGTCCACCCAGAGACATCGTCATTAAATTCCATTATTACCATACAAAGGAACAGCTCTTATCAGCTGCTAGAGAAAAAGGATCCTTAAATTTTCAGGGTGACGAATACCAAATCTTTGCGGATCTGTCTCCTATCACCATAAATAAAAGAAGAGCTCTTAAACCATTATTACAAATATTGCAGCAAAAACATATCCCCTACCAGTGGGGCTTTCCTTTTTTGGTGCGTTTTACTTTTCAAGGTACTAAATACAAATGTCATTCATTTGAAGATTTTCAAAACACCCTTCAAGACCTTCACCTAACTGAACACCAGAACTTGCAAGGCTCAGAAAATGCTCAACGCAGATCTGCCTCTGGCTCACCACGCACTTTCTCAAAATCCTCTGGGAAACAAAATCGTTGTGATTCACATAAACGTGGTCGCTTCATTTCTCCTTCTCCATCTGCTGAAGATTCCATGGACTGATGGACCAGATAATTATTTTATCTCCTCTGTCTTATGCCAATGTGTCCCATATTGGTCATCCAATTTCTTTTTCCTAGAAAAGACTTAAGTTTTTTTTTTTTTTTATCTTGTCAGTATAATATTTCATGGATCTAATCCCTTTTTGCCACATATTTCAAATTTGTTTTTTGAGCTAAATGCTCAAGCTCTTACATGTTATAGCAAAGTACACTGTGGCACAGAATTCCATTTAGTTCTACTTATTGTAGATTAATCCCTGTTGCTTGGTTCAAATCAATCTTCCTTTTTTTTTAATATGGTTATTATTCAGTTTCACTGTGCTACATCCTTTCCTATCTATAATATGTGCTAGAAGACATGGATAACTTCCTTTAGAGCTCTATAAAGTTCTTTATAGTTGATACTTATTCCTATGAAATTAATTCTTAGATTCACAGTATCTTGCACAGCTACTACTGGCAGGAGTACTGTGATTTCTGCTCGTTATTATAGCATAAGTCACTTATACTACTGTATATTTTTTAGTGATTATTAACTTGTGGTTTTCTGTACCTTCCTAGGTTGTTCCGTGCGTCCTCAATTTGTTACCCTCGGTGGCCTCTCCCTTTCAGAGACTACTGACGGTAGCTATTTAGCCTTTGTTGGGGGATTTCCATCTCCCATCAACGGCATACGTTCCTATTGGTTGTGCCTTAACTATTTGTTTTATATATTACCTTCTATGCTAAGCACACAATTGTCCCTTCTGTTTAGTTCTTCCCTTTTCTCTACACATTTCCTCCCCCTTCCCACATCGAGTATGAAACAATCGACAAATTCCACAATGGTAGGGTATGCTAGACATCGTTTATATACATATATATAATATATATATATGGTCGCGGCGTGCTGACGTCACCTGCTTGTGGGAACGAGTGTTTGAATAGGACGGGCGGAGGAGCCGACCGGCCGGCGGCTTGCCTTTATCCTCGCTGAATTTTATTCTCATTCTGTAAGTTGCTGTCTATTTTTATCCATTAAAGTGTTTTTGGTAATGCACTATGTAGTGCTTTTGTTTTTTGATTACACTATATTGGATACACGATTGAGTCAGCCTAAGAATCTTCTCCCGGCGACACCTACTCCAAGGATTGGCTTCTGGGGAGAGTGGCTTAACCCATTGTAGTCTGGGAGAACCTGTCTTACTTTGGAGGGATCGTTAGAGCTATTGGCTCCGGGGACTGGACGACAGACTGTGTGGCTCTCACTTATTTCAATCTGGTAAGAGGCAGTGGTGTCGGGAGAGGTCTCTGTGTGTCACTTCCATTCCTACCTATTTCACTTATTATTATTCACTATCTGGTAAGCATTTGGGACTTAAGGGTGCTGGTGCTTTTTACTATCAGCCATCTGGTGACGGTGTGCACTCCTCTGGGTGATGAAATAGTATTCCACAGTATTATGCTATGGATTGTCAATTTTTCCTTTATATATGACCACCATCTGTGGATGTGAGGACTATCTGAACACATCGATTGAAGGCTGGGTGTACTGATCTGATTTGAGTTTTTGGGCGAACTCCATTCTGCTTTCTGGTAAGGAGATATGAACGTTGGTTTAACCATCTGATACTGGAATCGTTTATTTTGGACTGTGCCTGTCATTTGGATACAGACTTGTCACCATTGTGGACTATCAATATTGTGCTTTATCTGACATTTATCTGTAGATTCAGTACTCATTAGCGCAACTTAGCCCTTTACATACTTACTTTGCTTGTCACAATTTAAGTTGCTGCTGTGTTTTCAATAGTTAGCGCAGTTATATTCTCTTTTTACATCGTTTATATACAATCTTATGGCCCCCCTAAACATAATGTCCTTGAATGTTCAGGGACTAAATAACCCAAACAAACGTACTAAAGCTTTTCGCAACTTTGCATCATTAAAAGCACACATTTTGTGTCTTCAAGAGACACACTTCACCTTACAATCCACACCCAAATATTTTAGTCCTAAATATCCTCAAATTTTCACTGCTTCTGCCTCTACAAAAGAACAAGGTGTGCTAGTGGCCTTTCATCGGTCTACTCCATTTACTCTTGTACATGAAATCAAGGACCCTGAGGGCAGGTATCTGATTCTCACGGGATACCTTATTGACTCTGCTATCACTATAGTGTCATATTATGCTCCCAACAAAAATCCTATTCCATTTCTTTCGCATCTTTTTCAGGTTGTGGATTCTCATAGAATGGGTGCAGTTATGATTTGTGGTGATTCAAATCAAGTTATTTTCCCATTTCTGGATAAATCCCCTATATCTTCTTTGAGCAGCCCTAATAAACTCTCATTCTCACAACTGCTTGTAAAACATAATATGGTAGATTCTTGGAGAGAGGTGAATCCAAACAAGCGTAGATACACATATTATTCGCACCCTCATAAAACTTTCTCCCGCATAGACCATATATTTCTCACTATAGGTCTCATACCTGAAATGATTGCATCTATGGTCATACCAATCACATGGTCTGACCATAATGCAGTATGCACAGTTATTGCTTCAACTATTCCTAAAGCACATGACACTACTTGGTGCCTTAATGACTCTTTATTAAAAATACATCTCACTGTCTGGATATTAAAAATGCTCTCACTGAATATCTATTACATAATTCAACGTCAGATGTGTCTCCCCTTACTTTATGGGAGGCACACAAACCAGTTATTCGTGGTATTTGTTTGAGACAGGCTGCACTCGTTAGACGTGAATGTAAATCACTTAGCCAGAAATTAGAAACAAACTTTAATACATGCTACACAGTATATCAAAATTATCCTACTTCTTCTAATAAAAGCAATTTTGATAAATCTAGGCTTGAATTTGATCTGTTTCTTACAGAATCTGCAGATAAGACACTTCGGAGATCGCGTCACAATTTTTACATTAAAGCAAATAAACCAGATTCACCCATGGCCCGCATGCTTGCTTCACTCCATAAACCATTTAAGCCCATACGTCTTAAAATCTCGAGAGATACATTTTCCAGCAACCCTATAAAAATTCTTAAGAAATTTAAAACACACCTAGCTACTCTATATTCATCTGAAAACAATTTAAATTTTTCTGCAGCAAATTAATTTTTTGCTCAACTATCACTACCGACTCTTTCTCAGTCTCAGATGGAATTTAAGGAAAAATCAATAACACCAGATGAAGTGTCCCAAGTTATAAAATCACTAAAATTAAGACCAGGCCCTCATGGTTTATCGGCATTATACTACAGGGTTTTTTCCGATTCCCTTTCACCTATCCTAGCTAATGCTTTCAATACACTTCTTAATGGCCAATCCTTTAAACAGGAAACTTGAACAGCAATCATCTGTATGCTCCCGAAGCCTCAAACTGATGACACGATTTGGTCGAACTATCGACCCATTTCCTTATTAAATTTAGATATTAAAATTTTAGCCAAAATTATAGCTTCCAGACTAAATAACTTCATAGGACAACTCATTCATAGGGATCAAGTAGGTTTCATACCTATTCGCCAAGCTACTGACAACATCAGACGTGCAACTACGTTATCTCATATAGCTAAAACACGCCGCATCCCCTCGTGCTTCCAATCACTAGACATTAAAAAAGCCTTTGATACCATATCCTGGCCATATATGCAATATACTCTTAGTAAATGGGGTTTTGGCCCAAATTTTTTAAAATGGATCTCTGCGCTTTATAACAAACCTAAAGCATATATTAAATACGCAGGCTATAAATCAGACTTGTTTAACATAGAGAGGCACGCGTCAGGGGTGCCCTCTCTCCCCTCTCTTATTTGCCCTTCTCATAGAACCTCTAGCACACAGTATTAGAAGTAATCTCTCAATTTCTGGTATAGAACTAGGTGGTCACCATCATAAGTTGTGTTTATTTGCAGATAAAATTCTTCTTTTTCTATCATCTCCCCATATATCAGCCCCTAATCTCATTGCTACCCTTAATAAATTCGCTGCTATTTCAGGACAAAATATACATTTTCAGAAATCCACGGCCCTTAATATCTCATTGAGTGAATCTGAGTTAAATTTAGCACAGAATGCGTTACCATTTTCATGGTCTTTGAAGCACATTCCATATTTGGGTATAAAATTTACTCCCAACCATTCTGATCTTTATGCAGCCAACTTTACTCCATTATTGAAAAATGTTACTGAACTACTGACGAAATGGGCATCACTTCCATTGTCGTGGTTTGGGAAGATAAATGCAATCAAAATGGTTATTCTACCGAAATTTTTATATTTATTTAGGGTCCTGCCAATTCATATATCTGCACATTTTCTTCGAATCTTACAACGTAAAATAATTAAATTCACCTGGGGTTCAATCAATCAAACCTAGATTGCCCGAATCCACATTGATTCTCCCCAAAACAAGGGGTGGACTGGGTCTCCCCAATTTTGCCACATATTACAAAGCTGCGCAATTGGCACAATTAACTAAGTATCATGCCACTACTGAAATTCCCTTATGGGTTACGATAGAATCTATCGAATGTGACCTCATCTCAATTTCCAATCTCTTATGGTTACAACCATCAGATCGAAAACATATTACTAATCCAATTACCAAGCATTCTCTCTCTTTATGGGATAGACTAAAGACTAATTATAATTTACAGTCTAGACACAATCCACTACAATCTTTTCTGAGAAATCCAGCCTTTTATCCGGCTTGGGAATTCCCAAATTCATTTCGGGCATGGTCTAGGTCAGGCCTGTCAGGGCTATTTAATCTGGTCTCTAGCTCTTCTATCTTAAGTTTTCCTGAACTTTGTGAATCACATCATTTACCACATTCAGAACTTTTTCGATATCTCCAAATTAAAAATTTCTATACCCCATTTATAACAAATGGTACCATTCTGAATCAGCTCTCTCAATTTGAGCGTATCTGTATCAACAACCCACACTCCAGAGGTCTAATTTCTAGCCAATATTCTCAATTGCTTAACAATCCAGACGTAGATACACCAAGCTATGTCAGGAACTGGGAAACAGACCTTGGCCGTGCACTTAACCAATCAGAATGGTCTGAAATCTGGTCTGTAACGAAATCTTCTTCTTCAAATATTATCGCAATTGAATCATCATACAAGGTTCTTTCACGATGGTACTTGGTATCAGCTAGAATCGCCAAGTTCACACCAAACTATCCGGCCTTTTGTTTTAGAGGTTGTACGGAAATGGGTACACATGTTCATATATCACATATACACTCACCAGATGAGTTTTCCTCACGCTCTCATGCTCTCAAATGTATAGAGCAAAAACTTACATTATCTCTGTCCTCTTGCCTCTTGTCTTGTGGAGTGACCCTCTGCTCCCCCTGCAGCCTCTTGTCAATCTCCTCCTGTGGGCAGGCTGGGGAGTGTAGTCTCTGCCCCCAGGGATTGATATGGGACCACTGGCGATAGGGACTACATGTCCCATGATGCTTTGCAGCTGCTGGAGTCCTGACAGATGATGGGCTCCCTCCCCCTGCCAATGAGGAAGCAGTGGGTGGCTGCTCGCCCACACTGCAGTGTGAAGAGGGGGTGGGGGGGGGATCTGACATGCTTGCTCTCACTCAGAGCCTGTCAGTGGAGTAGTGAGAGACTGTGAGCTCAACCAGCGGGGCTGCGGGTGATAGAGCTGCCCCCGCTACCTAACTGAGTGCCACTTGAGCTTCCCCATGCACCCGCCCAGCATCAGCCCTGGCCCTCTAGGACTGGGGTTGTCCTCCTTTCTACAGAAACACTGTAGAAAATAGATTAAAAAGGGCACACTGGCCTAGTGCATTATCCAACAACAATTTTATTAAGGGAAAAATATAATAAATAGCTACTCACAAACATAGGTAGTAAAAGTGCTCATCCAGCCACTTCACGTGGGTACAATCTCCCAGGCTAGCCGATACCTTGAGCCTCGAGACCCTGGATGAGCATTTTTACCACCTATGTTTGTGAGTAACTATTTATTATATTTTACCCTTAATAAAATTGTTAGTGGATAATGTACTAGGCCAGTGCGCCCTCTGTTTTTGCCTATTTTCTACAGATACCTGAATGCCAGCATGGACAACCATTTTCACACTCCCTGGTTGAATCTTGCCCCTTTTCTCCTGCTCCCCCACAATATTCTATTGTGTAATCACTATGATTGGCTCTTACTTTGCTTACCTTTCTTCAAATTTTCTTGTTACAAAAAAAATCTACTTCTATATTAGAAAAAAAATCGTAAGTTAAATGAAAATCTCTAATCAGTGCAATGATATCAAACACTAGACCATAGGAACATTAGACAAATATTAAACCTTTTTTGGTAATCATGAGTAAAATCTTTTCTTTATAGTTTCTGTATTTCTGTATTTTATTTATTTTTGTATATATATATATATATATATATATATATATGTATGTATATGTATATGTATATATATATATATATATATATATATATATATATATATATATATATATAAATATATCAATTACTTAGCTTACAGTTATATGTTTAAATGAGATAACCAATGTAACATTACCAGCTGCTAGTCAAATATTCAGTCCTGGTTTTCATCTTTTCACCCAAAGCTCGATTACACGACCTTGACCTCATCATTTTGAATTCTAAAAGTGATTTATAAAAGTGATTGTCCCCAAAAAAAAAAAAAAAAAAAGCAATACCAGCAACAGTTTATTTGTTTCCTGCATACCTCAATACCAGCATGGGCAACCTTTCTAACACTTTCAGGTAGTATTGGATCTTGCCCCTTTCCTCCTGCTCCTCCACAATATTCTATGGTTGTCTGCTCATTTTTCTTCATATTTTCTTGTTAAAAAAAAAATCTACTTCTATGTTAGAAAAAAATCGAATTCTATGTTTTAAAAAATCTTAAGTAAAAGGTATTCTCTAATCAGTGAAAAGATTCAAAACACTAGGCCATAGGAACATTGGAGTTACAATCAATGACACATCAAACACTTCAGTGCACAAGTGTCATTGAACTAGCCTGAACAATGTAGAGGAAATGTATAAGAGAAAATACAAAAAGCAAATAACAATATACAAAGCTGGTCATACTTTCATAAAAAAAAAAAAATAGAGGTCGCTGTACAAAATATTAAGCAATTCTCTTGAAAATGAAAATAACAGGATGAAATCTAAAGAAGAAAGTAAATACTTACCTCTCCTTCTGTCCATGCTGCCAAATGTCACCTTAAAACTCTTCCTAAACCAACATTTTCATGAGTATTGATCTCCTGGTGCTCTGCTACGCTCTGTGATTCTTTGTGCCAATCCCTACATTACTACAGGACACTGTGGTGCAATCTGTAATCACATAATTAGCTACTAATGCTGCCCTAACCTCCCCCAGATACAGTGCTACTGTGCAGGGTTTTTTTTTTTGAAAAGGCTGGTACCATTAAATATTCTCATATGTACACTAGCTGTATATAAAAAATATATATTTTAATACATAACTGCATTAATTGGTCATTTTTTGTATATATATATATATCTGACTGGAATTCAGCATTATTCATGGCTGGTTGCTACCGTTACTACTCTTTTGCACATTGCTTTTTGCCTTAGATACATTTATCTGACCTTAAAAAGAAAGAATGTGGAGGATAGGGCACTGTGGATGATAGGGAGACTTTTCAAACCGTACATGAATGGCTCTGATGAAATGGAATGAATGCACCTCAGCAGCACTTCAGAAGAGGGAAGCACACTCTAAAGGAAATAAGGCAGAGAAGAAGGCGCTTCTAAGTGCAGTAATAAAAACACTTTAACGACAAGAGAGTTAAAAACACTTAAAAGATGGGTGTGATAAACAAGCTCATCAATTAGTCCATAGCGTCCAGCAGGATGCCTCCTGGATGTTTATTAGAGAAAAACACAAGCGCCATCTGAGTGCAGCATAACATGTTTATTAATGGCAGAAGAAATGTAGGTACTCACACATACGATAGGAGTGTGCTCCTGGCTCACAAAGTAATGTCCTAACATGAGAGTCCCCTGAGAGGAGGGATGCCTCAGGATGGCCTCGGCGGCTGCCCGACCCTAGGACTTGGCTGATAGATGTCAGCCTCTCCGCGGCTCTTGTGCACAGTCCGGCGGCTTCTCCTGTGCTCGACTTCCGGGTGCAGGGGGGTTGCCAAGGCGACGCATTTGCGGAGCACGCGCTCCTTCTTCAGGCCTACTTCAGGCCCACTCAGCACAGAGGCACAGAGGAACAAACAGAATTTCTTCAGAATAACAAAAAGTAGGAATCTGCAACAAAGTTTGTTCAAATCCTTGCAATGTACAGAGATCACCCAGAGGGGAATGTTTTTTTCTCAACAAAAGCTGGGTTACGCTTTAAATATGCCACTAAAATTGATGTTTTATCTGTTAAATTAGTGTAAAAAAAATACCCACAGATCTTGCTAGCAATCCAGTGAGCTTGTTACTTATTGTACACTGTCTTTTCTGCATTATTATCATTTAGCAGTGGTATTAGCCCTGCCCAGTTCTCTCTTTTGGCTACAAAGCACCTCCCTGCTGCGTTAGAAGAAGTATAGGAAGAAGGGGGTAGTACTGTTGTCCAAAACATGAGCGAGCACATTAGACTGGCAGTGCTGCTTCTCAATAGATATCTTCGAGTGAGTAATGCTGGCCATACTCTATACGAAAAATCGGCCGAAATTCGGTCATTTGGACAGTTCTTTCGTTTTTTCGGCATGAATCGGTAATCGGTTGTGACGTTTTTGAGCCGAAAAAACGAAGGATAAGTTTGGAAATTTTCTGCCAAATGAACTATAATTTGAAAGGTTAATGTGTTTCTCGTCCAAACTGTTTGCACTAAGTATAAGTGAAAAAACAAACAAAAAACTGATTAATTTATGTCCATTGAACAATTTATCGTTACATGATGGCACAATCGTTTGCTCTCACGGCCGAGTGTTCGTTTTTCGAAAATAGGTTTGATTGATTTTTCGTAAAGTATATGGCCAGCTTAAGTCTTGTCACCCTAGGACAGGAAGTGTGTTACTGGAAGTACCCGGAAGAAAACAAAATTTAAATCAAATTTAAATCATATGCACTAAAAGATAAATACAATGAGGTTGTCTAAATAGTAAAAAAAAAAAAATCTGAAAATAGAAAATGAATGCAGCCACCAAATCTAAGCAATAGTAAGCTACGGTACATTTTTGTTCTTGGGTTTATATACACTTTAATAAAGAAAACATTAAACAGGACTACATTTTATCTTTTTTTTCCCTAGCACTTTTCTGGGTGAAAGATATTATACATTCCTAAAATGCAAATTTTACAGAAGTTTTAACATTTTACAATCCTTTCAAACAAAGTCATTATGTAAATTTTAACAAAACAGTTTTCTACGTTTTTTTAGCATTATTAATGAAATTTCTAAAGCTACTACACAACAGGAAGTGAATTTCGTTTTAATCCCATACGCTAATTATCTCTGTACCTGCTCACGCTCTGCTTTCTCTTCTAGTGTTGGCTAATTAACTGTAATCCTTACATTATGCATTCAAGCTATTTTTTTTTTTCCCCTGACTAAAAACTGTTGAGCGGAAGAGTGAGCGGTATTTCTGCTCTCACCACCAGTAAGAGGTTGGAGATCCTACCTTTTAAAAGCAAGAATAAAAGATTATGGTTTGCAAAATGCATGGAGCTGATAAATATTTTAAGAACGTTATCCTCCTTTTCCAACTCCAATGATTTTGGCTAAAGGCTTCTTAAGCATTCTTGGCTTAGTCTCTCTTTTTAAACTAAGTGTGAAGGTGACGGTATTAGTGCTATGTAGCTTTGTGTGATTTACTATTCTGTCCATAAGGATCTGCCTCAAATAGGTAAGGAACGGTCTAGAATGTTTGACATTGATGGAAAAAATGTCTAGGTAAGATTTTGTTTGTAAGTCAGCTTCTAATGTGTAGCCAAGACCTGTCATAGTGGTATAGCATGCACTTAGAGCCATATTCCACATTATTGCCACTCCAGGCACTTATGAAGGATGTAACATTTCACATAGGCTAAACCTTCTTTTTTCCAACTATGCTGTACTATCATAATTATAAAAAATAAAAGTTAAGTGTTAAATGTGATTTGATTTAAATAATGAGCTGCCACCATATACATATACAATAGAAAAGGAAAGCAAAAACGGATAATATTGTTGTTTGATTCCTTTTGGTTTTGCCATACTGCCCTGGACAAAAGTCCACAAGTTCCTTACAGCCTATCACTACTGTTTTCTACAAAGCCTGATGTTGCTTGACTGCCTGTGTGTTAGTGCTCAAAGGTGAAGGGTACATACACTAGATTACCAAAAGTAGTGTGACACTTGCCTTTACATAAATTAAAGGTTGCAGCGCTAAACAATATTATGAAAAGTGTCTGAAAAATCAAGTCCTTCAATGGAACATAAGTCCAAACAACTCATAAATCCAAGTGGAAGATGATATTCTGTGTCAATGTGAATTCAATACCGACATCAGCTAGTGTTTCTCCACCAAAGTAAAAAGTGAACACTCACCAGACCCATATGCTGTCTTTTCAGGACAGCTGAAAGCGCGTGAGATGAAGCCAGAGGAATCGAGCGGGGAATGATCTTCTTATCCCTTCACTGGACATGCTTTCCTCAGATGTTAAATCCAGAGTGGCAAATTAACAGGCAGGAGAGAAAAGAGATCTCCTCATGGTGTAGTATTTATTAAAACTTCCACAATGGTTAAAAAACAATGTACAAATCACAAATGGAGATCCATACAGTGCAACAACATATATGGCACTTACATATAAAGCCACCAGACTAAAAAACGACTGGTGGCTTAAGGACCTCTGGCATATAACCCTGCTCTACGGCCATTTAATTCTCCTGAAGAAGCGCTTGGCGCGAAACGGCCGTAAAGCAGGTTTATATGTCAGAGATCCATAAGCCAACAGTCATTTTTCTGTCTGGTGGCTTTATATGTAAGTGCCATATATGTTGTTGCACTGTATGGATCTCCATTTGTGTTTTGTACATTGTTTTTTAACCACTTTACCACCGGAGGATTTTGCTGTCTTACGTCCAGGCCACTTTTTGCGATTCGGCACTGTGCGAATTTAACTGACAATTGCGCGGACATGCGACGCCATACCCAAACAAAATTGACGTCCTTTTTTTCCCACAAATAGAGCTTTCTATTCGTGGTATTTGATCACCTGTGCGATTTTTACTTTTTGCACTATAAACAAAAAAGTGCGTAAATTTTGAAAAAATAACAATATTTTTCACGTTTTTTTATATGAAATTCCCCCCCAAAAAAATGTAAAAATCAAAATTTTTTTACATTTTTGGCCAATTTGTTTTCTGCTACATATTTTTGGTAAAAAAAATCGCAATAAGTGTATTTTGATTGGTTTGCGCAAAAGTTATTGCGTTTACTAACTAAGGGAAAGATTTCTGTCATTTTTGGTATTTCTTTTTTTAACAAGTAATGGCGACGATCTGCATTTTTTTTTGCGCGACTGCGACATTGCAGCGGACAGATCGGACCCTTGACTGACATTTTTGACACTTTTGGGGGTACCAGTGACATTACTACAGTAATCAGTGCTATAAATATGCACTGTTACTGTAAAAATGACACTGGCAGGGAAGGGGTTAATTTTATTGGAGAGGGAGGGGTTAATGTATGCCTGGTGCTTACTGACATGTGTGGGGGGAGGTGACTGAGTGACACAGGGACAGATCGCATGTTCAGCTATGCTGAACCCTGCAATCTGACCCTGCCTGTCACTTAGGAGATCCGCCCGCTTTGTTTACACAAGCGGGCGGATCTCCACACTTGATTCCCCGACGATCGGGGAAGAGCAGCGGCGATCGCCACTGCTCCTCCCCTGGCCCGACTCCCGCTGTGACTGAACACAGTGGGAGCGAGCCTCCGGCGGCACGCGCGCGCCGCCCACAAGGGGAGGAGTCCAGCGACGTAGGTCTACATCGCTGGACGATAACGAGCCACATTGCTGCAGTAGCAGCAATGTGAGCAGATGGCAAGTGGTTAATCATTGTGAAGGTTTTAATAAATACTACACCATGAGGAGATCTCTTTTCTCTCCTGCCTGTTAATTTGCCACTCTGGATTTAACATCTGAGGAAAGCATGTCCGGTGAAGGAGATCATTCCCCGCTTGATTCCTCTGGCTTCATCTCACGCGCTTTCAGCTTTCCTGAAAAGACAGCATATGGGTCTGGTGAGTGTTCACTTTTTACTTTGGTGGAGAAACACTAGCTGATGTCGGTATTGAATTCACATTGACACAGAATATCGTCTTCCACTTGGATTTATGAGTTGTTTGGACTTATGTTCCATTGAAGGACTTGATTTTTCAGACCCTTTTATAATATTGTTTAGCGCTGCAACCTTTTATTTATTTATTTCACTGGTGTTTGTATGTTCACACTGTTTTGCAAGCTGCTATTTTTTGTGGATTAGGCGCTGACATTTTTATTTTTATTTTATTACCTGCCTTTACATGCACTTACATTTTAATGACATCCCAGTCTTAGTCCATAGGGTTCAGTATTGAGTTGGCCCACCCTTTGCAGCTATAACAGCTTCAACTCTTCTGGGTAGGCTGTCCACAAGGTTTAGGAGTGTGTCTATGGGAATTTTTGACCATTCTTCCAGAAACGAATTTGTGAGGTCAGGCACTGAAGTGGATGAGAAGGCCTGGCTCCGCTCTAATTCATCCCAAAGGTGTTATTTTGTTTTTTAGGTCAGTCAAGTTCCTCCACCCCCTACTCGCTTATCCATGTCTTTATGGACCCTGCTTTGTGCACTGGTGTGCAGTCATGTTGAAACAGGAAGGATTCATCCCCAAACTGTTCTCCAAAAGCTGGGAGCATGAAATTGTCCAAAATGTCTTGATATGCTGACACCTTAAGAATTCCCTTCACTGGAAATAAGGGGCCAACCCCTGAAAAACAATCCCACACCATAATCCCCCCTCCACCAAATGATTTGGACCAGTGCAAAAAGCAAGGTCTGTAGAGACATGGATGATAGAGTTTAGGGTGGAGGAACATGACTGGCCTGCACAGAGTCCTGACCTCAACCCAATAGAACACCTTTGAAATGAATTAGAGTGGAGACTGCGAGCCAGGCCTTCTCATGCACATCAGTGCCTGACCTCACAAATGTGCTTCTGAAAGAATGGTCAAACATTCCCATGGACACACTCCTAAACCTTGTGGACAGCCTTACCAGAAGAGTTGAAGCTGTTATAACTGAAATGGGTGGGCCAACCCAATATTGAACCCTACAGACTAAGACTGGGATGCCATTAAAGTTCATGTGTGTGTAAAGGCAGGCATCTCAATATTTTTGGTAATATAGTGTATGTATCTGTAAGGGTTTAATCCCCCTCACAGTGTGATGACAGCCAGCTATGAGGGCATGGCTTTTAAAAAGTGGAGGAAAAGTTTCTCCCTGATTGGCTGATGTGGAGGCATCTGTACTTTGGCTGTCCACTTTGAGTGGTGGTGAGAAATGGGCAGATCCAGAGGTCCAAACACTGTGTCTAATTGGGTAGTGGTATGGCTCTATGGGCCCCCAAGAGGACCCTTCCTGCTGAACCGGCCACATTTTGATCCCTGTATTGCCAGCTATAAAGTTGACCATTCAGGGCTCACAATATGGCCAATTCAGCAGGGGCTAGCCGAATGTTGATCCACGTGTAGCCACTGTGATTAAACAGAAGGCAATCTACTGATCAACTTCTGTTTACCGCCCAATCAGTAATCTTTTCACTCGATCAGCTCTGCAGGCAACAGACTGCAGCGCCAATCTGTGTATTCTGATAGCAGGGAATTCTTCCCGCTGTCAGAATAGAATAACACAGCAGGGAGGATTCCTCCATCCACATCGAATATGTGGATGGGCGAATCGGGTTAGTGTTCTCGTTCAACCCAATGGATGAACAAAAAAAACTGACCCATGCATGGTCAGCTGTAGGTCAAACCCAAAGAAAACAATCATGAAGATCAAGTGCCATGAAGAAAATGAGTTGCATGTAATCACATTCTTTCAAGCAGTGCCAGACCTCTCACTCATAGTGTTACAAGTAACATAAAAATACTTTTTTTTGCTACTGCAATTGACAATGTGCCACCCACATGCAAATGCTCACCAGCATCCCCAACCTTGCCTAGACTTGCACATAGTCCACATGGAAAATTGGATACTCAGTCCAGGAAGTGCCATAATCAGAGATTTGTTAGAAAGCAAAGTACAAATCAGAGGCGTAACTAGAACCTTCAGGGCCCCAGTGCAAGAAAGCATGAAGGGCCACTGGCCGGGGCCCTTCCCTTCATGCCTGAGGCTCTTCCCACTGATCCTGAGGCCCTTTACTCTCCTTGCGGGACCCTTTCACAGGTTCTGCAGTGGGCTCCCTTCCTGCCATCTTTGGGCCTCCCCATGGCGGTGGAATTTCAGGGCCCAGTCGCAAGTGTGACCTTTGCGATCCTGGACGTTCACCCACTGATGTCAGTAGTTTTTATTTTTCGGTAATTTAATTGTATTAATTTTTTTATCATTTTACTTTATTTTTTTACCATGTCACTGACTATGACTCTATCCATTCAGAAAAGGAAGGAGCTGGTAAATTTACCGACCCCTTCCTGGATCTCTATTATGACACATCCCCTGCAGCATCCGGCAGGAGAGGGAAGTGAGCACAGTGGGGGGGGGGGGGGGGGCAGTACAGTAGGGGGGGGGGACCAGGGGAGAACACAGGGGCCCAGAGACAGCAGAACACAAGTGAACTGGAGTGAACTGGATAGGAGGAGTGTGGGGGGCAGTATACAGAGGAACCAATCTCCTCCATTTTCCTCCTGCAGCTACAGTAGGAAAAAGGAGGACAGTGATTTCTCTACATGCTGCCCCTGCCCCCCCCCCCTCCTATCCAGGTGGACAGGGTAGCCACACAGGCCCCCATGGAGCATGGGGCCCGGTTGCAATTGCAACCCCTGCAACCCCTGTAGTTATGCCCCTGGCACAAATACTAACTGTGCACTGGATTATTTGTGCTTTGATTTTTTTTAAACCTCAGTTTAGTTCGCTCCTAGGATCAAGAACCTCATTTTTTATGTTACCAAAGGCAAGTGTTTATAGGACTCTCTTTACTATGTTTACTATTTTACGTCTTTATGATTTGTACAGTGTAGCTTGGTGTGCCTCAAAGTTTTGGTGCTGTAACTGTGAGAAAAGACACCGAAGAATTGTCTGTTGACTTTTTTGTTGTCATCAAACTGTGTGTGTACCCTCCACTTGAGCATTACTCAGTCATCATTATCATGTCTATTGTGAGACATTCTGCAATAAATGTTCCTAATGTCAGGTCAGTGTTTTGGAGTCATTCTTGGAAAAAAAGAGGGTCAGTAGCAGACATGTGCAAAGTTACCTGATTGCAAGAAAACCTTGTCATTACACATCCACTGGGCAAGCATTGTATAGACAACTATTATTGTATTGTATAGACTATGTATAGATCACTGTATCATTGTATAGACTACAGATCACTGTATCATTGTATAGACAACAGATCACTGTATCATTGTATAGACAACAGATCACTGTATCATTGTATAGACAACAGATAACTGTATCATTGTATAGACAACAGATCACTGTATCATTGTATAGACAACAAATCACTGTATCATTGTATAGACTACAGATCACTGTATCATTGTATAGACAACAGATCACTGCATCATTGTATAGACAACAGATCACTGTATCATTGTATAGATTACAGATCACTGTATCATTGTATAGACTACAGATCACTGTATCATTGTATAGACAACAGTTCACTGTATCATTGTATAGATTACAGATCACTGTATCATTGTATAGACTACAGATCACTGTATCATTGTATAGACTACAGATCACTGTATCATTGTATAGACTACAGATCACTGTATCATTGTATAGACTACAGATCACTGTATCATTGTATTGGCAACAGATCACTGTATCATTGTATAGACTACGGATCACTGTATCATTGTATAGATAAGAGATCACTGTATCATTGTATAGACAACAGATCACTGTATCCTTGTATAGACTACAGATCACTGTATCATTGTATAGACTACAGATCACTGTATCATTGCATAGACAACAGATCACTGTATCATTGTATAGACAACAGATCACTGTATCATTGTATAGATTACAGATCACTGTATTATTGTATAGACTACAGATCACTGTATCATTGTATAGACAACAGATCACGGTATCATTGTATAGACTACAGATCACTGTATCATTGTATAGACAACAGATCACTGTATCATTGTATAGACAACAGATCACTGTATCATTGTATAGACAACAGATCACTGTATCATTGTATAGACTACAGATCACTGTATCATTGTATAGACAACAGATCACTGTATCATTGTATAGACAACAGATCACTGTATCATTGTATAGACTACAGATCACTGTATCATTGTATAGACAACATGTCACTGTATCATTGTATAGACAACAGATCACTAAAATATATAAAAATAACAAACATGTTATTCTTACCTCCTCTGTGCAGTTGGTTTTGCACAGAGCAACCTGGATCCTCCTCTTCTCGGGTCCCTCGTTCCTGTTCCTGGCCCCTCCCTCTGTTCGAGTGCCCCCGCAGCATGCAGCTTGCTATGGGGGCACTCAAGCTGAGCTGCAGCTCCGTGTGCCCATTCAGACACAGAGCTGTCGTTCGGACCCGCCCCCTCTCTCTACTGATTGGCTCACTGACTTTGTTTGAAAGCCGCGGAAGCCAATGGCGCTGTGGCTGTGTCACAGCCAATCAGTAGGAAGAGTCCCAGGGCGGCCGAGGGACTCCTGGACATCGCTGGACAGAGATGGGGCACAGGTAAGTACTACAGGGCCTGAGGGAGACTGCTACACACAGAAGGATTTTTATCTTAATGCATTGAATGCATTAGGATAAAAACCTTCCTGCTTTTACAATTCCTTTAGGAAACACTTAAAAAAATAGAAAAACAAAAGAAAACTGTAGTCAATTGCAACTGTTTTTGCAGATCAAGCAGAGGAAAAATATGGAATCACTCAATTCTGAGAAAAATATTATGGAATCACCATGTACTTTGCAGTTCTAAAACAATCATCTGCATCAGATTACACAGTTAAAAACCTTGGTGAGCTGTTGCACTAACTTGATTGACATAATTCATGGTTCCAACACGAGAGATTTCAGTTGAAACAAAGGAGAAAATTATAAAACTTCTTCAAGAACGTAAATCATCACGGAATGTTACAAAAGATGTTGGTTGTTACTAATCAGCTGTGTCTTAAATCTGCACCAAGTACAAATCAAATGGAAAGGCTGTGAAAAGGAAACGTACAGGTAGACCAATGAAGACATCAAAGCGTCAAGATAGAAACTTAAAGTAAAATTCCTTGAAAATGCATAACAAAACAAATAAGGAATAAATGGTCAGAAACTGGAGTCAATGTCTGTGACTGAACTGTAAGATATCGCCTAAAGGAAATGGGATTTACATACAGAAAAGCCAAACGAAAACCATCATTAACTACTAAACAGAAAAAACAAGGTTACAGTAGGCTAAAGAAAATCAATCATGAACTGTGGATTGGGCAGGGGGATGATGCTGGAACTTTTGTTTGGTATCGTTCCAATGAAATGTATGAAGACGACTGCCTGAAGAAAACATGCCAATTTCCACAAACCTTTATGATATGGGGTTACCTGTCAGGTAAAGGTACGGGGGAGATGACGGTCATTA
Source organism: Pelophylax lessonae (assembly GCF_965119305.1). Classification (NCBI taxonomy): domain Eukaryota; kingdom Metazoa; phylum Chordata; class Amphibia; order Anura; family Ranidae; genus Pelophylax; species Pelophylax lessonae. Next base: position 167,656,681 of record NC_138772.1, on the reverse strand, counting down.
AATCTTCAAAAAATGCACAAGTTTATATTGAGATTTTGGACATTTTTCTTATTCCATCAATTGAAAGGACGCTTGGTGTTAATGACATCATTTTTCAGGATGATAATGCATCTTGCAATAGGGCACAAGTCGTGAAAAATTTCCTTCAAGAAAGACAAATAATGTCAATGTCATGGCCTGCAAATAGACTGGACCTCCATCCAATTGAAAATCTATGGTGGACATTAACCACTTAAACCCCGGAAGATTTTACCCCCTTTCTGACCAGGGGGTATGTTGCGATTCGGCACTGCGTGACTTTAATGGACAATTGTGCGGTCGTGCGACGCTGTACCTAAACTAATTTGACGTCCTTTTTTCCCACAAACAGATCTTTCTTTTGGTGGTATTTGATCACCTGTGTGATTTTTTGATCATGCGCTATAATCAAAAAAAGAGCGACAATTTTGCAAAAATAACAATATTTTCACATTTTTTTTATATGAAATTCCCCAAAAAAATGTAAAAATCAAAATTTTTTTACATTTTTGGCCAATTTGTTTTCTGCTACATATGTTTGGTAAAAAAATCACAATAAGTGTATTTTGATTGGTTTGCGCAAAATTTATTGCGTTTACTAACTAAGGGAAAGATTTTTGTCATTTTTGTTTGTTTTTTTTTTGGCGGCGATCTGCGATTTTTTTGCGGGACTGCGACATTGCTGCGGACAGATCGGACCCTTGACTGACATTTTTGACACTTTTGGGGGTACCAGTGACATTACTACAGTAATCAGTGCTTTACATATGCACTGTTACTGTAAAATGACATTGGCAGGGAAGGGGTTAACTTTATAAGAGATGCAGTGACTATGTGTGTCCCTAGGGGCGTGCTTCTTACTGTGCAGGGATGTGGCTGTGTGTGTAACAGCACAGATCAATGGTCCTACATAGCAGGACCGTTAGATCAGTGCTTTTACACAGGGAAGAATGACAGGCGGCTTTGTTTACACTAGCCGCCTGCCTTTCTCCCTTCACAGCGGACGATCGCGAGTGACCGGTGGACATTGGGTATACCGGTCACACACACAGAAGTGTCCGTGAACGAGCCGAGGTGGGAGCGCGCCTCCGGCGGCACGCGCCTGCCCGCTATTGGCTCCCAGGCTAGTGAAATACCGGTACGTCACTTTGCCTGGCCGGGGCTGACTGCCGCAGTACTTGCGGCGGTCGGCAACCGGTTAAAGAAAACAGTCCATAACAACCTGCAAAGCTGATCTGGCAACTGCAATAAGAGAAAGTTGGAGCCGGATTGATGAAGAATATGGTTTGTCAATAGTTAAATCCCTGCCTCAGAGCATTCAAGCTGCTATAAAAGCCAGATGTGGTGCAACAAAATACTAGTGGTGTACTGCAGTGTTTTTTTTTTTTTTCATGATTCCATAATATTTTCCTCAGAATTGAGTGATTCTATATTTTTTCCTTCTACTTGATCTGCAAAAACAGTTGCAATTGACTACAGTTTTCTTTGTTTTTTGTTTCCTAAAGCCTGAAGGTTGGAGTGTTAAATGGAAATAGTTTTGAGGCATGTCTATGATTTTCCAAGAGTGGTGATTCTATACTTTTTGCCAGGGGTTGTATTCACAGTAGCTATACTTGTGCTCCAGTGGGAAACTGTACTGAAGAGATCTCTGTGCTTGAGTTTGGGACATTTGGACAGGAACAAAGTATGGAATTTTGGTAGCGTGTGCTCATTGTTGCAGTATCCAGAGGCCCACAAATTGTCACCTCTAGCTAAAATACATTTAAAAATTAAATACAATTTATTTAAATAGCTTTTTTTATTAAAGTATTTTTTTTTTATTATTATATTTTTGTATTTTTAAACATTCAACCGCAGAAGCTGTGCTCAACAGCAACACACAAAACCAAAAGAGCAGCCATACAGCAACAATCCAATGAGCATCAAACAAGACCACAGTTATTGTCTGTAAGCATACGGATATCAACCATTGACGGAATCTAGAGTTTCAAACAACATTAACAGCATTATGTATGTTTCTGACATTATTACTAAAAAAAATTCTAAGTATTTCCAAATTGGGGAGCACAATATGTGAGCTTGTACATATACAATCAACATAACCGAAACTTGCACAAGTTAACCTAAGTCCTTGTTTTCCATATATAGTTTTGGATGTCATAAACCTGTTCCTGTACATTAATATGGATGCGTAGATTGCAAGGCAACAACTCTCCATTCCTATGGAGAATAACCAGAGAATCTAAAATCAAGTGAAGCAAGGCAAATCATGGTAAAGCTAGCCAGGGGTTCCACAAGTTTTAAATTTTTCTCATGCAATTTCTGTGCTGAATGCTGATATACAAATTTTTCATGAGAAATGATAATATTAACTTGCTTTTTCCACTCTATAGGCGTGGGAGGAAGAGGAGAGATCCATTTTTGTGCCACTTGTTTCCAAGCTATGTATAGCAACCTAGTTATAGAATCCATTGCCTCAGTAGGAATGTCATCAAACATGTTAAGAAGACATATTTTAGGTTCTATTGGCAAATTAACCTGATAAATGGAAGTCATCAGAGATAGAACGTCCTGCCAGTATCTCTGGAGTTTTGGGCATCTTCATATAGTACGAAGGAAGCCTGCTGGACATCTATCACACTTAGCCATCATCTCTGTGATGCTATTTATACAATTTAGCAGGTGTGTGGTCGATTCTGTGAAACAAAAAAAAAGCTGGGTGAGCCTTTGGGTTGGTGATAGTTACACCAAAGGGAGGAATGCTTCCACAGTTCCCCCATTAAGGATCACACGTCCTCCTTCAATCCTTTCCTAGCTGGAACATGGGTGCGCTCATGTACCTCAGCCATCAAAATCCTGTATAATTGGAAAATGAGCCCTTTCTTTCAGTCTGTTTGTGTCAATAAGTGTAGAATCGGGTGTTTATTTTTTTGAATTTATATGTATGGGCCTAGGATTTAAATAGCTTTTAAAAGAAATGTTTTTTTTTTTCACATGTACTTGTTGCATAATGTCAGGGAAGACTTCACCATAGTACAGATGCTGTTTCCAGGTGCACACGAACGCGCACGCACCAGCCAACAACGAGCCGAACTGTGCATTTGCAAGCGCGCATCTGTCACCAAAGATGGTGCCAAACAGCCTATTTAAATGGAGCTTTAGCACTGGCTAATTGCTGTTTGGTCTACAGCGTACTGTGTATATTCCTGTGTTCCTGATTCCTGCGTTAGACCCCTGATCTTGACCCGGCTTGCTTCCAACCATTCCTGTCTACTACTTGATCTGACCCCAGGTTTCATCCCAGATTCTGTCTCTGCCTGCTGCACCTGTTGATCATGCATCCATTGCCTGTGACCTGACTACGCTGCTGTCTGCCATATATGCCTGATCTGTCCGTCTGTTACCGACTCGGCTCGTCTGACCCTGCTTCCAGCTCTTACAGCCTGCCACATCTCCTTCTGTCCAGCTCAGCATCTTCTGGCACCTGCTTCCTGCTGTGCATCCACAGTCTGTCATCAGCCAAGCCAAGCAAGTTTGCCTGCTTCCAGCTTTCCCACTGGCACGTCTGCCCGCTGTCAGCTACTCCTGGCTTCCTTCCTGACTACTAAAGGCCCGTACACACGTACCGATCGTCCGCCGAAAAGCTTCGGCCGACGACCGATCGGCCGATTTTCGGCTTGTTAGTATGATGCCTCCGACAGCCGACAGCGCACATTCGGCCGAAAAGAATCTGTCATGCAAGCATTAAAATTTTTGTATGCCGACACCAGAGCGGCCGATTGTTCGCCAGTCAGTACAGATTTCGGCCGACAGACCGCAGATTTGCAAGACTGGGCATGCTCAGAAAAGGAAAAACACAGGGAAAGTTAACCATTACATGACATCACTTCTGCAGTCGGCTGTAGTCGGCGGACAAAATTCTTGTGCAGTCTTTTGCACTTTTCACCAGACACCGACAGCCCTGGACAAAAGACGGCCGATCGTTCGACCGGCGATCGGTACGTGTGTACGGGGCTTTAGTGCACAGACTACTGGACTGATCATAGGCACTTTTACCTCGCCATGCTCCAGCTTCTACTGTCTCACCATCAGTGGCCCTCGAGCCGGAGCTGTATGAGAGGCCTTTCTCTGCACGTCAGGCTCACCAACCAGGTACGTGACACAAGCAGTATAGAAAAAGAGAGTGCCTATGCCTATGGAATTATTGCTGATGACTGTTCCTCCTTGTTACAATGCAAATGTATACCAGAAGATTTTAATCACCTACCCAGGTAATATCCTCCAAAAGCTTATTACCATTATATTTTGGAATATATAAAACTAAAATTGACAGTTAGGAGCCACTTGTCCTATTGCTAGGGAGGTATGTAATATTGTATTATCCCTATTGGTGGCACTGTCCTGCAATTTAATTATGTTTGTGCCATCATTGATACTGTCATGAAGTGGGAATACTGATTTTTTTATGTTGATAAGGAGGGATACAGTTCAGCCATTGATCCTGGTATAATGCGTGTTCTTGATGTGGTCTTGCTTTTTAATCAGGTCTTAAAGGATAAGTCTACCCTAAAACTAAAATTCCAGCATCATCAGATCTCCATGTTCTAACACTAACCTATCTAGCCCTGTAAATAAGAAATCAGTATACTTACATTTTTTGAAGCCAATCCAACCTGATCCCACGCTGAGATGTCAGCCGCGGCTTCGGTGTGGAGGCGGGTGCAGAGGAGAAAGCCCCATAGTAAGTCTATGGCTGATGTCACATCCCATTCATTTCACAGCCATTGTCGGCCGTATCTTCTGCAGAGCTTCCGCTGCTGGAGATAAGGTCAGATCAGATTAAAAAAAGGTAAGTATACTGATTTCTTCTTTACAGGGCTAGATAGGTTAGTGTTAGATCATCAAGATCTATACATGCATGGATTTTAGTTTTCGGGTGGACTTATCCTTTGATTTAAATTTGATTTTTAATTTTTTGCTTTTCAAAAAGCATCTGTTGTTGATTTCAAAGTATTGTGATACCAAACAAGAGAGCTTGTCCTTTTCTTTGATACCAAACCACAAGCCTTGACTATGGGCCTCACTGCTCCAGGACCCAACCAATACTTATATTTCCTTGCTTGGTAACATTGGTTCACATTTATAAGGACTAGATAATTAAGTGCCAAGGGTCCCTGATTTTCTATTATGATCTCACATTGTAAACAATTGATTTTGAGATTTTTATCCCTGGAGCATATTAAAGTTATACCTTCCTGTATCTATTATTTGTGTTGCTGTTTAAAATATAACTTATTGAGAAGCAGAATGCAAAATGCAAGTATTAGCATTTCATTTAGGGCCTGTTCACACCAGTGCATTGTAAGTCTGCTATGTTCATATCACCCCAAAAGCTCAGAACAAATAGCTACCATTATAATCTAGCTCTTCAATTTTTTTACCCTAAATAATGATGTAATTTGTTGTGCAAACGTGTACCTCTTTGATTTACAGTATGTGAAGTTTACAAGCCTAATAATAAGCCTGCTACATTCAACTACCACAAGGACCACCAGGCCATTTCATGTGGCCCTCACAACTCTCCTGCAACTGCGGCACCCCTTCATCTCCTCCTCTAGCTTGTTTCAGCAGTCAGCAGCAGAGAGGAAGACAAAACTCCTTTGCTCAGCAGCTGACTCCAGCCCTCCTCTGGTCCTCCTCCAGACACTTCCACTACACTCCACCACACTTTTGCTTCCCATTTCCGCCCCAGCTTCTTCTCAACAGCAGCACAAGGTAAAGGGGGGTGCACTGTGATGTAAGAGAGGGCGGAGGACTCTTGACTTCTGATGGTGGGGGGCTCTTGACATCTGATGTTAAGGGGATAAGGTACTCTCAACATCTAGTCTTATGGATACAACCGGCCCTTTGAGGGCGTCCATAATAAACTGGTTTTGACAGCTACCTACTCCCCACTTCTGCTGGGATAGCCTATGTGATCCAGGTGGAAGTTCTCCACCTTCCTTTGCCTGAAACCTCCTGGGACACGTCACAGGTCCCAGAAGGCTGCAGGACCATTTACATAGAGAGGTGTGGCTTGCGCATGCACAGTGGGAAACCAGCTAGCGCTGGGGACCCAAAGACTAGTGAAGAACGGGCCCAGGTGAGGACGGCGCTGGATCCCTAGACAGGTAAGTGTCCTATTATTACAAGTCAACTGCAACAGTATTTGTAGCTGCTGATTTTTAATTTTTTCATACTGCCTGAAGATCCTCTTTATATGTATATCAAATTCTCCAAAATATATATTTTTAAGTACGTTTTATTTCAATTAATTTTGATATACCATTTTTTTGTTTAGATCAGCGTTTCTTAAACTTTTTTAGTCGCAATACTCTTAAAAAAAAGTGCAAAACCTCAACCTCCGTTTAAAATGTAAAAAAATAATTGTTACTTATCAATTGGAAAGTCTTAGCCTGGACACAACTGCCTTGTAAAATTACCGTCACAGAGGCCTCCCCATCATTGAGCTCGCCCAATAACACAGTTCCCTCTTCACAACAGAGCACCAACTTTTGGCTCAAGCATCACAATAGAAGGTGGGAGATGGAAAAGGTCTGGATGCAGTTCATCCTGCCATGGAAGTTATCTATGAATGGAGGTAGCAGACCTATCAATCATCTGAGGTTTTGTTCATAGAATCTGTAGTACAGCTTCTATAAATGAAGCAGTTGGGCCGAAAGGAAAATTATAGTGTGGCTCCCTTGATGAGAACCTGTGGTACCTGGGTATATACAGTTATTAATAGAGATACCTCCAGATGAATGTTTCAGCAAAGCCCAGTTACAGGGGCCCCTGAGGATGATACGGCACTCCCTTTGTGTCGGAGACCTGAAGGCAAGATTAGCAATCATGGCAGGATCCTCCAACTGTTGTCCAACCAGCCCAATTTTTATCTTCTCACTGGCAGGGACAGTGGTGCGGCACTGGAAATGTGACTTGGAACTTAGCATCAGCCTATCTACTTTGCGCTTTAGTCCCTCCCTATCAGTTTCTAATCTGACATGCAACCGGACCTCTAAGCTTATGATCCCTACATGACCATGGAAGCCTAACCTGGCTCTAACCCAGAGTTTTCAAGCTCAATTTCATTGTGAGCCGCATCAGCATTATGGTCGCCTTCAAAGAGCCCGTTGTATCTGCAAGGCTAGATGTCAAGAGCACCCTATCCCCCCTTAACGTCAGATGTTAGGACCCCTCACCATCAGAAGTCAAGAGTCCCCCACCCTCTCTTACATCACAGTGCACCCAGCTTACCTTGTGCTGCTGCTGCTGCTGAGAAGAAGCTGAGGCTGAGATGGGAAGCAAAAAGTGTAGGGTCTGGAGAAGGATCAGAGGAGGGCTGGAGGCAGATGCCGGAGTCTGCTGAATGATGAGCCAAGGGAAGGCCAAGACAAGTGGGCGCAATGCCTGCTCAAAGAGGTACCGGATCTGTAGGAGGAGTTCTGTCCTCCTTATCTGAAACGGGAGGGGTGGCAGGGACGAGCCTCTCCACAGCCTCTTTGCTGCTGACTGCTGAGACAAGGTAGAGATGGAGATAAAGGGGGGTGCTGCAGCTGCAGGAGAGGTGTGAAATTGCCTGGTAGTCCGGTTTCGGCCCATGGGCCTTGTGTTTGCCACATGTGCACTAACCTATGCTGGGTATTGAGCACCAAGCTAAAACTAGCCAAAGAATCCCAGACCAGAAGGGACAGGGTTAACTAAAATACCAGAAGCTGCCTATAAACTATAGTGCAATAAACTGGTTCACCTACCAATATACTGGAAGGTGACCATCACACATTCAGTAGCACAGACCTAGCTATCTGGCACTGTGCATATAAGATAATAGCAACAGGACAGAAATAAGTCTGTCACAAGACTGCAGAATTCCACTCAAGAAGCTATGGGCAGCTACAGTTAAACTATTAGAACATAGGAATACTTGCAGAATGGTCATTGCTTCTGACCTTGGTGAAAACACAGCAGTAGTAGCAGCCCCTGTTTGTATAACACAGTGTGGCTCAGTTCTCTGTCTCTCTGGGGGAGATTTACTAAAACCCGTGCACACAGAATCTGGTGCACCTAGAAGTGGATTGGTTTATATGCACAGCTGCACCAGTTTTAGTAATCCCTCCCTCTGTGTCTACTTCCTGGAAACTCCCCAATCTTCCGATATGGGGTTTCTGACCCAGCTATCAAGGACAGTGAAGTGATGTACATAAATAACTCTATGACAGTAAGAAGCACAGCCACATACAATTACAGACATTAGAAGGCAGCAGATCCCTACACCAGCATTTCACTTCCTGTAACTTAGATCTACCTCCCTACCACCCCAGCACTGACCTTATAATGGTCTTACGATCACTCTCTTTCCCATTGACTCCTCTTCTCAGCCTCCCTTTTTTTCATTATTCCTCTCATCTTAGTAATAAATAAGGACCCCTCCTCTGCCCGTAACATTTATACAATGAAAACACAGATCACTAATATCCTGTTCTTTTCCACCATACCTTTTCCTCAGGTCACCACTGTTGTTCCCCATCAGTTCTCTTCCTGCTACTATTCTCTACAGTCTTTCCTCTGACTTCCAGTCTTCTTCCTTTTTCAATTCACTCCAACGCTTACTTTCTCCTCTAGTCCCCACTCCCCAGTTAATTATTTTCCTGCCTCCAGTATCTTCTCTCCTCCAGTTCCCACTGCTTTATCCTTTCCCCTAGCCCTTCACAAGCCCTTGTTTTCAACTTTTAGCCAGTAAATACTTTGTTCTATTTGTCCCTGAACAAATTTGCAGCCCAGTGGGTGGAGAGGGCTACTGCACTGAAGGATTACTTAGGTTAATATTCCGATGCAGGTTTCATTTGATCTTCTCTTAATGAAAACGAAAATAATTGCTTAAGGTAGAAGTCATCTTAATGTCAAACTCTCTTTCCCAATTCACTGTAAATTGTGCCCAGAAGAATACAGATTGGGTGTAGGGTACATGGACATGCATCTCAATAGTAGGCATTTTTATTCCAAGCTGGGCTGGTATTCTTTGACAAGGTTATTTACCGAAGGAGCCAGAAAGGAGCCTGGACTGCAAAAAAAAAAAAACACATTTTTAATGGTGTTCTGTCTAGACAAATTATGCGCTTTAATCCATGAGAGCGGAATGCGGGTAATGCTATAGCCTATTATTGTCTTTTTTCTTGTTGCTCTCCCTAGTGGGATGATGTATGTAGCTTTGTGAACATGACAATAGTTATGCATATATAAAGAGACATTAAAAAAGTATGCTTTTTCCCCAGACAGTGAATGGACTTGGTGTACATGGCTGGTCAAAATACTTCAGCAGTGTGACTTAATTCTACCTCACTGAGGTCTTTATTGTCGAGTTGACTATATATCTCTCTGACGTCAAAGGACAATACATTTATGAGTTAGGATGTGCCTTGCAGAATGTGTAATTTTAGCCGAGGAGAAAGGACATGAGTAGTGCACAGATTAAATTTCCTCCTTCTTGAGGAGAAATGATAATATCTGAATTGCTTTTCCTTTGTTACAGGTTGATAAATTGCAAATGCACAAGGTATATTCATTGTGAACATAAAAAAAAGTTTGTTTTAGTCAGGGCTTTTTTTCTCCAAGAATAGATGCAGGTACTCCCCTCTTCTGAGTCACCCCTTGTCTCCACCCCCTGCCCACCTCAGAGTGCTGTCCTTTGGTTCCACCCTCTACCCACCTCCAAGTACTCCCCCCCCCCTTTTAGAGAATACAGAACCAAGTGTCATGTTGTGGTTCTAGGTAATTTGTGTAGAATTTGTTAATGATAACGAGAAAAGCAGTAAAATAGATCCCCTGGAATCAGCAGCAATAGACCCCCCCCCCCAACAATAGAGCCCCCCAGCAACAATAAATCTTCCCCTGCAACAATAGAAAAAACAGAAAAATAGATCCCCAGCAATCAGCAACAATAGCCCCCCAACAACAATAGCCCCCCAGCAACAATAAACCCTCCCCTGCAACCCTCCCCCCCCCCTTTTAGAGAATACAGAACCAAGTGTCATGTTGTGGTTCTAGGTAATTTGTGTAGAATTTGTTAATGATAACTAGAAAAGCAGTAAAATAGATCCCCTGGAATCAGCAGCAATAGACCCCCCCCCAACAATAGAGCCCCCCAGCAACAATAAATCTTCCCCTGCAACAATAGAAAAAACAGAAAAATAGATACCCTGCAATCAGTAACAATAGCCCCCCAACAACAATACCCCCCCAGCAACAATAAATCCTCCCCTGCAACAATCCCCCCCAATAAATCCTCCCCTGCAACAATAGACTACCCCCATCAACAATAGCCCACTAGCAACAAAAGTTCCCCCAAGCAACAATAAATCCTCCACTGCAACAGTAGCCTCTCCCCACCCCCTCAAAACAAAATGCCATCCAGCAACAATAGATTCACCCCAGCAACAATAAATCCTCCCCTGCAACAATCTCCCCCCCCCCCAATAAATCCTCCCCTGCAACAATAGACTCCCCCCAACAACAATAGCCCACTAGCAACAAAAGTTCCCCCAAGCAACAATAAATCCTCCACTGCAACAGTAGCCTCTCCCCACCCCCTCAAAACAAAATGCCATCCAGCAACAATAGATTCACCCCAGCAACAATAAATCCTCCCCTGCAACAATCCCCCCCCCCCCAATAAATCCTCCCCTGCAACAATAGACTCCCCCCAACAACAATAGCCCACTAGCAACAAAAGTTCCCCCAAGCAACAATAAATCCTCCACTGCAACAGTAGCCTCTCCCCACCCCCTCAAAACAAAATGCCATCCAGCAACAATAGATTCCTGAGCAGCCAGCATCAATAGACCATTCAGCTCACCCCACTGACCCCAGCACCCCTTTGTAATTGCATACATTCAGACTGGAGGTGCCGATACTCCGTTACCCCACGTTCCCGCTGAAAAAAAAGCCCTGGTTTTAGTATTTTTAGAATCAAAACATATTGTCTATTGGTTTCATCATGAAATGAACAATAAGAACCTAGGCTAGGTAATTATCGAGATGGACAATCACAAATGTCAGCAGGATGGTACAGATGGACCTAAGCTATCAAGAATTGAGTGCTGATGTGGTTAAACAGTGGCAGACATTCAAAAAAATCTACATCAATATTTTTAGAGGTGAGCAAAAAGAGATTTCAATGAAATGTCAATATTTTAGGGAAATGCATTGTAATCAAAGGTAAAGTTAAGGTTGTTCTTGGTGGTTTTAGGGCAAAATGGCCCATGAGAGTTACAGAACCTCCTTTTGCTTATCCTGAACCAGTACTTGGCAGGTTTGGTAGATCTGATGCAAATTCAGTTTAGCTAAGTTTGTAAGTAAGTATTGTAAGTTTGCACCAAACTTCACCTCTTCGAACATTTGGATTACATCCAAACTTTAGGGGTGTTTAGCAGAAGTTGCTCCTCCAAATATCTCATAATACATTGCAAAATCTGTAATTGGTCAAAGTTAGTGCACACACTATAAAAATCTGCTATCCCTGCAGCATTTTGTCAGTGGGTAAGAGTTTAGTGTGAAGGACAGCTGACAGTATTGTAGGGAGAGGAAGTTTAAAGTGTAGCCTGCTATATATAGCACTATATTCAGTGTTGTTTATTTTCAGTGATTCTTTGCAGTTATTTGTAGTGTGATTTGGAAAAGTTGAGTATAAGCCAACCTGCATTCTCTGTGCTTTAACAATGCCCATTAGTCCCTTTAGGGCTACTTTTTTAGGTTTTTTTTTGTTTGTTTCTTAGTGTGTTATCAAGAAGTTCAGCAGCAAGTTGATGATGACATCACAAAACCTGTCCTTTTTTTGCAGCGGAGCCCCGCATAATATTGTAGTGTAGTTTAGTCCATGCTTTCCACGGCACCTAAGCACCACATCCCCACCATGCAACTCTTGACATAGCTGCTAATAAAAGTAGGGAAAAAGCTCCACATTAACATCATGTCTGGGAGGCCAAAAGGAGAGCAGAAGTGGTTCCCGTGTAGCTATAAGGGGGCGAACAGCATCTGCATCCATAGGCCAAGGCAGTGGTAAGGGTGCAGCATCTAGAGCAAGGGTCTTCAAACTATGGCCCTCCAGCTGTTCAGGAACTGCAATTCCCATCATGCCTAGTCAGGTCTGTGAATTTTAGAGTTTTACAATGCCTGATGGGATGTGTTGTTCCGCAACAGCTGGAGGGCCATAGTCTGAGGATCCCTGATCTAGAGGCAGGTCACGTGTGCCCATCTTTTCTGACACTGAGCATACTTTATGCAAAGGAAGTGGTGAGGTAGCTAAACAAATCTTCATCATTCTCCTTCTCTGTCATAGTCATTTGCAGTTATTGCTTGAAGGATATCAAGCATAGTAATACCATCAGTCATCTAAATACCACATGTATGAAGAGACACGTGATTTCTTTCTACCGAATCAATGGGCTCAGTGATGCTAGCCATCAGCAGTAAAAATGCTGCACTCCTCCTCCTCCATCCAACTCCTCCCTTTTCACTTCTATCCCCACTATATAAGATTCTCCATCAGCAGCCTCCAGTGATAGGGATGAAAGTCTTTCTTGTACAAAAGTTTTTATTTTGAGAAGAGACATAAACATACATCAAAAACATGGTATACGTGTACAATTAGATAAAAGAAAATGGAACATAGGGGAACAGATAGCAGCAAAACATGATACAGACATAGGGCGTGAGCCAACCGGGAAACATCAGGGACCAAATAATGAGTATCAACAAGCGGAAATGCATAGGTAGGGACCTAAAGTCCCCTAGTGTTTCACAATACAGGAAGACTATCAAAAGGAAAAGTTCTATTACGTTCCAATGAGCAAACAGAGGCTGGGCCTGAGAGTACCAAGCCAGGGAAAAAAAAAAACAACATTAAAAGACAAAGGAAAGAGAGAAAGAAGGAGTGAGAAAGTAGGACAAACAAAGAGAGAAACGACAATGGAGGAGGACTAAAGAAGGGTGGGAAAAAGGAAGGGGGGGAACGAGTCCTATGGGGCGTGCGCCCAGGAGGCATTTAAAGAGAGAGAAGGGTGGTCTGGAATCTGGAAGGGGCAACGGTGGAGATCCAGGTATCCCACACCTTAAGAAACTTAGCGTGGGAATCAGAAACTATCGCAGTCAACTTTTCATTAATGAGAATATCATTCATACGGTTCTTGACCGCCTCAAAACTAAGCAACGGGGTTTTCCAAGATCGGGCAATGGTCAATTTCGTAGCTGTAAACAAATGCTGAGCCAACTGACGTTGTGTACGAGTCAAGTCAGGTATAGGTTTACACAAGAGTGCCTCATACGGGTCCTTCTTCAGGGTGACTTGAAAAATATTACGGAGCAAGGCATAAATCCTAATGCACAGTCTGCGCACCTTGGGACATGTCCACCAAATATGTGCCATGGTCCCCTCCTGAGCGCATCCCCGGAAGCACAGGGGGGAATATGCGGGTATAAATTTAGCCAGTCTAGCCGGAGTATAGTATCATCGGTAAAATACCTTATAAGCATTTTCCAGAATCAAGACATTTCGGGAACACTTAGAGAGAGCCGCCGTCATGTGCCGCCAGTCTTCCCTGTCCAACCCGCCCCCCAATTCTAGTTCCCAGTTAGAGTGATAGACCGTGAAAGGGGGTGTATTGCAGGCAATAATGGAGGCATATAGGATGGATATGAGTCCTGGCGAGTGGGGCCGTGCCCTACAGAGGCTTTCAAATGGCGTAAGCGTATAGGGTAAAGGTCTATGTTTAATGAGTTGCTAACGAAAATTATGGAGTTGCATATAACGAAAATGTTCCCGCAAAGGTATATCGTGCGAGGAGCGGAGGGCCCCAAAAGGAAGTATCCTCGTGGGGGTAAATAACGAGTGGACGTCCACAAAGCCATGGTCAGTCCACCATGAAAACACGCGTGGATTAGCAAGACCAGGTGGAAACATAGGGCAAGGGAAGAGACGCAGTAAAGGTAAGTGGGGTGAAATCAAATTGGCTGAGTACTTGACGGAGGGGATGAAAGTCTTTCAAAGTCTTTCAAAGGTTGTCATTGTCCTTGCATCTTCCAGCAGGAAAGATGGTCGTTATGGTGCCACCCAAAGTAGGGACAAACATAGGCGGCAAACTTTCTTGGATTTTGTCAACTCCACTCTACCATGTCTAGCTGTGGCAATTAGCAGGGAAGTTTATCTGCCCCAGCTGTTGGAACGGAAGAATAAGTATGTCTATAGTCACCTACTTGCTCAGCAACTCAATTCCAGCTTGGCAAATTTGCTGACTTTACACATTCTGCCTTTCTAACTGGTAGATTTAACCCCCTTTTGTGATTGTGCTGTGCCTCCATTTTTTTGTAGACCAACCCTGCCCTCCACTTTCATGTGGAAGGTAAATCGCTGGATCACCCAATCAGCAGGAGGCTCCACCTCACCACAGACACACAGCCTAGGAAGTATGGGCAGGGACCATATATATCTTTCATTGCCCACTGCGTAACTCTGCTGGCAGCCGGGAGGAATACAAGACAGGTTGAACTGTTAGAGCTTGTTGTAATGCCCCGAGTCAGCACAGTCACCTCAATCTCCTCCCCAATGCCCTCTTTTTGTAAATTGTTTTTGGTCTGAAACTTGACTTCTTTCTACTATAAAAATGTAATCCTATTTAAAAAGATGATATTCTGTCATGAAATCTTTATAATTTTGTCATATTTCTCACAAATATATAGAGACATGGAGGAATACTCTCTCCTGTTCATAAAGAAGAGATTCAGTGCAGCACATCAGTACCATTATGATATAATATCTAAAAAAATAACAGTTTCAGAAATATAACTTCTCCCAGCTTCTGAAATTTTCTTGGATTAAAAAAGAAGTGATCACAATGCATCAAATTTGTTCAATTTGTCTACCATGGAAAATGATAAGATTTTGTTAGGGGAAATCTGTACAAATTACATTTAGTGCCTAAAAAAATCCACTCTCTTCTTGTTTTTTTTTAATGCTGGAATGAACAGAACTACTCCCTGCATCCAAGATAACCTTCTATTAAAATGGATGAGATTATTTTTTAGCCAATCCATACTTCCATATTTTCACATATTGTCTTTCTAGAAAATACATCTGCTGTCTATAATTCTGTCTGAAAGAATCCATGCATCTGAATGTACCTCTTAAAAAAAAAGGAAAACATTCTGTTCTGCAAATACTGTATATGCAATTTTTAACCACTTACCCACTGGGCACCTAAACCCCCTTCCTAACCATCCCAACTTTCAGCTTTCAGTGCTCTCACATTTTGAATGAAAATTACACTGTACATATATGAATTTTTTGTCATTTTTTCCCCACAAAAATAGAGCTTTCTTTTGGTGGTATTTAATCGCCATTGGATTTTTTTTTTTAAAACTTAAAAAAGACTGAAATTTTTGTTCAAAAATAATTTTTCTTCGTTTCTGTTATAAAATTTTGCAAATTAGTCATTTTTCTTCATAAATTTTGGTCAAAAGTTAAACTACTACATATCTTAAGTAAAAAATAACCCAAATAAGTGTACATTATTTTGTCTTTGTGAAGGTTATAGAGTCTACAATCACACCTGATGTACTGAAGGCCTCATTTCTTGAGACACTAACAAGCCAAGAAAGTACAAACACCCTCCAAATTACTCCTTTTTGGAAAGTAGACATTCCAAGGTATTTAATAAGGGGCATGGTGAATTTTTTGAAGTTGTAATTTTTTCCCACAATTCTTTGCAAAATTAAGATTTTTTTTCACAATAACAGGTTTTTTCATATTAACAGGTTATTTCTCTCACATGGCATGTGCATACCACAAATTACACCCCTAAATACATTCTGCTACTCCTCCTGAATATGGTTATACCACATGTGTGAGACTTTTACACTGCCTGGCCACATACAGAGGCCCGACATGCAAATAGCACCTCCAGGTGTTCTAGGAGCAGAAATCACACATATAATTTCCTGACAACCTATCACCATTTTGAAGGCCCTGGAGCACCAGGACAATGGAAAGGCCCACAAAATGACCCAATTTTGGAAAGCAAACACCCCGACGTATAATCTATGAACCATAATGAGTCTTTGGAACATGTAATTTTTGTCCAAAAGTGTTTGGAAAATGTGGAAAGAAAATTAAAACGCATTTTTATTATACACAAAGTTGTCCATTTATAAGATATTTCTAAGACACAGCATGTGCATACCACAAATTACACCCCAAATTACATTCTCCTACTCCTCCTGAGTATGGTGATACCACATATGTGACACTTTTACACTGCCCAGTCACATACAGAGGCCCGTCATGAAAGTAGCACCTCCAGGCGTTCTAGGAACATAAATTACACATCTAATTTCTTGACAACCTATCACAATTTTAAAGACCTTAATATTTAATAACACATAGCATGTACATACCAAGAATTGCACCCCAAAATATATTCTGCTGAACAAAGGGTAAACAAAAGATTACCTGTGGGGATGTTAAGGGACCACATACAAGACTTTAGTAATGAAAACGGTATTATAAGTATTAATCAGCACGGATTCATGAAAAATCGTTCGTGCCAAACCAATCTATTAACCTTCTATGATGAAGTGAGCTGCCACCTAGATAAAGGTAAGCCTGTGGATGTGGTGTAGCTGGACTTTGCAAAGGCCTTCGACACCGTTCCCCACAAACGCTTACTGTACAAACTAAGGAAGATAGGTATGGACCATAAGGTGAGTACCTGGATAGAGAACTGGCTCCAGGGGAGAGTACAGAGGGTGGTGATTAATGGGGAGTACTCGGATTGGGCGGGTGTGGAAAGTGGGGTCCCCCAGGGTTCTGTCCTGGGACCAATCCTGTTTAATTTATTCATAAATGATCTAGAGGAGGGGATATCTAGTACAATCTCAGTATTTGCGGATGATACTAAATTAGGCATGCCAATATCTTCTATGCAGGATGTGGAAACCTTGCAAGCGGACCTGAACAAAATAACGGAGTGGGCAACTACATGGCAGATGAGATTTAATGTTGAAAAATGTAAAGTAATGCACTTGGGGGCCAGAAACCAGAAAGCAAGCTACTCGCTAGGGGGGGAACCTCTGGGTGAGTCTAGGATGGAAAAGGACTTAGGGGTACTGGTAGACAACAGGCTTGGCAGTGGCATGCAATGCCAGGCCGCAGCAAGCAAAGCCAACAGAATACTGGGATGTATAAAAAAGGGGATTCACTCCAGAAATAAAGAGATTATTCTCCCGCTCTACAAGACTCTGGTCCGGCCACATCTGGAGTATGCTGTCCAGTTCTGGGCACCGGTCCTCAGGAAGGATGTGCTGGAACTGGAGAAAGTCCAGAGAAGGGCAACAAAAATAATTAGGGGGATGGAGGACATCAGCTATGAAGAAAGACTACAAGCCCTGAACTTATTCTCTCTGGAGAAGAGACGATTGAGGGGGGATATGATATCAATGTACAAATACTGTACTGGCGACCCGAGCATAAGGAACAAACTATTCAGAGAAAGGAGATACAATAAGACTCGTGGCCACTCACTAAAACTAGAGGAAAGGCGGTTTAACCTTAAAGTGCGTAAGGGGTTCTTCACTGTAAGAGCGGTAAGGATGTGGAATTCTCTTCCACAAGCAGTCGTATCAGCAGGGAGCATTGATAGTTTCAAAAAACTGTTAGATGGACACCTTAAAGACCACAACATACAGGGGTATACAATGTACGGCTAAAAGCAAACACACACACACATCATAGGTTGAACTGGATGGACTGATGTCTTTTTTCAACCTCACTAACTATGTAACTATGTAACTATGTAACTATGTAACTATACTGTGCATACACCGTCCAGGGTCAGTGAAGGTAGAGATATTGCCAGCAGTGCCAAAATATTAGTCCTGGCAGTAGGCAGGAGGCAGGAGGCAGGAACATGGTCCATAGTACAGGTAGCAGGCCAGGAAAGAATGGGGACAGGGGTAGAGGCTTCTCCCACCCAAATCTCTTTGAAGCCTCTGGTCTCCAGACCCTAATCCGGGAATGAGAAAACCAAAAAATGAGTTTTCTTCATCCACAAAAACAATTCTTATGCCCCTCACATATGTGAGATCCCTATGTTATAAATCCCACTACTCCAGTATCAGGGTAAAAGATCAGTCCAAGAAGCAGGTATTTTTTACCAAAAATATGTAGCAGAAAACAAATTGGTCTAAAATGTTAAATAATTTAGATTTTTACATTTTTTTTTTTTGAGAATGCCATATAGCAGAATGTGAAAATATTGTTTTGTTTTTTTTTCAAAATTGTCGCTCTTTTTTTGTTTATCCCGCAAAAAATAAAAATTGCACAGGTGATCAAATACCACCAAAAGAAAGCTCTATTTCTGTGAAAAAAAGGACGTAAATTTTGTTTGGGGACAGTGTCGCACGAACTCGCGCACAATTGTCAGTTAAAATAATGCAGTGCTGAATCGAAAAAAAGGGCCTGGTCAGGAAGGGGGCAAATCCTTCCGGTCTTAACCACTTGCCGACCGCCGCACGACTATTTACTGCGGCGGTCAGCCCCTCACAGGCAGAGTGATGTAGGTCTACGTCGCTAGCCTGTGAGGGTCTAGGGAGCGAGCGTGCGCCCCCGAAGGCGCGCTCCCGCTCCTGAGTGGTCACAGACCCCCCCGCGCTTGTGACCGGCGGACCCGATGTCCGCCGGTCACTCGGCGATCGTCGGGGGAGAGGGAGAAAGTCAGGCGGCTAGTGTAAACAAGTCGCCTGTCATTCTCCCCTGTGTATGAATGATGATCATACGGTTCTACTATGTAGAACCGTTGATCACTGTTTATACATCTGAAGCCACAGCCAATCACAGTTAGAATCACGCCCCTAGGGACACACATAGCCCCTCCCTCTCAAAAAAAGTTAACCCCTTCACTGCCAGTGTAATTTTACAATAACAGTGCATATATATAGCACTGATTACTGTAGAAATGTCACTGGTAACCCCAAAAGTGTCAAAAATGTCAGTCAAGGGTCCGATATGTCCGCCGCAATGTCGCAGTACTGCAAAAAAATCGCAGATTATCGCCATTACGCGTTAAAAAAAAACCAACAAAAATGACAAAAATCTTTCCCTTTGTTAGTGAATGCGATAACTTTTGCGCAAACCAATCAAAATACGCTTTTTGCGATTTTTTTTACCACACATATGTAGCATAAAACAAATTGGCTGAAAATGTTAACAAATTTTGATTTTTACATTTTTTTGGGGGGGAATTTCATATAAAAAAATGTGAAAAATATTGTTATTTTTGCAAAATTGACCTCTTTTTTTGTTTATAGCGCATGATCAAAAAATCGCACAGGTGATCAAATACCGCTAAAAGAAAGCTCTGTTTGTGGGAAAAAAGAACGTCAAATTCGTTTAGGTACAGCGTCGCATGACCGCGCAATTGTCAGTTAAAGTCACGCAGTGCCGAATCGCAAAATACCCCCTGGTCTTTTAGCAGCCAAATCCTCCGGGGCTTAAGTGGTTAAAGTGCTTAAGTCTATTCAGTCATCTTTGTGATTAAGGCACCCCTGCCAGAGCAGGCAGCCCGTTTTGGACCCTGTCCCAGCCTGTAATTGGACAAAGACAGAGCAGCAGCACAATGCTATCTCCTCCTGTCTGGAAGCTTCTAAGATGTTAGTTGGAGAACAGTGTGCATTGCAGTATAGCTGGAATGGATTACAGTGCTGTCCCTCCCTTTTCCAGTCTAAACCCTGTTTTGCTGAAAATTTTTAGAAATATTAAGGTTTTTTTTATCTGACTGTATGTAAAAATAAAAAATAATGTTTTTAAACTGAATATATAACTGGATTACATTTCTTTATCTACCCTATAGTCCACCTTTAGGAAATCCCACTGAATTACTGGGAATTACTATAAATTAACCTCTCCAGGTCCACCCCATAGCAGTTTTACTACTATATGGCATCACCTGTGCGCTGGATCACACATATACGTGATCCGACTCTTCTGGGTACGGCATGAATGCATGCCGCTGGCGGCTCGCTCCCACTGTGATCACACACAGCGGGAGCCCAGTGGCGGGTACCACAGACTCGATGCCTGCTGGCACCTGTCGATTGTTCAGTACGCAGTCAGAACGGTGATTTGTCTATGTAAACAAGGCAGATCGCCGTTCTGTCAGTAGGGAAGGCATTGATCCTGTGTTCCTACAAAGCAGGGACATGGATCCATGCCTTCCCTTAGGAAAAAGCACCGCCCACAGTACACAAAAACACTAGCTAGGCACACAGTTACCCCTTGATCACCCCTCATGTTAACCCCTTCCCAGCCAGTGTTATTAGTACAGTGACGATATTGTCCACTGCAATATCGAAGTCCCGCTATAAGTCACTAATCGTTGCCATTACTAGTAAAAAAAAAATAAAATAAATTAAAATAGCCCATAGTTTGTAGACATTATAACTTTTGTACAAACTACTCAATATAAGCTTTTTTTTTTTTCATAACAAAAAGTAGCAGAATACATATTGGCCTAAAATGATGAAGAAATTTGATATTTAAATTTTTTTTATTAGATATGTTAATTTTTTTTTTTTTCTAAATTGTTGGTCTTTTTTTGTTTATGGTGCATTAAGAAAAAAAAAAGCAGAGGTGATCAAATATCAGCAAAAGAAAACTCTATTTGTGGTAAAAAAAGGGCCTAAATTTTTATTTGTGTACAGCGTCACAGTGCAATTGTCAGTTAAAATAACGCAGTGCCATATCACGAAAAATGGCCTGCTTAGGAAGGGGGGTAAATCTTCTGAAGGTCAAGTGGTTAAAAAATCGTCCTTTCTTCTAACTGTTATTTAATATAAGTCATTTAACACAGGTCCTGTTCGTGCCAATAATTATAAACAGCTATTATAGCAAGTGTGTTTACAGAGAAAGAAGGATACAGACAATTTTGGCAGTGAAATTGAATTTACTTAAAGGCACTTGATCAAAAGGATACAATCATTTTCTATTTAAGAGCCTGATAACCTGTTCGCTGTTCCTAATCTTTTCCTTTGCTGCTTTTCTGTTCTGGTCCATTAGCACCTCTGCACCTACTCATTTTTCTTGGACTTTTCACAGGTAGAATCACGCAAAGATTTAATCCTGATGATAGAAGTCTATCTTTATCCATGCATCGCTACATAAGAGCTGAAGATGGATGAGAGACGAGGGTCATGGTCTGAGATGCAGACTAACAATAGACAGCAAAAAGGCAATATTAGGAATCTAGACAGGTTCTATTAGCTAGGCCTTTTGGAATAACCAATGGTGAATGTGGACTGTTCTGAGGTGCATCAGTCAGGATTACATGGCCCTTACAAGAGACTCCCACAAGAATGTTTGTATTTCGCTACATAGCTGTAGCTAAACAGCTGATTAATGGGAAAAAACAGGAATTCAATGAGGTCAGCAATGAGGAATATAGTTCCAAATTAGTATTTAGAACTATAGACTGTAAAGTAGCCAGGGTGTCAGGAAAATGGCCATAGGAGAACTGGCAACATTGCCAGTAATAGCAATGGTCATTCCTGACTCAACTGACACAGCCCTCTGCTGGCCTGTCAGGGAAATGGCCTATAAAAGGTGGTCATAGGATCAGACTCATTGCTGGATTATCTCTCAGCTTCCTGTATTCCTGTTCTTCCTGTTTGGATTTCCTGTTGTGACCTCGGCTTGTTCCTGATTCCGTTGGATCTCCTGCTCCTGGTTTGACCTTTGGCTTCTCCCACTGACCTTGCTTCCGTGTATGACCCCGGCTTGCTTCAACACTTCGGCTATTCTGGTTGTCTCCTGTGCATGACCTCGGCTTGTACCACGGTTCCCGCTGCCTGCTCCAGTCCCAGACCTCGGCCAGTACCGGTCTCCGCTACTAGAGACTATTCCTCGGCACAAGGTAGCCCGTCTGCTTCAGAGCCCTTGAAACACTTATACCCTGCTGGGATTCCAGCCTGTTCCAGTTTGCTCTCAGATTTCTCCTGGTTCTACCTACCTGCCTGCAGCTGGCAACCCGTGCCACTTGGGGCGCCACACCCTCTGTACCATCTCCAGGGGTGTGCCGCACTGAGCCGCAAGGGGAGCCCTCTCAGCCCCTCGGCCTCGGATCAGCTAACCCTGACACAGGGTCATAACCACAAAGCAGGAATCATACTTGAATAGCCAGGATCAAAAGAAGCCAAGATATCAGGATCAGTATCAGAAGAAGCCATAAGCACATAGAAAATAATAGGAAGGCTATCACGATTAATTTAAAGCAGCGCTGATATCTAAATCCCTTAAGATACCAAATAGTAAAGGTGACACAAAGTTGCTGTAATGTGATAACAGAATGCAAACAGGATGTGGTGAAACCATCAAGGAACTGGCACATGCAAAGGTTTTTCTTAAATAGTGGGCCCTATGCAGGGGCTTAGGAATGTTTGCCATGTTGAGCTTTCACGGAGAGCTTCCTTGAATTAACACTTTAAAAACGAATATACAGTATGTATATTTTTAGATTAGGACAAAGCTGTCTTATATCAAAGATGTCCCATTATATTGGGTTGAGTTGTTAAAATGCATCCAAAGCCAAAAAACTATAGATAGTAGGCAGAGTAGAGAATTGTTAAAACTTTGTTGTCCTATTGGGGAGATTCCTCTCCAATTCATGTCTTGTAGACACAACAGTAGGTAAGAGGATTTTTACAAAGTAAGGAAATGCCTTCTTATCCATTTGGCAACAGAATCAGATTTAAAGGTCATTCGAGTCACATAGGCAAGATTTGCAAAGAAAAAAAAAACATTTTAAGCACACTACACAGTTACACAGTTGCAGGCATGAGTTAGGCAATGTTACAACAAGCAACAACACTCTAGGTTCTTGTTGACAAAAGAGTGCTAGCACACACAAAGGCATGAACTCACTTCTGCAAGTCTCTGTGCATATGGTGTGCATGAGGGCATAAAGGGCAAGTAGGTCCACATGGTCCACAAGGTGAGAGACAGCAACAGGCAGACCAGAAGTCCTCAAGGATCAGTGAGGATCAGCCGAGGAGGCTATATATGATGCAGCAGGAGAAGAGAGGTACATCCAGTGACCATTAGACTGTTGACTGACCTTCAGCCAGATGCCAGGCGGGCAATTCCAAGGCATGTTTATGGTGTTGGTTGCCTTGGAATGGTGTTGAATTAAATTAATAAAGTATACCTTGTTTATACCCAGTTGTGCTGTGTTGACCTTAAGGAAAACTTCTTTTCTCCTCCCCCTTTTTTTAGTATGGTTACAAGTCAACGGACTGCACCTTAGCTATTGCTTCGGTATATGGGTGAAAAGGTTAGGGTATTGGTCAACACACCAATGTAGCCCTGGTTACACTTGGGAAATTAGGTGTATTTTTTTTGTATTGGGTAATAACCCTTGCAGGCAACCAAAAGGGTAAAAAGATGCTTTCAGGAGAATCCTGTTTGGGAGATTTTCCCGTCATTCCCAGTCCCGTCATTCCCTGTCAAGACAGGACGTAATGGAAAATCCCCAACAAAGACATGGACAAAATTACATTTTTAAAAAAGCGAGGAATAAATAGTTAGAACTTCTGACAATGGTTTTTTTTGCCATCTGTGTCTTCCTGTGCTCAACTGTACCTTCCATTTCTTGTCACGAATCACAAGGACATCTAGAGAGGGGACCTCTACCCAATGAAGGTCACAGACAAAAAAAAAAAGAAATCTGAAAATCTAAAAAATGTAGTTCTTCCTCAAGCTATCCAAAACTGAAATAAACATAACAGAAGTTTAAAAAAACATTTTGAACAGTTATATTGATTATTACTAACATTAACAAATACAGAAAAATTATGATAGGAAAACCAAAATCAGAGTTCATATATTTTACCCACTGGAGCAGCTATTTATGATTTGTGAATATCCCTTGTGTTTCTATAGTCTTATTGTCCAGCTTTTCCTATACCTTAACATTAAGCTCCAGAATAATTGGATTTTCTGCACTGGTTTACTTTCAGTACTAGAATCAGCTTAGCATATGTCATGTTTTTCATTTCCAATAGATAAAATAAAAAAAATGGACCAGCAGCCATTTTACTGGTGGATTCTAGTATTTCTTAAAACAAAATGAACAGGAGTGAGGACTGTAATGATGTAAATGGGATTGTACATTGCTTTCATGTAATGTTTTGTTAGATTAAAAAATATAATGATTTCCAAAATGGGCCATGCTGATCTATACTCCATATTCTGATTGTTGTCATGACAACCCTACATACTGACAAGCGGCTGAATCTTTATTGCTTTTCTGCTTTAGTCGAAAATCGTGAAAGCAACTGGCATGCTTAAAGGGCACTCAGACCTCGACATGTTAATGAGAAATGTTTGTTTGTAACTCAATCAAGCATACCATTTTTTGAATGCATTGGCTCTTCTTCTATAAAAACACAAATGTAAGTGTAGCACTGTCCCCATAGGGCTTGCTGTGTGATGACTTCTTGGGCCTCCCTCTGGTTACCCTGCAGACAGTCACTAGGGGATTTTTCACACATCCATCCTTATTCCTGTTTGCTCGTTACTCAATAAACAGTCCAGGGTATTTGGTCTTGTATTTATTGTGGAACTTGGATGGGAGAAGGGAATAGTGGGATACTCTAACTGAACTATTCACAGTAGATAAGGACAACTCTCACTTGGCCTCACCAGATTATTTGTGGAAGCAGACACACTGCTTTGACCATATGGCCACTTGTATGGAAGAATTAGGTCTTCTTGCTCTCTCTATAGCAGCAGACTAGATGAAACTATGTTATCTTCAGGACACTCTCTAGCACCCCTAATGACTGACACCCCTCCGCTGACTCTTCCACTGAAGGGATGGCCCTCACATGGCAGGCCCCATGGCACAGATCTGTACGCACTGTAGGCAGAATCAGATCCTTTCCAGTGTCTCCCTTCCGGTCAGCTCTGCAGGATATCTGGCTTCAGCTGCGGTAAGGTAAACCAGATTCTCAGCACCAGAAAACCAGAGCGAGCTTATGCTAATATTCGTGCGCATGTGCGTTGTTCACGTGCTAATACTTCTAGGCAAAGATGCACTATTCCTATTCAATGTGCTTGCATTCGTGCACGCACTCGCACATACGCATTCGCACGTGCTCATACGAATTAGCGTGCATACTTGGCACCCAGCTGCCTATTTAAACTGGCCTGTCACCATGAGCAGTTGCTGAATGGTCTTCAGCTTGTACCTGTATTCCTGTGACCTGATCCACTGAACCTGCTTACCTGTGTATGACACGGTCTCCTCTTGGACTCTGCCTTTGCTTCTGCATTAACCTTGTTCACCTGATCTCTTGGACCTCGGCCTGTTTACTGGACTTGTCCTTGCCTGCTGATTCTATACTGCGCTGGCCAGCTGTTAACGACCTTGGCCTGCTTCCTGGACTTTGCTTTGTCTGCTGACTTGGTCCTCTGTTACCCGGCTGCTGCTGGTTGCTGCCTGCATATCAGCTCTGCTACTATCCCCTGCTCTGGTGCAAAGCTGCTTCAGTATCCTGTTCCTAGGACTGCTACCCCCAGCTTCATCCACCTAAGTGCGGACTTCACCAGCCAGCTACTCCGGCACTCTTGCCTCTCCCTGCCTTCACGCTCATTGTCTCCACCTTCAGGAGTGTTGGGCAGGAGGTATAAGAGAGACTTCCACAACATTCCAGTCATCACCAGGTATGTGATAGCTCCTATCTGACTCTCGGGCCCTCAGGTCGACTACCCAAGGCCGCATGGCAGCTTCTACAGGGGAGCTCCGGGACCCTGCTCTCCAGCCGAAGACCCGAGCACCTGTGCCCTTGGCATTTATACAGTCACCCAGCGTGCACAGAGGCACTTTCCTCTGCCAATTACCAGGGCTGTAACAATGCCTGTGCCCTCATTTGTCAGGTTTCCAATATGCCTCCCCATTGGACAAGTGTGAGCACCATGAGACCCTAGCACTGGATCCTGCTCTCTGGTAGGCAGGCAACAATCTAAATTTACCTGGCAATCTCTCTGGTAAGCAGAAAGACCGAAAAACTATACTCTCTTCTAGCACCTACCTAGGAGGATGCTACATAAGCATATGTTGTGTATCAATTGTTACCACAAGAATGTGTAAGACTAGTAAATACTTTGACCATTCCTGGATAAAATTAGCTTTTTAAAAAAAAAAAAATGAAAAGGGTCAACATGCCGATAACACTTTATGAACGCACAGTGAGTTTCCCTGCTGTTTATGCTTGTTGTGGTTAGCAGGTCTTGTTTTTCAATGGCAAAACCCAGTAGGCATCACACAACTTGCTGCCATTTAACACTTAGCAAATATGCCTCCTCGTGGGACTTGCAGAACAAACTCTTCTTATCTTGGTTTTCTAGGGATAGCTTTATAGGCTCATTGTAAACAATATATCACTCTTTTCTCTC
Source organism: Pelophylax lessonae (assembly GCF_965119305.1). Taxonomy (NCBI): domain Eukaryota; kingdom Metazoa; phylum Chordata; class Amphibia; order Anura; family Ranidae; genus Pelophylax; species Pelophylax lessonae. Next base: position 167,630,130 of record NC_138772.1, on the reverse strand, counting down.
TACCATAATGTAGCACATTTTGATTGCTGATTGTTCCTTATTGATTCCCTAATTATTTACCTTTTAGAGATGCAAAATATTCATGCCCACCTTTCCCACCTACTTCTGAGCTGCCACTGATTCTTTTCTCCCTGCTGATGCCTCTTTTTCAGTCTCATCCAAATGTATCAGGTGTGGAGTGTGAAATAAATATGTGATTTCTGGGTTGGCAAGTTTAAAAGGAGACGAAACTCTCACATCATGTCTTCTAGAGTCATTTACCAGTAACTTTCTTGCGCAGAATGATTTAGAAATTCACATAATAGAGATTTTTTATTTACAAGTGCACAAGCACAAGTGTATGCCCAAACCAAGTCTATTTTCTTAGTTTTGAATAGAGTGGGGAAGAATTAGAAATAGAGTTGCCACCTCACCCCTTTAAACCAGGACACATATTATTTACACAGGTTCTGAGGCTGATATAATGCAAATAAGGCACCACGTGAGTTTAATTACCACCTTAATGAGTCACAGAACCTGTGTAATTATTGTGTGTCCTGGTTTAAAGGGATGAGGTGGCAACCTTGATTAGAAACCCTGTCAGGTTTTTACTGCTTTACAGGACTACGTTAGTGAGATTTACCATCACTTCCTGAAAAAGAAAAAAGAAAAAAGTGGATGGCTGTACGCTTTAGACACCTTCTATATGTAAAAGACTTTATTCCAACAAAGAATCAGTGAAATCAGTAAAAGACATCACAGCACAAGAATAAAAGAGATTCTGTTGACACGTTTCACACCTAAAGGCGCTTACTCATAACGAGTAAGAGCCTTGTGGTGTGAAAAGCATCAACAGAATTTTTACAGATTTTGCGGATTATTTGTTGGAATAAAGGCTTTTACATATAGAAGGTGTCCCCCTGAAGTGTGCAGCCATCCACCTTTTCTTTCTACTGTCCACGGTTATGAGCTGGGAGAGCACCTGTATGTGAGGACCTAGGAAGGGATATTGCAGACCTACCTGGAGCGATGCTTTGTTTTTTTTGAACTTCACTTCCTGTCCTGCTGGAAACATTTTACCAGACAGGAAATTAGAATACCTCTCAAACAGCAACATACAGTGGGTACGGAAAGTATTCAGACCCCCTTAAATTTTTCACTCTTTGTTATATTGCAGCCATTTGCTAAAATCATTTAGGTTCATTCTTCTTCCTCATGAATGTACACATAGCACCCCATACTGACAGAAAAACACAGAATTGTTGACATTGTTGCAGATTTATTAAAAAAGAAAAACTGAAATATCACATGGTCCTAAGTATTCAGACCCTTTGCTCAGTATTTAGTAGAAGCCCCCTTTTGATCTAATACAGCCAGGAGTCTTTTTGGGAAAGATGCAACAAGTCTTTCACACCTGGATTTGGGGATCCTCTGCCATTCCTCCTTGCAGATCCTCTCCAGTTCTGTCAGGTTGGATGGTAAACGTTGGTGGACAGCAATTTTTAGGTCTCTCCAGAGATGCTCAATTGGGTTTAAGTCAGGGCTCTGGCTGGGCCATTCAAGAACAGTCACGGAGTTGTTGTGGAGCCACTCCTTCGTTATTTTAGCTGTGTGCTTAGGGTCATTGTCTTGTTGGAAGGTAAACCTTCGGCCCAGTCTGAGGTCCAGAGCACTCCGGAGAAGTTTTTGTCCAGGATATCCCTGCACTTGGCCGCATTCATCTTTCCCTCGATTGTCGTCCTGTCCCTGCAGCTGGAAAAACACCCCCACAGCATGATGCTGCCACCACCATGCTTCACTGTTGGGACTGTATTGGACAGGTGATGAGCAGTGCCTGGTTTTCTCCACACATACCGCTTAGAATTAAGGCCAAAAAGTTCTATTTTGGTCTCATCAGACCAGAGAATCTTATTTCTCACCATCTTGGAGTCCTTCAGGTGTTTTTTTAGCAAACTCCATGCGGGCTTTCATGTGTCTTACACTGAGGAGAGGCTTCCGTCGGGCCACTCTGCCATAAAGCCCCGACTGGTGGAGGGCTGCAGTGATGGTTGACTTTCTACAACTTTCTCCTATCTCCTGACTGCATCTCTGGAGCTCAGCCACAGTGATCTTTGGGTTCTTCTTTACCTCTCTCACCAAGGCTCTTCTCCCCCGATAGCTCAGTTTGGCCGGACGGCCAGCTCTAGGAAGGGTTACATGGTACATATTACATTAATAGTTATGGCCTAACATATAACATGGTGCCATACTGACCCCTCCTCCCCCCCCACACACACACACACCCCATAACTTCTCTCCTGCAGCACACAAACATTGTCCTGGAATAATCTTCAGCTGTGAATATGGACTCAAACCTGTAAAAATACAGTGATCTTCCCCTTTGAATGCTGATTTTGTAGACCTACTTTGGGCAGACTTTGTCTATTACGTACGTCTGGACAGGTTTTGTTTATTGTAATTATGGGCACTCTGTATATATAATATTATCATGGACCGGCTTGTATATAATATGATTATGGACAGGTTGTGTATATTCTATCATGCCAGACAGGCTTTGTTTATTCTATCATGCCAGACAGACCCTGTATATGGTATCATTATAGACAGGCTTTGTCTGAAGTATCATTATTGACAGGCTGTATCTATTATATATCATTATGCAGAGGGCTAGTATATCACATCATTATGGACAGGCTTTGTCTGTTTTTTTTTATTATTACCAGCTTTGTATATTAATATCATTATGAACAGGCTTTGTCCCTTGTATCCTTATTGACAAGCTTCTGTATAATATTATCATTATGAATAGGCTTTGTATATTATATAATTATAGGCAGGCTGTGTAAAAAATAGCACATCTATTTATTTATTTATATATTATTATTGTTTTACCACTTGCCTACGGTGCACTTTCACCCCCTTCCTGCCCAGGCCAATTTTCAACTTTCAGCGCTGTCACACTTTGATTGACAGTTGCGCGGTCATGCTACACTGTACCCATGTGAAACTTTTATCATTTTTTTCACATAAATAGAGCTTTCTTTTGGTGGTATTTAATCACCTCCTGGGTTTTTTATTTCTTACAAAAAAAAAAGGAAAAAAGACAGAAAATTTTGAAAAAAAAAAAGTTTTCCTTATTTTCTGAGTAAATTTTGAAAATAAATAAATTTTTCTCCTTCACTGATGTGCGCTAATGAGGCGGCACTGATGGGCACTGATAGGCTGCACTGATGAGGTGGCACTTATGGGCACTGATGAGGTGGCACTTATGGGCACTGATGAGATAGCACTGATGAGGAGGTACTAATATGCCGCACTGATGGGCACTGATAGGTGGCACTGATAGGCGGCACTGATGAGCACTGATAGGCGGCACTGACGATCACTGATAGGTGGCACTGATGGGCACTGAGAGGTGGCACTGATGGGCACTGAGAGGTGGCACTGACAGGCGGCACCGATGGGCACTGACAGGTGGCACTGATGGGTACTGACATGTGGCACTGATGGACACTGATGGGCAGCACCATCAGTGCCCACAATCAGTGCCCATAGTGCTGCCAGTCAGTGCCGAGCAGTGCCTAGATGAGCAGGCACTGATGGGCACTGACTGGCAGTACTATGGGTATTGATTGTGGGCACTGATGGCAGGCACTGTGGGCACTGATGGTAGGCAGTAATTGGCACTCTATTTACATTGTGTAATCAGGGCACTGATGATCAGTGCCCTGATTACTTGTATTTGTCTCCCCTATGAGGAAGAGCCGCTGATCGGCTCTCCTCGCCTCACACACTGACAGTGTGAGGCGAGGAGAGCCGAATAACGGCACTTTCTCATTTACATGTGACCGGCTGTGATTGGACACAGCTGATCACATGGGTAAAGAGTCATGTCATTGACTCTTTACCGAGATCGGGATCGCGCCGTGCCCTAGTAACACGGCGCGGTCACGATCGGCGCTTCGCGCGCCCCCGAGGCGCACAAGAGAGGCTGTTCTGGTGCGCTGTCATATGACTGCATCCCAGAACAATAGCTACACCGCTCTGCTGTCATTTGACGGTGGGCGGGTAGCAAGTGGTTAATAAGTCATTATGGACAAACTTTGTACATTTTATACAGTATATCATTATTGGCAGGCTTTATATATTGTACTATCATGGAAAGATTTTTTCAGGACTCTGTGTAGGCCATTCAAGTTCCTCCATCCCAAACTCGCTCATCCATGTCTTTATGGACCTTGCTTTGTGCACTGGTGCACAATCATGTTGGAACAGGAAGGGGCCATCCCCAAACTGTTCCCACAAAGTTGGGAGCATGAAATTGTCCAAAATGTCTTGGTATGCCTACATCTTAAGAGTTCCCTTTACTGGAACTAAGGAGCCAAGCCCAACCCCTGAAAAACAACCCCACACCATAATCCCTCCTCCACCAAACGATTTGGACCAGTGCACAAAGCAATGGATGGAGGAACTTGACTGTCCTGACCCCAACCTGACAGAACACCTTTGGGGTGAATTAAAGCAGAGACTGTGAGCCAGGCCTTCTCGTCCAACATCAGTGCCTGACCTCAATAATCAAACATTCCCATAGACACAATCCTAAACCATGTGGACAGCCTTCCCAGAAGAGTTAAAGCGGTTTTAGCAGTAAAGGGTGGGCCAACTCAATATTGAACCCTACGGACTAATACTGGGATGCCATTAAAGTTCATGTTGGTGTAAAGCAGGGGTGGGGAACCTTTTTTCTGCCAAGGGCCATTTGGGTATTTAAAAAATCATTCGGGGGCCGTACAAAATTATCAACTTAAAAATGTGCCTGTTATATTTGATCGAAAATTTAATCAACTCACCCCTAATGTGATGGATGCAACTGCTTCTCTTTGGTGAGGTGTGTGATGTTAGCTGGTATTGATGATGTTGCTACTCGCAACTGGTTTTCCATGTTTACGTCGGTCAGTCTGGAGCGCAGTCGACTTTGTGGTGGTAAGTTTTAAAAAAGAACTACTGGTGGGTAATGCTGGTGGGTATAGCTGGCTGGTACTGCTGGTGGGTACAGCTGGCTGGTACTGCTGACGGTACTGCTGGCTCAGGCTGATACTGCTGGCTTGTACTGTGCTGTGGGTACTGCTGGCTGGTACTGCTGGCTCAGGCTGGTACTGCTGTGGGTATTGCTGATTCAGGCTGGTACTGTGCTGTAGGTACTGCCTTGGGTACTGCTGGCTCAGGCTGGTACTGTTGGCTGGTACTGTGCTGTGGGTACTGCTGGCTAGTACTGCTGGCTGGTACTGCTGGCTCAGGCTGGTTCTGCAGGCTGGTACTGCTGTGGGTACTGCTGGCTGGTATTGCTGTGGGTACTGCTGGCTGGTACTGTGCTGTAGGTACTGCTGGCTGGTACTGTTGTGGGTACTGCTGACTCTGGCTGGTACTGCTGTGGGTACTACTGGCTCTGGCTGGTACTGCTGTGGGTACTGCTGGTTCTGCTGTGGGTACTGCTGGCTCTGGCTGGTACTGCTGTAGGTACTGCTGGCTCTGGCTGGTACTGCTGTGGGTACTGCTGGCTCTGGCTTATACTGCTGTGAGTACTGCTGGCTCTGGCTGGTACTGCTGTGAATACTGCTGGCTCTGGCTGGTACTGCTGGTTCTGGCTGGTACTGCTGTCGGGAAATGCTGGTTAGCAGCGGCGCCGCGCTGGAGGAAGAGGCGATGTTTTCTGTATTGTCACAGGCGGAGTGCATTTGATATCACTCCGCCTGTGACTCATTAAGACTGTCAGAACGGAGCCGGAACTATACAGGAAGCATTGGCTCTGTTCTGACAGATCAGCTGAGAGAAACAGACTCAGCTGCATGGGGGGCCGGACCAAATGACTTTGAGGGCCGCATACGGCCCCCGGGACGTAGGTTCCCCACCCCTGGTGTAAAGGCAGGCTCCTAATACTTTTGACAATATAGTGTATATTATATCATTATGAACAAACTGTGTGTATTATCTCATTATGGACAGACTTTTTATATTATGGACAACTGAATATTTGCTTACTTTGATGGGTGATCCACTAGGGCCACAAACTGTGAAGGGAGAATATGGACAGACAGACAGACAGATTTTGGAAGGAAAACCTGCATGACTGGTTTGATAGCCCAAAGTTATCAAATAAGCATTAAAGAAATTGACCATGTACCGCTAAGCACTAACAAATCCACGTCCCTTATAAAGAATCAAGCTAGGTTTGTAAAATACAAGACACATACAGAGCAACTTCCCTTCTTTTATAGGCCTTCCACCCATCTCCATGCCTGACAAATTGTCTGAGTGTTCTGGGGCACCCTTTTGTTTTCAAAATGCATAACGGTTGCAAAATCAGTAATATGTCAATATAATATTCTCATATGTTCTTGTGTTGTAACATGGAAAAACACTTGACTCATTAACATCTAGCAGATGAGAATCTCAGGTAAAGCTTGGCAGTATGTGCACTGTAATAGAAGCTTTCCTATTTCAGCACAAGTCACGTGGCATTGATTATCTGTCTGGGGAGTAATTTATTTGCTATTGTGTGGCATGACAATGTCTTTAAAGCTCTTTTAGAGGTAAAGTATAAACCTTTCATAATATATGGAATGATTTATCAAGCCTGACTTCTTGTGTGACAGCCAGGCAAATAATTTGTACATTTTAAATATATTTATATAAAAACTACCCAGCCTAGCTTTCTTCAAAAATCTGTCAGTAGGAAAGCATACAAGTGCAAGTTCTAGGTATTGCAAAAAAACAATAAAACAAAATGAATCAACAACTGCTAGATAAAAAAAAAAAAAAAATTATATATATATATATATATATATATATATATATATATATATATATATATATATATATATATATATCAGCAGTGCAATTTATTATATCACTGCAAAGTATTAGAGTGTATGTGAACCCAACCCCCCTCCCCCCCCCAAAAAAAAAACAAAAAAACAAACCCAAATGTAACAAAAATGGCACATCTCTGCAATACATGCGCATTCCCAAATGTTTGGTCTGCAAATACAGAAAAATACCGTTTCTGATTTACGAATAGGATTTGAAAATGTTCACATAGTAAATTGTGTAAATATTAACTTCATTTATCCATTTGAGTTATCCAAGAATTAACAGGATTTTCTTTTCACATGATGGGATAATTGAAGTGAATCTCTACAAAGTGTCCCTTTACCTGCCATGCTCAGACACAGGCTTGGGCTCCTTTAACTCCTTTTCCCACAATCTTCTGGGCTTCTACAAGCCCATGTTCTTCTGGACATGCCCATGGAATATATGTTTGTCTGCTTCCCTCCCTCAACAGCTCTGCAACAGACTACACCTAATGAGGCAGAGATGGCTGGGCATGTGATCTACAGCCAGGTGTATGGTTGTCCAATTCAAGTCCCTGCATATGGGGAATGGAACCAGGCAGGAGCCCAAAAGCACAAGACTTCCACAGAAGACCCACACACTGTGCAGAGCATTTCTCTAATCGGTACCAGAGTACTACGCTTCCAATCTTCCACACTCGCCTGTGTTACCAGACTCCAGACCTCTCCAGTTGCTTGCCTGTGTTACCAGGCCCAAGATCCCTACAGTTTTTCACTTGTGTTACAAGACCTATCCTGGATTTCACTCTGAAAGAACTTGCCCGGGAGGATCAGTGCAAGTAATGTACTGTACTGCTTATTGAAGTAGTACTTTGTTTTCTAGTCCCTCTTCCTATAGAGCAGGCTTTCTCAACCTTTTCAATTTGAGGAACCCTCAAAAAAAGAATTCTGGATTCAGGGAGCCCCTGCTAAAAATTACTTTATTTACAACTCATAATACATTAGTATGATGGTCAGTGGGAAGAATGTTCCTTACAATTGTGGTCATTACGTAGAATTCCCCCCTTACAGATAGCTAAAAAGATAAATGGTGTCAAAGGAAACGTATCTGAGAAGCAAACATTGGTCATTTCTTAAGGAACCCCTAACAACCCTTGGAGAAACCCTAGGGTCCCAGGGATCCCTGGTTGTGAAACCCTGGTATAGAGCCTTGGGAAGACCATACTGTGTTGCCACCTAGTGCCCTGATTGAGCTGCATACATTGCCTTGAGGAACTCCTGCTTGCAGAGCTTCATTGTCTGTTAAAATTGTTCTGTACTGTCTGTCCTGATCCTGCTGGCATTGTTAATCTTACTTTGCAACTATTTAGTAAACTTACACATGGCATCACTTGGCCATGTCAGAATTTGGGGAAGGGAGTGGTGCAATAACAGTGTTTGGCAGTGATGCTCTGGATGGAATTCGGCCATTTACCGCCCCTGCAATATTGATCCCCTTATTCCTGGTCGGATACATGCTACATCATCTATCCAAGTACACAGGCTTAGGTCAGGACTTAATCAGGAGGTTGCAGGCTCTGATCTGATCATATAGGATCCCGCCCACCCTTTAGGTAAAACCAGACATTTATGCTTTAGTGGGAGAAGTGAGAAGGTTAATCCTGGACCTCCCGACTGAAGATCAGGATTCTATTGACAAGCTATTTAATCGCTTAGAAATAGTATACAGCCAAGCAGTAGTGTTAGTTTACCTTAGGTCTCATTTCATTGTCAGAAAGCATAGAGCAGAAGCATCTATTCTACAATATTCACTGGAGCTACAAGACATAGCTGGAGAGATCTGCCATAATGGACTGAGGAGGACATATAGCTAAAGGAACAATTTCATCCAATGTCACCTCATCTCATGCTCACCTCCAGGACTTCTTCTGAGCCTCTCCCATCCTCTGGAATGCTCTACCCAGATCTGTTCAACTATCTCCTACTTTTAGACGATCCCTGATAACTAATTTCTTCAGAGAAGCCTATATTGCCCCCACCTAACAACTGCACATTTATTTTCTCCATTAGCACATCCCCCACAGTTATTACCTCTTGTATCTCTTGACCCTCCCTCTTAAACTGTAAGCTCTAACCAGCAGTGCCCTCTGATTCCTACTGTATTACAGTGCATTGTATTGTACTGTCTACCCTCAAGATGTAAAGCGCTGCATAAACTGTCGGTGCTATATAAATCCTGTATAATAATATTAATAATAATAATTTGTATATTAAAAAAGAATAGCGCACACATGCAAAAGAAATGACTATCAAATGTGAAGACAATCCATAAATAAAAATGGGGATTTGGTCCCACCATATGGCCATATCATGCTCAAGCCCACCACTACATCAAAGTACCCCATTGTCAGTGGGTCCTACACTATCCATAAAAAAAGGGTGAATCCAGCCTCTCTAACCCTTGGAGATAATACTCCTTGCTGGGAGAGATGTGCAAATTCATGACAAGGGACTCCTCCTATATCTGCTTGATAGTGGGCACTGATAGAGTACAGGTGTGTGTGGGGGGTGGGGTGGGGTGCTCAACCCCAGAAGTCTGGTCAGACCGAATACATAATAAACAAGCAAAAAGTTCGGGGAGCACACCCTGAACATAGATTTCTAAAGTTGGTGCAGCTATGAACCAAGCGACATGCATATTAAAAAAGAATAGCGCACACATGCAAAAGAAATGACTATCAAATATGAAGACAATCCATAAATAAAAATGATGTATTCGGTCTGACCAGACTTCTGAGGTTGAGCACCCCACCCCACCCCCCTCACACACCTGTACTCTATTAGTGTCCACTATCAAGTAGATATAGGAGGAGTCCCTTGTAGTGTATTTGCACATCTCTCCCAGCAAGGAGTATTATCTCCAAGGGTTAGAGAGGCTGGATTCACCCTTTTTTTATGGATAGTGTAGGACCCACTGACAATGGGGTACTTTGACGTAGTGGTGGGCTTGAGCACGATATGGCCATATGGTGGGACCAAATCCCCATTTTTATTTATGGATTGTCTTCATATTTGATAATAATTTCTTTTGCATGTGTGCGCTATTCTTTTTTAATATGCATGTCGCTTGGTTCATAGCTGCACCAGCTTTAGAAATACATGTTCAGGGTGTGCTCCCCCAACTTTTTGCTTGTTTAATAATAATTTGTAGATGGCCTGCTGTCTGACAAGGTCAGAGAAATCTTACAAGAGATAGATGGGTGCAACACCAATAATAAGTTCCATGAACTGTTAGAAATGGCCATATAGTGTCCGACATAGAGGTCTGGATGTACCCATGTCCATTGTAGACATGAAAATAATAGATCTACCTGCAACCGAACAAACAGCTCCATGGGACAAAGTTATTCCCGTTAAAGCCCGGACAGGAGTACTCTTTCAAGGGACCCAGTGTTCTTCTACTGGATTACAGAACTCCCCCCACACTCTCTTTCTCTCCGTAACACAGTAGGGAGTAGTTCTGTAGCCAAAACGAAGAACAGAGCAGGACTTATAACACTGCTTGGGATTTCAGTGCAGTAGAGAAAGAGAGCACAGGAAATTAAGAGCTCAATTTTATTAGACAGAAACCCCTTCTTTGTGTGCTTCTTGCAAACAATTTTCATATTCCCTCTGTTTTTGGCCATTGTGTCAACTTTACAATAAGATACAGTAAAACCCCCTCCATTGCGGGGGTTATGTTCCGGACCCAGCCGCGAAAAGTGAAATTCCGCGAAATAGAAAAACCCTATTAAAATGCATTGTAGGCATGTTTATTTTACTGTCACTGTACGTGTAGAAGCATTTTAAGGTCTTTAACTACCTCAATACTGGGCACTTAAACCCCCTTCCTTCCCAGACCAATTTTCAGCTTTTAGCGCTGTTGCATTTTGAATGACAATTGCGTGGTCATGCAACACTGTACCTAAACCAAATTTATGTAACTTTTTCCCCACAAATAGAGCTTTCTTTTGGTGGTATTTGATCACCGCCAGGTTTTTTCTTTTTTGGTGCACAAATAAAAAAAGACCGAAAAGTTTGAAAAAAAAAAAAAAAGTTTAGGTTATAAAATTTTGTAAATAGATACGTTTTTTCCTGCACTGATGAGCACTGATGACGCCGCACTGACAGGCACTGATGAGGAGACACTGATGGGGTGGCACTGATGGGGTGGCACTGATATGCAGCACTGATGGGCACTGATAGGTAGCACTGATATGCAGCACTGATGGGCACTGATATGTGGCACTGATAGATAGCACTGATATGCAGCATTGGTGGGCACTGATAGGCAGCGCTGATGGGCACTGATGGGCGGCACTGATGGGCACTGATGGGCACTGATAGGCGGCACTGATGGGCACTGATGGGTGGCACTGATGGGCACTGATAGGCAGCACTGGTGGGCAATAATGGGCACTGGTGGGCGGCACTGATAGATGGCAATAACGGGCACTGGTGGGCAGCACTGATAGATGGCATTGGTGGGCAGCACTGATAGGGGGGCACCACTGGCAGGCTCTCTGAGCCCTGTTTGCCATCCCTGGTGGTCATGGTGGGCATCCCTGGTGGTCATGGGTGGGCATCCCTGGTGGCTCTAGTGGCATCCCCTCCCCCCAGGGCTGCACTGGTAATCAATCATCTGATTACCAGCACAGACCCCCCCTGTGATCAGTGAGTAATTAGAAATACTCACTGATCACCCCGGCTGCAGAATCGATCCTCTGATCTTCTCCTTACTGACAGGATCTGTCAGGAGGAGAAGAGATCGAAGCCGTTACAACGGCTGTATTGACATTACATGACGGCTGTGATTGGTCACAGCCGTCATGTGATCAGGAGGGCCAATCACAGGGCCCTCCTGCCGAGTCTTGTTGCTCTGTGTCCTAGGGACACAGGCACATCGAGATCGCGCCGCTGCGCGTGCCCGCGGCGGCGCGATCTCTCTCCTTCTGAAGGACGTTCCGGAACGTCCATTCAGAAGGACGAGACTCCCGCCCGGCCGTATATGTACTATGGCCGGGTGGGAGGTGGTTAAACACACTTTTAAAACAATAGAAACTCATTTAAACACATAAAAGATACTAAGAGACAGAGCAAGAGCTATGGAAAACACAAAAATATTTCATTTTTAATGATTTATATAGTAAAATAACATTACAAAAAAAAAACGCGAATTACAGGGACCGCAAAAACTAAACCGCGATGGAGCGGGCGATTACTGTACTACTTTTCCAACACGACAACATTGCCATTACAGCATAACCTAAATTAGTCATTTCATTAGACCATCACAAATAAAAGCAAAAGACAGACTTTTTGTTTTGTTCTGTTTTTTTTTTTTTCTAAATCCATGTTAATATGTTTAGTTTTATTTTTTGAAATTTTCAAATGTTTAAGCTAACATATCGTTTCAATACTTTTTTCTTTCAACATTTTCTTGGCTATTTCCACAGAAATCTATAATAACCGGATTGTATCCTCTCTTGCTCCACTTCAAAAAAGCTTCAATTAAAACTGCATCATGCTGCAGAAATAAACCTGAACTTGGAAAAATATGAATATTTTGTTTTAAAATTGTCTCTGGGAACGTAGCCTGCTACAGTCAAGTTCATAAATCAATCTTTTATATAAATGTACTGTATATGTACAGTATATACAGTCACTCAGTAGCTCCCCACTAGGCAACGGCCTTCTTCAGGATGAAAGGCATTCTCTTTTTAGGTCTTTTATAGAATATCTAAGACAAATAAAATATATTCTTTGCACACACTCATGTGAGAAATAAGTGAATTTTTTTTACATTGCAGCAGTTACACTCCACATGACTCTTTTTCTTATTGAGAAATTGTTTTTACAATCCCAAAGAGAGAATAGACAGGTCAAAGCTAGTTGCTGTAGGATTCCACTCACCACAGTTCTTGTACAATATTATCGAATACATCTCATTTATTATCAAATCTTAGCTTAAACTGCATCTAAGCTACACCATCAGACAGATGAAAAGCAAATGAGACTCCATAAGGATCATTTTGCAAGACATGTGTTGGAAGACCAGGAATGGCAGCATAGGTACAGATCCAATAACAAGCTTAAACTGCATTGAAGTAGTATAGCTTTCCTAGATGCATTATGATATCCAACTTAGTACTACAGAAAGAACTATTGACTGATATTACAGTAAACATTTCCACTTAGACCACAGGAAATGGATAGTGCTAGACAAAGAAACAAGGTATGCTGCCAACTTCTTACTGTATGTCAGTGGAGACGGCTTGTGTACTGTACAGATCTCTAGAGGACGATTCATGTAGAGCTTTTTACTTTTAAAGGGCATGTATTACTAAATGAATCCAATACAATATTTCAAAAAGAACAATGATTGAAAAATAAAATAAAAACCTTGGCTAGGAAAGGAACACAAATGCACGGTATTGCTAGTGAGACAGTCACAGACTCTTTCATCACCTAAGAGCCAACATTTGTGTTCTTCAACCACAAACCACACTATGAATGTGTCCAGACGTTTTGGTTATATTTATTTTAGGTCTGTATATGGCCCTGCTTTCGAACCCATGGATTGATGCTTTTGTACAATCAATTATGGTATGGTCACCACAAGGTTAATCAGACAACATCTAAACACACCCCTAAAATACATATACGGGAGCCGTTTTACCCATCAAATGAATTCATTATTTTGTTCAGCCAGTTCTAAAACTTAAGCCTCGTACACACGCTACGAATTTCCGCCGACCGGTCGTCTGTCTTTTGTCAAGAGTGCGTGTCGGTTGGTTGGAATGTGCTCTAGACTGCACACGAATTTTTCTGCACAACAGAATTCTACTTCAGAAGTGATGTCATGTGTTGGATTGCTTTCTATGTGTTCTTTCATCTCTGAGCATGCCTAGTCTTGCTCATAAGATTTTTCCCCATCGAAATCTGTACTAATGAGACGAAAATCGGACGTGTTTTGACTGAGGACAAAAATTTTAATGCCTGCACATCAGGATTTTGTCAGCCGAAAAGTCGGAGTCAGCTGTCGAAAGCACCATACTAACAATCCGAAAATCGGCAGATAGGTCGTCGGACGAAATTTCCCGTCCGAACTTCTTATCTTGTGTACGGGGCTTTAGGGTGGGTTCACACATGCACGGCTGCGGGTTGCAGTCCAGGGTCCGGTGTGTTTGTGTTCATCAGTGTTCATCAGTTCAGGTATGATTTTGGTCTGAATGTTTCTCTGAATTCGCACCTAAACCGGACACAAAAACGCCGGCCACCCTGGACATGTGTGACTCTGCTCCAATAAAAGCCGGTCACATTCACATGTTATGCAAATTGGATGCGGATAAAAATGCATCCAATTCGCATAACTGTGAACCCAGCCTTGCACAGTCTTGGCAGATAACACAGCCAGGTTGGTAAATCTCACTTTTCTTTAACCAGTTCTGGACCAGAAGGATTTGCCCCCTTAACCACTTAGGCCCCAGAAGATTTTACCCCCTTCCTGACCAGGGGGTATTTTGCGACTCGGCACTGCGTGAATTTAACGGACAATTGCGGGGTCGTGCGATGCTGTACCCAAACTAATTTGACGTCCTTTTTTTCCCACAAACAGAGCTTTCTTTTGGTGGTATTTGATCACCTGTGCGATTTTTTGATCATGCGCTATAAACAAAAAAAGAGTGACAATTTTGCAAAAATAACAATATTTTTCACATTTTTTTATAGGAAATTCCCCCCCAAAAAAATGTAAAAATCTAAATTTTTTTAAATTTTTGGCCAACTTGTTTTCTGCTACCTATGTTTGGTAAAAAAAATCACAATAAGTGTATTTTGATTGGTTTGCGCAAAAGTTATTGCGTTTACTAACTAAGGGAAAGATTTTTGTCATTTTTGTTGTTTTTTTTTTTTAACGCGTAATGGCGGCGATCTGCAATTTTTTTTGTGGTACTGCGACATTGCGGCGGACAGATCGGACCCTTGACTGACATTTTTGACACTTTTGGGGGTACCAGTGACATTACTACAGTAATCAGTGCTATACATATGCACTGTTACTGTAAAAATGACACTGGCAGTGAAGGAGTTAACTGTATTGGAGAGGGAGGGGTTAAGTGTGTCCTAGTGGCGTGTTTCTAACTGTCATTGGATGTGGCTAGTGGTGTAATAGCACAGATCAACGGTCCTACATAGCAGGACCGAGTGATCTGTGTTTTTACACAGGGGAGAATGACAGACGGCTTTGTTTACACTAGCCGCCTGCCTTTCTCCCTCTCTGCCCGACGATCTCGACTGACCGGCGGACATCGGGTCCACCGGTCACACGCGTCGGCTTCGTTGGGTACGAGCGGGGGTGGGAGCGCGCCTCCGGCGGCGCGCGCTCGCCCCCTATTCGCTCCCAGGCTAGTGACGTACCGGTACGTCACTTTGCCTGGGAGGGGCTGACCGCCGATGTATATAGTCGGGCGGCAGTCGGCAAGTGGTTAATGACCAGGCCAGTTTTTTGCGATTCGGCACTGCAATAATTTAATGGACAATTGTGCAAATGTGCGACATTGTATCTAAATGAAATTGATGTCTTTTTTTCCCCACAAATAGAGCGTTCTTTTGGTGGTATTTGATCACCTGTGCGATTTTTATTTTTTGCGCTATAAACAAAAAATGAGCCACAAATCTGAAAAAAAAACAAAACAATATTTTTCACTTTCTGCTATATAACACCCCCCCCCCCCAAAAAAAAGTTGAAAATCAATTTTTTTTCATCCTTGTAGGTCAATTTGTATTCTGCTACATATTTTTGGTAAAAAAAATCCCAATAAGCATATTTTGATTGGTTTGCGCAAAAGTTACCACGTCTACGAACTAGGTGAAAGATTTATGTCTTTTTTTTTTTTTTTTTACTAGTAATGGCGGCAATCTGTGATTTTTAGTGGGACTGCGATATTGCAGTGGACAGATCAGACCTCTGCCATTTTTTTACATTTTTGGGGGAACCAATGACATTACTAAAGTAATCAGTGTTAAAAATATGCACTGTTACTGGAATAATGACACTGGCAGGGAAGGGGTTAACCTAGGGGTGATCAAAGGGTTAATTGTGAGCCTAGGGGAGTGTTTTCTAACTGTGGGGGGAGGGACTTGTGAAATGATCACAGAGACCTGTGTTCCTAAATAGGAGGATCACAGGCGCTCTGTGATCCTTTTAGAGAGAACAACAGTCTGCTTTTTTTTCAACAGCAGACCATCATTCTCTCTCAGCAGGGAGTGATCACGGGTGCCCGGCGGCAATCGCAGGCGCCGGTCCTGTGGATCAACATCCCCACTGCCTAGTGGGGGTGGGAACGCGCCACCGGCGGTGCTCGCTCGCTCCCAGGGGCGCTCCCGCGGATCACCGTACAGGTACAGCGATTCATGCAGCCGAGCCAGCTTGCCACAGTATATATGCAGCGGGCGGTTGGCAAGAGGTAAATGCAGTACAGTCTGGTCACCTGCCTGCTGGCTTGTTATTGGATAGGGTCAGATCAGCAGCAGACTGCAGAATTATTACTTTCCTTCTGTTAGTATGTTCTTGAATAAGAAATGTCCATACAGTTCAACCCGATTGTCTCCAGGTTCTCCACCCCCTGCTCATTCCCAGAGGATTGCAGGAGGCAGATATCATGATCCAGGTCTAATTGTATAAATTTGTCTGGAAATCCTCTTTGTACATTTCCTAAATACATATGAGTGGGTATTAGAAATCTATTGCATCCGAATCTTTATGCCGGCTTCTTCCTCTATTTTTGCTTTTCATAGTATATGTATTGTGTAATGTTCTTAAAAGAAATAGGAATCATCAAACACTGGCACCCAAAGATCACTCCCACCACAGCGCCACTGCAGGTATGAACACTAACAGCCTAATAAACACTGGTAGTGAAATAGTGAATAACCAGATAAGTTAAATATGATGCAAGCTGACATTAAATAAACCATATGATAAACCAAACATCAAATTCCCAAAAGGAGAGAATCAGACATGCAGCGCATCAAGAAGAGATGTACATAGAAGAGGCTCCGTAGTACACAGATTCTATGGATACACATAGGTGACAACCCTTCTTTCACGTGGTGTGGTGGATGGCAAGTGCATACAGTACCTTATGTGTATTGGAATTTAAGGACATCTGGATGAACATTGACCATTTATTCTTTTGGACTATATTTCATTTCATTGCTTTATTTCACTACTTGGGATCTTCTTGATACTCTGCGTGTCTGATTCTCTCCTTTTGGGAATTTGATGTTTGTTTTATGTAATGTTCTTACCATTACCCAGGATGCTGCGGTTACCTGTTGCTGTAGGAAGGGGGCCCTCTCAGTCTCTTCCTGAAAGCCTTTGATGGTCAACATTAGGAAGCAGTGGGTGAGCAGACCCTCCAGTCTTACTGCTGGTGCTGTGATGTGGGCAGTGCCCCACTGCCCCAGAGTGTACTCCCTTCCAGTCTCAGGCTCGGATCACTGCTGGTATGGTCTTCCGCTGGCAGGCGAATATCCAGAAAGAGGTGCTCTCTCTTTAACTCCCTCAGCACCAAGAGTAAGAACTTTCCCAGGCAAAAATACTGGGATCTGTAGTGTAAGGAGTCCATTGGCCCCATTATATGACTGCCATCTCAAGCTACAACTTCCATGATTCTCAGAACTCTGCATAGAAGTCTTAAGGACTTGCTTGGTTTTAGCTTTGCTCCTGCTGGCCAGAAGAGAATGGTGCAGCATAACATCAGTATCTAAGTAGAGGGAGAGAAGAATAAAAGGCAATGTCTCATTCTCCATATTGCTGTAGCCGAGCACCTGGCTACATATGTGATTATTATGTTTGTGCAAATATAACCAGAATAGTGTATTATACTACAAGAAAACAGATTATGGTCTGCCACACATTATATACTTAAATAGCCTCCATCCCTAATATCTATAGAAAAAGAGAAAACCAGAGTAATGGGACTTTAAATGAGGCATTTAAGTAAAGAAGAGGGGAAATTTATTGTATAAAAGATGAATATCTTTTATATTCTTGTAAACATGTACATGAATATGTAGTTATAAACAATTACAAAAATTGTGAAAGGACAACATATTACACAGTATACAATTTCTATTGAAAACATAAGTACATAAAAGTAGGATCTCACGTATAATCTCTAAACGTTATAATATCAATACAAAAACTGTTTGTTTGTCAATTCATTGGTAACTGGGGTAAAAAGGAATAGGGTAAAGCATCTCAGTTAATCGTAGGCTCGACGCCTTTCTTGGACCTCCGTCCATTCATCAGGAGCATTGGGTACAGGAAAATTGTCTAAGAAAGGGGAAAGGAATTTATGCATTGTTGCACCAGAACATGAAAAGGTAATAGAAAAAAGTACAAAAATGAGAATATGTACAGAAACCTTTACCTTAATTGTCTCAAAAGGTCTATTTGGGCACAAAATGTAACCCCAACAGTGAAGGCATCGCAGGCATGGATCAGTCTATGTACTCCTATTATTTTTATACAGATTCTATATCTGACCCATACCTAATAGTTCTTATGTATTTTGGAACCTTTCTAATCCAAGGGTGACTCACTGTCACTCTCTGAAATATCATTCAGGAGTTCCACTTACTGCCTGGACTGCGGTTTTATTATCCCTGCTGTGCTTGGTATCATCTGCACCTCAGCCCCGGGGGAGACCATGCCTGCGATGCCTTCACTTTCCCCTCCCAGTTGGGGCTACATTTTGTGTCCAAATAGACCTTTTGAGACAATTAAGGTAAAGGTTTCTGTACATATTCTAATTTTTGTACTTTTTTTTCTATTACCTTTTGATGTTCTGGTGCAATAATGCATAAATTCCTTTCCCCTTTCTTAGACACTTTTCCTGTACCCAATGCTCCTGATGAATGGACAGAGGTATAAGAAACGAGTCAAGCCTACGATTAACTCAGATGCTTTACCCTATTCCTTTTTACCCCAGTTAAAAATGAATTGACAAACAAACAGTTTTTATATTGATATTATTACGTTTAGAGATCCTACGTGAGATCCTACTTTTATGTACTTATGTTTTCAATAGAAATTGTATACTGTGTAATATGTTGTCCTTTCACAATTTTTGTAATTGTTTATAACTACATGTATCATATATATTCATATTTTATACAATACATTTCCCCTCTTCTTTACTTAAATGCCTCATTTAAAGTCCCATTACTCTGGTTTTCTCTTTTTCTAGCGTATTATACTAATGCTATATAAAACTGGTCTTTACAGTTTACTAATAACAGCCTGGAGAGAAAGAGGAAATGGTGGTATATTATTTGAACCACAGAGACCACTGAGCATCCCCTGTATTCCCTTACCTGTGAGTTTTGGATGGATTCAAAAGGGTCCAGGGTTGGTCTTGTCAAAATAAAATGAAAACTATATTGCGAACTGATGGTGATTTCTATTTAAGCCTCCCCAATGTAGCCCTCCTGTTGATGCTTCCTGGACCATTTAAATCCGTAAAAATATTCTTCGACACTCCTTCTCCACTGCTAGGGCGATCATTCTCCACCACTGGAAATTGACCACCATACATTCTCTTGGGGAGTGAGCCACTGAGGTAGATTCTATCAGAGACCTTGAACATCTGTGGGCGCAGGGGGCAAGAAGGAAAGAACAGTTTTCACTAACCTGGACTTCGTGGTCTATGTTCCGATACTCATTTGAGTTTCTTACTCAGGTCAAAGGAGATTCAGTTCCCACCTCTTCAGGGACATGACGGAGTAAATGTGCTCTCTCTTTCTATGTCCCCTGCTATATTCACACTCTCTAGCTCTGTCTGTACATCTTTACACATTTGTTTCCTCTTTTCTACCTTGAAAATGATTTGTATCACATTCTAGCAGTCCTTACAGCATACACATAATCTTTTAAATCTGAACAATAGATCATTTGCACTGTTTTCTATTGATATCTGCCCTATTATTACCTCCTACAATGATATCAAGGGGGATGCCCTATACCTTCTGTTTGTATATGTTCTTTTCATTCATTTTTTACTTGTAAGACTGAAGATTTATGTACACGCATACTCTATGCTTTGCACTCTCTTTTGTACTGACTCTTTGTTTGTATTCCTCAATTATGATAGAATTAAATAAGATTGAATAAAATGAAAAAAAAAAAAGAAATTGCTGTAATCATAAGAATTCTAAAAGTAAAAACTTTCTGTATTTCCCCTACCCACCAAATATGAATCTATATTTTTATTTAAAAATGTTTTATTTAAAAATCCACTAAACAAGTTGGAAATTAAAGACAACAAGCAGCTAACACCCAAAGGAATAGTTGATCAAGCTCTAGAAATTTATAAATATGTTATAGTGCTAACCACAATCTAAAAAAATAACAGGGAGTGAGAGGGGGCTGACAGGGAGGGGGTGACAGGGAGTGAGGGGGGTGACAGGGAGTGAGAGGGGGGTGACAGGGAGGGAGAGGGGGTGACAGGGAGTTAGAGGGGGTGACAGGGAGTTAGAGGGGGTGACAGGGATTGAGGGGGGTGACAGGGAGTGAGGGGGGATGACAGGGAGTGAGGGGGGGGTGACAGGGAGTGAGAGGGGGTGACAGGGAGTGAGGGGCTGACAGGGAGTGAGGGGGGGTGACAGGGAGTGATGACAAGGAGTGGGGGGGGGGGTGACATTGTGTGCAGTGCACCAGATGGAGTCCTCCCAGACACACAATGGGCAGAGGACCTCCTCCCCGGAGATCACACATACCAGTCTGCACACTCTCCATCCTACCTCACAGCATCCCGGCCTGGCTCCCCGTAGACACACACTCTCCCCCCCCCCCGTGAACTTGTCACCGGGCACGCTCCCCCTCACCTCCGATCAGCAACAGCTGCAGCATCTTCGCTCATCTCAAGGGCAGCACTTGTCTGCAAGCAGCCGGGTGGGCGGGGACAGCCACCTTCCAGTACAAACACAGCAGGGGGCAGGGCGGGGCCGGATCACATCTAAAGCTGTAAATATGATGGGGGGAAGGCAAGGTGAAAAAAAGGGGGTCACCGCCCGCTGGGGGGGCACAGGCTGCACAGAGGAGCGGTAATTCACTGCTTCACTGCTGCACTGCAAATGTTTTTGCTACCCCCCCTCAGCCTGCACCCCTGGCGGGCGCCGTTCTTGCCAACCCCACGGTACGCCCCTTGTTCTGACAAGTACCTGCTCCTACTTCTGCCTAGGCAACAATAACGTCAGCTTGTCCCATGTCCCAGGAGACTGCTTGGGACCAGTCCCACCTCGCTGCCGTGCTTCACGGAGGCACAGTGGGGAGCTGGCTGGGAGACCTCAGGAAGTCACAGTTGGCTCCCATATCCAACATGGTGGTATGGGCAAGCTGAAACCCAGCTGAGAATTGGCTTTGAGGAAGACAGTGCTGGACTCCATGGACTGGAATTTGGCTATTTCTTAAAAGTCAGCAGCTACAATTTTAAACTCCTCTTTAATACACTATATGTGAATAATGAGTGATGTGCACAACCCCTCCATACAATACACAATACACAGTGTGCATTCGGGGGCCAGTCACCTGCACCTGCACTCCTGTCAAATTTAGACCTGTGGCTGTTCGTACAGCAGCTGCGTGGTAGAGCAGTGGTCTCTATACTGTGGCCGAGGGCCAGATGAAGGCCCTTTGTTTGCCTTTATCTGGCCCTTCAGGCACTATTCCTCCCACTGATACAAGGCACTATTCTGCCAACTGACATCAACAATGAGGCACTATTCCTCCCAATGATACAATGACCACTATTCTTCCCCCTAATACCAAATGTGGTGATGTTTACTGCCACCGATACCAGGAAAAGTTCCACTCCCGTTGGCCACAGTCTGTCCCCACTAAAGTCTGCAGGACAATAAACGGACCCTTTGTTTCAAAAATTTGGAGACCCCTGACGTAGAGTAACAGATGGCTCCAGACACACAAACAATTCGCCTATTCACATTGTATAGGTCAGGAAACCTGTGTGAATGAACCCTTAAAGCGTAACTCCACTTTTGTTGAGAAAAAAAAACATTCCCCTCTGGGTTATCTATGTAAATTGCAAGGATTATAACAATATTTGTTGCAAATTCCTACCTTTTGTCATTCTGAAGAAATCCCTGTTTTTTCCTCTGTGCTTAGTGCGTCTAATTGGGAGTGGTTTCATAATTATCAATCAGCTGTGCAGCTGCTGAGAACTAATGAGGAAATCGGGTGGGCCTGCTTCCCTTTAGATGTGTTCCTATTGAGGAGTATCTTACCAAAAATTACATTTTTGTTGCAGGGGATGCCTAAAACCTGACTTATATCTTAGTGCAGACTTCTGGGAAAATTGGTGATTCAATCACACAAGCTGGGGGGTGTTCAGTACACATTCTGTGTACAGAACAACTCCAGATAGCAATATTGCATTTTCAGAAAATTACAGAGGCTGCAGATTTAAAGGGAAAGGTCATTTTTAATAACATTTAATTACAATATGACTTGTGTCTCAATTGTATACACTAGATTATTTTTTCTTTATTTATTTCACAACCCTGTTGGGAGTGCTTTGGTAAAATATTAGGGGCCAAACAGACCCCTGATGTGTCACTTTTGAGACAGAGAAAAGAATTGAGGACAGTCACATTCCCCAATCTTTTTTCTGCAGCTTCAGCTGCACTGGAGATAAATTAACAGGAAGTGCTCTGTACAGAGGCTGTTCATTCACAAATGATTGGTACCGATCACTCGCTGTGTTTATTCAGAAAAGGAAGGGGCCGGTAAGTATGACTTATTTACCCTCCCCCCGTCTCCATGCTGAAATTATCCCTCTGTATGTCTGCAGCAGCTGACAACCAGTTGGAAGGAGAGGAAGAAAAGGGGTCTGGACGGCAGGGGGAAGGAGATCATGAACAGAGAGGGAGATTGGTACACTGTAGGTGGTTAGATTGCTGGAACTGATTCTCCTATGGCTTCCCCTGCAGGGAGGAGAAGCCAGCATTCAGCTGCCACAGTGCTCAGTAATCCCCCCTCCCCAGCTCAACAATCCTTGTCCCTGTCCACAATTCCCTTCCCCTGCTTGTCAGCTGCCTGGGCCCCTCTCCACCTGTCACCCAGCCCAGAGAATCACTGTAGGACTAAATGCAGTACTTTCAGAACAGATCTCTCACCTGTCAATTTTATTACACTGAATGTTGCCGTGCAGAACTGTGGCACTGTTCACTAGAACAGGACTCTCTGGGGGGAGGGGTTTGGACCCCCCTAACCCCCCCTTATATATACCTCTGCGGTGTAGTGGTGTGGCATATACATGGCTAAAAAAGGCACCTCTTTAGCTTCTAATAAATACCTCTGTAAACCAATCATCCGGGGGATCGCTATTCAGAAGTGCGACAGTGACAGCCACATACGCAAACATAGCCCTATAATCCATTAACAGAGATGAACATAATTATAAAATTCTAATTTTCCCCATATTAACAAACATATTGCAGGCCATCTTGTTATTTTGTTATTTCATCATTAATACTGGTATACAGAGGTTTCTGAACATTCATATCAGCTGAAAAGTTGCATCATTTATTTACTTATTTATCGACTCATGATGGTAATAACGCTGGCACTTCTCAGCAACTGTTTTATACTGATGTATTTTGCATTTTTATTATACTGCTTGTGTAGCCTCACTTGGAACCTAGTGCTTACTTCACTAATGAGTCCTTATTTCTGAGTCACTGCATGACTCACAGACCCAATTAAGGAGTAATGATTGTAACTATCATAGATTATGACCTTGTTGCGATCCAGTAAAAAGGATGCTATTGAATTCATTTTAAAGGGAAACTGTCATGGTTTCAGGTTAAATTTCTTGTTTTACAAAGTTTAAAAAAATCTTTAATTTTTGCAAATAAACATTTAATATAATGTGCTTCTCTTTCTAATGGAAACTCCACATGCCCCATCTGAGCAGGCAGGAGGGGAAGACAAGGCATTTATGTGTATTATGAGCTGGAGCTATTGAGCTCTATTAACATACTTTTTACAGTAATTTAGTTAAAGCATATGTAAAGAATTTTTTTTTTTTTTTTTAATAAAATGGGAAAGGTGTCCCCACTGGGGAGATTCATCCTTATTTGTCCTAGTAGCTGCTGTTCCTGGGACAGAAAGTGGAAAGAAAATCCTAAACCAGAGAAAGAAGTGAGGGAAAATCCTCCAATGGATACACCTGTTTCTATGACATCTGTCTAAGATAGGACTGTCTCTTTTCATTTCCTGTTACATTTGCAAGTGAAGGGAGATCTCCCTAACTGGACAACAAAAGAATTCTGTCAACATTCTCATTTACCCAGGTTCTGATATAGCTAGTAGTAGTTAATCACATTCAACTGGATTTGTAATATTTAGGACGTTTCACAGCTTATCCAAGAAGCTTCCTCAGTTTAAATGAGTGTTGGGAGGAGAAAAGGAAGGCGCCTCCAAGCGCAGTGTAAAACCAATTATTGAAACACAATAAGAGAACACTTACACAAAAATTTGTGAAGAGCAGGCATATGGGGACATCACAGAGGTATGTACCATTGGCTCCCTGTTGGCTCCCTCTCCCTTAAAGCCATCCGGCAGCGTAGGGCGAGAGAAGGAGAGGCGTGGAGCACTGTGAAGGAGGAAGGTCCCAAGCCAAGGTCACCTGTGGACCGCAGGAACGTAGTGACGTCACAGGTATGGTAACGCGTTTCAGAGCATGCGCAGTAACGCTCCTTCATCAGACTAATGATGGAAAGGGGAAAGCCCGAAATAGAAATAAGGGGAAGGGACCAGAAACCAGCTGGAAATTGGAAACAAGAAGAAAGAAGGGGGGAAATGGTGGCCTAAAGGAAAGGGAGTCACCAGGAATGATCCATGACCAACAAAATACATTAAAAATAAAAATAAAAAAAATAAAAAAAAATAATAATAATAAAAAAAAACAAAAACATTGAGTGTTGTAGGACAGATCGCTTCCCCGAAGCATCCTCATATAAATGAGTGTTGGGGAGAGAGGTTGCAAAACATCTTCAGTATTACAGAAACAGGCCACTGACTAATTTCTACAAACTATTCATAGACACGGTTTCACATTATTCTGACTACAATAAAAAATATTTTATAATAATTTTATTCTTAACCACTTGCTGACTGCCCTACATCTGTTTTACTGCTACAGGGCAGCAGCTGTGTGCCGGATCACACACACACACACACATACATACACACATACATATACCTAATCCTGCACTTCCGCCTGCAGGGGGCGCACGTGCGCCGCCGGTGGCCCGCTTCTGCTGTGATTATTTACAGCAGAAGCCGATCTGTGGGTGTCGGGCATTTAATGTCTGCCGGCACCCGCCGATAATTGGGCAGGGACTCAGAATGAAGCTCTGTCTATGTAAACAAGGCAGATCTCCATTCTGACAGGGGGAAGGGATAGATTCTGCGTTCCTGGAAAGCAGGAACTAAAATTCATTTCTTCCCCTAGTAAAACCAGCACACATAGTAAACATAAGCACTGGTTAGGCACACCGGTAACCCTTTGATCGCCCTAGATGTTTAACCCATCCCAGCCAGTGTCATTAGTACAGTGACAGTGCATATTTTTAGCACTGATCAATGTATTAGTGTCACTTGTTTCCTACTGTCGAAAGTGTCAGTTAGTATCTGATTGTCCACCGCAATATCGCTGTTCTGTTCGCCACCATTACTAGTATTAAGAAAATAATACTAAATAAATAAATAAAAAATTCCAGTATATATCACATAGTTTGTAGACCCTATAATGTTCGGGTAAACCAGTCAATATACTCTTATTGGGATTTTTTTTCACCAAAAGATTGTAGCAGAATACATATTGGCCTAAATTGATGAAGAATTTATATATATTTTTTTTTATTTATTGGATACGTTTTATAGCAGAAATTAAAAAATATTGGCTTTTTTTTTTTAATTGTCGGGCTTTTTTTTGTTTATAGCGCATGTAGCACCCTACAAGGTAGGTGCTAGGTAAAGTATAGTTGGCCTTGGCTGCCTAACAGCAGGGCCATGATTTTCAGTTGGGCTGTCATGTTTCTCAGGTGTGGCTGTTGAGAGACTGGGGAGTCCCCCCACTGTGCTCCATGAGAGGGTTCTCATTGGGCAGTGGAGGAAACCCAGCCAATGGCACACTCAGGCCTGTATCTACCCCAGAAAGGCAGATTCTGCCGCACAGCATTCTGGGAGTGGGTATAAGTTTGAGGGGAGCGCATGATGCAGCGTCTTTGGCAGGAAGCAGAGTCCCAGGAGGGGCAGTGCGGCTGTCTCTCCTCCTGTCGGAGGAATCGGGTGTCCCAGGCGGCTTGCCTGAGGGGACAGAAGGCTGAGCTGAGCTGCAGAGAGGATTCGGTGCAGAGGACAAGCGGAGAGAGAGGGTTCCAGTTTCAGGAAAGCATTCCCAGTTCGTGAGTACTGCTAACTGCCCCTCGGAGTCTGCCTAGTGAGAGGGGACCACTCCGGTGGTCGTGGGTATCCAGGAGCTAGCTAGCCGGAGCAGGAGCAAGAGTAAAGGGGGTGCCAGTGTTGACTGTGAAGAGAAGCAGAGAGGGTGCCAGTGTGTGGACACTGAAGTGTAGAGGGGGTGCCTACTGAGAGAACCCTGAAGTGTAGAGGGAGTGCCTAGTGAGAGGACCCTTAATTACAGAGGGGGCGCCAGCGGTTGGGCCCTGAAGTGTTAAAGTGTACAGTGTGCAGTGTACAGTGTACAGTGTTGAGAGTTGCAGCAGCAGAAGCAGTATACAGAGGCTACCTCAGTCAGCCAGGACTGGAGGGAGCAGTGTTCGGGACTTTTGAGCTAACCAGAGTGTCAGAAGTCAAGTTCAAGTACAGTTCAGCAAGTCAGTGTTTTTCAAGCGCCAGCCAGCGTTGGTCGGCATCCAGCCGGTGTCAAGACAGGGCTGAAAGGCATTTTTTCTTCAAAGTGTTCCATTTGTATGTAGTTGAGACAGAGGAGTATCCCACTCATTCCCTTCTCCCATCCCCGTTATCAAATAAACATAACAAACCAAAGATGCCGGCCTGGTCTTTGACTCCAATCTCACACTTGGGTATTCAGCTTAAAGGGGCTGCTGGCATTTCTGGTAACAATGGCAGACCCACATTAGGCCTGGAAATCCTGCTACAAGCAAAATATAAAAAAAAACAAAAAAAAACACAGAGGTGATCATCAAATGCCACGAAAAAAAAGCTGTATTTGTGGGAAAAAAAATGGCATACACTTTTTCTTGGGTACAGTTTTGCATGACCTTGCAAGTGTCAGTTAAAATAACACAGTTCTGTATTGCAAAACATAGCCTGGTCATGAAGGGGTTCATCTTCCACAGGTCAAGTGGTTAAAGCCCAACTCTGGGAAAATTTTAAATAATCCCTTGCAGTGTGGTTTCACTGGCACTGTAAGGGTTAGCCACTTGACTTGGTTAGTCCAGGAGAGAGGAGAAGCACTTTAGTTTACCTTATCGTTTACTCCCCAGCAAATGGGGTTCACCCCACACTCTAGCAGTGAACTGTCTCTCAGTCTTATCACATCCAATGCAGGGTTATGGTCCCTGGATTGGTCTTGATGATGTCAGGACCTTAGACTGCCAGAATAGGCAGCAGCATAAAGCAAAAGATGCAGCAGGATTTGGTCTAGCAGCTCAGAGGAGCAGAGAATCAGAAAGGTAGATCTTCTTTTCCATACCCCATATGCCTAAACAAGCAATTAGCCCCTGCAGTGCGAACATGGCCCTACCACAAGGGATCATTTTTAACCACTTCTGGACCAGAAGGTTTTTCCCCCATAATGACCAGGCCATTTTTTGCAATTCGGCACTATGTTACTTTAACTGACAATTGTGCGGTCGCTAGATGCTGCACCCTAATAAAATTGATGTCCTTTTTTTTCCCACAAATAGAGCTTTCTTTTGGTGGTATTTGATCACCTGTGCGATTTTTTTTTTTTGCTCTATAAACAAAAAAATTAAAAGACAATTCTGAAAAAAAAAATATATATACAAGTAAAACCTTGGTTTGAGAGTAACTTGGTTTAAGAGCGCTTTGCAAGACAAGCAAAATTTTCAAATAAATTTTGACTTGATATACAAGCGATGTCTTGATATACAAGTAGCCTCAAGTCACAGCTGAGTATAAAAGAGAAGAGAGGCGCCTCCAAGTGTAGCAATATGGTTAAATGTAATGAAGGTACAACATTTAGCAACTCACATGGTTGATGATTGGAACAGGCACATCTAAGGATGCAGGCATCCGGGGTAAAGCTGTCCACATAGACCATCCTCTGCTCCGTCATCTACGTCATCCTTTCCATGCTGTCCCTCGCTTTCAGATCGCTTTACAGACTAGCAGCCGGCAGTGCAGAAGATGGTCTATGTGGACAGCTTTACCCCGATGCCTGCATACTTAGATGTGCCTGTTTTATTCATCAACCATGTGAATTGCTAAATGTTGTACCTTCATTAAATGGAACCATATTGCTACACTTAGAGGCGCCTCTCTTCTCTTTGATACCCTGCAGCTCCTGCTGGATTTTGCTTCCAATCCCCTTGTGGAAGTGGCTATTTGTGGATGGACATTTTATGGTTACGCAACCTATCGCAATGCTATAATCTTTTTATATGGACTATAAATTGAAGGACTTATGAATAAATGGTTGTGCAACGAATCATCTGAGTTTCCATTATTCCTTATGGGGAAATTCGCTTTGATATAAGAGTGCTTTGGATTACAAGCATGCTTCCGGAACGAATTATGCTCGCAATCCAAGGTTTTACTGTATACAGTACAGTGCCTTGCGAAAGTATTCGGCCCCCTTGAACTTTTCGACCTCCTGCCACATTTCAGGCTTCTAACATAAAGATATAAAACTGTAATTTTTTTTTGAAGAATCAACAAGTGGGACACAATCATGAAGTGGAATGAAATTTATTGGATATTTCAAACTTTTTTAACAAATAAAAAACTGAAAAATTGGGCGTGCAAAATTATTCAGCCCCCTTAAGTTAATACTTTGTAGCGCCACCTTTTGCTGCGATTACAGCTGTAAGTCACTTGCGGTATGTCTCTATCAGTTTTGCATATCGAGAGACTGAAATTTTTGCCCATTCCTCCTTGCAAAACAGCTCAAGCTCAGTGAGGTTGGATGGAGAGCGTTTGTGAACAGCAGTTTTCAGTTCTTTCCACAGATTCTCGATTGGATTCAGGTCTGGACTTTGACTTGGCCATTCTAACACCAGGATATGTTTATTTGTGAACCATTCCATTGTATATTTTGCTTTATGTTTTGGATTATTGTCTTGTTGGAAGACAAATCTCCATCCCAGTCTCAGGTCTTTTGCAGACTCCATCAGGTTTTCTTCCAGAATGGTCCTGTATTTGGCTCCATCCATCTTCCCATCAATTTTAACCATCTTCCCTGTCCCTGCTGAAGAAAAGCAGGCCCAAACCATGATGCTGCCACCACCATGTTTGACAGTGGGGATGGTGTGTTCAGGGTGATGAGCTGTGTTGCTTTTACGCCAAACATAACGTTTTGCATTGTTGCCAAAAAGTTTGATTTTGGTTTCATCTGACCAGAGCACCTTCTTCCACATGTTTGGTGTGTCTCCCAGATGGCTTGTGGCAAACTTTAAACTACACTTTTTATGGATATCTTTAAGAAATGGCTTTCTTCTTGCCACTCTTCCATAAAGGCCAGATTTGTGCAGTATACAGTACAACTGATTGTTGTCCTATGGACAGAGTCTCCCACCTCAGCTGTAGATCTCTGCAGTTCATCCAGAGTGATCATGGGCCTCTTGGCTGCATCTCTGATCAGTCTTCTCCTTGTATGAACTGAAAGTTTAGAGGGACGGCCAGGTCTTCGTAGATTTGCAGTGGTCTGATACTCCTTCCATGTCAATATTATCGCTTGTACAGTGCTCCTTGGGATGTTTAAAGCTTGGGAAATCTTTTTGTATCCAAATCCGGCTTTAAACTTCTCCACAACAGTATCTCGGACCTGCCTGGTGTGTTCCTTGTTCTTCATGATGCTCTCTGCGCTTTAAATGGACCTCTGAGACTATCACAGTGCAGGTGCATTTATACGGAGACTTGATTACACATAGGTGGATTCTATTTATCATCATTAGTCATTTAGATCAACATTGGATCATTCAGAGATCCTCACTGAACTTCTGGAGAGAGTTTGCTGCACTGAAAGTAAAGGGGCTGAATAATTTTGCACGCCCAATTTTTCAGTTTTTTATTTGTTAAAAAAGTTTGAAATATCCAATAAATTTCGTTCCACTTCATGATTGTGTCCCACTTGTTGTTGATCCTTTAAAAAAAATTACAGTTTTATATCTTTATGCTTGAAGCCTGAAATGTGGCAAAAGGTCGAAAAGTTCAAGGGGGCCGAATACTTTCGCAATGCACTGTATATATATATATATTAAAATTTTTGCTATATAACATACCCCCCAAAAAAAGTGAAAATCGATTTTTTTCATCCTTTTAGGCCACTTTGTATTCTGCTACATATTTTTGGTAAAAAAAATTCCCAGTAAGCGTACTTTGATTGGTTTGCACAAAAGTTATCATGTCTACATACTAGGGGAAAGATTTATGTAATTTTTTTTTTTTTTTTTACTAGTAATGGGGGGGACCCGTGGCATTACTACAGTAATCAGTGGTAAAAATATGCACTGTTACTGTAATAATGACACTGCCAGGGAAGGGGTTAACCTAGGGGTGATCAAAGGGGTAAGTGTGAACCTAGGGGACTGTTTTCTAACTATATGGGGAAGGTACTTCTGGAATCAACACAGAGACCTGTGGTTCTGTGATCCTAAATAGGAGGATCACAGGCTCTCTCTGTTCATTCCAGAAAGAACAATAGTCTGCTGTGTTTGCAACAGCAGACCGTCGTTATCTCTCAGCGGGGAGCAATCGCGGATGCCCGGCGGCAATCGTTGCCACCGGTCACATGAATCGGCTTCCCCGCTTCCTAACATAGAAACATAGAAACATAGAATGTGTCGGCAGATAAGAACCATTTGGCCCATCTAGTCTGCCCAATATATCTGAATCCTATGAATAGTCCCTGGCCCTATCTTATATGAAGGATAGCCTTATGCCTATCCCAGGCATGCTTAAACTCCTTCACTGTATTTGCAGCTACCACTTCTGCAGGAAGGTTATTCCATGCATCCACTACTCTCTCAGTAAAGTAATACTTCCTCATATTACTTTTAAACCTTTGCCCCTCTAATTTAAAACTGTGTCCTCTTGTGGTAGTTTTTCTTCTTTTAAATATGCTCTCCTCCTTTACCGAGTTGATTCCCTTTATGTATTTAAAAGTTTCTATCATATCCCCTCTGTCTCTTCTTTCTTCCAAGCTATACATGTTAAGGTCCTTTATCCTTTCCTGGTAAGTTTTTTCCTGCAATCCATGTACTAGTTTAGTAGCTCTTCTCTGAACTCTCTCTAGAGTATCTATATCCTTCTGGAGATATGGCCTCCAGTACTGCGCACAATACTCCAAGTGAGGTCTCACCAGTGTTCTGTACAGCGGCATAAGCACTTCTCTCTTTCTACTGCTTATACCTCTCCCTATACATCCAAGCATTCTGCTGGCATTTCGTGCTGCTCTATTACATTGTCTTCCCACCTTTAAGTCTTCTGAAATAATTACTCCTAAATCCCTTTCCTCAGATACTGAGGTCAGGACTGTGTCAAATATTCTATATTCTGCCCTTGGGTTTTTACGCCCCAGGTGCATTATCTTGCACTTATCCACATTAAATTTCAGTTGCCAGAGTTCTGACCATTCTTCTAGCTTTCCTAAATCCTTTTGCATTTGGCGTTTCCCTCCAGGAACATCAACCCTGTTACATATCTTTGTGTCATCAGCAAAAAGACAAACCTTACCATCGAGGCCTTTTGCAATATCACTTATGAAGATATTAAACAAAATTGGTCCCAGTACAGATCCCTGAGGTACCCCACTGGTAACATGACCTTGTTCTGAATGTTCTCCATTGACTACAACCCTCTGTTGTCTGTCACTCAGCCACTGCCTAATCCACTCAACAATATGGGAGTCCATGCTCAATGACTGCAGTTTATTGATAAGTCTTCTATGTGGGACAGTGTCAAAAGCCTTACCAAAATCTAGATATGCAATGTCTACTGCACCTCCACCGTCTATTATTTTAGTCACCCAGTCAAAAAAATCTATAAGATTTGTTTGACATGATCTCCCTGAAGTAAACCCATGTTGTTTTTCATCTTGCAATCCATGGGATTTAAGATGTTCCACAATCCTATCCTTTAATAGGGTTTCCATTAATTTGCCTACTATTGATGTCAGACTCACTGGTCTATAGTTGCTTGATTCCTCCCTACTACCTTTCTTGTGAATGGGCACGACATTTGCCAATTTCCAATCTTCCGGGACGACTCCTGTTACTAATGATTGGTTAAATAGATCTGTTAATGGTTTTGCCAGCTCACCACTAAGCTCTTTTAATAATCTTGGGTGTATCCCATCAGGACCCTGTGACTTATTTGTCTTCACTTTAGACAGCAATCTTAGAACGTCTTCCTCTGTAAAGACACATGCATCAAATGATTCATTAGTCATCCTTTCAAGTGGAGGTCCTTCTCCTTCTTTTTCTTCTGTAAAAACTGAACAGAAGTATTCATTAAGGTAGTCGGCTAGCCCTTTATTCTCTTCTACATACCTTCCGTACTTTGTTTTTAATTTAGTTATTCCTTGTTTTAATTTCCTTTTTTCATTTATATATCTGAAGAATGTCTTATCCCCCTTTTTCATAGACTGAGCTAGTTTTTCTTCTGCCTGCGCTTTAGAAGTTCTTATAACTTGCTTGGCCTCTTTCTGCCTAATCTTGTAGATTTCCTTATCTTCATTGCTCTGGGTTTTTTTTATAATTACAAATTGCTAGCCTTTTATTTTTAATGATTTGGGCCACTTCTGCTGAGTACCACAGTGGTCTCTTCCTTTTTTTGCTTTTACTGACAAGTCTAATGCAATTTTCTGTTGCCTTCAATAATGCACCTTTTAAGTAGTCCCATTTCTCCTGGACTCCATGTAATCCGTTCCAGTCTGATAAGGACTCATTTATGACTAATTTCATTTTTGAAAAGTCTGTTTTTCTAAAATCTAAAACTTTTGTTTTTGTGTGGTGTGACTCTTTCACAGTTCTTATATTAAACCACACTGACTGGTGATCACTAGATCCCAAGGTTTCGCCTACAATGACATCATATACCGAATCCCCATTTGTGAATACCAGATCCAAAATGGTCTCCCTCCGGGTTGGCTCCTCAACCACTTGTTGCAGAGACAACCCCAGTAGGGAATTTAGAATATCTGTACTCCTGGTAGAACTTGCTATTTTGGTTTTCCAGTTTATATCTGGAAGATTGAAATCTCCCATAATGATAACTTCTCCTTTCATTGTCATTTTAGCTATTTCTTCAACTAGTAGATCATCTAGTTGTTTAACTTGACCAGGTGGTCTATATATCACACCTACACGAGTTACTGCATGATTAGCAAACTGCAACGTAACCCAAACTGACTCTATGTTGGCCTCACCAACTTGTATTAGGTTAGATTTAATGCTCTTTCACATACAGGGCCACTCCTCCTCCTTTCTTGCCTTCTCTGTCTCTTCTGTATAAAGAGTACCCTGGTATGGTTATGTCCCAGTCATTTCTTTCATTAAACCATGTCTCCGTAACAGCCACTAAATCTACATTCTCAGATGCCATTATTGACCCAAGTTCATTGATTTTTTTACCTAAACTGCGAGTATTTGTAGACAGGACTCTGAGCTTATCATTTCTTAACCTCTGTGCTTCTGACCTGTTCTGGCATTGTTTCGGGGGGCAATTGGACTCTTGTATTTTCACTCTTTTGCCCCCCCTTCCTAGTTTAAATACTCTTTCGCAAATTCTTGGAGTTATTCACTAAGTACATTTGTTCCTTTGAGAGAAAGATGCAAACCATCTTTTTTGTACAGTTCCTTTCTATTCCAAGTAGAGCTATCATGAGAAACAAAGCCAAATCCTTGCTCTTGACACCATTTACTAAGCCATATGTTGAACTCCTTTATGCGCCTCTGCCTATCATTCTGAACATTATGCACTGGCAGAACTTCAGAAAATGAAATGGTGGATGCAAAATCCTGTATGTCATTTCCAAGTGTGATAAAAGATTTTTTCACCTCTGACACTTCATTGCAAGCCAGGTCATTTGTCCCTAGATGGACAAGAACATCCACGTCCCCTTCCTGCTTTGCTTGCTTAACAATATTAATAATACGTCTTCTATCTCGCCTAGCAGTAGTACCAGGGAGAAATCTCACAGAACCATTTTCTTTAAGCTCCACACTTCTTATGATTGAATCACCCAGCAACAGCTGCTTCCTTTGAGACTTCACTTTATCTTTTTTGTCCTTGGCTGCAGTCTTGCATACATTAGACATAGGAGTCGATGGTTTCTCACCCTCTGTGCTTGAGTCCATATCCATGTTGTCCTTACATTCTGAGAGTGCTGCAAATGAATTTTGGAGAACCACCGACTGTGGGACTTGTCTTCTATCCACCACTCTAAGTCTTCCAGAACCTACAGTAACCCATCTGCCATTTCTGGGGGGCCTCTGTGGCAGTGGCATTGCAGCAGTCCCAGCTGGAGTTTGTTTAACAGATAATTTAAATATCTCTGATTTCAAAAATGCAATTTCCTGCTGCAGTAAGGAGAATTGCCTACAGATCTGACAGCATCCGAATCTCCAAAGAGTGGAACGTGAAATAAATGCACAACAATTCCTGCACTGAACCAAGTCTGCCATTTTAAAGAGGAGAAAAAAAAAAAAAAATTTAAATTTAAGTCAAACAAATCTTACCTTTTTTTTTCGTTTTCCACCTTCCAGCCTACCTCCTGACTATCTCCTGCAATATCTCTTCACTGTACTTAAAATGGTGTACTTGAATGGTGTACTTGCAGCTAACGGGGGTGGGCGCGCCCTTCTGGCGGCATGCGCGCACCCCAAGGAGCGCTCCTACGAACCGCCGTACAGGTATGGTGGTTCGCGCAGCCAAGCCAGCCTGCCGCAGTATATCTGAGGTGGGCAGTCGGCAAGTGGTTAAAGTGTTACCATTATCAATTGTAAACCATTTTTTTTTTTTTTTTTAAACATGTTATACTTACCTGCTCTGTAGAAAGATTTTGCATAGAGCAGAACTGATCTTGCCCTTCTTGGGTCCCCTGTTGGCACTCCTGCCCCCCCCTCCTCCACTGAGTTCCCCCATAGGGAGCCTCTTAACCCTTAACCCTGTCACAGAATTTGATTGACAGCAGTAGGAACTGAGAACTGGGAGAGCCACTGCTCTTGTGCACATTGCTGGATCAAGATCAGGCTCAGGTAAGTTTAAGGTAGGGAGGCTGGGGGAGGGGATCCTGCAGCACAGAAGCTTTTTTATCTTAATGAAGAGATTACATTAAGGTAAAAATACCTTAATGCTTTAGAACCACTGAGTTGGGCTTTAACTCCTTTATGAACAATCTAAAAGTTGCATATTTTATTCTCTTAAAAGACGAACAAGGAATCTTATTTAACTAGAGAAGGAGAACTCTCGCGCAATTATGGGAAGGAACATCTAGGATGAAGGAATAGAAGGAGGGAAGTTGCTGCTAGCACTGATAGTTAATCCTTAAACTACAGAAAAATAAGGATGTGGGTTAGTGCTTCGTTACCTCTTGCGTAATAAATGGTGTAGCAAATCAGAAGCAGCTACAAAAAATATCTCTATAGGTCAAAGTATGCAATGTAGATATAGGGTAAAAAATGCAATATGTAAATGAATCACATGTGAACCGCCTCAAGTATAAATAAACAAGATATAAAAAAGGATGTAGGTGATGAATAAATACAATGCAATAATAACGTGCTTGAGGGTAGTGCAAAAAAGATAGATAAAAGTGTCTTAGATATTGTCTGAAAATGTAAACGTATAATCACAAATAAATAATCGCAACACCGCCTTGATCCAATAAAGCAAAAAATGGTGGGGGTTCACTTATTCAAATAAAGTGCATAGTGCAGGAATCTTGAGGATGGAAAAACAAAATCAATGTCTCTTCTATTGTGGCCTTTATGGTGGTATTACTTTGTGCCAAACCATCAAGAAGAAGTCACGAAGTCACGTGACGCAACGTGTAGGACATGGCGACCCGGAAGTGACGTATGAGGAAGAGACACACGATACACACACTGCTGCTGACAGCTATCTGTATATGTGAGTTACTACTATTTTATCTTAATAAACATTTGAAAATACTACACCATGAGGAGCTGCATTTTTGTACCCCACTTCTGAGATTACTGCCTGGAGGAGAGTAGAACCCCTACAGAGCCCCCACCTGTAGGATTACAGGAGAACCCCACTTACAGGACCCCAGGAGAGATCTGCTGGGGTCCACAGACCACTACCACTCCACTACCAGGAGCCAGGAGAGGGACCCATCCCTGGAACCCTGCAGCCATTACCTTTTCTAAAGGCTTTATACAAGAAAGTGACAGGTGAGAGACCAACCACACAGTTAGGGGCCCCCCACTGTCCATCACCTGCACTTTCGTTTGGAAATTCCGGGTAATACTTATCTGCACGAATACTCTGGATTAATTACCATCACCGGAACCTATTATATGGTTTGGCACAAAGTAATACCACCATAAAGACCACAATAGAAGATACATTGATTGTTTTTTTTTCTATCCCCAAGATTCCTGCACTATGCACTTTATTTGAATAAGTGAACACCCACCATTTTTTTCTTTATTGGATCAAGGCGGTGTTGCGATTATTTATTTGTGATTATACGTTTACCTTTTCAGCCAATATCTTAGTTCTGTTTTTGGGTATATTTGGAAGTGCCAGCACTCCCACCTGCACACGTATTCACCAGCACTTTTATTTAAGATCCGTATACATTTTATTTATCAATTATTTATTAATATTTATTATTTTTCATTATGTATTAACTTTATCCCTTGGTACCACAAGGCACCTTTGACTATTATAGCACTAAGACACTTTTATCTATCTATTTTGCACTACCCTCAAGCACGTTATTATTGTATTGTATTTATTCATCACCTACATCCTTTTTGTATATCTTGTTTATTTATACTTGAGGCGGTTCACATGTGATTAATTTACATATTGCCTTTTTTAATCTATATCAACATTGCATACTTTGACCTGTAGAGGTATTTTTTGTAGCTGCTTCTGATTTGCTACACCATTTATTATGCAGTAGCGTAGCACTAACCCGCACCCTTATAAGGAATCTGATTTGCCCCCCCAGGGGTAATTCCCTTTTGTGCAAGAGTTTTCTATTTTCCATTTTTTTTTTATAAACAGACCTAGAAAATAACCATCAAAGATAAGTTTGCCTTTCTAAAACAAATAAAAATAAATGCGCAGGAATAAAAAGTGTATACATTTTTTTTTAGGAGCCTGTAAAGCCATTCACCTGTGATCTACTAAATCTCAGGCTCCTGCAAACTGTCAGTGTAGCTGTGTGTTTGTACCATGCACGGGCAGGCAGTTACTGAATGACAGGAAGAATCAATGAACTCCTAGAGCACTCACCAGCTCCCTGGTAGTTTATTGATGACTACAAGCTGTCAGCCGCAAAGCCTGTCGGTGCTTGTGATTCCTTCTTTCACAGAACTTTGTAAATTAATGATGCAGCTGTGTGGGTGGAGCCCCCCGCACGGCCGCATTCTTTTCCATTTGTGACAGCGGGTACAGGGAGAAGATCCCCGACCCACTGTCACAATTAGAAGGGGGATCAGGGAGAGGCTGCAAGAGTGGGAACATGTTACATGTTCCATCCTAAAAACAGGTGTAACATGTCCCAAAGGGGAACTTATCCGTTAAACTCTGAAGTTTCTGCCAAAAATAAAGGTCATTTTTGTTGTTGTGGGGGTAGGAGGTGAGGAGACAAAAAAAAAGTTATTGATTCATTGAAAAAAAACGAATAGTATGTGCATAAAAGTAACTCTCTTCTATTGAATTGTATTGGCATTGTACTGTCTTTATATTGCAAAGTCCTGTGCAAACTATTGGCGTTATATAAATCCTGTATAATAATAATAACACTCACAATTATTATTATTATTATTATTATTAAGGATTTCTATAGCGCCAGAAATTTACGCAGCGCTTTACAATAATAGAGGGAGACAGTACATATACAATACAATAAAATACAAGAGGATTTAGAGGGCCCTGCTCAGAAGAGCTTACAATCTAATCATAGCATTTAGTTATATTTTTACATTTTTTATTTATTTAACCACTTCAGCTCCGGAAGGTTTTACCCCCTTCCTGACCAGGCCATTTTTTGAGATATGGCACTGCATTGCCTTACCTGACAATTGCGACGCTGTACCCAAATAAAATTGATGTTATTTTTTTCCCACAAATAGAGCTTTCTTTTGGTGGTATTTGATCACCTCTGCGGTTTTTATTTTTTGCGCTATAAACAAAAAAATAGATCAATAGTTTTGAAAAACAAAAAAAACAATATTTTTTACTTTCTGCTATAAAACATATCCAATAAAAAATGTAAAAAATCGAATTTCTTCATAAATTTAGGCCAATATGTATTCTGCTACATATTTTTTGTAAAAAAAAATCCCAATAAGCGTATATTGATTGGTTTGCGCAAAAGTTATAGCGTCTACAATCTATGGGATAGATTCAGTGACTTTTTATTTCCTTTAATATTTTTAACAGAAACACGAGATCTCCATTTATCTCTCTGGCAGAACAGCGGTCTTCCTTGTTTACATAGGCAGACTGTCGTTCTGCCTCTCTACGAACAATCACCGATTGTCCCACTGATTGGCTCCCGCTGTGTCCAATCACAACAGGAGCCAGGCTCTGGCGGTGCGCATGCGCTCCCCAGAGCTGAGGTAGGAGATGATGTACAGGTACATGATTTTGCGCTTAAGGGCCGCCCTGCCGCAGTATATGTACGTGGGGCGAGCCTTAAGCAGTTAAAATATTGGGCAGGAAAAGTATGCACCCAAGAATGTGTCAGAACACATCTAAATATCAATACACATTCTGTTACAAATATAAAATAACCATCTATCCTGAGTATATTCTATATCTGAATTAGAAAAACCACAGGAGTTAATTTACAAGAAGGTTGAAATGTTTAATTAGCCACCCAGTTACTGTATGTATAGGGGAATTTAGAAAAAAAAATAACAGGCATTTTATTTGCATCTGATTGGATGAATGAAATTATTGTAAGAATGTAATGTAAGCACTCTACTCTACTTAAAGTAATTGTGTTTAGGTAATGTCATACCTTGGGCCAATCTTGGGCATCGTGGGACAAAACATTTCATATTCCTGATATGTGTCTGCTATACCATGTACTTATGTTAAAAGTATCATGTTCTCTTTGTATTGCTTCCTTTGTGCGAAAAACCTGCCAATCTTCCTGCTTTCCTATTTCAAGCTGACCACTCTAAGCATGAGAGCACATCCATCCAAGAGCAGTGAGTTTTCTGGCTGTGCTGGGAACACATCCTGCCTGTCCTCCACTCCTTCTGCTGTCACCCCTCACCCCAACACAGATATTCACTGGGAAGCATAATCAGTGTGCTGCTGTTTCTCCTCCCCCACCTCCCTAAACCTCTTTTGCAGCTGAAAACAGGAATTTTGTGATCACTTATAAAAAAGGAAAAAAGGTATTTATAATTTTTTATATACACACAAATGTAGTGCCTGTCATTTCTATCTTAAACTGAACAGATTGTTTTACAAGAAAGGGATTCACGTATACTTTAAGATGAAAAACCTTGTATCTTTGGAGTTACTTTAATTGGGATACTGTATGTAGCATATCCATTGGCTCCAGACTCTCTCAACCCTTTCTTATTTGTCTTGCATGATACTTACCAAGAGTTTTGGGTTTCCGTGGCAATTTTGACCACAGATGACTTCCAAGCCTTAACAATAGATGTTTTCGAGGCCAGTAATATGTAAAACATGAGTCTGAGAGTGTTTTGAAAACTCAGTAATTCGTCATGAAGGAGCCTTAGCACAGTAAACAACAATCATATGTAAGATAAATAATTCTTACAAAAATCACTGAAAATGTTCTTTTAAAGTGTTTGTTACCCCAGCAATTCATATTCCAGATATGTGCCTGCTGTACCATGTACTTGTATGAAAAAGTATCCTGTTCTCTTTGTATGCTTCCTTTGTGTTGAAATCCCTGGTGTTCCTATCAGTCCCTCTGCTTTTCTATTAAAAACTGACCACACTAAGCAGGAGAATATACTATAGAAAGTAGTTGTTGGGCGCTTCTGACCAAGCAAGAGGAGAAGGAGTCCACCGCTGTAAGAGGGGCGCAGACGATGTCTCCAAATTCTTAGTATGAACTGTCCCGGATGGCTGGGTACAAGGCAGCACTGGCAGGAATAACTCCGAAGAATCCGCTGGCAGAAGTGAAAAGAGAGACAGGCGCCACTGTAGTAAGCCAAAAATATTTATTGCACAACAATACATAGTAACTTACACATTAGTAAGCTCCAGTCCGTGTAGCAGTGTCTCCAGCCGCACGATCCGGCCGTCCACCGGCCCGGAGGTGACGTCACAGGAAGCTGGTAACACCGGAAGCCGCAGTGGAACGCAGGCTCCCGGAAATGACACAACGCGTTTCGGAGCAAGCGCACTCGGCTCCTTCCTCAAGCGTTGAGGAAGGAGCCGAGTGCGCATGCTCCGAAACGCGTTGCGTCATTT
Source organism: Pelophylax lessonae (assembly GCF_965119305.1). Taxonomy (NCBI): domain Eukaryota; kingdom Metazoa; phylum Chordata; class Amphibia; order Anura; family Ranidae; genus Pelophylax; species Pelophylax lessonae. The sequence goes on along the minus strand of NC_138772.1, from coordinate 167,589,333 downwards.
CCGGGAGCCTGCGTTCCACTGCGGCTTCCGGTGTTACCAGTTCCTCGGACCAGCTTCCTGTGACGTCACCTCCGGGCCGGTGGACGGCCGGATCGTGCGGCTGGACACGCTGCTACACGGACTGGAGCTTACTAATGTGTAAGTTACTATGTATTGTTGTGCAATAAATATTTTTGGCTTACTACAGTGGCGCCTGTCTCTCTTTTCACAGGAGAATATACTATGGTCAGTTCCTTAGCTATGCTGGGAACTCAACCTGCTCTACTCCAATAATCAGACTTGTCCTGCACAGCCATTCACTGGAAAGTTCAGTGTACTGTTGCTTCTCCTCCCCCCTAGCTCTTATGCAGCTGAGAACAGAGGGAATGTGATCACTTATAAAAAAGGGGGAAAACGTATAATATGTTTTGTACATATACACACAAACGTTTTACCTTTCATTTCAATTTTAAACTGAATGGGTTGTTTTACAAGATGATTATTTGCAATGAAAATTGGAAGGAGTGAATTAAAGAGAATCCTTTTGTATAATTAAGAGTTTAGATCCAGAAATCAGTTATAAATACATACTTGCATTGTTGTTTCTACATGAGATGTTGTACATCCAATCATTTTTCAAGATTTTGCTTGATAAAATATATTTATATTTGATTGAGGTCTCCTAGGTAGAGAACTGTTACGGCTCTAACCCTGTAAAAAAAAAAATCTTTAACCTCTGGAACTCCATACGGTGACCAATAGGAGCCCAATCATGCTCCACAAATGCAACAGGAAAGTAGGAAGTCACTCAGATGATGTCAGATCACATCCAATTTCAATGAAGACAGACAAAGCACACTGCAGCTTCAACTAGGACCGCCCCTCTTTAATGCTTCAATCAATACATTTGATCATGGGGCTCATATTAGTCGAAACCTTAGCGAGGGGCAGTCCTTGGCAGGACTGAAGTGTGCTTTGTCTGGCTTTAATAAAGTTGAATGTGATCGAGCATCAGTGGTGTGAAACTTCTTTCCTGTTGAGGTCTCCTATGTTATTATATATTGCATGCACGACTAAAGGATTCATCAACTTGGGTCCTTATGCACTAGAATAAAGCTTGACATGGGTTTAATATTGCCACAGCAGCCAATTTATTTATCAAAGAATAAATAACATCACATTTAACATAACAATAAGGAACCAAATTCAACAATTAACTTCTAACAATGCCCAACAACAAGGGGTCTTTGGGGGTCCTTAAGGCACAATTTTAACTGTAATCGTCCATGTCCTCAGCTGCACCCCAACCGGCTTGAAGACGTTAGGACCTCACACATACTTCCAATTTTTTCCCCCCAGGGGACCTAGCTCCTGGGAGAACGACCGCAAACCAAATGGGGAGCGCCATACTCTAGATGGGTCCCCACCATTAGGTAAAATGTAAGTATTCACTGACCTTCCAAAGACCCCCTGACCCGCCAAGTGCTGTGACAAAATGCGCAACATACATAATAATTTTTTTTTATTTATTCTGTAATTTTCTCTTTTTTTGTATAAACTCAATTAGAGTTCAAAAACTCAAAAATATTCCCACAACCCATACTCCTGAGCAACGGGCAGGTGGGAGGGAAGTTACCTCTTCTCCTGAATTCTTTGGACTGAACCCAAAACCACCTATCTGCATTGACCGTCACATCTGCTCCCTGCCCATCCAGCCTTTTCCTCCAATCAGGTAAGGGCTACTCCCCTTGCAACCCCTCTGACCTAGCTGACCCTTCCCTGACCCTGTTCCTCCTTCATCCATTTTCTCCTCCGGGACTCACTTTATTTCAGTGTCATAAAATCACCAGTTTTAACCAGTTTAAATTGCTTATTGGCCTTGAAGAATGTAAGACATCAAATACAAAAGCAAAATATACACAGAGGTAAATGCAACATGATATCTGAAAGAATATTAAAGTGATACTAAAGTCTTGTTTTTAGTTAAAATAACAAACATGTCATACTTACCTGCTCTGTGCAGTGGATTTGCACAGAGCAGCATGGATACTCCTCTTCTTGGGTCCCTATTCTGCGCTCCTGGCCCCTCCCTCCTGTTGAGTGCCCCCACAGCAAGCAGCTTGCTATGGGGGCACCCAAGTTGAGTCACATCTCCCTGTGTCCATTTAGACACGGAGCTGTGACCTGGTCCCTCTCTCTCCTGATTGGCTGACTGACGTTAATTGACAGAAGCAGGAGCCAATGGCGCTGCACTGCTGTCTCAGCCAATGAGGAGGGCAGCTGAGAAACTCCTGCAACATTGCTGGATAGAGATGGGGCTCAGGTAAGTATTAAGGTGGCTGAGGAGGCTGCTGCACACAGTTTTTTTATTCTTTTTTTATTTTTTATTCTAATGCATAGTATGCATTAAGATAAGAAAAACCTTCTGCCTTTACAATCCCTTTAACTATATAACTGAAGTTGGAGAACATTTTCATATCACTTGGTAGCCATGGCTAGTCAAAATTTTGTTTGCTATAGTATACTGTAAGTCCCCAAGCACAGGGGTCCCTTCCAGGCAACTGGACCCTGGACTCTGTTCCCTCACTGCCAGGCTCCTAAATATGTATGGCCTATTACCCCACCTTCTGGGCCTTACCTCCCCAGAGACTGGTAACTCCATAAATATTCAGGCTTTAGCCTCTGTTCCTCCACCCTCTAATATCCAGAACCATTCAGAAAATTCTAGAAGTTGGGGGGAGGTAACAGAGGTCCAGCCCTTAGAGCTCTGCACAGCTAAAGCACACACAAATTAACCCCAGCTCTTCTGCCTATAGAAAAGCCAAACTATATTTTCATACTCTGTAAAACTGAGGGTGCTACACAGGTGGAAGCAATGAAATGGAAAACTGCAATTTCCTAAGAAATAAAAAACTTTTCAATGCAGCACCAATTTTGTTAGTTCATTTGGCCACATTTCTCTCTTTTTTTTTTTTTTTCATCAAACTAATATTTGCCCTTTTTATACTAAAAATTTGATATTGCAACTTTACATGTTAAACTTACACTCATCAGCCACTTTATAAGGCACACCTTGCTAGTACCAAGTTGGACCCCCTTTTGTCTTCAGAACTGCCTTAATTCTTCATGTCATAGATTTAACAAGGTGTTGGAAACATTACTCAGAGATTTTGGTCCATATTGACATGATAGCATCACGCAGTTGCTGCAGATTTGTCGGCTGCACATCCATGATGCGAATCTTCCCTTAAACTACATCCCAATGGTGCTCTATTGAATTGAGATTTGGTGACTGTGGAGGCCATCGGAGTACATGGACCTCATTGTTATGTTCAAGGAACAAGTTTGAGATTATTTGAGCTTTGTGACATAGTGCATTATCCTGCTGGAAGGAGCCATCAGAAGATGGGTACACTGTAGTCATCAAGGGAAGGACATTGTCAACAACAATACTCAGGTAGGCCGTGGTGGTTAAACGATGCTCAATTGGTATTAAGGGGCCCAAAGTGTGTCAAGAAAATATCCACCACACCATTACACTACCAGCCTGAACCATTGATACAAGGCAGGATGGATCCATGCTTTCATGTTGTTTACGTCAAATTCTGACCCTACCATCTGAAAGTCGCAGTTGAAGTCATCAGACCAGGCAACGTTTTTCCAAACTTCTATTGTCCAATTTTGGTGAGCCTGTGTGAATTGTAGCCTCAGTTTCCTGTTCTTAGCTGACAGGAGTGGCACCCAGTGATGTCTTTTGCTGCTGTTCAAGGTTCACCTGCTTCAAGGTTCGATGTGTTGTATGTTCAGAGATGGTATTCTGTATACCTTAGTTCAGTGATGGGGAACCTTGGCACCCCAGATGTTTTGGAACTACATTTCCCATGATGCTCATGCACTCTGCAGTTTAGTTGAGCATCATGGGAAATGCAGTTCCAAAACATCTGGGGTGCCAAGGTTCGCCATCACTGCCTTAGTTGTTCTTTTCAAACTAATCTCTGAAAAACCTTAGAAATGGTTGTGCATTAAAATCCCATTAGATCAGCAGGTTTTGAAACGCTCAGACCAGCCCGTCTGGCACCAACATCCATGCCACATTCAAAGTCACCTAAATTCTTATTCTTCCCCATTCTGATGCTCAGTTTGAACTTCAGCAAGTTGCCTTCACCACGTCTAGATGCCTAAATGCTTTGAATTGCTGCCATGTGATTGGCTGATTAGAAATTTGTGTTACCAAGCAGTTGAACAGTTGTATCCAATAAAGTGTCCGGTGAGTATATAAAGAAAAAGATGAATTTTAGCTGCTGTATAGGGAAAGGGGCAGGAAGAAAAAAAACGTATATGACAATCTATATAAATAAGCCGCTATATGTAGCTGCACTTGTGGGAAACAACACGTCTCTCTCTCCAAAATATCTTCTAGAACGAATGTACATGAAGCACAACTCATTTTTGTGCATCACATGTAACTTCTGCTAGTAAGGCTGTAAGGGAGCTGGCCAACTGCTGAATTATTATAGCTCATTGACTGCTCTGCTTTATAGCAGTTCAATGAAAGGAAAAATACACCTTTGCAATCAGAATTGTGTGCTTATTATGTAATATACGTTCCACTACTCAAAACTACATGGGTAAAATAAATAGGAAACAAAACAGTTGGTTGTCTTCTTTGGAGAACTGGAATGAAAAAAGGCTCCTACAAAATGAAACTATAAGGCCTCATGCACACTGGACGTTTTTACAGCTGCTGTTTTTGGCGTCAGATGTTTTGGATAATGCACTAGGCCGGTGCAATCAAACGGTTAAATGTGTTCCCTGGAAGTGCTTGCTAACTGTGTCGGGAATGCTTTGACTGGGGGAAGACAGAGATCCATGTTCCTGCTTAGCAGAAACACAAGATCTTCATCTTCCCCTTTGACAGAGTGGCGATCTGCCTTGTGTACATAGGCAGACCGCTGTTCTGTCAGCCTCGGGAACGACTGCAGGGTGCCGGCAGACACGGGGTCTGCCGGACCTACTGATTGGCTCCTGCTGTGTCCAATCACACGAGTGTGCCCCAGACCCGAAGAAAAAAATCAAAAAATCACGTACAGGTATGTGGTTTTGCACTCAAGGGCCGCCCTGCCACAGTATATGTATGTGGGGTGGTCCTTAAGTGGTTAAAGAGGGGGGCTAAGAAGTGTTTTTGTCTGACTAATACATGTTCAAGCATTTTGTGGTGTCTGCTCTTAGTTACATCTAACCAGTTCAGTTCTTTGGACGTACTATGTATGTCCTAAGAGCAGTGGCGGCTGGTGCATTGGGGGCTCAGGGGGGCCGCTCCCCTATCCGTGCGTCCGGCACCCTAATCTACATGCAGGGCACCGAACGCATGGAGTTCAATAGGGCTTTTTTTTTTTAACCATGTGATTAGAGCCAGAGGCTCTAATAGTCTAAAAAAAAAAAGGGTGGGCTCGGGGCGCAGAGCACTGTGCCCCGAGCCCACCCAGTTGTGTGACAATAGCGAATGAAAATTCGCTAATGTCACACGGATCCTCCTCCTGGCCAATCAGTAAGTGGGTCCTGAGACCAGTTTCCTGATTGGCCGAAAGGAGAAGCCATGTCATTGGGCATGGAGAAGGAGGGAGGAGACGCAGAAGACTGAGGGGTAAGAAGCCGAAGCCGCCAACGCTTGCTGCTGCACATATTCATGCAGGGTGAGTGAGCCAGGGGAGGGGGCCGGGGTCCTGCTGTGGTCCTGCTGTGATCCTGGGGGGGGGGGGGTGTATGGTGTGCGGCCTGATGTGGTCAGTGATGTCCCTTCCGGTTTCAGATGCACTATTTTCTGGCCAGTACAGCCAGGGGACACATCTAACCAAGCCAATCAGTGCTTGGTTAGATGGTGTGAAGGGCAGGGAAGACGTTGGGGTCTATTAGACCCCTAATGTCTCCATAAAGAGTACCTGTTGCCTGCCTAATGCTATCATAGGGGGTTATTTATATAAAACATAGGGGGTTATTTAATTAAAAATTGCAGAAAAAAGTTTAAAAAAAATAAAATTCTAATAAAATATAATAAAATTTGAAAAAAAAAATTGCAGAAAAACCCCCGCACACCTGCACAAACACAAGCCAAGGGCATGCATGCACATGTAAACTGCGGTCGCACCAAATATGTGACATATTGCCACGAACATCAGAGTGAGAAAAATAATTCTAGAGTAAGAGCTCCTAGTTACCTTTAAACTGATGAGCTGTGAAGGCTTTTAAAGCATCACCTATGGGAATTTTTGGGCACAATAATTTTTGGCGATATCGTGGGCGCACGCAATTTTAAGACATGGAATGTTTGGAATCTATTTACTCAATACAACCTCATCTTTTATATGTTAACCAAAAATGGTATTATATGGTGTGTTTGTGCACTTAAATTAATTTTATTATATTTTTTCCTGAAACTTTTTCGCTTAATAAACAAGGTTCTGAGGGTTTACATGTGTGCGACAAATAAAAAAAATTGCTCTGGAGCCGAACTGGTTAATACAATACACAATGGTGAGTACATGTAAAGTTTCCTTTGAGTATACATCTAAATTGGATATGCATCGGTGTAAGTTAATTTTTTTTTTCTTCATTTTTTGAGGTGCGAAGGTAAATTAACACTTTACATGCAAACTTGTGAATATTAGCAGCTCTTCTACACGCAGAAACTTGTATTTAGGTCAACTAGTACTTTGGGAAGTCTGGTTCAAGTAAACCTGCGTTAGAAAAAATGAATAATTTAAAGCCCAACTCCATTCTCTACCCCCTCCTAGGTCTCCTCTGTATTTTATACTTTTAAAATGTTATACTTCCATATGATTTTGGGCCAGTCACATGACACGCAGGTTCATCTTTTGAAGATCTTCTCACAGTGGCGGGTGGTCCTCGAGGATGCAGAGAGCAGCCCTAATAAGATGAGGTCCCCACCTCTCAGGTGGTGGGTCCATGACACCTTGCACTCACAGTATGGGCTCAGTCTTCCACCCAGGGTCATTCAACCTGGAAGAATAATATTATCTTGTTGTGGGGAATAAGGACTTGAGGGCGCAGCACCAGAAATGAGTATTGAAGCCAGGGCTGTCTTTTTTTTTTTTTTAATCTCCAGGGATATTTAGAGTTGAGACATGACATACCTTGCATTCACGTGTCAAAGTCTAGGCCTATTATTGAGAAGTAGTTATGAGCTTTGAGTCTTGGTCAACCATGGCTTCAACCCAAATTCTATCTTTTAGCAGTTTGAGAAAACATGACTAACTTTTCCCACTGTTCCCCACCATATCAATCATTATCAATTACATACTTTCGCCTCTAAACTGTGGTCAGGCCAGGGCTGTTTTTTTTTTTTATCCCCAGAGAGAGTTTTTTTGGTTGTAAAATGTTGCCCAGAGTGGGGCTTTTAAATTGCAGATACTATAGGGTGCTAGTACAAACCCATTATTCTTTAACCTGGACCTTCAGATTATTCCTAGAGCACCCTAACCTTCCTTAACCTCTCTAAGCCTATGTAAAGTGCAGTAACCATACAGTTCTTGCAGTTAAAAACGTCAATTACACTGCAAACACATTTGGCTTAAAATAATTAGAAAACGTCAATTGGCCCTGATCTTTCTACTGAATACTACAACATCTGATGTGGCTGCTGATGGGTTCAAAATTTTGTAGGTGGCAAAAATGCTGTGTAATTGTTAGGACTCTGTTGTCCAGATTAATATAATTTACAACCTAGCATATACAGTGCAGAGGTCAGTAATATAATGTACGACATAGTGAATGCAGTGCCGGGGTCAGAAGTATAACATAAAACAGCATATACAGTGCATAGCACGGGAGCATAATGTACAACAGAGTATGTATAGTGCAGGGGTTAGGAGTATAATGCACAACATAGTGAATGCAGTGCAGGGGTTTGGAGTATAACACAAATCATAGCATATAGAGTGCAGGGATCAGGAATATATTGTGCAATATAGCATATATAGTGCAGAAGTCAGGAATATAACATACAACAAAGCATATACAGTGTAGGTGGTCAAGGAGTATAATTTACTGGCTGTTGAAAATTTTGCATTTTATTTGGAAATCAAGGTCCCAGAGTCTGGAGAAAGAGTAGAGAGGCACAGAATCCAAGTTGCATGAGGTCCAGTGTGAAGTTTCCAGTCAGTGATTATTTGGGGAGCCATGTCATCTGCTGGTGTTAGTCCACTGTGTTTTATCAAGTCCAAAGTCAGCGAAGCCCTCTACCAGGAAATTCTAGAGCACTTCATGCTTCCTTCTGTTGACCAGCTTTATGGAGATGCTGATTTAATTTTCCAGCAGGACTTGGCACCTACCCACACTGCCAAATGTACCAATACCTGGTTTAATGATCATTGTATCATTATTCTTGATTGAACAACAAACTCGCCTAACCTAAACCCCATAGAGAATCTGTGGGGTATTGTCAAGAGGAAGATGATAGATACCAGACCCAACAATGCAGATAAGTTGAAAGCCACTATCAAAGCAACCTGGTCTTCCATAACATCTCAGCAGTGCCACAGACTGATCACCTCCATGCCACGCCTCATTGATGCAATAATTCATGAAAAAGGATACTGTTTATGGACTTTTCAGTAAGGCAACATTTCTGTATTAAAAATCCTTTTTTTTGCAACAGGCTTTTGTAATATTCTAATTTTCTGAAATACTGAGTTTTGGGTTTTCACTAGCTGTAAGCCATAATCATCGAAATTAAAAAAAAAAAAAAAAAAAAAACAGAAATGCTTGAAATATATCACTCCGTGTGTAACACATCTATATAAATTATACGAGTTTCACTTTTTGAATCAAATTACTGAAATAAATTACCTTTTTGATGATGCACCTGTAGATTTTAATGGGTGAACCCCCCCCCCCCCCACCAAAAAAAAAAATCAGTGTGGGTATTTCATAATTTATTAAAAATGTAAATAACCGCGCTTGAGCAATAACTATAAAAGCAGCAGCTGTAGCGGGAAACACTATGGGTAAATATATAGTAAAAAGCTGCGCTAAAAATTGATGAATAACATATGAACAATGATTCAAGTATTATAGATTATAAATGCAGTCCATGCCCATGTAGATGGTATCTGAAAGGTCAAATAATAAAGTCCTATTCAAATGACTCCAAAAAGACTCCAAGGTGCAGATACAGAATGGATAAGTCTGCCACCAGAGAACACTCAGTCAGCCGCAGTGAAGCATGCATAAGGGGTATGCGCTTATCAGATAGAAAAAGGTTACTCGCATTATACACAATCCAGATGCCTCAGAAACCAGCTCCAGTGCACAACACCTCTCCTACCGAGTCCTGTCAGATGTGGAAATCTGCAGCGTCTAGCCAGCAAACACCACTCGTCCCCCTCAATGGTCAAGCAAGGATATGCAAGAGAAAAGTGGGGCCACAATAGTGTAGAGGGTCTGAACACTTTATTGAACAAATATAAAGTAGGAAATAAACTTACAATGTGACGAAGGAATTAGCGCTCATCAAACATATTCAAAAGCCGCCGCCGCCCGACTTCCGGCTGCACAGTAGTGACGTCAGCACGCCTTCCCTACGCACGTTTCGTCCCAACTGACGTCTTTCAGGGGATGCGGGCGTTGCGCTGAGTCACCACTATTTATATCATAAGAGGCATACGCCCCTTCCGGAAGTTGCGGAGGCAAACAGCGCCATATTAGACCATGGAAAACCCTGGCTTATGGAAAGAGCATTCACCTAGCAGCCGTAGCATCTAGACCGATAGAGAGCCACCGGTGCCATCTTAAGTCCTGGAGAAGCCCAATCAATAAGCACAGGGGCTATTTAATATACAATAAATGTACAAACAACAAAATATATCATTAAAATCCAGCCGGAGTTGCCGCCGAAGGGATCTGCTTGTAAACTGAACCTGGCTTATTGAATCAACCAATTATGGCAGCTATATTATGTAGAAAAAATATATATATATAAAAAATATAATAATACACGCTAAGATTGTCCACTAAATTAATCAGTAGGTTTAAAAACTGGATAAATTATTATATAGAAAATGCAGACTAAAAACTATTAGAATGGTGTATTGGCACAACACACGCTGCAAGCAATCTCAGGAATCTATATATTAAAAATAAAAATATACGTGAATAAAAAGTACCAATATGGCAGATTAGCCGCAGAGCCTGAATGGATGCAACTCTCACTGGAATAAAAAATATAAACACATCAAACAAATATGAATATAGCTGAGTAAAAATTACATGCATAAAAAATACATGATAAAAACAGCAAAGGCACAAGTTAAGAATTATCTATAAAAGCATTTATATCCGTGTCTATATTGAGACCAAATGGGCTAAAACATTTATTCCTATAGATCCAGGACATTTCCAACTTGGAGAGTCCCCTAACAAAGGGCTCTCCTCTCCAATGAGGGACAAATTTGTCAATCCCCATAAAAATGGTATTATGGGGGTCCTTATTATGTTTTAACCGATAATGGTTGGGCTTTTTAAACCCTTTTCTAATGTTGGCTATGTGCTCATTACATCTTATATATAGGGGTCTCTTAGTCCTTCCTATATATTGCAAGCCACATGGGCATTGCAACAAATAAACCACGCCAGTCGTAGAGCAAGAGATAAAGGGTTTAATCTCAAACGTATTGCCTGTGCTCGTAGAAAGAAATTCCTTGATGTTCCTCTTTTTATTTTTATTAACTGAACAGGTCTGGCAACGGTTGCACCTGTAATAGCCAGTAAACTGGTTAAAAAAAGTCGGTTTGGGCCCGGGGGGGTTTAAGACATTTGGAGCTAGCTTATCCCTTAAGGTAGGGGCCCCTCTGAAGATAACTCTAGGTTGCTCCGGTAACACATCTGATAGGAGACGGTCACTCTTGAGAATGTGCCAATGTCTGCGGATAATATTTTTGATATTCTTATGCTGCGTTGAAAAGGTGGTGACAAAAGGGGCATTGAAAGAAGCATTCGTGGTTTTCGGACGAGCCACTGTAGAAAGCATACCCGATCTATCCATCCCTCCAACTTCCTCAAGCGTATTCGTGAGGAAAGAGCTATCATAGCCCTTATCCATGAACCTGCTGGTGAGGACTTTGGCCTGATTCTCAAAATCTACTGTATTTTTACAATTTCTCTTGATTCTCATATATTGTCCCTTAGGAACAGCGCGAAGCCAAGGGGCGTAGTGGCAACTGTCCGTAGGGATATATGAGTTGCGATCCGTCATTTTAAAATAAGTGTTGGTGATAAACTTATCACCAACACACAAGATCATCAAATCAAGAAAATTGATGGATTCTTGACTGGCCTCAAAACTCAACTTTATACCTCTATCATTCTGGTTGAGTTCTTCCATGAAGAGATCAAGGTCAGGTCTCGACCCATTCCAAAGGAGGAGGACGTCATCAATGTACCTGGCCCAGAGCATAATCTGGGGCCTGGCACGACCATAGATGACGTCCTAATTTATACAAGCCCGTTTAGGTCTATTATTGCTTTAAGGGGGAACCTATCCAAAAAGAAAAGTAAAAGAATGCACAAAGTCCCGTTAAAAATCTTTATCAGATTCCTAATCCAAGCATGCAACCCGAGTAGTCATTTACAAGAAAAAGAAAATCTACCTTGTAAAGAAAAAAATAACCCAACAAACCTAGCCCACATGACTGATCCCAACACTACTCTTCACCAAATGACAGTCCCCCTGAATTATCATTGCATCAGTAACTAAATATGGCCAATGTCATTGACCAAACGTGGCCAGTATATTTTGGCAGGGATATACCTCATCCCTGCACCTTTGCTTACGTAGCTAGTTAAAGGCATGTAAGTCAATGTTCCTGTGGGGACACAGCAAGTCCCGACTCCTGGTTCTTCCTGACAGCAGCAAGCTTTCATATAAAAAATGGTAAAAATACTGCTTTTACTGAATATATGCTTTTTGGCTCCCTCCAAACAGGTAAAAATTTGGGCATTCATCCAAACTTGGGTTTGTGTTGTACTGCTGGCTCATTCCTGACCCTCTGATGTCTCCTTAAAGAAGATCTGTCACCAGAAACAATATCACATAGGGAGCTATAAGCCATAGCCAAAAAATTGCCTGAACTTAGTATCAGTATGGGCCCTCTCCCCTGTAGACTTCAAGGGGGTTCGCTACTAAGTTCGGGTTTTGCAAATCTTAAACGGGATTTGACAAACTCATCATGCATCGAACCCAGGCAGATTTACATATTCCTAACCATGACATGTACTCTACATATAGATGTAATTATGTGTTTTAGTTTTATTTTACTTTAGCCTTTTTTACGGCTGGTGTATTAAGACACAGCTCCAAGCCACAAGTGAAATCAGTTAGTAAATTGCTAATTCTATCCGAGTATTACTGCAACCAAATTTCTCTGTTTATCTTGAAGGTTCATTTCAGCAAAAAGTAATTTTAGAGTTAGCCTCTGCTTAGAAAAACTACATTTTTTTTTTGCTACATCATACCTTTACTGTTACATTTAGATATGATATAACATTTCAGAATGCCACTAAAAGCTTCTGAATTTACAAGCTTTCTGACAATTTAAAACGTCAATATAAAAACTGCACTTGGACATGTGATTGGCTATTCTACATATAGAGGGATGTGGGAAAACTGATAATCTTCTGGTGGGCTCTGGCAGGGAACGTTAGGGGCTGGTTCACACTAGGAATCGCACAGGAATACGGTGAGAAGTTCTATGGAGTGTGATTTTAGCCTTTTTATTTTAAATGTGCTGAAATTGCACTGCACCACAGCAAAAGTAGTGCATGCACTTCTTTTCTAAACACACTGCAACTGGATCGCATGGTACAAAAGATTTAGTGTGAGCAAACTGCATTTGCGACCTGCTTTTGGGGTGCCATTAAAATTGCACTGACACCCACTGTAGATTGCGAGGGCAGTGTGCTTTGAATGCGGTGCAGGAAATGCGCACTGAAAGCGGGTTTCCTGCACCCCATTCTAGTGTGAATGGGCCCTTAAAGTGGATGAAAACCCTCACACGGGCCTCACAGCCTCAGATGATACATAGAGATTAAATAAATCCTGCTACATAAGCTTTATTTGTTTAACTGCTCTCTTCTCTTGTCTACAACCCTTCAAAGTGCTGATTTTGTGATAAAATCCTTCTGCATGTGTGAGGAGTACAGAGGAGGGGGTGGAGAACTACAGTTACACTCTGTGAGAGCTGATTGGAGGAAAGGGACACCCCCCCCCCTAAACAAAGGCAGAGGAATTAATGAACATGCAGAACTGTATTTTGAATAGACAAACTGTGTGCTTATTTCCCTCCCTATCACAATTTTTAGCTTTTATGTGTCGGGAAAACTTCTCAGAAGTGACTCATGATGAAAACAGAGGAACAAAGAACCAGAGAGAAACCAACCTTAGAGCTTTTGAGAGAGTAAACACTACATATATATGTGCTTAGTTCAAGTTTCATGACTAGGGTTTATAACCACTTTAATGTAACAGTAAAGGTAAAATTGGGACCTTATGCTGTGTCGGGGTTATTGGGGGTTGATTAAAATAATAATAGGTAAAAAGAAAAATGATTTTAAAAGCCATGTATATTTCGTATTATGCATAAGAGATTCTGAACAGGATGGCGTCCATCTTGTTTTTAAGGTGAAACAAAGTTCATATATACTTGTTAAACAAAATGTCTCTCACAGGCTTACAAAGGGTCTATGGTTTCAACAGAGATCTTTGTATTTCTATGTAATCGTAAATAAGATCCCTTTTGACATCTCGATCAGATAAAACTTAGTCAGTCTGACGCTATGTTAAAGGGGGTGATATCTCAGTCTGTCTATAGGTATTTAACAATAGACAATGGCTCAGTGTTTTTCAGCATACATTTAAAGATGAACCATATAAGTTTTAGAAAACATCATCATATGTAAGATGTATATTAACGATAATACATTGTATTCTTATTAATATAGAAGTGTGAACTTGATACTTATATAGTACTAGATATATAATATATATATATATATATATATATATATATACACACACAAGTATACTTTTCTATGATGTGTAAGGACTTGTGCGTCTTGAAAACGAATTACTTCATGTTAAGGCATGTGGTAGGAGTGTTTATATAAGAATTGCTTTAGACTAGTTAAGTGCTCAAAGATGTCGTAAATATTACCAACTTAGACGAAATGCCTGACAACTTTGGCATGGTCATATAAGTAATGGCTTCTCACTAGCCGACAGGTCAATAGGTCATCAGATAACAAATTGTTTTAATTATGTTAAATACAAAATCTAATGAACGGTACGATACTGCCCTCTGGAGGGGAAATACCAGATGCAGTCTTGAGATAATTTCAGATATTCCCATATAAAAATATTATATTGTGTTAAATAATATAATTATTGAAATGGCATTACTTGCCAAGATGAATAATGGAAATACAGGTGGACATTTATGTATGTACTGGTAGTCTGGACAAAGTTTTATGTTGTGTTTTATGATTAATCTCACATATAGAGAAATCATCCTTATTTTATTATAATAATAGATAAAAATTCAGCGCAACTGTATAAAATAATATAATAGAAAGCTGCTATGCACTAAAGGATCAATAAACCAAAAGTCCCAATAACAAATATATAACAAAAAGTGCAGCGCTATCAAATATGGATTATGAAGAAGATATCGAGGAGAGCAGTCCACAGGTGAAAATTATGGTGAAGCATGCACAAGATATAAACATTCAGTGCTCTTCAATGTGCTGGTAATCCTCCACCCAGTCTCATTAGCCTCTCACCTCACACTTAGCCCCTGTGTCACCAGACGGGCTAGTAAGACAAACTTTCTCCAAGGATATCACCAATATAGATCAAATCAGTATTCCTCTTCATCAGAAGATAAGGCTCACAGGTAACAGATCACAGGTCCATAAAGCGGGTCACAGGTCCATAGGAAAACAAAGGTCCGGACATAGTGCATTACCGCAATAAATTACTTTATTGAACATAGCATAAAATCCTAAAAATTACCTTGTGAAGCACTATACAAGTGCATGTGATGAGCAGATTGTATTACACACAGCGGTCTCGACCGCAATGGATGGCGGGTGACGTCACCGGCCCCTCCCCCTTCGCACGCGTTACGTCCCACTGCACGGGACTTCCTCAGCTATTTTATTATACCAAGTTTTGGGTTAATTATCAAAAGAGGTGTGTCTCTGACCTCATCAGTTTAGGTATAGAATATCCCGACCAATAGGGATAATGTTTCATCCCTCTGGGTTTTACTTATGGTAATTTTTATAGCTCTTTGTTCTTACCATATAAAAGACCAACCCAGATGAGAGACACAGACACATTACACTACTGACAACACACCTCACACTTACATCACACACGCTAATACATTACTCGATAGACTCATTCAGACATACTCTACCTTGATCCACATCATTCATCTGAAACTTGAAGGGAATCCACCATCTTAAGAAAGGCATCCATCTTAGGACTCTAGCGGCCATCTTAAGTGTGGTAATTATGCCTTGCTATGTTATTTGATTTTATTCAACAATTGTTTATTCCTTCCTTATATGTTTTATATTGCATATTTAAGGGTAATGAAATTACAATCCCAGCCGTATAAGCCATAGTATATTTTTCTCTAAAAAGCTGATTTTTGTTTTTATACATTTTTATTAATATCAGATTAAATGCATTAATTGCAATTTTAAGTCTTCCGTTTTGCATGGCTTATTCTCATTTCATCTGCAGTGGAATGACTTTGGCTATGTGATTACGCAGACCATTGTAGTCTGTTTATATAGAACATTAATTTATGGCTTATACTATACCTGGGAAGAAATGGTAATCTTGCTTTCGTTTTGCTTTCACTTTCACTTTGTTTCACTTTGTTTTACTTTCACTTTCATTATTGAGCTAAACATCACATTGCATTGAGTATTTGAAGTTAGTATTTTTGTTGTAGAGTTATCTTTTTGTGTCACTTCTTGTTTGATCATATATTGTGTTTGCATGTCTTGAGAATAAATATTTTTATATATATTCCACACTGTAGACTGTACTCACTAAGATTGGTATATGCTTTTAAAAAGAAATTAATCAATTAAAAAGAATTCACGACATTGATTTATGGCAATAGGTGAAGACTCTCCTTTTTCACAGATCTTTGCTTATTAACCATAAATAAATACACTGCTATATTCAGAGCAGTATAAATATTCTGACATAAGTACGAGCGCGAGATATTTATTATTAAATATTCTTACATATAATGGAGACCCCAGCGAGATAATTATTGATTTCTTACATATGCCAATCATAATATTGATCAGGTGACATAATCAATAACTTTGAAAAAAAAAAAAAATTTTTTTTTTTTTTTTTTTTGACTTTTTTTTTTTATTATGAATGTGATAGAAATGCCTTTAAAATGTCTACCGCAGGTAATGTTCATGCTGCCAACTCTGGCAAGGTGTCAGTCCCTAGTGGCAATGCCAAAACCCCAGTAGATTTGGCACAGATCATAAATGTGTGGAAACACCTCTCTGAGTCTGAAATGGTGGAATATGTAAATGCTGGTTAGAGTCATATCAAAATCCTCAGAAAGTCGGGCCAATAAAGGGCATCTGACATGGGTAGAGGACAACCTGTATATATGAACTCACCAATAGCTTATCTAACACCAAAAGACGTCAGGAAGTGTGATCACATACTTTTTGGTCATGGCTAATCTTACTGTATCTTTATGAGGAACTGCACTAGAAGGCTCAGCAAAAAGGAGTTTAGTAAAGTTCCAATCTCCACTCCAAATAAATGAGAGATTGAGATTAGGAACCTCCTTGAGCAGGTGAAAGTTAACTCTATTGGGACACATAAGTTAAGAGAATGTAGCGTGAAACTGCAGAATAAAGTAGAACTGTGGCAGAAGTTTCATAAGGTAAACTGTAATGAAAGTAACCATTTGAAAGTGAAATGTAAATGATTAATGCAATAATTAGGAAATTTTGAGCAAGGAAAAATGTTTTCTAGCAAAAAGTTGCCGAGTAATCCGCAGTGGAAAATTTAAAAAAAAAAAAAATGTAACTGTTCAAGTCATGACAGGAACTCATCAGTAAATACATAGGAGAGTTCCAAAGGTTGTGGTGTCCATGTAAAAGGGTAAATGCTTAATTAGTCTTGCATTATAAAAATATGAAATAATTATTCATAGACCCAGATATGATTCCCAGTCTGTTGGTTATGACCCAGACAAGGGGGGGAGCCAGGCATAGAGTCACTTCCTACCCCAGCCATCTTCTAAAAATAGGAAGGCAGAAATTGGGCAGCCATGTATAAATAGGTATGAGTCATATCAGGTCATTGCAAAAAGACTAGCACCCCTAAAAAGACACCATGCACCTCCAGTTTTTTTTTACAAAGTTTTAAAAAGAGTACTGTCCTGATTTTTGTTAAGGAAAAGGTCCTTAGACATTGTCTTAGACATTGATTATCCTGAGGCCTATGAAAACAACTGTCTGTGTTGTGCCTCAAGGATGTCATTTAAAAGTCAGCCCATACAAAACTTCACTGCTGCTAGAGCTGTAATCTACAATTTAAAATGTACACAGCACCAAAGCCCCACTAAAAGTTCTTTTTCAGCTGTACTCAAAAGTGCCTAACACCCTTCAATGAAGGTCTGAGTACAACCATCTGAAATTTAAATCCCTGTGCTTTGATGCATTGCCCATGTACATAATAATAATATGTTTGGCAAAGGAGCAAGATATGCCACCTAAGCCCCAAGGGGAACACCGGATACCTTAAGGAGGACACCGGACATCCCATTAACAAGGGGGGGGACACCCACAAATAAATAGGGATTTGCCCCATCCTAGGGTTCCCCAAAATCCTCGGGAAGATCAAGTGACATTAAGGCCCAGACCTCACGCCAGAACCGAGTAACTGGTTCTAATGGGGATCTGTCCCATCTGTCTGAACCCGAGAGACATAGGCACCGCAGGAGGCGGAGCCAATAATCCAATTCTGTAAAGGTTTTCAGCAGAATAGATGCCAAATTGATCAGCTGATCACTTGGTTCACTCTGGGCACTGCAGCCCAGAACTAAAATAAATCCATCTTTAGGAACAAATCCTGTGGCCAGCCAAAGGCCATAAAATCCTTAAATGCCCAAGTGGCAGGAATCAAAGCGATACACTGAATAGAAGTATAGGATGCAGAGGTTCTAACACCCTTTTATCCTAGGTCACAGCATTGAGGATCCTGAAATCCCTGTCAGGGGGGGATCTTGGTTGTGAGATACTAACTACCCTCCTATTTTTCAGTGGTCACTTCATCCCTCTGACTCAAACAGGTCGCTTAAAGCGGACACATTTTGAAAAATCGCCAATGACGGTGATACCAAGGAGGATCAAACCCTTATGACGTAATGCAGTCAAGAGGTTAAAGGTTGTATACGGTAACCAAGAAGGAATCCTCAATGCCAGGTAGTTTTATTGCCTCCAATAAATTGCATTGATGCCCCATAGGGGGAGATATCATATTTTTTTTTCCTAAGTAGTAGGTAAATTTTAACCAAACATTGTATCATTGTATCATTGTCCAATGCGTAGTATCCATGGCGATAAATACATCACCATGTTAATAAGCCCCAGAGACCAGTCACCCTAGGAAAGGTCGCATATATAGTCTCACCTTCCGTGGTGCTCATATAAAGACTGATCACACGGTGGAGTAAAGGAGAACTCTGAGTAAGCTTAGGGTACCAACATCGCATTGAAATATCAATTGAGGGGAATATATATATTCATACTGTATGTTTCATTCAATAGGAAGAGATTAACCTTCCATGCCAGGTCGTTGATTGGTACAGACGATGATGTTTGCCAAAAGACACAGCAATTGGATGGGTCATCTCTCCCTAGAGCACAGCTCAGGACGGAACCCCTCATTGAATCGGATCCCTCTTCAGGAATCAAGCTGCGAGACGCCCCAGATTCTTGTTGACGGAGAGGAATATTTGTTTCTACAGATCTTTGTACATTTGATCCGAGGAAATCCATTAAGAGGAATCGCACTACCTCCTGTTTTCAGTTGAAGGAGATGTGAGAATGGTGCATTGCACATATGAGCAAACCTCAGTCTGGGTGTATGACACTCTAGACCATGCTGAAACCATTCATTATCCAACCAACATCCAAGGTTGAACGTCCAAACAGATTTCTCTGATTCCTGATTGCCAACATTGTTTTACTGCGCTTTGAATGGTAGTTGCTAATGCCATTGCAGCGGTTAATTTCTGTCTACATCAAGACTTTACAAGCTGATGTTGCAGATTTCAAGGAACATTTGAGTTTCTTTACTAGGAGATCAGAATTTAAAGAGACTAATAAGGAACAGTTTGTGACATAGCTAAAACCAGCAAAATCGCTACGAACTGACATTTTGAACTGATTTTTTTTCCTCAAATTTTTTTTACCACTTTACTTAAAAGTTATGAACAATTCCCAATATGAACTATTCTCTTACAAAAAGAGAACAAGACATTTTTTTTTCCCACTACTCCTTAAAAAGCTTTCTTTCCAGATAGGCCTAAGTTGCTCACTTGTCTACTGGGAAGAAAGGGGGGGGATATGTCGGGGTTATTGGGGGTTGATTAAAATAATAATAGGTAAAAAGAAAAATGATTTTAAAAGCCATGTATATTTCGTATTATGCATAAGAGATTCTGAACAGGATGGCGTCCATCTTGTTTTTAAGGTGAAACAAAGTTCATATATACTTGTTAAACAAAATGTCTCTCACAGGCTTACAAAGGGTCTATGGTTTCAACAGAGATCTTTGTATTTCTATGTAATCGTAAATAAGATCCCTTTTGACATCTCGATCAGATAAAACTTAGTCAGTCTGACGCTATGTTAAAGGGGGTGATATCTCAGTCTGTCTATAGGTATTTAACAATAGACAATGGCTCAGTGTTTTTCAGCATACATTTAAAGATGAACCATATAAGTTTTAGAAAACATCATCATATGTAAGATGTATATTAACGATAATACATTGTATTCTTATTAATATAGAAGTGTGAACTTGATACTTATATAGTACTAGATATATAATATATATATATATATATATATATATATATATACACACACAAGTATACTTTTCTATGATGTGTAAGGACTTGTGCGTCTTGAAAACGAATTACTTCATGTTAAGGCATGTGGTAGGAGTGTTTATATAAGAATTGCTTTAGACTAGTTAAGTGCTCAAAGATGTCGTAAATATTACCAACTTAGACGAAATGCCTGACAACTTTGGCATGGTCATATAAGTAATGGCTTCTCACTAGCCGACAGGTCAATAGGTCATCAGATAACAAATTGTTTTAATTATGTTAAATACAAAATCTAATGAACGGTACGATACTGCCCTCTGGAGGCGAAATACCAGATGCAGTCTTGAGATAATTTCAGATATTCCCATATAAAAATATTATATTGTGTTAAATAATATAATTATTGAAATGGCATTACTTGCCAAGATGAATAATGGAAATACAGGTGGACATTTATGTATGTACTGGTAGTCTGGACAAAGTTTTATGTTGTGTTTTATGATTAATCTCACATATAGAGAAATCATCCTTATTTTATTATACCAAGTTTTGGGTTAATTATCAAAAGAGGTGTGTCTCTGACCTCATCAGTTTAGGTATAGAATATCCCGACCAATAGGGATAATGTTTCATCCCTCTGGGTTTTACTTATGGTAATTTTTATAGCTCTTTGTTCTTACCATATAAAAGACCAACCCAGATGAGAGACACAGACACATTACACTACTGACAACACACCTCACACTTACATCACACACGCTAATACATTACTCGATAGACTCATTCAGACATACTCTACCTTGATCCACATCATTCATCTGAAACTTGAAGGGAATCCACCATCTTAAGAAAGGCATCCATCTTAGGACTCTAGCGGCCATCTTAAGTGTGGTAATTATGCCTTGCTATGTTATTTGATTTTATTCAACAATTGTTTATTCCTTCCTTATATGTTTTATATTGCATATTTAAGGGTAATGAGATTACAATCCCAGCCGTATAAGCCATAGTATATTTTTCTCTAAAAAGCTGATTTTTGTTTTTATACATTTTTATTAATATCAGATTAAATGCATTAATTGCAATTTTAAGTCTTCCGTTTTGCATGGCTTATTCTCATTTCATCTGCAGTGGAATGACTTTGGCTATGTGATTACGCAGACCATTGTAGTCTGTTTATATAGAACATTAATTTATGGCTTATACTATACCTGGGAAGAAATGGTAATCTTGCTTTCGTTTTGCTTTCACTTTCACTTTGTTTCACTTTGTTTTACTTTCACTTTCATTATTGAGCTAAACATCACATTGCATTGAGTATTTGAAGTTAGTATTTTTGTTGTAGAGTTATCTTTTTGTGTCACTTCTTGTTTGATCATATATTGTGTTTGCATGTCTTGAGAATAAATATTTTTATATATATTCCACACTGTAGACTGTACTCACTAAGATTGGTATATGCTTTTAAAAAGAAATTAATCAATTAAAAAGAATTCACGACATTGATTTATGGCAATAGGTGAAGACTCTCCTTTTTCACAGATCTTTGCTTATTAACCATAAATAAATACACTGCTATATTCAGAGCAGTATAAATATTCTGACATAAGTACGAGCGCGAGATATTTATTATTAAATATTCTTACAGCTGCCTTTTATTTGGTAGCATTTTTAATTTACACATTATTGTCAGAACACATGTACACTTTAGGCCATGAACACATGCAGGGTGCTCAGTCAACCAGTTCTGTTCAAGACTTTCATCAAGAATTTGTGACAAGCTCCTGCTGTAACCTACCTCATACCTCCCAACCTTCCTGAAATGGTTTCATTGAAATATTGGTGTCCCACAGATCTAGGCTGAAACCTGAAGCCCAGTGCCAGTGTGTACCCCACTCTCCTGCCAGAGGCTAAAGGATAACCCACAGCATGTGCCATTGTATTGCTTATAAATTGGATACTAGATTGACATCTCAATATTAGACTGGAAAGAGTTTACATTATAAAGGATTGTGGATAGCACACCTACTGGATGACAAGTGTCAGCAGTCAAGTTTCCCAGAACACAAACTTAGTAACAACAAGAAAATGTGGGGCTCATTTGCACCACAATCTCTGTGTTCACTGTTTCTGCTTGCACATTTGCGCACCTATTAAGTGCATCTACATGCGTTTCTAATGTATTTGTGGTGCTTTTTTTAAAAAAAAAAAAAAATTTTTGCATTTATGTTGTATTTCAAGTTTGCATTTACATGGGTATTTGGGATCTGCTTGTGTGCATACTTGTGCATTTGTGGTGTGTTTGTGCATTTTTATTTGCAGTATGTTCCGGTGTTGAAAAATGCATCATGCTGTACTTTTTTTTAATACATATAAATGCACTGCAATGGTATAAACTAGGCTCATTGGAATACATACATTTTTCTTGCATATGCATTCATACTGTGTTTATGCTACATTTAAAAATGCACATGACTGCATCTGGTGTAAAAAAAGCTCTTAAAGTTGTGGGATGACCAGGTGTAGTGCAACTGCCTTAAAGTGGTTGTAAAGTCAAAAGGTTTTTGTATCCTAATGCATTCTATGCATTAAGATAAAAAGCCTTCAGTATGCAGCAGCCTCCCTCATTCCCCCCTAATACTTACCTGAGCTCCATCTAGATCCAGCAATGTTGTAAGAGTGTCTCAGCTGCCCAGGACTCCCCTCCTCATTGGTTGAGACAGAAGTGTGGCGCCATTAGCTCCCTCTGCTGTAAATCAAAGCCAGTCAGCCAATTGGGAGAAAAATGGGGAGGGGCTTCGTGTCTGAATGAACGCAGGGAGTTGTGGCTCGGCTCAGATGCCCCCATAGCAAGCTGCTTGCTCTGGGGGCACTCAACAGGAGGGAGAGGCCTGGAGCACCAAAGAGGGACCTGAGAAGAGGAGGATCCAGGCTGCCCTGTGCAAATCCACTGCTCAGAGCAGGTAAGCATAAAATGTTTGTTATTTTTAACTTTAAAAAAACGAGACTTTGCAATCACTTTAACGTTCATTTTCTGCTGTCTATTGTTTCATTTCAATTTCCAGTTTTTGCAGTTAGTAGTATATTTGTTTATATACAACCTCTCTAGCTTTCTCTCTCTCTTATATATATATATATATATATATATATATATATATATATATATATTTCCTTTATTCTATGATTTAATTTGTACATTTGCTCATTAACTGTTCACGCTTTCTTAGCAGATATAATATATCTACTTTAGCGTGAATATATATATATATTTTTTTTTTTACTGCAATACATGAAAAGGATAGAAGCCAGGGCATGAGACAACAGAAAGATGCAGATTCTACAGTGCACACAAGACAATGCGCATGATATTAATAAACCAAAGGGCTATATTATTCACTTCAAGGCTCAATTTGGCTCCTCTGGCTTGATAGCTTTTGTAAAGTGAGACCCTTGCTTAAATCAATACTGCTATCATTTCACAAAATTACTGTGGTTTGCACAGAAAACGAGCCATAAATCAACATCATACAAAACCAACCCAAAGAAATGCTTTTTACTGGTAGGATTTTGGTGCATTGTGCTTAAAGAAATGAGAGATGCAGCCACTGATATATATTTATATATTTTTTTATTTTAGTGTGTTACGCTGTCACTGATTCAAAGACTCCAAGGGCTTTATTTAATATGGAGCAGCAGATTATGGAAACTATTGTGGCAAAGCACATTTACCCTTGTTCAGGGAAGGGGTCTATGCTACCTGAAGGCCAATTGCAATAAAGGGTGAGATGGACAGACAGACAGACATCTCATCATACAACTGGCTGTGCATGTTGTGCATTCACTGCACAGATCCCAGACATTGCATAAAGCTTAAAGGATGTGTTTGGTGCTTTCAACACCGCAGGGGTCTATTGGCACCAGCCGCAGCATTGTAACACAGTGGCTGGTGTTCTGGGCGGTACGGCCAATAGCGGCACATTACACTGTTCACTATTTTCTTTTTTTTTTTAACAAACTTTATTGAAATGTCACACAGTGTCCTACAGGCTGGCATGCAGGGACCCACACTACACAGTGGTGTAAAACGGCCACACCAGAGACAAGGAATTTTGCCTTTTGGGGGTGTAGTAGGACTGTACTGGAATAGCCGCCCAATGCAGTCCCAAAGCCCCTTTGGAAATGGACCCAAAATGCTCATAGTATATGCACAGTATGATTAGAGTAGACTATATTAGTACCTGCAAGTAATATGTGGCAACCTCTGCTCCCCCAAGCATACTCAAATCCAAACTACACGTAAAGGCTAAATCCACTTTTGTAGGGAAAAAAAATAACAAGTTAAAAAAAAAAAAAATAATATAGCATTTACAATTGTGACTCAAGTCATATTGTAATTGAATGTTATTACAAATTGGGACAATAAGCAGAGGCACCTCTAAGTGTAGGAGTATAATGCAATTTAATAAGAACAATGTAAATGGCAGCTCACAAGATATAGGATAAAACAGGCACATCAGTAAATGAAGATATCCTTGCAGGCTGTCATCAGTAAGATGTATCTCCATCTGCCTGCTCCCGCCATGTGGAGGTCAGTCAAAAAATGGAATAGATTGCAAGTCGAGGCAGATGGGTGGCGGCATGGAATGATGACATCACTGGAATGCAATGCGTTTACGAACGTGCATACTGCGAATGTCCCGGCAGTCGTGCTCCTTTGTCAAGCTATACTACAGGGATATTTAACTGACTATATAAAGCAACAAGAGGAGGTGTCGGGAGCTCTGAGCCGCATCTTGAGAGATCCGCCCTGCCATCCCTGTTTTATTGTGTGTTCTGTGTTCTTATTAAATTTCATTATACTCCTACACTTAGAGGCGCCTCTCCTTTTTCAGCTGCTGCTGGAATCCTGCTTCTGTTCCTATGTTGGTGACTGCCTGTCATGGACTTGCAGTAGTGTTGGCAAGCTTACCTGTCCCTTCATGTCTGTATTAGAGGTCAGACTGCATTTCTGGTTCCTTTTTATCACCTCTACTTCCTGTTCCTGCCCCGCCCAGGTCATCACAGGAAGTCTATAGTAACCAGTGCACTGCAGGTCTGCTTTGCTGTTCAACAGTGTTTGTTTCCTGTTTGCCTGTTACCCTGACCTTTGGCCTGTCCCTTGGTTACCCTCGTCTGCCTGTTACCCCGACCTCGGCTTACCCATCACCATTCTGTGTGTCCTGAGTGGCTGCTTCCCTTCTCTCCCTACAGAGCGTGACCCGGGGGACCCCAGGGGCCGCGACCTGGGCCCAGCTGCAGCCAAGTCCATCCTCACCACTAGAGGCTCTGGTGAACACCTGCTGGGTCTTAGACTCCGCCCCCTGGGGAATCTTGAGCTCACGTTCCGGTCCACCCGCAGCAGTCTGCTATCGGGTTCACTACCTTGCGCTGCACCCCTGCTTCCAACAGGGTGCAGTTGTCACCTGGCCACAGGTGACCTGACACTGCCCTCAGAGAATGGACTTTCCTAATCCATAGACTTTTTTGCAGTATATAACAGACTTGACAAATGGACTTTTAACTGTGGATTGGTTCAATCTCCTAGTACAGATCTATTATCTTATTCCTATGGGCATATTTTGAAATAGAAGCTTTTGCGCCTTTTCCTTGTGTTTGTTATTAAAAATGACCTTTCCTTTACAATCTGCAGCTCTATTATTTTCTGTAAAATGCAATGCAAAATGGCTACAAGGAGGTGTTCTGTACACAGAATGTGTACAGAACGTCCCCCCAGAAACATCTTTTCTTGCTTGTGTGATTGGCTCACCAATTTTCTCAGAAGTCTGCCTAGGATACAAGTCAGATATCAGGCATCCCCTGCAACAAAAATTACATTTCTGGTGTCAAACTGCTGATAGAAAATCATGTCTAAAAGGATGCAGACCCTGCAATTTTCCTCATTAGAGCCCTGCAGGTGCAGCAGCTGATTGAAAATTTTGAAACCACTCCCATTCATTTACTACATGGACACAGACAAACACACAGTGATTTCATCAGAAGAACAAAAGTTAGGAATCTGCAACAAAGTTTGTAAAAATCCTTGTAATGTACATAGATAGCCCAGAGGGGAATGTTTTTTCTCAATAAAAGTGGAGTTATTTTTTTAATGCCAATGTAGCCACCCAAGAGACGGTTGTTATGCTGCCTCTTTTGTACCTCTACTGCATATTCACCCTTATGTGTACAGTAAACCCCCGCTCCATCGCGGTTCAGTTTTTGCGGTCCCGGTATATTGCGTTTTTTTTGTAATGTTATTTTACTATATAAATCATTAGAAATGAAATATTTTTGTGTTTTCCATAATTCTTGCTATGTCTCTCAGTATCTTTTATGTGTTTAAATGAGTTTCTATTGTTTTAAAAGTGTGTTTAAAGACCTTAAAATGCTTTTACACGTACAGTGACCGTAAAAAAAAAACATACCTACAATGCATTTTAATTGGGTTTTCTATTTTGCGGATTTTCACTTTTCGCGGCTGGGTCCGGAACGTAACCCCCGCAAAGGAGGGGGGTATACTGTAATGGTTTAATGGAGTGTTTCTGTACCAGAGACCATCTTTTTGCCAGTACATGATTTCACACTATTCCAAATTGCAATTTACCTCTATAGGACATCTACTGAAAAGGGGACAAATGCCAACCTGGGGAGTGTAGGACATCAGATGGAGCAATGTTCTTCTGTATAGTCTAAGGACTACAGAACAGTGAGAGAACACTCTGGATCAGTGGTTCTCAACTCGTGTCCTCAGGACCCACTAACAAGCCAGATTTTATGTATTACCTTAGGGAGATGCAGACTAGAATACTGCAATTACTGAGCAGCAAATGATATCACCTGTGATGTATTTCAGTTAACTTGCAAACCTGGCCTGTTAGTGGGTCCTGAGGACAGGATTTGAGAACCACTGCTCTGGATGAAGGCAACTGGGAGAGATTTCAGGGAAACATCCTATTGGATTCTTCTAGTCATTGTCTTGCTGTTCAGTGCTTAGAAGACAGCACATAGAATCTGAAGCAGATGCCTAAGAGGTTTGAGGAGAGCTGGACTGCTGGATTGTAGGGCCCCTTTCACCTGATTGAACTGATCGGGTTCACTTGTCTGTTTTACAGGCGGATCCAATCAGGCCACCCATTGTCCTCTATGGGGAGGCAGATGTCAGTGGACATGTGTCCGTTGACATCTGATTTGACAAAATCCGCTGAAAACAGACGTATGGCGATACGTTCGCCATCCGGCCAGTGGGTCAGGTTGGATGGGATCAGATAAAATTGGACAGGCGGTCCATTTTCATCAGATCTCCCTATGAAGGAGAGCGCGACTCTGACAGGTCCATCTCTGCACAGTGAGCAGAGACGAACCTGTCATCCGCCTGCTTAGTAGGGATCAGCTGAGCGTTCCCCGCTGAGCAAGCAGAGTTCGTCAAAATGGATCTGCCCCGTGTGAAAGGGGTCTATGTGATATGTGGTCTTCACAAGCAAGATCTTCATGCTGCAATAACTATCCATCATATTTCTACAATTGCGTTATTTTTCTCCACTGTACTTTTTTATCACTGTACTACCATATCTTAAACTGTCATTTCATTAGAAGCTAGACTCAGGTCCGAGATGTACCTACATACTTAATAAAGCCAACACTTACAGTGTACAGTGTAATGCTGGCAGGGTGCATTTGCAAGTGTGATTGTACTTTAATAGCAGTCTGTATAACAAAGCCCACATGTGAAGGGGCGTGGCCTGGCGCAGCATGTGAGAGGACGTGTGTGAGAGGAGCTCCGCCGGACCGATCTCCTTTACCGCTAATCCTGCAGCCCTCCGGGCACGATAATCCTCCCTTCACCTCCCGCACACCCGCGGCACTGACCTCCGCATGTCTCCGCCGAAGAAAGGCTCGGAAGCTGCGGCAAAACTGGCTGCATTCCGGAGGCTGGAGAAGGAGGCCCCGATCCAAGATGGCGCCGGCCCGTCGCTCGTGGTGGAGGAGCCGGAGAGCCCTGCTACATCCAAGGTATTGGAAGCGATTGCCACCTGCCAGACCATGCTGACGACTAAAATGAGAGGAGGTGAAGGTAGATATATCACTGATGCGTCAGGATATGCAGAAGCTAAGGGACAGAGTTGGTGAGGCTGAACACAGAATCAGCGAGGTGGAGGACTCCCTCCCCCCATTGCAAAGCTCCTCAGACAGGCTGCAGCAACAAGTACACCTTATCCTTCAAAAACAAGATGACATGGAGAATAGGCTGCGCCGCTGTAACTTGCGGTTCATTGGCCTCCCGGAGGGCTCTGAAGGTGCAGACCCCTCATCTTATTTGGAACAATTGCTCACTCAAACATATGGCAGAGAATCCTTTTCACCCACTTTTGTTGTGGAACCTGCACATCGCCTCTCAGGGCGTCCCCCCCCTCAGGGTGCACCCCCCCGCACATTCATCGCTAAATTCCTGAACTATCGGGACAGAGATGCCATATTGCGCCTGGCCAGAGTTAAGGGGAACATTCCATTTGGAAATCACAAAATAGCGATTTTCCCCGACTTCTCTGCTGAGGTCCAGAGGCGCCGCAAGAGCTTTTTGGAGGTCAAACGCAGGCTGCGTATCAAGAATATCAAATACTCTATGTTGTACCCGGCCCGTCTTAGAGTGGAGGGTGAGGACCGAGCCCACTTCTTTGAGGATCCGGAAGCCGCCATCTCCTGGCTAGAAGGACTGGAAGCTAGAGCCTGACCACCTTGCCCTGGCGACTTCATGACACTTTCTCCCTGATTGCCTGTGCCTTGTGCTGCTGCTGAGGTGGGGGGGGCTTTGTAGATCCTGAGGAACTCAAGACTTTGTACCCCCCTTTCCCCCCCCCCCTCATTTCCCTGACCCACTGCTCCTGTGTTTGACCGGCGGAGCACCCTAGCTCCACAGATGGAACTGATTTTTCTGTTCTCTTCCTATGGATTTCCACCTGCCCATAGGTTTTGCTACCCAGCGATACACCCGTTGGTTTTCGCCCCCTACACCCGCTCAGGCGTGTGTTTGTGCCCAACTCCCCTGTTGCCCCCTGCGACTTCTGCTGGACCTGGGCCCCCGGGCCCCCTTGCTTGTCCTAGTTGTATTTTGCTGTATTTTTGCTGACTATCCTGGGGTCCCTGGCCTCCTGTTCTTGCTTTTTACCAGTCGCATGTGGGCCAGTTCTGGTTGAGGCACTTGTTTGGGAACATGCCCGCACAAGTTGGGGTTGGTGCAGGGCAGGGAGGGGGGTTTGGGGTATTACCATTGTTTACAGTTTATAATTGGTACAATCTCTATACTGTTTCTGTTCTATGCACATTGACCTCAAGTAATAACTGCCTGCTCTTTTACTGCCGTTTATTAATGTTAGTGTATGACCGTGGGATTGTTAGTTCTGTGGCCTTATTGCCTGAGATCCTGGGAGCCTCCGCTCCACGCTCCGTATTACCCCTGCCATGGCCGCATTGAAATTGTTGACGTGGAATGTCAGGGGTATGCGCGATAAGATTAAACGGACGGCTGTCTTTAATGTTCTACGCCGTGTCCGGGCTGACATTATAGTACTGGTGGAGACACATTTGGAGGGCCGCGTACAGCAGTCTCTCAAACGGCCTTGGGTTGGCTGGGTGCATCACTCTGCATATAGCTCGCACTCCAGGGGTGTGGCGCTTCTGGTGGCCAAATCGGTGCATTTCCAGCTCCTAGGATCTCAGGTTGACCCAATGGGTAGATATGTCTTCCTTAAAACGTCAGTCTATGGGGAATTGATGCTTCTGATGGCTTTCTATGTGCCCCCCCCCTTACTCTGCTGTGGTTATAATGGAGGGATTGGCGTTTATGGCACAATGCCCGGGGGCCCCGGTGATCTGGCTGGGCGACTTTAATAATGTGCTGGACTCGGGTCTGGATAGATCCGGTGGCGCCTCCCAGGCGCCGCCGGGGTCGTCCCCGACCAGGTTCTCCCGATTGGTGGAGAGCTTTGGTTTGACCGACTCCTGGCGTAGCAAGTACCCCGCTCAGCGTGCGTACTCCTGTTTCTCGGCTGCACACCATTCTATGTCACGCATTGATCTGATATTGATGTCTCGAACCCTGCTCCCCAGGTTACTGGCGGCAGGCTTCGCCCCACGGACTCTGTCTGATCACTGCCCTTATTGGATACTGTTGTCCTTGCCCTGCAATAGACCTCCCCCGGCCTGGCGCCTGAATCCCGCCTGGCTCCCCTTGGTGTCTGATGGGAACGACATTGAGGGGACCTGGACACAATTCTTTTCTGATAATGAGGGCACTGCCTCCCCGGCTGCAGTGTGGGAGGCATTTAAACTGTTCGCCAGATCCACTATGATTTCCAAAATTAAAGCTGTTAGAGCGCGGGCTGCTGAGGAGGTCTCCAGGGCAACGGCGAATCTGCTTGAAGCTGAACAGGCCTTTATGGCGGACCCGACTCCGACGCATGAATCCCAGTATAAATTGACCTCTAAAGTCCTTTCCCAACTTGAATATGAGAAGGCGAAATCTAAGATGTTTTTTCAGAAGCAGAATCTGTTTGCACATGGAGAGCGGGCGGGGAAACTCCTCGCATATTTAGTTCATTGTGAGGATAGGCCCCCGGTAGTTATAACTTTGAAGGATGACCTGGGTAATGAGATCACCGATCCTGCTGCGGTGACACAGTGTTTCCGATCATTTTTTAGTACACTTTACACCTCTAGGGCCCCCGCTGACTGCACTGACATGCATGACTTTCTGGACTCTATTGCCTTTCCCACATTGACACCCGACCAGTTGGCGACCCTCGAGGCACCCATTTCTGTGGAGGAGATTGCAGCAGCCGTGTCCGAGTTCCCTAGATCTAAGGCCCCCGGCCTGGACGGCCTCCCGATTGAATTCTTCTCCCAATATTCGGAACTCCTTTCTCCTAAATTATTGGCTTTGTTTCAATCTCTGTTCAAGGATGCAGCCCTGCCCCCTTCTATGCGGGAGGCGCTAATTGTGCTCATCCCCAAGCCGGGCAAGGACTTGCACGCCCCAGAGTCTTACCGTCCCATCTCTTTGCTCCCAGTAGACACTAAAATCCTTGCGAAAATTTTATCCCTCCGTCTTAACAAGGTGATCCTTTCACTCATACACTCGGACCAGGCCGGGTTCATGCCTGGGAGGAACACCTCATTTAACCTTCGCTGGTTATTCATGAATCTCCAGGCACAACACGACGGAATGGGCGGCAGGGTGGTGGTCTCCTTGGACACGGCTAAAGCATTCGACTCGGTAGAGTGGCCATTTCTATGGACCTGCCTGGACCGATACGGCTTTGGACCTAATTTTATTAAGTGGGTCAAACTTCTATATAGCGCCCCGGTAGCTAGGGTCCTGGCCAACGGCTGGCAGTCGACCGCCTTCCCTTTATCCCGTGGCACTCGACAGGGGTGCCCCCTCTCCCCCCTGCTGTATGCCCTGGCCGCGGAGCCCCTGGCGATGGCCATTAGAGCACATCCCGGGATTCGTGGCCTACGAAAGGGACCGCTGGAGGAGAAAATCAGCATGTATGCTGACGACACTTTGTTATATTTGGAAGACTCTCGAGATTCCCTGCTCACAGCCCTTTCTTTAATTGAACGGTACGGACGGTTCTCCGGTTTTCAGATAAACTGGGATAAGTCACAAATTCTCCCGCTTGACGAGAGCCCGCAGGCGATCGCCCCCGCAAACCCGGCCCTGCAGTGTGTATCCCGTATTAAGTACTTAGGGATTCAGGTGACAGCTAGCTCAGCAGATTATGTCCCAGATAACGTTCAACCCTTGTTCCCTCTGCTTAAGGCCAAAATTCAAGTATGGTCCAAATTACCTCTGGGAGTGATGGGTAGGGTCAATTTAATTAAAATGATTCTTCTTCCCAAAATTCTCTATGTTGTATGGCATTCTCCTATATATCTGCCACTCAGGCTGTTTAAGCAGATGGAATCACTCCTCAAGACCTTTGTTTGGGGTGCTAACCGGCACAAGATCTCCTGGCGCAAACTCAAAAATCCTACAAATCTAGGGGGGTTGGCCCTGCCGGATTTTAATCTGTACTATCTGGCAGCTCAGTTGTCCCAGTTCTTTCACATTGATAAAACGGATAGAGAACGCTTCTTGACCCTGCTCTGCCCTGGGTGGGCTCATCCCCTCGGGGACCCCCTCCTAGTTATCCTTAGGGGCGTCAGGGGCTCGCCGGAGCCCCTGTGCCCCAGATCTCTCCTATATCACTATTGTCGGATCTGGGAGGTGGTAGCGTCCAGGCTTCGGTGCCCTCCGTTCCATACACTCACCCCTCTGTGGCATAATAGTACATTGCGTGAGTTCCTCTCCATCCCTGACCTGTCGATATGGAGTGGGAGGGGTATTCTCCTCCTTAGCCATATCTCCACGACCACTGGTCTGCGGTCTTACGAGACCCTGCAAGACCAGTTTGCGCTCCAGGGCCCCATGCACTACAGATACTTACAGCTCTCCCATGCTTATAGATCTCAATTCCCTGACGGTCCTCCTGAGATAGAATCGGTCACCACCCTTGAGATTGTTAAAAGTACAGAACCCAGTCACCTCATTTCCATGTTCTACTCTGAGCTCCACACACCTTCCTCGACCACTTTAGCTTATGCCCTTAAGACCCGCTGGGAGCGCAATGTGGGGGCCATGGAGGATGAGGAATGGGAGGATGCCCTGGAGACGTGCCGCAGAGTGTCGCCAAAACTGTCGGATCGCCTTACCCAGACCTTTATAATACACCAGGCTTATCTCACCCCGCTCAGACTGTCCAAATATCACCCTGACTTGGTCCCCTCTTGTCCTATGTGCGCAGACCCTGATGCTTCCTTCTTTCATCTATTGTGGAGCTGTCCCCAACTACAGACTCTATGGCAACAGGTAGTCACATTTCTGCACGACAAAATGGGGTCTCCTCTACAGCTCTCCCCTAAGGAGTGTCTCCTGGGGGTCTATCCGGATGGAGAGATGCCCAAATCCACTGTCATATTTCTTCAGGAAACTTTGTTTATAGCGCGTAAATTGATAGCCAGGCGGTAGATGAGACCTACTCCTCCTACTCTAGGAATGTGGATTAAGGAAATTAATAGTGTCATCCCATTTCATAAACTTTTATATAAACATAGGGGGTGCCCCCAGAAGTTCAACAAGATTTGGGACAAGTGGGTGCAGTGCCCTGACACAGCTCAGTAGTGCAGTGGGTAACTATTTTATGCTGACCGCCCCAATTGACCTAATATTGTCTGCTCGAGTGTTGGGCCGAAAGAAAGTAACTGATTACTGCCTTATTTTTACTATGTCTGTTCTGTTTCTAAGTGTTAATCACTGTGTATATTTGTATTTTTTTTTTTTTGTACTTCTGTGTGTTATGAATCTGATCGAAGTTTCAATGCACGGTCTATTTTTGTATTGTACCAAAAGTTTCAATAAACCTCACTGTTTTAAAAAAAAAAAAACAAAGCCCACATGTGGTTTGGATACTGAGAAGCAACACTCACAGCTCTTGATTCATGCAACTACTTTGGGTCCCATCATGGCTTGTCTACCCACGTTGAATATGCTTCCTGTTTGACCCCTTTGGTTCTCGCTAAATCACACTTCTACAGCTCCCGGAAAAACTCTCCTGGCGATCACAATTTGGAAATACTTTCATATCTATTCTTAGCTGATTTATACTATATGCTGTATGCATCTATTCCTGAAGAAGTGAACTGTCACGAAACATGTTGAGTTTGTGGATGCAACTTTAGTTTAATCATGTACACTGTATTTACAGTTGGATTGTATATGGTCCACATTATATTTAATTATATATGATATGCATTAATATGTATTAATTACAAATCAGCTTGTTACCATTTTATTCTTTTTTTGTATGGAACATTTTTTCATTTATTAAACAACAATGTTGGAAACAAGTTATTCATTGGTCATATGTGTTGTGCCTCATTTAAAGTCCCAGGACACATAAATTGGTTTTATTGATATATTATTGAAGGGACAGAGGCACATTATTGGGTGCAGGCCACATTCTATTCTGAACGTCCAGCTATCAAGCAATAGAGGGGCAGATCACATCTATCCATCGAGACCATATATCTTCAAATTCCAAAAAGTGTTTCCAAGTAATATGCATGTTTTTCAAATTAATATATTTAGTTCAGAGCTCCATCCCTCCACAGTGGGTGGGTTAGTAGATATCCACTTCAGAGCTATAATTATGCAAGCAACAAAGAATGATCTTTTAACGGCAAGGGTCAGGTAGTTATCCAAATCTCTGAAATCTCTTCTGAGATGGATTCCTACCACCAGGCAGCCATAACAGTATAACATTTTTTCCCCAACACTGACAAACCTTCTATTCTCCAGTCTTAAAGAATGGTCTATCTGTGAGGGCTAGGTGGTTGTGCCCTCACTAAATTTGAAGGTCAGTGCTAGCATAGTCATGTTTTTTTAATTAACAAATGAGTCAGACCATGCATGTGTGTCACCTGTTAGGGAACCATATTCTACCACTCCCTTGTTAATAATGCACCCTAAATCAAGACCCCCACATTATGTAAAATTGTACACATTCCTTATAAATATTTTCTATATTCTTCTTAATATTTTAGATGTTTAATAACTGTTAAGACCCCTGTATCATAATTTTGGTTAAAAGATGAGGTTGTGCATGGACATGTCAGCATCATATAATCACACAAATCTTAGAAAACCATGACGGATCTTTCCTAGAAATACATTGTACAACAGTGGGTTAATCCATTAGGATGATATGCACCAGATCTGTATCCTGTTCTTCCCTTCTGGTACAATATACAAATCAATATTTACCCATTGTGTAACAATACAGTGCAATACATGCTTCCTTCCAAGAGCTGCAGAGTAGCCCACATGTTAACTAATGATCTTCAGTAATAGAATACCTGAAATTACATCAGAGCCATGTTACCGATTGCTATTTAATTCTTGATATATTGTAAAATAGATGCTATTATTTTCAAGGCACCTTAAATGACCTTTACATTTAGCTCTTGACATCTAACATTTTGCTTACATTTGGTCTCCCTCTACCCTCTATGGTCAACAACCAACCAAGTGTGTGATCCGCTGTGCTCCAGACCTCTAATCAGTTCTGCGGTACAGCAGGCTGCACTTTAGCGCTAGAGCTGCCAGCCGTCAGTGACAGTCCAGGTACGGCACTAAATCCAGGAGTTGGATCAATTAGCTCCTTGGTTTCAACCCTTAAATATAGAGGGCTCTATAGAACTAGTCAGTAGCAAAGCACTCTAAAGCATTGTGTACCTAGAAGTGTCACGGCAATTCCTCTTGGCCAAAATATTCATATCTAATATACTGTATATATTTACCTAAACAGAAAGAAATAATTGCCATAATGAATAAAGAAGAAAGTATATACAAAACCACCGGACAGTATCTTTCTTTCCAATCTATTTAATAATCAAAAAGATGGGAAATTTACATAATCAAAACAAGTTTAATGGGTAACTCCACTTTTGTGGGGAAAAAAAATAGCAAATAAAAAAAAAAAAATGATATAGCATATACAATTTTGACTCAAGTCATATTGTAATTGAATGTTAATAAAAATTACCATTCCTTTTTCTGTAAAATGCAATGCAATATGGCTACTGAGAGGTGTGTTCTGTACACAGAATGTGTACAGAACGCCCCCTGGAAACATCCTTTCCTGCTTGTGTGATTGGCTCACTGATTTTACCAGATGTCTGTACTAAGATGTTAGTCAGATTTCAGGCATCCCCTGCGACAAAAATGTTGTTTTTGGTGAGATACTTCCAATAGGAAATCCCGTCTAATGGGATGCAGACCCTGCAATTTTCCTCATCGGAGCCCTGCAGGTGCAGCAGCTGATTGATATTTATGAATCCACTCCCATAAGATGCACTTTCCACATGGTCACAGATAAACACACAGGGATTTATTAAGAATAACAAACGTTAGAAATGTGCCACAAAGTTTGTTAAAAAATCCTTGTAATTTGCATAGATCACCCAAAGGGGAATGTTTTTTTCTCAACAAAACTTGAGTTACTTTTTAAGTTACAATAAGGTGGGATATACATACACACAATTTACATTAAATATAACACACTGTTACACAAAAACATAGCGTACAGCAGAGGTCTCCAAACTATGGCCCTCCAGTTGTTCAGGAACTACATTTCCCATCAT
The DNA here is from genome assembly GCF_965119305.1 of Pelophylax lessonae. Classification (NCBI taxonomy): domain Eukaryota; kingdom Metazoa; phylum Chordata; class Amphibia; order Anura; family Ranidae; genus Pelophylax; species Pelophylax lessonae. The sequence continues at coordinate 167,552,890 of NC_138772.1, read as the reverse complement.
GCCTAGTCATGTCTATGAATGTCAGCGTTTTACAATGCCTCATGGGATGTGTAGTTCCACAACAGCTAGAGGGCCGTAGTTTGAAGATCCCTGGCGTATAGATATACAAAATAATAAAAATCACTGGACATTATCTTTAACCATTTTTTAAAGTGGATGTAAACCCTTACATATACCCAGTGAAGTGAACAGCCTCAGATGATACACAGAGATGAGACAAATCTCCCTACATAAGTTTTACGTGCATATCTGCTTTCTTTAGCTTTATATATTCTTTAGAAAGTGCACATGGTGTTTCTTCATGTTTCATCAGTGGGAGGGGAGTCTAGGCAAACACTGTGTGTGGGCTTATTGGAGGAAAGGCACACCCCCTCCACACAGGCAGAGCTGTGCTGTGAATAGACAAGCTCTCTGCTTATCTGTCTCTAAGTCCCTTCCCCAATGCAAATTTTCAGCTGATTTTATCTCCAGTGTAGGAGAACTTGTCAAATGTTATCATGCAGATGACAGAGGAACAGAGCAGCAGAAAGACATATGACTTTTGGCTTTGGAGAGAGATAGGTAAGCAATACAGATATATGTGCTTAGGTCAGACTTTATGAATGGGGTTTACATCCACTTTAATGATTCACACTTGTTAAAAACAAAATTGTTTTACTATAAAATTACTTAGAACCCCCAAACATTATACAGTATATTTTTTCAAAGCAGCGGCCCTAAAGAAAAAATGGCTGCTGTTGTAATTTTTTATGCTGCATGATATTTGTGCAGCTGTTTATCTAATGCATTATCATCTGAACAAAATACACTAAAGGTTAATTCACACTAGTCCATGGATCTGTGTTTTAAAGCACCTGTAAAATGCAGGTCAATGCATAGGCATATAAAAACAATTGTCTTTTTTGTGTCCTGTTCACACTACAATGCTGCATTGACCTGCATTGGATTAATAGAGGGAATAAGCATGGGAGGGTGTGCTGTAACTTTATTTGAAGGGAATAGGAGTGAAGGGAAAGCTCTGAGTGGACTCTCATTTTTGCACTTAAAGCAAAATGCCTTGAAAACAGAAAATGCATAACAAAACAAATGAGGAACAAATGTTCAGAAACTGGAGTCAATGTCTGAGATGGAACTGTAAGACATCGCATAAAGAAAATTGGATTTACATAAAGAAAAGCCAAACGAAAACCATTATTAACACCTAATCAGAAAAAAACAAGGTTACATCTTTTCTATGGCATATTGCCATACAAAAGAAAAGCAGTCATGGACTGTGGATGACTGGATGAAAGTGATATTCAGTAATGAATCACAAATCTGCATCGGGCAGGGTGATGATATATATTGGGTTGCATGTCTGGTAAAGGTATGGGGGAGATGACAGTTATTGAATCTTTATATAAGTTTATATTGAGATTTTAGACACTTTTCTTTTTATTCCATCAATTGAAAGGACGTTTAGTGATGATGATGTCATTTTTCAAGATGATAATGCATCTTGCCATAGGGCAAAAGCCGTGAAAACTTTCCTTCAAGAAATGGCATGGCCTGCAAATATTCTGGACCTCAATGCAATTGAAAATCTATGGTGGAAATTAAAGAAAATGATCCAAGACAAGGCTCCAACCTTCAAAGCTGATCTGGCAACTGCAATAAGAGAAAGTTGGAGTCGGATTGATGAAGAGAACACTGTCGATAGTTAAATCCATGCCTCAGAGAATTCAAACTGTTATAAAAACCAGAAGTGGTGAAACAAAGTACTAGTAGTGTACTGTAGTGTTTTTTTCATGATTCCATGATATTTTGCTCAGAATTGAGTGATTCTATATATTGTTTTCCTCTGCTTGATGTGAAAAAACAGTTGCACTTGACTACAGTTTTCTTTCTTTTTTTACTTTTGTAAGTTTTTCCTAAAACCAGAAGGTTGGAATGTTAAATGCAAATAAATTTGAGGCATGTCTGTGATTCGTTTTTTTTATACTCAATTAAAAAATTTAATGAACATGTTCCAAAAGTGGTACATCCATACTTGCCAGGGGTTGTATGTGATAGCATGGTTAGGTAGCAAATACTTATTATGGAGTTATCGGTGGTCTATTAGACCCCCACCGTATTCCCTGCCCTCCACTGCAGCTTAGCAAGCACAGATCGTGCTTGATTAGATAATTCTCTGCTACATACTAAATATTGGAGAGCAGATGTAGTGGGATGGATTGGAAATTTGTCATGTCCACTAAAAAACAAAAAACAAACAAATCAGGCCTGAGGCCTGTATCTCCCCTCATGGACTGAATTGACAAATACCAAATGTATAAAAAAGTATAAATGTATTCAAACAAAGAGTATATAAAAACAAGAATTATACATATTACAGAATATGTCACACATAGGAGATCATAGACATGTATATGGACAATCAATGGAACGCATGTATGGCATGAATTCCAAAGAATACAGTTAGCCTGACATGTTTCGGACTGCTTAGGGGTCACGTCCTTCTTCATAGGCTGTATTCATTTTCGCATACATGTGTCTAGATAAAAACAGATATAAGTACAATATCCTGCAAATATAAGCAAAAGAACATTGTAAGTATCCATTTTGTAAAACAGTACTCACAAAACCGTGAGGGATTGATGTGCATATTTGTCCGTCAATACAAACATGGATGATTAGCTGATCATGAGATACTGTTAGTCAACAGTTGTTAGAGCTGGTAACGGTGCTGCAGAGCGTTGCACAAAATGGGCTTGAGGCTCCTCACTATACTGTGACACAGTATAGTGGGGCGCCTCAAACCCATTTTGTGCAATGCTCTGCAGCACCGTTACCGGCTCTAACAACTGTTGACTATCAGTATCTCATGATCAGCTAATCTTAAGGGTTGAAAAGGTGGAAAAAGGCTGCACTAAAGCCTCATACACCCATTGGGATAAACAAAAAAAAAAAACCTCACAGCTCAGGTCGGAGCTGCTATACTAACAATCCGATGTTAGTAGAGTGATCTACCCTGCTGTGCTATTGTGTTCTGACAGGGGGACGACCCCCCCCCCCCCCGCAAGAACACTCCGGTCAGCTCTTTCAGCCATTGGCTGAGAGCGCTGATTGGGAACCAGTCAGCTTCTGTCGGAATGGCTGCAATACACAAGGGCCAAATGACAGCCTGTTTCTATTGAACCGACGGATGTCGACCAACATTCGGCCCGTGTGAACTAGGCTTTAGATTCTTCTATCCATTCTACCAGCAGGTTGGGAATAAATTAACTCCCTTCTAATGATAAACTGTCACAAGGCCCTGGTAAATACTGTCATAAAGCCCTAGTGAATACTTGGCCTTGGGTACAGACAAATGTAGCCACATGCCTGATAAGTACTTAAGAAGAATCACATCAAGTGTAAGGATTAACCCCATCAAAATAGTCGCAGAAAAGCTCTTTTATTATGCACATGAATTTGCTGTATGTGTTGAGCCCTCGTTACAACTGCAAATTATTCACTGTAACTTGTTAATGAGGTTCTTTGTGTATATTCGAGTGTACTTGCAGAAATCTGTCCATTCTACATTCTACCGTGTCACGGTGCTGTCACTTTAAAAGCCGAAACAGCGCTTTCCTGACTCTCAGGGCAATGCTTCATGCATACACATTACAGTACATTTGCATAATGCTTCCAGTATGCAGCAGTGACAATGTAATCAGCACCACATAGTGAGGAATGCAAACAACTTTTCTTATGAAGTCACTTGCATAAAAGAACATATGGTAGTGCCTTGCTGAAATATAGTGCTTTATCACAAAGTCTGGGACAGATTATCAGCTCAATTGTAAACCGATTTCCATTTATAGAGCATCCCATGGGTTATTCTTTCAGATTTGCAGTAACAGATGTGACTCTGTTCTTCCTCCCACACACCTTGTTTAAATGTGCTCTGTTTGATCAAACAGTAGTCAACCAATCCCAATATTTGTATTTATTTTTCCATATGTGCCCACACAAAAAAAACATGCGTGGCCATTTTATTAGGTACATCAATTATATATTTCCTTTTGCTGCTTGGATACACAAAGATGCTTGAAAATGTTTCATTGGGTAATCTAGTTCATGCTCACTTACCTTTTACCGGTAAGCAATACCGTAACACCACTGCAACAACTTCCCTGATTTATTTACAGAAACCCAACTGAATCCATAGATTCCTGCTGACTAGGCCAAAATATGACCCTACTATCAGCATACCCCAGAAAAAAAGTATCTACTTCCAGGAGGAAGAGAATCAGACCCATTGCATCTGTTCCTGAGACTGAAATGTTTGTTACCCATGTATGTGAGCAGCTGTGGACAAGCCACCAGAAATCTCCACAGCAACCTCCTTCAGACTTCCAACCTTCATCTGTCTGCAACTTCCAACTTTCTACAGGAGATAGATCAGCAGTCCTAGGAGGCAGGGACACAAAGTCTCCTCTACACAAACTTTTATTTGTAGAACAACTGCAACCTAAAGCTTCTCGACATGAATGGGGAGGAAGATCCCATTTAGGCACCACAACCTGGTAGGCAACACAACCTTTCCACCCTATACCATGATTTCCCTGGTGGCGATGGAGCTACTATAAAGAGGCTTATATTAGGCTTAAATCTATATAAAATAAATTGGAAAATAGTACCATGTCAGCTTATAATATGGATTTTCAAAGTAAAGTTTTGTCTAGGGCAAGTGCAACCATGGTATAGGGTGGAAAATATTTCTGAAATGAAACATGCTACAGATAACATGATACAGAAATCAATACAATTGCTGTTTCCGGATTTACTCCAAATGCAAAGATGTTGGAATAGAGTTACTGGAAATCATTAACTATTTACTTTCTGTCACTGCATACTTCCTTTCTTATTTGAAAAGTTAATGTTACCACAGGCAGACAATGCAAACCAACAATAACACTAGTGAAAAGCAAAAAATATTGCGCTAACCATAAAAAAGCTGCTACACCAAACAACTGACAAGAAAATTGTGAATAGCAAAATGTGGAAAAAAGTGCAGCGCTAATAAATACTAGCAATATAAACGTGTATATATATAAACCAAGAAAGGTAAATACAAATAAATAGCAAAATGAATAAAAGTGAACATCAAATCAACAGTCCCATATGTGAAGTGAAAAAAACAGTCCACAACGGTGATAATTGAAGTGCTCACTGGATCCCAACACCAACAAGATATAGAGATATAATGTGCTCACCAGAACGATAGGACTCAAAATGCCATATAGCATATGAGTCAAATCAGCTTGTTGTACACTGGATGGATAATCCGAAAGGGATGACTGAGGTCACTGATGTTGAGGTGAAGAGGTAATAGCAGATATGAACAGTCACACCAGAGAGGCTCTCACTCCGTCAGATGGCCAGAAAGGAACCAAAAAACAAGGGAGCACAAAATAGTGTAACACTGCTAAAATTTTAATTAAATAAAAATACACCAAATTGCACTTACAAACATCTCGTGGTAAAGAGCGTATACAGATGCAAAGGTAGTGCATACTGGCACTATCTTTTGAAAAAAGCATTTATGCTGAAACGCGTCAAGGCCACGCTGCTGACAGCCTACCTTTGCATCTGTATACGCTCTTTACCACGAGATGTTTGTAAGTGCAATTTGGTGTATTTTTATTTAATTAAAATTTTAGCAGTGTTACACTATTTTGTGCTCCCTTGTTTTTTGGTTCCTTTCTGGCCATCTGACGGAGTGAGAGCCTCTCTGGTGTGACGGTTCATATCTGCTATTACCTCTTCACCTCAACATCAGTGACCTCAGTCATCCCTTTTGGATTATCCATCCAGTGTACAACAAGCTGATTTGACTCATATGCTATATGGCATTTTGAGTCCTATCGTTCTGGTGAGCACATTATATCTCTATATCTTGTTGGTGTTGGGATCCAGTGAGCACTTCAATTATCACCGTTGTGGACTGTTTTTTTCACTTCACATATGGGACTGTTGATTTGATGTTCACTTTTATTCATTTTGCTATTTATTTGTATTTACCTTTCTTGGTTTATATATAAACAATAACACTAGGCCTCAGCATATTGCTGGGATATTAAGGTCGAGTAAAGTATTCATGCACACAGAGAAAAACAGATACTGAGACAAGCTAGCGCGCAGCAGCTCCATTAAGGCATTACACAGGTCCCTGATGCCTGAAGTACAGCTTGCCAACAAATATTAGGTGATATGACTGACTGGTATATAACCGACAAATACACGGGGTTGTGTTCTTTTTTCAGACACTACAATCTAGGGTGTACTTTCATATTTTTCTTTCATTTGTTTGAACCTTGTTGTTTTTTTTTTTTTTTTCTTTACACCATTGAACCCAATAGGAAATCCCATTTTTCATTCTCATCTAAAATTAAATCTACTGCACGGCATTGACATTTTAATGAATTAATAAAAAGCTTTTATTCCTGGGGACCCAAAGGACTTTATCTACTTTTGGGGAATATGGTGAGGCAGCCATTTTGGCCTCATCAAGGTCCCAGCTGTGGCAAAGGTAGGGAGTCTACCTCGAAATCCCTTTGAAGCTAAGAATTTTTCTTTTTGAGACCTCACTGAAGAGTGTCCAGTGAAAGCTGAAGGGTGTCCTGTGGCACTGTGTGCTTTATCTGAAGAGTGTCCAGTGGATACTGGAAGGATACATGAGGCTATCCTGTGACATTGTGCATACAGGGCTAAGTTTCAAACCCCAATGACTGAGTGTTGGTATATTTTGGATGAGAAGGCCTGTAGTCTTTTTGCAAATACCTAACTGGTCAGGAACTTTATCACAACAAAGGCCCATTTAGCATATGACTGTGGTGTCTTTACCCATCAGTAACATAAATACTTGCCACTATATGTAATATATATTTTTATATATATCCAAAATATATTTGCAAACCTACCATTCATAGTAATACCCCATTAATGAATATACCCTTTACTTTTAAGTATTTTTGTTTATATTTACAACAAACAGTTGATTTTTCATAATAAGCTTTTTAGGAGGGTGCCCATGTCTTCCAGGTCTACACAAATATGTATAATGCACAACTCCTTTACTTATAGACAATACAAAACCTTTCTGAAAAGTACTAGGCAATGAATGAGAAATAGGTAAGCATGTACAAGGCTATGTTCACAGTAGAAGCGTTTTTTACCTATGCTCTTTATGGAACAAAATGAACTTCTTGTCAAACGTCAATATCCTTTTAGGTCCTCATTCACACAGCTCTAGTGTGTTTAAAGAAAATTGTTCCATTAGGCTGCATTTTCCAATTCCATTCAATTGAATTGGATTTTTCAAAGCATCTTAAACACATTGTAAATGCATGTGCATTAAAGCACATTAAGGGAGTAAGTACATCAAGCATGACCAAAGAACATGCAATCTCACTTATGTCTGAAATAAACACTGCCAATGGTGCCCCATAGCAATAGAGAAATCTCAAGAGAACATAGCTTATTGGCTGTTGTAGGATATCACAAACAATATTTTTTAACAAAAAAAAAAAAAAACCCTGATTAATAAGAGACATTAGTGTCTCAATTCAGACTCAGCTGCACACATTTGCAGTCCCTAATTGCTTAAAGTGACTTCCCATTAGAAGTTTCTGCATTAAAAACACTTGTGTTTAATGCCTCTGTCTTACACAATGCACGGGGGCTCCGTCATCCAACCCTGCTGTGCTCTGTAATAATGCAAGGGTTGGAGGAAGGAAGCATGGTGCAATGGGGAGATGGGGAGCACAGGTATCCGACACTCTGGAAGTGTCAAATGCTAAAGAGTCTATAGTAGACTCTTCTGTTGCAGTGAACTTCCATTAGAATTTATTTAACCTGACAGGGTCACTTTTATAGTATTTTCCAACAATTTTAATTAATGTTATCAATGTCTGTTGTGGTTTTAAAAATGTTTTGTTACTTTTGTATAGTGTGTTATGTATGTACATAGAGGAAGATATATATATATATATATATATATATATATATATATATATAAACATATTTACTTGTTTAATATGGAAAAAGGGAAGGGATAGGGGTTCTCTTTAAAGTTGTGGTTGTATAGCAACCGTCCTAGAGGTACATTCCAGACAAAGAGATACCTGCATCAGCTTTCTGTACCCCTGTTTTGCCATCTGTTCTGACCGGGAGAGCTTTGGTGCAACCCGGCATTTGGGCACAGTACGAGAACTAAAAGCTGCTGTTGGTTTATGCAGGCATCACTAGATATCTGGTACTTTATTGTTTTTTTTTTTCTTTTTACTTTTTTAAGTGATTGGTTGTCTTTAAAATGAACTAATTGTACTTTCTGCCTTTGAAACATTTGCAGTGTTTGCTGGAAATCATCGATTCATTTGATCTGTTTCTTGGTCTTTTTTTGTGTATGGAGCCATTGTGGTACCACCTCTATTGTTTCCTGCATTATCCAGATATCTATACATAGCTGCATGATTTTTCAAGTTTGGTAAAATGTGTATGTAACTAAAACCTTTAAAGGTCCTGCTGCCCAGAAATTAGACCATAGTGGAATCTGGTAATGACCTGAGCATCAGCTATTAGAATCAATAGAGTATGTATATTTGCTAATAAGGGTATTTCACACTTTTTTAGGACATGTGCCAACTGCTAATTAATATAATCCATTCCATTTATTGTTTCTTTATTTCCTCTAGGTGCCACAAAATGAGAAATGAAATAAAAACGTATGAAGAAGAGGAGATCATAAACACTATGCTATACATTTTATTATTTAAAAACTTAAAGCTGAACTTTAGACACATATAGAACAGCATTACTGAATACAGTTGTTTATTAATAAAAGACAAAATATGCAAGAAATACATGCATTTTTGCATTCAATAAGTTAGAATGTCTAAATCTGTCTTGACATCAGCCTCTGTTATAATTTGAATAGCAGCATTCAGGCTGGGGAAAGAAAGTGCAGTACTTTGAGCCAATCAGGTTCTGCTGCATGTGCATGTACTGACAGCAGGGCTGGATTGACAGCTGCAGCTCCAGGACCCTTCCTTAAGATAGGCCCAGCCCAGTGGTGTGAGTGAGTCCCCAATGCTGCCCAGCTCTGCTCTGTGCAGAATACACATGATTGAAATGTAAATTGATGCATTGATTTGTAAATCGCAGCGGCATTAATATGAAAATTGTTTTGCTAAATGCTGCCAACATAGGGGATGTACACACAGTACTGGGGATGCACACACAGTCACTATGCCTGCCATCAGCCTGTACCGTATAGGTGACAAGATAGAAATGGGCGGGGAAGGGGGGGGGTGTTCAGGGGTAAACAGAGAAGGGATTACAGTTTGGAGGGCAAATATGACCAAATAGAGGGTATGCAGGGGGGCTGGGGCGCAAAGATGAGCAGAGGCATGTGGAGTTAAGTGGAGATGAGGGGGTTTGGGGTGCAGGGTACGGTGTAGAGGTTAGCAGGGGTATTTAGAATGCACAGGTGTACTGAGAGGAGGTGGATAAAGATGCAGAGATTAGCAGACAGGCAGGTAAGGGTTTGTGACATGATGCAGAAGTGACAGAGCGCAGATGTTCCCATGCACCGTGTGCAAAGGCGAGCCCCTCCCACTCTTACGGCAATGTAACTCCACCCACAGTTCGCCGTGGCTATGCACGCTCCATTACTACCCTACTAAGATTACCCAAAGGCACCCTCTCTCTCTCCCCTCTCACCCCCTTCCTCTCTCTCTCTCTCACCCCCTCCCTCTCTCTCTCTCTCTCTCTTTCCCCCCCTCTCTATCACTCTCTCTCTCTCTCTCACCCCCCATCACCCCTCTCTCTCTCTGCCACCCTCCTCTCTTTCTCACCCCCCTCTCCTCCATCTCTCTCACCCCCTCCATCCCCCTCTCTCTCTTACCCCCTCTCTATTAAATTTATTTTGTTTAAATAATTAATTTGTTTTAAGAAATTTTATTTTTTTTTTCAATTTATTTATTTCCAAAAAAAGACCCACTAAAATCCAGAGTACCAGACCCGTAATGCTCTAATCAGGCCCTGGCTGACAGGTAACATGCTGACAGGGGAAGGGAGCAGAGTGATTATTTATAAGTGTGTTGCTTAACCTTTTTTGCATAGCAGGCTCTAGGCGGGGAGATGACACTAGTGCATACCTTGTAAAGAAAGAACCCTCTATTTGGTGGGACTTTATGGTAACCTAATTAATCAAGTTTAAGATATCATCCAATAGATATTATAAAATTGAGTGCTTTTTATTTTCAAAAACGACACGAAATATTAAATAGTGTAAATCAACATAATATACATGTGAACATCAAAAAAAATAATAATAATAATAATTTTACAAAAATTTGTAAAATACATATTGATACATATAGAACTACTGATTGGAGTGGTGTATACTTCCAATGCGTTTCGATAGCAGTATATATATGTATATATATATATATATATATATATATATATATTGGAAGTATACACCACTCCAATCAGTAGTTCTATATGTATCTATATGTATTTTACAAATTTTTGTAAAATTATTATTATTTTTTTTTTTTTATGTTCACATTAGGGTTGAGCGGACACCTAGATGTCCGTGTTCGACGGGTTCGGCCGAACTTTAAAAAAAAGTCCGGGTCCGTGTCCCGGACTTTTACCGAACTTTTCCCGGACACCGAACCCCATTGAAGTCAATGGGGACCCGAACTTTAAGGCACTAAAATGGCTCTAAAACACCAAAGGAAAGGGCTAGAGTGCTGCAAATGGCAGCAAAACGTAATTAAGAGCATGGCAAGTGCTCTGCAAACAAATGTGGATAGGGAAATAACTTAAAACAACAAAAAAAAACAGAAAAATAAAACAATGTTCTTCTTCATCTCTGAAGGACGAGGCCCATATGGAGTAGGAGGGAGGTTGAGGTGGTGGTGGATGTGGCGGTGACATAGGCGTGCGCACAGGGTGTGCTGGGTGTGCCTGGGCACACCCTAATCACCTAGGGCACATAGCATTGCCAGTGAGGAGATGGGAAAGATCTCCCTGGGACCTGCTCTGCTCTATTTCTCCTTGCCTACAGGTACATGGCCCCGATACATTACTCTCCCTGCTGGCAAACACATGCATGTGTATTTCAACTTTGGGGTGCACACCTTAATGCAATAGGCTGCGCACACCTATGGGCGGTGTAGGTGGAAGCGGCGGTGGAGGAGGACCAGGGCCGGATTAACAGCATCATGGGCTTGGTGCTGAGGATTTTGAAGGGCCTTAAGGGCCGTGCCTTGCCATGCACCCAGAGGAGGAAGGGTGCAGCCATGCATGCCTAATTCAACATGGGATGCTGTCTCTGAAGCCCATAAACACATCCATGCATCGCCAACTGTCCCTCCTTGTCCGGCCTTCACGCTGTGTGGGGAGGTTCTGAGGGTGCTGCCTGGGGAAGCGAGCATAGAAGCCAGACTTCTGTGTTTACAAGTGACAGAAGAGCGGTAACAGTGAATATGGCCAACCCGGGGCCTATATAAAAGGTAGGGGCCTGGAGCTGCAGCTCCAATAGCCCCTACATTAATCTGGCCCTGAGGAGGAGGACGAGGTAGCCAACACTGCTTCTTTTCAAAAATTTTAAATGAGGGTACACCCCAAAAGAGTGAGAAAGAGCAAAAATGGAACAATGGGTGGGTAAGGTCGGTATCCATTGCTATTCTGCATAAGGTACGGAAAAGTCCCGTGGGATCCATGCCTGGTTCATTTTAATGAACGTGAGCTTGTCCACATTGTCTCTGGACAGGCGGCTGCGCTTGTCTGTTATAACGCCCCCAGCCGTGCTAAATACCCGTTCAGATAATACACTGGCTGCAGGGCACGCCAGCACCTCCAAGGCGTAAAGGGCAAGCTCAGGCCATGTGCCCAATTTGGAGACCCAGAAGTTGAAGGGGGCAGACCCGTCATTCACTACATGTAGGCGTGTGCACACATACTGCTCCACCATGTTGGTAAAATGCTGCCTCCTGCTAAGACGTTCCATCTGAGCTGCTGGTGCTGCTGTTTGTTGTGGCGTGCTGACAAAGCTTTTCCACATTTCGGCCATGCTAACCCTGCCTTCTGAGGTGCTGGCGGTGCCCTGGTTGCGTTGGCGACCTCCTCCTCCTCCTCCTCTGCCTTGTGCTTCCACTGTGGCCCCGCTGTCAGATGGGAATGCCAGCAGCATGGCGTCTACCAGCGTGCGCTTGTACTCGCGCATCTTGCGATCGCGCTCCAGTGAGTGAATTAAGGACGGTACGTTGTCCTTGTAACGGGGATCCAGCAGCGTGGCCACCCAGTAATCAGCACAAGTTAGAATGTGGGCAACTCGGCGGTCGTTGTGGAGACACTGCAGCATGTAATCGCTCATGTGTGCCAGGCTGCCCAGAGGCGACGAAAGGCTGTCCTCTGTGGGAGGTGTATCGTCCGTGTCCTCTGTATCCCCCCAGCCACGCACCAGTGATGGCCATGAGCTGGCCTGGGTGCCACCCTGCTGTGAACATGGTTCCATCTCCTCCTCCAGCTCCTCCTCCTCCTCATCCTCCTCATCCTCCAGAACTGTGCCCCTGCTGGACAATTGTGTCCCTGGCGTTTGTGTGTGCAGGAACCCACCCTCGGAGCCCCTTGCGAATGACTGCCCTGAAAGCCTTTGAAATGTTACCTCTTCATCCTCCTCCTCCTCCTCCTCATCCTGTGCCACATCCTCTTCCATCATCGCCCAAATTGTTTTTTCAAGGAGGCATAGAAGTGGGATAGTTAAGCTGAGAATGGCGTCATTGCCACTGGCCATGTTGGTGGAGTACCCAAAACAGCGCAACAAGGCACAATATATGCAAATGTCAAATATGCAAACTATGCCGCAATTTAATGTTTTTTACACCAAAAGGGTGTGTATTGAATAGCGGAATAGGATAAAAAACTGTGTATCTCACACGTACAAACACAGACTAGGCCCGATTAAATTTTTTCCTACCCTAAAGGGAGGATGAGGAAGAGGAGTATGGAACATGCAGCACCCTCAAATCTTCAGAAGTATGAGATGAACCCCAAAAACTTGGAAAGGTGGATCTCTCTCACACGTACCAACACAGACTATCCCCCAATTTAACTGATCCCCAAAGGTTTTTGATTAAATAGCGGAATAGAAAATATGATCCAAAAAAAGTGTATGTATATCACACGTACACAACCACACTAGGCCCCAATTACTATTGTTTGTACCCCTAAAAGGCTAGATGAGGAGTAGGGGGGGTATGGAACAGGCAGCACCCTCAAACCTTCAGAAGTATGAGATGAACCCCAACAACTTGGAAAGGTGGATCTCTCTCACACGTACCAACACAGACTATCCCCCAATTTAACTGATCCCCAAAGGTTTTTGATTAAATAGCGGAATAGAAAATATGATCCAAAAAAAGTGTATGTATATCACACGTACACAACCACACTAGGCCCCAATTACTATTGTTTGTACCCCTAAAAGGCTAGATGAGGAGTAGGGGGGGTATGGAACAGGCAGCACCCTCAAACCTTCAGAAGTATGAGATGAACCCCAACAACTTGGAAAGGTGGATCTCTCTCACACGTACCAACACAGACTATCCCCCAATTTAACTGATCCCCAAAGGTTTTTGATTAAATAGCGGAATAGAAAATATGATCCAAAAAAAGTGTATGTATATCACACGTACACAACCACACTGGGCCCCAATTACTATTGTTTGTACCCCTAAAAGGCTAGATGAGGAGTAGGGGGAGTATGGAACAGGCAGCACCCTCAAACCTTCAGAAGTATGAGATGAACCCCAACAACTTGGAAAGGTGGATCTCTCTCACACGTACCAACACAGACTATCCCCCAATTTAACTGATCCCCAAAGGTTTTTGATTAAATAGCGGAATAGAAAATATGACCAAAAAAAAGTGTATGTATATCACACGTACACAACCACACTAGGCCCCAATTACTATTGTTTGTACCCCTAAAAGGCTAGATGAGGAGTAGGGGGGGTATGGAACAGGCAGCACCCTCAAACCTTCAGAAGTATGAGATGAACCCCAACAACTTGGAAAGGTGGATCTCTCTCACACGTACCAACACAGACTATCCCCCAATTTAACTGATCCCCAAAGGTTTTTGATTAAATAGCGGAATAGAAAATATGATCCAAAAAAAGTGTATGTATATCACACGTACACAACCACACTAGGCCCCAATTACTATTGTTTGTACCCCTAAAAGGCTAGGAGTAGGGGGAGTATGGAACAGGCAGCACCCTCAAACCTTCAGAAGTATGAGATGAACCCCAACAACTTGGAAAGGTGGATCTCTCTCACACGTACCAACACAGACTATCCCCCAATTTAACTGATCCCCAAAGGTTTTTGATTAAATAGCGGAATAGAAAATATGATCCAAAAAAAGTGTATGTATATCACACGTACACAACCACACTAGGCCCCAATTACTATTGTTTGTACCCCTAAAAGGCTAGGAGTAGGGGGAGTATGGAACAGGCAGCACCCTCAAACCTTCAGAAGTATGAGATGAACCCCAACAACTTGGAAAGGTGGATCTCTCTCACACGTACCAACACAGACTATCCCCCAATTTAACTGATCCCCAAAGGTTTTTGATTAAATAGCGGAATAGAAAATATGATCCAAAAAAAGTGTATGTATATCACACGTACACAACCACACTAGGCCCCAATTACTATTGTTTGTACCCCTAAAAGGCTAGATGAGGAGTAGGGGGAGTATGGAACAGGCAGCACCCTCAAACCTTCAGAAGTATGAGATGAACCCCAACAACTTGGAAAGGTGGATCTCTCTCACACGTACCAACACAGACTATCCCCCAATTTAACTGATCCCCAAAGGTTTTTGATTAAATAGCGGAATAGAAAATATGATCCAAAAAAAGTGTATGTATATCACACGTACACAACCACACTAGGCCCCAATTACTATTGTTTGTACCCCTAAAAGGCTAGATGAGGAGTAGGGGGGGTATGGAACAGGCAGCACCCTCAAACCTTCAGAAGTATGAGATGAACCCCAACAACTTGGAAAGGTGGATCTCTCTCACACGTACCAACACAGACTATCCCCCAATTTAACTGATCCCCAAAGGTTTTTGATTAAATAGCGGAATAGAAAATATGATCCAAAAAAAGTGTATGTATATCACACGTACACAACCACACTAGGCCCCAATTACTATTGTTTGTACCCCTAAAAGGCTAGATGAGGAGTAGGGGGGGTATGGAACAGGCAGCACCCTCAAATCTTCAGAAGTATGAGATGAACCCCAAAAACTTGGAAAGGTGGATCTCTCTCACACGTACCAACACAGACTATCCCCCAATTTAACTGATCCCCAAAGGTTTTTGATTAAATAGCGGAATAGAAAATATGATCCAAAAAAAGTGTATGTATATCACACGTACACAACCACACTAGGCCCCAATTACTATTGTTTGTACCCCTAAAAGGCTAGATGAGGAGTAGGGGGGGTATGGAACAGGCAGCACCCTCAAACCTTCAGAAGTATGAGATGAACCCCAACAACTTGGAAAGGTGGATCTCTCTCACACGTACCAACACAGACTATCCCCCAATTTAACTGATCCCCAAAGGTTTTTGATTAAATAGCGGAATAGAAAATATGATCCAAAAAAAGTGTATGTATATCACACGTACACAACCACACTAGGCCCCAATTACTATTGTTTGTACCCCTAAAAGGCTAGATGAGGAGTAGGGGGGGTATGGAACAGGCAGCACCCTCAAACCTTCAGAAGTATGAGATGAACCCCAACAACTTGGAAAGGTGGATCTCTCTCACACGTACCAACACAGACTATCCCCCAATTTAACTGATCCCCAAAGGTTTTTGATTAAATAGCGGAATAGAAAATATGATCCAAAAAAAGTGTATGTATATCACACGTACACAACCACACTGGGCCCCAATTACTATTGTTTGTACCCCTAAAAGGCTAGATGAGGAGTAGGGGGAGTATGGAACAGGCAGCACCCTCAAACCTTCAGAAGTATGAGATGAACCCCAACAACTTGGAAAGGTGGATCTCTCTCACACGTACCAACACAGACTATCCCCCAATTTAACTGATCCCCAAAGGTTTTTGATTAAATAGCGGAATAGAAAATATGATCCAAAAAAAGTGTATGTATATCACACGTACACAACCACACTGGGCCCCAATTACTATTGTTTGTACCCCTAAAAGGCTAGATGAGGAGTAGGGGGAGTATGGAACAGGCAGCACCCTCAAACCTTCAGAAGTATGAGATGAACCCCAACAACTTGGAAAGGTGGATCTCTCTCACACGTACCAACACAGACTATCCCCCAATTTAACTGATCCCCAAAGGTTTTTGATTAAATAGCGGAATAGAAAATATGATCCAAAAAAAGTGTATGTATATCACACGTACACAACCACACTAGGCCCCAATTACTATTGTTTGTACCCCTAAAAGGCTAGATGAGGAGTAGGGGGGGTATGGAACAGGCAGCACCCTCAAACCTTCAGAAGTATGAGATGAACCCCAACAACTTGGAAAGGTGGATCTCTCTCACACGTACCAACACAGACTATCCCCCAATTTAACTGATCCCCAAAGGTTTTTGATTAAATAGCGGAATAGAAAATATGATCCAAAAAAAGTGTATGTATATCACACGTACACAACCACACTAGGCCCCAATTACTATTGTTTGTACCCCTAAAAGGCTAGGAGTAGGGGGAGTATGGAACAGGCAGCACCCTCAAACCTTCAGAAGTATGAGATGAACCCCAACAACTTGGAAAGGTGGATCTCTCTCACACGTACCAACACAGACTATCCCCCAATTTAACTGATCCCCAAAGGTTTTTGATTAAATAGCGGAATAGAAAATATGATCCAAAAAAAGTGTATGTATATCACACGTACACAACCACACTAGGCCCCAATTACTATTGTTTGTACCCCTAAAAGGCTAGATGAGGAGTAGGGGGGGTATGGAACAGGCAGCACCCTCAAACCTTCAGAAGTATGAGATGAACCCCAACAACTTGGAAAGGTGGATCTCTCTCACACGTACCAACACAGACTATCCCCCAATTTAACTGATCCCCAAAGGTTTTTGATTAAATAGCGGAATAGAAAATATGATCCAAAAAAAGTGTATGTATATCACACGTACACAACCACACTAGGCCCCAATTACTATTGTTTGTACCCCTAAAAGGCTAGGAGTAGGGGGAGTATGGAACAGGCAGCACCCTCAAACCTTCAGAAGTATGAGATGAACCCCAACAACTTGGAAAGGTGGATCTCTCTCACACGTACCAACACAGACTATCCCCCAATTTAACTGATCCCCAAAGGTTTTTGATTAAATAGCGGAATAGAAAATATGATCCAAAAAAAGTGTATGTATATCACACGTACACAACCACACTAGGCCCCAATTACTATTGTTTGTACCCCTAAAAGGCTAGATGAGGAGTAGGGGGAGTATGGAACAGGCAGCACCCTCAAATCTTCAGAAGTATGAGATTGTGTTCACTGTACCCCACAAAGATTGAGTTCACTGCACCCCACAATGATTGTGTTCACTGCACCCCACAAAGATTGTGTTCACTGCACCTCACAAAGATTGTGTTCACTGTACCCCCCAAAGATTGTGTTCACTGCACCCCACAAAGATTCTGTTCACTGTACCCCACAAAGATTGTGTTCACTGCACCCTAAAAGGATGTTGTTCACTGCACCCCACAAAGATTGTGTTCACTGCACCCTAAAAGGATGTTGTTCACTGCACCCCAAAAAGATTGTGTTCACTGTACCCCCCCAAAGATTGTGTTCACTGCACCCCACAAAGATTGTGTTCACTGCACCCCAAAAAGATTGTGTTCACTGTACCCCCCAAAGATTGTGTTCACTGCACCCCAAAAAGATTGTGTTCACTGTACCCCCCAAAGATTGTGTTCACTGCACCCCACAAAGATTCTGTTCACTGTACCCCACAAAGATTGTGTTCACTGCACCCCAAAAAGATTGTGTTCACTGTACCCCCCCAAAGATTGTGTTCACTGCACCCCACAAAGATTCTGTTCACTGCACCCCACAAAGGATTTTGTTCACTGCACCCCAAAAAGATTGTGTTCACTGCACCCCAAAAAGGATTTTGATCACTGCACCCCAAAAAGGATGTTGTTCACTGCACCCCAAAAATGATTTTGTTCACTCCACCCCAAAAAGATTGTGTTCACTGCACCCCACAAAGATTGTGTTCACTGCACCCCAAAAAGATTGTGTTCACTGTACCCCCCAAAGATTGTGTTCACTGCACCCCACAAAGATTCTGTTCACTGTACCCCACAAAGATTCTGTTCACTGCACCCCAAAAAGATTGTGTTCACTGCACCCCAAAAAGGATGTTGTTCACTGCACCCCAAAAAGGATGTTGTTCACTCCACCCCAAAAAGATTGTGTTCACTGCACCCCACAAAGATTGTGTTCACTGCACCCCAAAAAGATTGTGTTCACTGCACCCCAAAAATGATTTTGTTCACTGCACCCCAAAAAGGATTTTGTTCACTGCACCCCAAAAAGGATGTTGTTCACTCCACCCCAAAAAGATTGTGTTCACTGCACCCCAAAAAGATTGTGTTCACTGCACCCCACAAAGGATTTTGTTCACTGCACCCCAAAAAGATTGTGTTCACTGCACCCCAAAAAGGATGTTGTTCACTGCACCCCAAAAAGGATTTTGTTCACTGCACCCCAAAAAGATTGTGTTCACTGCACCCCACAAAGGATTTTGTTCACTGCACCCCACAAAGATTGTGTTCACTGCACACCAAAAAGGATTGTGTTCACTGCACCCCAAAAAGATTTTGTTCACTGCACCCCAAAAAGATTGTGTTCACTGCAGCCCAAAAAGATTGTGTTCACTGCAGCCCAAAAAGATTGTGTTCACTGCAGCCCAAAAAGATTGTGTTCACTGCAGCCCAAAAAGATTGTGTTCACTGCAGCTCACACACAGAAAAATGGATGTGGATCACTGACACCTGCCTATCTCCAATCCCACACCACACAGCAATATCGATTGTAGTTTGTAGAACACAGTTTCCCTAAAATTCAGCAGACTCTGTCCCTAACAGGATTGAGAAGAGATCGTAGATCAGGATTGAGTGCAGATTCACCCCACCCCCCACACAGCAATATCGATTGTAGTTTGTAGAAGACACTGACCCTATAATTCAGCAGACTCTATCCCTAAAATGCCTACAACTCGCCCTGCCTAAACACTCCGACCTGTCCCTCAATTCTATCCGGACACAAATGGTTTTTTCCTGCCTATCTTTCCCTAATCAGCAGCCAGCACATTGATGTGTGCTCTGTCCCTTAGCTAAGCAGCAGAATGACGCTGCTGCGGCGGCTGCCTCGAACTTATAAAGACTTGGTCACATGCTTCAGACGGCCAATCACAGCTACTAAGACATTTGCAGGCATGGCTGGGATGGCTTAAGGCACACCAGTTAAACGATTGTTGATTGGCTGTTGAAAGCCCGCCATGAAAAGAGCGCCAAAGCATGCAAAACCCGGAAATAAAACGACCGAACACGGATTTTTACCCGAACATACAGTAAAGTGTCCGTGTCCGTGTTCGGGTAAAAAAAATCCAATTATTCGGTACGAACACGAATAATACAGTCCGTGTTCGCTCAACACTAGTTCACATGTATATTATGTTGATTTACACTATTTATTATTTCGTGTAGTTTTTGAAAATAAAAAGCACTCCATTTTATAATATCTATTGGATGATATCTTAAACTTGATTAATTAGGTTACCATAAAGTCCCACCAAATAGAGGGTTCTTTCTTTACAAAAATTGTGAAGGGATTAGGGTAACACATATACCCACAGGTAGTGAACATATTTTTGCACACTAGTGCATTCCTTAGCCCTAACAGAGAAGTAGTGTGAAGTAGTGCCACCCTTGTGGTTGGCAAAGGTGTATGAATGTGTGACAAAGGTGTATGAATCACAAAAGTGGATGGATAAATGGATTACCTATGCAATGGGGAAATGAACAGTACACATACAGTATGCTTTTTTAAAGAATGTATTAAGCTATGTGCCTGAAGTTCAGCTTTAAAAAATTCAGGAGGGCAGTTTTTTTCAAAATGAAACAAAATTAAGAACACAGGGACATGACCTCAAACTAACTGGCGGAAAGTTCAACACTAATCTTAGAAAGTATTATTTTACTGAGAGGATAGTTGATGCTTGGAATAGACTACCAGAAGAGGTCGTGAGACAATCAACAGTAAATGACTTCAAACATGCTTAGGACAAACTTAGATCTCTACTCAGACAATAAAGTCAACGAAAAAAAGAAAAAATAATGGGCAGACTTCATGGACTTCTAATTCATTTTCTGCCTTATTTTTCTATGTTTCTAATAACAAGTGTTTAGGTAAAAGGGGATATTGCCGATAGCAGTGAGATCACATCTTTTAATGCAAGACATTTTCACTAATTTCCTCTGTTCTAATTTGTTATAAGGTGAGAATGATCTATGACTTCTCCCACAGATAAATTTACACTTCATTTATGTCCATTTTTTACTCCATTTGCCTAATCCAACCAGGTTACGTTTGTAAAATCAGATTTGTAGAGCATGCCACAATTCTACATGCTAAAAATAACACACCCTCAAACATGACATCTTGCCAGGTATTCCCTGTAGACATCAGCAGGATGCATGAGCTGTTCAGCTCTGACCTGAGTCTTTAGCAAGCCTCAAGTCACTACATCATTTAGCACAAATGCTTGCTTATGAAAGCAACCGTGTCCCATTTCGCGTTCAAAGATTATGAATTTGCGTAGCAGTGTGAAACAACTGGCTATATACCTAGGTTTTATTAAAGGGACCCACAAATTGCATTTTTAATTTAATCTACTATTTTAACAGTGAAAAAAACAGATAAAAAAGTATCTATACAAATCAAATTGTTTTCATGGTATGCATTAATCTAGACCAGCCTTTTTTAACCGGGGTGCCCTGGAACCCTGGGGTGCCTTGAGATTTCTTCAGGGGTGCCTTGGCAAAATGCCTAAAAATGTATCAAAAATTATATACAAACTAGCAGGTGGATCAAGGCTGCCGTTTAGTTACACAAAGCCACAGGTTTTCATTATGCACCATTACGACGTTCTAGACACTGGCATCCTAACAACCAATGACGTCATCAGTTAATAAGGAGGAAGTCTGTTGCATCCACAACATCCTTGTTTGACCCTCCTATGCCCCTCTCCCTCAGTGCTGGGGTGACATTAGCTGAGTGATGGAAAGAATTTGAGGAAAAAGAGAAACATTGGAATACTAGTCAGTTCCAGTGTGCAAAAGTATATTAACATTGGAAGAATAAATCACCTCTAACGTTGGTTGTCCTATGTGTGGATGTTGCTCGATTGCGTAAAGCTATTATAATAGTTTTCTACATTTTAGAATGGGGTGCCTTGAGACTGTTCTTAATTTTAAAGGGTGCCTTAAGATTGTCTATCATTTTTAAAGGGTGCCTTGACTGAAAAAAGGTTCAGAAACACTGATCTAGACCAGGTTTCTCACACTGGCTGCCCTCCAGCTGTTGCGCAACTACAAGTCCCATCATGCCTCTGCCTATGGGAGTCATGCTTGTAACTGTCAGCCTTGCAATGCCTCACAGGAATTGTAGTTCTGCAACAGCTGGAGGGCCACCATGTCTGACCTAGACATATATTGAGTGAAATGATTATTGTCAAAACATTGGGCAAGTAAGACATATTTCTTCTTCAACTTTGCTAATACAATCTACATAAGGTAAAGGGGTAATTTGGGGTATCTCATCTAAAATGAAAAATGGTGTGTTGGTGCAGGAGCAGTTTTGTAATTATGGAAGAAGTCCTGCTCTACCCTATGGCAACGGGTGTAATTGTTTTAGGCTGGTCATGTAGGCCATTGCTCAGAGTTGTGCAAGTGGTAAACACACATAAATACCCTGAATTGAAGGTGTGGAGGTGCACTTGTTCATGGTGTGTTTAGATGAGCACTGTGTAAGACATTTCTAGGTTGTGAAGCTTCAGTGATTCCATCATAGATATACGAGACCTCCCCACAACACAAAATGAAGGTTAAGGCTGCCATTGATGAGAGATTAGGGTGTCAAACAGTTTACAGAACCATTATGCTTCAGACATTTGTGATAAGCAGTTCATGGGACTGTGACTAAATGAGATGTACAGTACATGCCTCACAGTGTAAGGACCGCTCTACTAGACTAAACCACAACAATAAAGTAAAAGTCATTAAGTAAAAGTCATAAAGATCTACAATGTAAAAACTGGATTCTGCTTAACTACCTGGGCACTGGGCAGCATTCTTCCCATTATTATTGACTGAGCCCTTGTAAGATAAAAGATGCATCTGTGGCCCCTTTAGATTTGCAAGTCATTGAAGAGAAAAAAATAAGGTTATTTACCTTAGTAATGGTTAATGGTGTGACATCCTTCAAGCAAAGATGCCAGCACTTGCTGGTCCATCTTTACACTTACCGGCTCCACCCTGCTACCCCAAGAAGCCTTAGGTCCTGCAGGGAGTTCATCAGTGAGTGTACCATCCACTTTAGGCTTTAATCTCAAGATTTATTTCAGATTGGGATAAGGGAGCTTATAGTATTTCCCTCTTGGCCTGAGAAACCTTGGCTTGTGCTTTCCCACCTTGGAAAAAAAAAAAAAAAAAGATGCAGTTATTTCCAGGGTCTCTGACTTCCTGCACCTTTTTAGGTGCATCTCTGAGGAATTTGGACAAACATCAGCAGCCTGTGCCCTTTTACATCTCTACATTGGGGCAATATGCTTTCCAGTTTAACATACAGTATGTAACAGCATTAAAGTGTTACTATACTCAGGACCCTGCATTCACTATATCTGGTCTCCCGCAGTACAAAGAACATAGAATTGCAATTATTTTGGTAAAAATAAACAGGCTAAATACCTTTTCTCATCAGCAGTATATAGCAGTCTTGTGACTTCTATCAGTGTCTGGTTAAAGCTTGTAGCAGGAGTTTTTATTTTCCACTGACTGTCCTATCAGAATGCAGGACCCCTGATCCTCTGTTTGGACAGCTGGACAGTTTTGATTGGCCCTGTGCTGATCACATGCACCCTTCCAAGAAAAAAAAAACTCTCTAGCAATACACACTTAACTGAGCATGTGCAGCCTGACTCCATTTACTCTGTCTTATTCGGACATGTTTTGGAGTCAGTGGAAAAAGGAGATGATCAGGGGAGACAGGATCGAACAGCCGTTTTACACAATGCAGGGGTTTAACCCCTTAGGTTTCACAAGTGAGTATGACAAGCATGCTTTACTGCATATACAGTCTGATTTTACTGTTGTGGGTTTAGTAACACTTTCATTTAAAACACTGTAGCCTTGGTCACTTCCTTTTGGCAACGCTTTAAAAATAGAGTCAAGGATGAGTTGACTGGGAAAACCATTTCCAAGAATTTGGATGAATAATATCACTCTTTAACTAGACTGACATTTGTTTTCAGGAGAGGTCTCAGGAGATGCCACATCAGTGTCATTCTTTCACAAGTCATCCTGAGTCTACTTCTCCCTGACCCTTGGAACAACCTTCGGTGACTGCTCCTGATCTCCTACATCCAAGGAGCCTATGGTAGTGAATACAGCCGCATATCAAAATTTGAAAGATACGCAGGAGCGGGGTGCGGCTCAGAGCTCAGACAGCGGGATGTGAAAACGTATGCCTCATTCACACAGTATGGATGCCAATGCCCTTGTGAATAAGGCCTGTAAGTTATTCTGAGTCTTGGATCAAGCTTCACCTGTGCATCAGTACCACGCCATCTGTGTATTTTATAAGACTTAAAACCATAATGTGTGGTCACCTAATTGTATTCATCTGTGACGTTTCTAGGGTCTGGTAGTTCCTAACAGAACAACCAGAAGCCCTGCTGCATGTATACTTTAAGTGAGAGAATCAAATTCAGTAGCATGCGTATGGTTATTCTTAGCTTGCTCTGTATAATTTAGTTGGTGGTTTCCTGCCACAGTCTAATTATATATGATGACAGACTCCTTTCTACTTCATAGAAAATATTCAAATACTCTTCATGACCTTATGGTATAAACAGCTATGAAGGGGGCACATTGAACTTTACTTTTTTTAAATTCTGGAAGTATAAGTCTACCTAAAATTTCCTCAGATAACAAAAAAACGGGGTTTTAATCCTTACTAACTCCAGCCAAACTAAAAAAAAGTTGGCTATACCTAAAATATATATTTTTTCTACAGTTTCATCCATTTTTTTACTAGTTGATCTTATCTTGTAACTCACCAGGACACATACATTTTCCCATACAGATCAGGATTAAAGCAATCACAAGACGAAGACGAAGGCATGCCATAGATTATGCAATTTGTATTCCTTCCACCACACACTTACAAGGTTGATGGGGGAATATACCTCCTGCAGCTCTTTTCAGTTGTGCCGGTGGGGAGCTTGCGGAGCTTGGGGAGCCTTCCCTGCTAGCAGAACATAATTATTAGTGTTGCCAGCTATAGCTGGCAACACTAAACCTTCGTGAAAATTCGACAGGCTGGTTGTACACAAGTTGATCGACTTGCCAGTTTTTAGCCAGCCATAGATGGGTCAAAATTCATCAGGGACCGACTAAATTTTGATCCATGTAAGGACACTCTGTCTATTGATTTACTTGTGTAGAGGGAAAGCTCCCTGTGACAAACCTACCACCCCCCCCCCCCCCCCCACCAGCAGAACACAATAGTGCTGCAGGAGACCTTTCCCCATCAACATTGTGTTGATGGGGAACCGAGAAGGAAAGAAAATTGCATAATCTATGGTCTGCCAAAGGCTTCAAGTCAGTGGGAGGTAGAAACTACTATGAAAGAGTATGCATTGTTTAGCACCAGTGATTACCACTTTTGTCAAATTGCAGTAAACAAATGGTTAATATATTTTTCCTTCGATACACTAGCACGTTGGACTAAGATTTGGACCCTTACAGTGAATCAGATGCACAGAGCTTTGAACCTTTTAGCGTTAATAACATCATAATGAAATAAAGTAAAGAGATTAAAGAAATCTAGACCCTGGAGGGCTGAAAGGTCCTTCTGCTGTTTCCTTTATGCTGTGTACACAGCCAGTACTTTTGATACGATTATGTAAATCAATTTTGCTTCACTTAGATAAGACAAGTAGGAGACAATAAAGCTAAACTCCAGACAAACAGCTAAATACACAGTGGAAATATATATACATATACAGTATATTACCAAAAGTATTGTGACGCCTGCCTTTACATGCACATGAATTTTAATGGCATCCCAGTCTTAGTCCGTAGGGTTCTATATTGAGTTGGCCCACCGTTTGCAACTATAACAGCTTCAATTCTTCTGGGAAGGCTGTCCACAAGGTTTAGGAGTGTGTCTAGGGGAATTTTTGACCATTCTACCAGAAGCACATTTGTGAGGTCAGGCACTGATGTGGAAGAGCAGACCTGGCTCGCAGTCTTTGCTCAAATTCATCCCAAAGGCGTTCTGTCGGGCTGAGGTCAGGACTCTTCCTCAGCCAATCGAGTTCCTCCACCGCAAACTTGCGCAGTGGAACAGGAACGGGCCAAACTGTTCCCACAAAGTTGGGAGCATGAAATTGTCCAGAATGTCTTCTTCATTGGAACTAATGGGGCCAAGTCCAACTCCTGAAAAACAACCCCACAAAGTTGGGAGCATGAAATTGTCCAAAATGTCTTCTTCATTGGAATTAATGGGGCCAAGTCCAACTCCTGAAAAACAACCCCACAAAGTTGGGAGCATGAAATTGTGGAAAATGTCTTCTTCATTGGAACTAAGGGGCCAAGTCCAACTCCTGAAAAACAACCCCACACCATAATTCCCCCTTCACCAAATGATTTGGACCAGTGCACAAAGCAAGGTTTATAAAGACATCGTTGAGCGAGTTTGGGATGGAAGAACTTGACTGGCCTACACAGAGTCCTAACCTCAACCTGATAGAACTGATGTGATGAATTAGAGCAGAGACTGTGAACCAGGCCTTCTCGTCCTCATCAGTGCCTGACCTCACAAATGCACTTCTGAAAGAATGGTCAAACATTCCTATAGACACACATCCCTAAAGCCTTCCCCGAAGAATTGAAGCAGGTATAGCTGCAAAGGGTAAGTCAACTCAATATTGAACCCCACAGACTAAGACCAGGATGCCACTAAAGTTCCTGTGCATGTAAAGGCAGGCGTCCCAATACTTTTAGTAATTTAGTGTATATCAGATTTGTAATTCCGCTCAGCAGTCTTGTGATTCAAGCCCCATACACAGCCAGGTCAGCAACATTAATTGTCTGCACTACAGTTAATCAATACACCCTAGTCAACAGTCTAGCTTCCAAGCCTGCTGATTGGACAATACAAAAGCATCACCACTGATGATCTACACTTTTCCTTCTCGGCTGTCCTTCTTCCTGTCAGCAAAATCACTGTGTTAGACTGACAACACAGTGGAAGCCAGTAGCATGTGATTGCCTAACAATACCGCCCCTCTCTTGCCCAGTCTTGTGCTGTGCAGTTGACTACTTAAAACTTATTTAAAAATACATTTTGCGAACTCAAATTTGCTGTGCTAAAACACAGATTGTAGGCTTGTGCACAGTTGATTTAAACAATGCTTTTATATACGCTTGGAGATTTAGCTTTAGGTATAGTCCCATGGTGTGATGCCTAGGTAGCTCTGTTTATGTAAGGGGAAGTCTTCATTTAGGCTACAATTTATTGATGTAATTATGTACATATATAACCAGAAACATGCTATTTATTAGGAATGCAATCTGCTTTACCATATGTGTGCATATGCAAATGCAGTCACATCTGCACCGTACATCTAGAAAGCTGGTGCTTAGACACATGCTTTTACGATGCAGATAGTGATTGATTGCGGTTATGTTGTAGCATCTTGGTAAACTCCATGGACATCAGTATGCTTTCATAATTCTCTAGACATGCTGTAAAACATCTGGAAGTCTGTGGATGCTAAGTGCTTCATGTCATCATATATGACATAACAGTGTGTCCAAGTGAACATACCAGTTTAAAGAGTGTGTTTGAGGCTGTACTGCAAAAGGAGAATATCAACAAAATTAGAAGAGCTCACACAATGATGCACATCATAACATGTGTTACAGTAATGCATAGTTCACCCTATGTGTGTTGTTAGTTGTTGTACCTTATTGCTTGTTATTTGCACCCCAACAAATTTATAGTGCACTATTAGGGTTGAACGAACACGGACTGTATTGTTCGTGTTCGTACCGAATAATTGGATTTTTGTTACCCGAACACGGACCCGAAAACTTTACTGTATATTCGGGTAAAAATCCGTGTTCGTCATTTTATTTCCGGGTTTTGTATGCATTGGCGCGCTTTTCATGGCGGGCTTTCAACAGCCAATCAACAAGCGTTTAACTGGTGTGCCTTAAGCCATCCCAGCCATGCCTACAAATGTATTAGTAGCTGTGATTGGCCATCTGAAGCATGTGACCAAGTCTTTATAAGTTCGAGCCAGCGCCGCTGCGTCATTCTGCTGTGTTAGTTCAGGGACAGAGCACACATCATACGTGCTGGCTGCTGATTAGGGACAGACAGGCAAAAACCATTTGTGTCCGGATAGAATTGAGGGACAGGTCGGAGTGTGTTAGGCAGGGCGAGTTGTAGGGCATTTTAGGGCGAGGCTGCTGATTTTTAGGGTCAGTGTTCTACAATCGATATTGCTGTGTGGGGGAGGTTTGCAGTGACCGAACTTATCAATCCTTTTAGGGAGAGGCTGGAGATAGGCAGGTGTCAGTGGTCCACATCGATTTTGCTGTGTGTGGGGTGCAGTGAACACAATCTTTTTTGCCCACTGAGGAGGAGGGAGAAAAGTCTTTTTCTATCAGTCACTGTGTGCAGCGTTTTTCCGACCTTCAGTACTGTGCTGTGCTGACTGTGATCATACACTGCTGTGTTCAGTGTTCACATGTGCTATTATTGAGAGATTTCAAAAGTTATACACTTTTTTCTATTCCACTATTCAATATACACCCTTGGGTTAAAAAAATTAAATTGCGGCATAGTCTGTACTAATCTAGTTAAAAATTAAAAACTTAAAAAGGGGAATTTTTTTTTTCCCTCCATAGCCTGCAGCAGAGCTGGTCCACATCGATTTTGTGTGGGGTGCAGTGAAAACAATCTTTTTTGCCCACTGAGGAGGAGGGAGAAAAGTCTTTTTCTATCAGTCACTGTGTGCAGCATTTTTCCTTCAGTGCTGCTGTACTGACTGTGATAATACACTGCTGTGTGTGTTCACATGTGCTATTATTGAGTGCTTTCAAAAATCATACACTTTTTTCTATTCCACTATTCAATATACAGCCAATTTAATTGTGGCATAGTCTGTACTAATCTAGTTAAAAATTACACTTCAAAGGGGAATTTTTTTTTTTTCCCCTCCATAGCCTGCAGCAGAGCTGAATGATATAAGACACTGCTGTTCACATGTGCTATTGATAAATCACACCAATTTTATATCATATTTTCTATTCCGCTATTCAATAAAAACCTTTGGGTATAAACAATTAAATTGCGGGATAGTCTGTGTTGGTACGTGTGAGATACACCTTTCCAATTTTTGTGGGGTGCATCTCATACTTCTGAAGATTTGAGGGTGCTGCCTGTTCCGAACTCCTCATACTCCTCATCCTGCCTTTGGGGGTACAAAAAATAGTAATTGGGGCCTAGTCTGGTTCTGTACGTGTGAGATACATACACTTTTTTTGATAATATTTTCTATTCCGCTATTCAATCAAAACGTTTGGGTATAAACAATTAAATTGCGGGATAGTCTGTGTTGGTACCTGTGAGATACACCTTTCCAATTTTTGGTGTGCATCTCATACTTCTGAGGATTTGAGGGTGCTGCCTGTTCCGAACTCCTCCTACTCCTCATCCTGCCTTTGGGGGTACAAAAAATAGTAATTGGGGCTTAGTCTGGGTCTCTACGTGTGAGATACATATACTTTTTTTGATAATATTTTCTATTCCGCTATTCAATCAAAACCTTTGGGTATAAACAATTAAATTGCAGGATAGTCTGTGTTGGTACCTGTGAGATACACCTTTCCAATTTTTGGGGTGCATCTCATACTTCTGAAGATTTGAGGGTGCTGCCTGTTCCGAACTCCTCCTACTCCTCATCCTGCCTTTGGGGGTACAAAAAATAGTAATTGGGGCCTAGTCTGGTTCTGTACGTGTGAGATACATACACTTTTTTTTGATAATATTTTCTATTCCGCTATTCAATCAAAACCTTTGGGTATAAACAATTAAATTGCGGGATAGTCTGTGTTGGTACGTGTGAGATACACCTTTCCAATTTTTGGGGTTCATCTCATACTTCTGAAGATTTGAGGGTGCTGCCTGTTCCGAACTCCTCCTACTCCTCATCCTGCCTTTGGGGGTACAAAAAATAGTAATTGGGGCCTAGTCTGGTTCTGTACGTGTGAGATACATACACTTTTTTTGATAATATTTTCTATTCCGCTATTCAATCAAAACCTTTGGGTATAAACAATTAAATTGCGGGATAGTCTGTGTTGGTACGTGTGAGATACACCTTTCCAATTTTTGGGGTTCATCTCATACTTCTGAAGATTTGAGGGTGCTGCCTGTTCCGAACTCCTCCTACTCCTCATCCTGCCTTTGGGGGTACAAAAAATAGTAATTGGGACCTAGTCTGGTTCTGTACGTGTGAGATACATACACTTTTTTTGATAATATTTTCTATTCCGCTATTCAATAAAAACCTTTGGGTATAAACAATTAAATTGCGGGATAGTCTGTGTTGGTACCTGTGAGATACACCTTTCCAATTTTTGGGGTGCATCTCATACTTCTGAAGATTTGAGGGTGCTGCCTGTTCCGAACTCCTCCTACTCCTCATCCTGCCTTTGGGGGTACAAAAAATAGTAATTGGGGCCTAGTCTGGTTCTGTACGTGTGAGATACATACACTTTTTTTGATAATATTTTCTATTCCGCTATTCAATAAAAACCTTTGGGTATAAACAATTAAATTGCGGGATAGTCTGTGTTGGTACCTGTGAGATACACCTTTCCAATTTTTGGGGTGCATCTCATACTTCTGAGGATTTGAGGGTGCTGCCTGTTCCGAACTCCTCCTACTCCTCATCCTGCCTTTGGGGGTACAAAAAATAGTAATTGGGGCCTAGTCAGGTTCTGTACGTGTGAGATACATACACCTTTTTTTGATAATATTTTCTATTCCGCTATTTAGTCTACACCTTTAGGTAAAAACAATTAAATTGCGGGATAGTCTGTGTCGGTACGTGTGAGATACACCTTTCCAATTTTTGGGGCGCATCTCATACTGCCGAGGATTTGAGGGTGCTTCAGTCTGCCTCCTGCCTGTTCCGAACTCCTCCTACTCCTCATCCTGCCTTTAGGGTACAAAAAATTGTAATCGGGGCCTAGATTGTGTTTGTACGTGTGAGATACACCGTTTCGTAAAATTTGTCCTATTCCGCTATTCAATATACACCCTGTTTGAGTGTAAAAAATTTAATTGCGGGATAGTCTGTATCGGTACATGTGAGATACACCTTTTTAAATTTGTTTGGCGCATCTCCTTCTACCGCCGAGGATTGCAGGGCGCTTCAGTTTGCCTCCTGTTCCCAACTCCTCCTACTCCTCTTCCTCATCCTGCCTTTAGGGTACAAAAAATTGTAATCGGGGCCTAGTTTGTGTTTGTACGTGTGAGATACACCGTTTTGTAAAATTTGTCCTATTCCGCTATTCAATATACACCCTGTTTGAGTGTAAAAAAATTTAATTGCGGGATAGTCTGTATCGGTACATGTGAGATACACCTTTTTAAATTTGTTTGGCGCATCTCCTTCTACCGCCGAGGATTGCAGGGCGCTTCAGTTTGGCTCCTGTTCCCAACTCCTCCTACTCCTCTTCCTCATCCTGCCTTTAGGGTACAAAAAATTGTAATCGGGGCCTAGTTTGTGTTTGTACGTGTGAGATACACCGTATTATAACATTTTTCCTATTCCGCTATTCAATATACACCCTTTTGGAGTGTAAAAAAATTAAATTACGGCATAGTCTGTATCGGTACATGTGAGATACACCTTTTAAATTTGTTTGGCGCATCTCCTTCCACCGCCAAGGATTGCAGGGCGCTTCAGTTTGCCTCCTGTTCCCAACTCCTCCTACTCCTCTTCCTCATCCTCCCTTTAGGGTACAAAAAATTTTAATCGGGACCTAGTCTGTGTTTGTACGTGTGAGATACACCGTTTTTTATCCTTTTTCCTATTCCGCTATTCAATATACACCCTTTTGGGGTAAAAAAACATTAAATTGCGGCATAGTTTGCATATTTGACTGTGAGATACACCCGTGTGATACTGTTGTTGTTTTGTTTCCGCTATTCAATAAACACCTTTCTAGGGCAAGATCATAAATTACAGAAATATGAGGAGACCGTCAAATAGGGGCCGTGGCCTGGGTCGTGGTGCTGCTGGTAGAGCTCCTGTTGCAAGGAGAGGACGTGGTCGATCTGTGCCAGCTACACGCACAAGTGAAACACCTTCCTCAAGTGTAAGTAGGCGACAGAACCTGCATCAGTATTTGGTAGGGCATCATACGCCTCTAGAAGTGATGATGCCAGAACACGTAGAGGCGATAGTAGATTGGTTTGCTGCTGACAGTGCCTCCAGTTCCTTCACATTGTCTCCCACCCAGTCTAATGCAGAAAGGTCAGAGTTGGCACCTGCAGCCGATGTCCAACCGTCTTTCACCTCACCCCCTTGCAAATCAGGCAAGCAGTCTGAGCCCCAAGTACAGCAGTCTCTTCTTCTTTTTGAGGACTCTGTCAGCAGGGTTTCCCAGGGCCATCCACCTAGCCCTGCCCCAGAAGTGGAAGAGATTGAGTGCAGCGATGCCCAACCACTTATTTCTCAAGATGAGTACATGCAAGGACCATCGCAGCATGTCTCCGATGATGACGAAACGCAGGTGCCAACTGCTGCGGCGTTCAGAATTGTGGAGACCGACAAGGAGGGCAGGGGTGAAGACTGGGTGGAAGATGATGTGGAGGATGATGAGGTCCTCGACCCCACATGGAATGAAGGTCATGCAGGTAACCTGAGTAGTTTGGAGGAAGAGGCGGTGGTCGCACAGAGCCACCAGCACAGCAGAAGAGGGAGCAGGGTGCAGAAGCGGAGCGGCCGTGCCCTAGACACTAAGTCTGCTACTGCCCAACGCAGCAAGGGAACGAGCGCACCAAAGCCAGCTCAAAGGAGTTCTCTAGCGTGGAAGTTCTTTAGAAAATGTGCTGATGACAGGACACGAGTGGTTTGCACCCTGTGCAATCAGAGCCTGAAGCGAGGCATAAACCTTCTCAACCTGAGCACAACCTGCATGATCAGGCATCTAAGTGCAAAGCACGAGCTGCAGTGGAGTAGACACCTTCAAAACCAAGAAACGTCTCTGGCTCATCCTGCTTCCTCTTCTGCTGCAGTCTCGGCCGCTCCAGCCACATCTGTAGTGATACCGGCACCTGCCACCCCGCAAACAGACGATCTGTCAGCAACACCACCACCTGGGTCACCAACCATCTCCACAATGTCCCGTGGAAGCGTTCAGCTTTCCATCTCCCAAACACTTGAGAGGAAGAGGAAGTACCCCCCTACCCACCCGCGATCCCTGGCCCTGAATGCCAGCATTTCAAAATTCTTGGCCTTTGAAATGCTGTCATTCCGTCTGGTGGAGACGCACAGTTTTAAAAACCTTATGTCGGTGGCTGTCCCACAGTACGTCGTGCCCAGCCGCCACTACTTTTCCAGGCAAGCCATCCCTTCCCTGCACAACCAAGTGGGGGAAAAAATCAGGTGTGCACTGCGCAACGCCATCTGTGGCAAGGTCCACCTAACTACCGATACGTGGACCAGTAAGCACGGTCAGGGGCATTATATCTCCCTAACGGCACACTGGGTAAATGCAGTGGCGGATGGGCCTGAGGCGGATAGCAATTTGGCGCATGTCCTTCCACCACTGAGGATTGCAGGGCGCTTCAGTTTTCCTCCTGTTCCTAACTCCTCCTACTCCGCTTCCTCATCCTCTACCGCCTCCTCATCCGGACAGCGTAACACCTTCACCACCAACTTCAGCACGGCCAGGGGTAAACGACAGCAGGCAGTTTTAAAACTTGCCTGTTTGGGGGAAAAAACCACACACAGCGCAGGAGTTGTGGAGGAGCATGGAACAGCAGACAAATGAGTGGTTGCTGCCAGCGAGCCTCAAGCCCGGCCTGGTGGTGTGCGATAACGGGCGAAATCTCATAGCAGCTCTGGGCCTAGCCGGTTTGACGCACATCCCTTGCCTGGCGCATTTGCTGAATTTGGTGGTGCAGAGGTTCCTTAAAAACTACCCCGATATGTCAGAGCTGCTGCAGAAAGTGCGGGCCGTCTGTGCGCACTTTCGGCGTTCTCACCCTGCTGCTGCTCGCCTGTCAGCGCTGCAGCGTAACTTCGGCCTTCCCGCTCACCGCCTCATATGTGACGTGCCCACAAGGTGGAACTCCACCTTGCACATGCTGGAAAGACTGTGCGAGCAGCAGCAGGCCATAGTGGAGTTTCAGCTGCAGCACGCGCGCGTGAGTCGCTCTGCGGAACAGCACCACTTCACCACCAATAACTGGGCCTCCATGCGAGACCTGTGTGCCTTGTTGCACTGTTTTGAGTACTCCACCAACATGGCCAGTGCCGATGACGCCGTTGTCAGCTTAACTATCCCACTTCTATGCCTCCTTGAAAAAACAATTCGGGCGATGATGGAAGAGGATGTGGCACAGGATGAGGAGGAGGAGGAGGAGGATGAAGAGGTAACATTTCCAAGGCTTTCAGGGCAGTCATTCACAAGGGGCTCTGAGGGTGGGTTCCTGCACACAGAAACGCCAGGGACAAAATTGTCCAACAGGGGCACAGTTCTGGAGGATGAGGAGGATGAGGAGGAGGAGCTGGAGGAGGAGATGGAACCATGTTCACAGCAGGGTGGCACCCAGGCCAGCTCATGGCCATCACTGGTGCGTGGCTGGGGGGATACAGAGGACACGGACGATACACCTCCCACAGAGGACAGCCTTTCGTTGCCTCTGGGCAGCCTGGCACACATGAGCGATTACATGCTGCAGTGTCTCCACAACGACCGCCGAGTTGCCCACATTCTAACTTGTGCTGATTACTGGGTGGCCACGCTGCTGGATCCCCGTTACAAGGACAACGTACCGTCCTTAATTCATTTACTGGAGCGCGATCCACCTGACAGCGGGGGGCCACAGTGGAAGCACAAGGCAGAGGAGGAGGAGGAGGAAGAGGTCGCCAACACAACCAGGGCACCGCCAGCACCTCAGAAGGCAGGGTTAGAATGGGCAAAATGTGGAAAAGCTTTGTCAGCATGCCACAACAAACAGCAGCACCAGCAGCTCATATGGAACGTCTTAGCAGGAGGCAGCATTTCACCAACATGGTGGAGCAGTATGTGTGCACACGCCTAGACGTACTGAATGACGGGTCTGCCCCCTTCAACTTCTGGGTCTCCAAGTTGGGCACATGGCCTGAGCTTGCCCTTTACGCCTTGGAGGTGCTGGCGTGCCCTGCAGCCAGTGTATTATCTGAACGGGTATTTAGCACGGCTGGGGGCATTATCACAGACAACCGCAGCCGCCTGTCCAGAGACAATGTGGACAAGCTCACGTTCATTAAAATGAACCAGGCATGGATCCCACGGGACTTTTCCGTACCTTGTGCAGAATAGCGATGGATACCGACCTTACCCAGCCATTGTTCTATTTTTGCTCTTTCTCACTCTTTTGGGGTGTACCCTCATTCAAAATTTCTGAAAAAAAGCAGTGTTGGCTACCTCGTCCTCCTCAGGGCCAGATTAACATAGGAGCTATTGGAGCTGCAGCTCCAGGCCCCTATCTTAATATAGGCCCCGGGCTGGCCATATTCACTATTACCGCTCTTCTGTCACTTGTAAACACAGAAGTCTGGCTTCTATGCTCGCTTCCCCAGGCAGCTCTCTCAGAACCTCCCCACACAGCACGAAGGCCGGACAAGGAGGGACAGTTGCCGATGCATGGATGTGTTTATGGGCTTCAGAGACAGCATCCCATGTCGAATTAGGCATGCATGGCTGCACCCTTCCTCCTCTGGGTGCATGCCAAGGCACGGCCCTTAAGGCCCTTCAAAATCCTCAGCACCAAGCCCATGATGCTCTTAATCCGGCCCTGGTCCTCATCCACCGCCGCTTCCACCTACACCGCCCATAGGTGTGTGCAGCCTATTGCATTAGGGTGTGCACCCCAAAGTTTAAATACACATGCATGTGTTTGCCTACATGTACATGGCCCCGATACATTACTCTCCCTGCTGGCAAAGAGAAATAGAGCAGAGCAGGTCCGAGGGAGATCTTTCCCATCTCCTCACTGGCAAACAGAGCGATAATGCTATGTGCCCTAGGTGATTAGGGTGTGCCCAGGTACACCCGGCACACCCTGTGCGCACGCCTATGACACAGCCACATCCACCACCTCAACCTCCCTCCTACTCCATATGGGCCTCGTCTCTCAGAGATGAAGAACATTGTTTTATTTTTCTTTTTTTTTTTGTTGTTTTAAGTTATTTCCCTATCCACATTTGTTTGCAGAGCAATTGCCATGCTCTTAACTACGTTTTTCTGCCATTTGCAGCACTCTAGCCCTTTCCATTGGTGTTTTAGAGCCATTTTAGTGCCTGAAAAGTTCGGGTCCCCATTGGGTTCGGTGTCCGGGAAAAGTTCGGCAAAAGTCCGGGACACGGACCCGGACTTTTTTTTTAGGTTCGGCCGAACCCGCCGAACACGGACATCCAGGTGTCCGTTCAACTCTATGCACTATATCTCACCACAAAAATTTCCAGTGCATTGCATGGTGCTGCTTTTAAACGCACAGAGCAGGGATTATTTTTTATGCATTGGATTATGTTGAGAGCCCATTCAAAAAGAATAGGCTGCCTAATGCAACACACTTTAGCACATAAAAAAGCTCCAAATAACAGAAAAGCAGAATATTGTTTTCAAATAAAGAGTTGATATTTTACATGTAAGAAAGGAAGGTAACATGCAATTCATTGTCTTACACCCAAAGTGGTCAATTTATGGACCTCATCCACATAGCTCCCAACTGTGTCCCTGATTTTGAGGGACTGTCCCTGATTTGGAAAAAAGTCCCTTTGTCCCTCTTTCCTTCTCATTTGTCCCTCATGTCCTCATTTTGGTCTGATCTATAGTTGTATATAAGATGCACTATTTATCTTTCAAAAAGTATTTTACAATGTGAAACCCTTCATCTAAATTCTAAATTGCTGCATTTAAAAATTTCAATAGCCAGTATAAAGGAATAGTAGTGGTAAAAAAAAGCACTTAGTGTTTTACTAATAAGTTTTTTTTATATAATTCTGCTTTAACCACATCCCGTCCGGCCTATAGTAAAATGACAGCTGGGTGGTGGTTTATTTGTTGTGACTGGGCATCATATGACGTCCTTCACAGCATGCCACTTGTGTGCGCTCCCAAGGGGCACGAAGCACGGTGATCGGTGGTGCGCTGTGACGCTTGGACACAACACATCTCCGATCACCGCAAAGAGCCTATGATGTAGGCACTTTACCATGTGATCAGCAATGCCTGCTAGTGCCCACTAGTGATGCCCACCTGTGCTCACCAGTGATGCCCATCTGTGCTCACCAGGGATGCCCACCTGTGCCCTCCAGTGATGTCAATCAATGATTTCAGTGATGCCAATCAGTGCCCATCAGTGCTGCCTTTCAGTGTCCATCAGTGATGCCCACCTGTGCCTACCAGTGATGTCAATCAGTGCCCACCAGTAGTGCCAATCAATGCCCATCAGTGCTGCCTTTCAGTGCCCATCAGGGATGCCTACCAGGGCCTGCTTTTAAGTGCCGCCTATCAGTGCTGTCTATCAGTGCCACCATCAGTGCCCATCAGTGCTGCATTTCAGTGCCACCTATCAGTGCTCATCAGTGCTGCATATTAGTGCCTCCTCATCAGTGTCTATCAATGCAACCTATTAGTGACCATCAGGGCAGCCTCATCAGCGCACATCAGTGAAGGAGAAAAATTACATATTTTCAAAATTTTGGAATAGAACTAAAGAAAATGTTTTTTTTACAACATTTTTGGTCTTTTTTTATTTGTTAAGCAAAAAATAAAAACTTAGTGCTGATTAAATACCACCAAAAGATAGCCCTATCTGTCCCAAAATAATGTTAAAAATTTTGTTTGGGTACAGCATTTCATGAACACGCAATTGTCAGTCAAAATGCGACTGCTCTGAAGCTATAAATTGGCATGGACAGGAAGGGGGTGAAAGTGCCAGGTACTGAAGTGGTTAAGAGAGCGTGGCAGAGGGTGCGTTCTATGCCTACATACTTTTGCTACTAGGTGTCCCTCATTCCCATCTCAAAAAGTTGGGAGGCATGCATCTCTGCCAAAATGGTCTTGGTCTTGATTATGTCTTTTCTGGCACTTTTCTCAATACCCATCCTCTGCCAGCTCGGGGGCTTTAGCTTTGTTGTTTTCAATGTTCAGCAAATACCCATGTTAGGGCCTAGTTTCTTTGCCCTACTACACCCTTTCATTGAAGGTTACTACCTCTCCCACCCTCAAGGCAGCACCCATCCATGTTATCTTCTCGCTAAGGGGACATCTCCTTCTCCTTATTTTCTTTTACTTTCTCCTCACCTGCATATGCAATGTTTTTGATAGGATCCATATGCTATGTGTGACACTTGCTTTACTTTCTTTTTCGTGTCACAAGTTTTTGTAAAACCTAATAAATTCTTTAATTTAAAAAAATAAATACAAATTCTGTATCTGTGCACTACAGGGAGGATTTATGTTGGGTAGAAATCAAACAGAATCTTTCCACCTTCCTGGGAACTGACTGTAGTAAACTGAAAATGGAAAAGAAGAGGGAGCACCAAGCTAGTGCATTATCCCAGATACATTTATTGAAAAATAAAATCATAAAAACTACTCACAAGCATAGTAATTTAGGATCGCTTTGACGAGCCACTCATCCGTAGCTCGTCAAAGCAATTTTAATATCCTATGCTTGTGAGTAGTTTTTATGATTTTATTTTTCAATAAATGTATCTGGGATAATGCACTAGCTTGGTGCTCCCTCTTCGTTTCCATTTTCTAGAGACGATGAGGACTTTCCCCATCCACAAGGGCAGCAAGGCTTGAAGCAATATCCCTTGAGAAGTGGACTACCACTTTTATCTTTGCCAGGCAATCATACTTATGCGCAAGAGTGTTATGGTGCTTGTAATCTAGTAAACTGAAGCCTGGTTGGTTGTCATTGATTTCTGCAAATTTCTTGCACTGTTTTACCAAATACTCAGCAAGAATTTTCTTTTGCAAGCCAAATTGCCCTTGGCTTACATTACATGGCTATTTTAGAATAGGATAAATTTGAATATAGTTCTCATAAGGGAGTCAAACTTCAATGTTATTTTTAACACTGTTTTTGAATATAAATGCACAGCAAACTTGCTATGTGTTAATATTTTAAACACTTTGTATAGTTTTAACAGAATTTAGGTATTTTGCTTCCATCAATCAAAGGGTGTAATGCATATAGAAGGGAGGATCCAAGCCGTGACGTCATACCACAACCATTTTGAGGTTATGTGGTGAGCTGTGGTCATTGAAGACATTTGAAACGTGTTTGTTTTAAGATCGTGTATGTTTTCATAATCCTTTATAGCGCTAAAAAAATATGAGTCAGAGAGCACTATGAAAAAACATAATAGAGATCAGCGCAAAAATCCCCAAAAAAGCTGCTGGCAAATGAAGTACACAAAACCTCAAATAAAATCAAAATATAAAATTGCAGCGCTCATCAATATGTTAACCAAGTGTTTGGTGATCATAAACTCCAAAGTCCATGTAAGACCATAGTTCTTAAAATAAGTCCACCAAAATGTTGTCCATCAAAGCATATGGAGTCCTATGGCTGTATATCCAAATGGGTACCTGCTGGTACTGGGCCCCTCAAGTAGATAGGAGCTTCTCCAGAAGGATATTATCCGTGAATCAATATGCAGGAAAAAATGAGAAAACAGATCATGGGGCAGTACCTGCACTATGGTTCTCCCTTTTGTGCTTTACATTTTGGGGTCATTCGGCTGATTATGGTGTGAGGGGAGAAAATATTGTGCATCAGGACTAAGAGGAGGAAGAGTGGCGAGTCGAGACCCACATTGGTGAAGCGATTTCTGACCCTTAAGTGAGGTCATATGAGGAGGTTTTTTTCACGTAGAGATGGAGGTTCACATGACACAGACGAAGAGTGAAGGGTTGTGAATCACATATCACACTGTGTTGTTGTCACGAATAATTGGGACTATTTTGTTTTCTAAGTTTCTTTGGGACTGATATTATCACGTTATGATTTGCATGGAGTCATATTAACACAAGTATATTTATTTTTATGTATGTTTCATATAGAGACTAGAGTTATATGACTATGTATTTTGCTGTAGGTCAGAACAAAGTAGACACGCTTCACTGTTTTTGTACTTAGAAAAGATTCTTCAGCTCCATAGTATTGGTAACTTAGGGACCACTTTATCCCCCCTCTTCTTTTTCTTTTTTCCTGGGTTTCTCTTCAATGTTTTTCTTATTTCTGTTTTTTTTTTTTTTTCGTTTTCTTTTTCAGTTTCCTTTTGTTATATAATCATATGCTTTGAAAGATAGATCACAAAGCCCTGCTTTATTGCTTGCTTTTTTTGTGTGTTTTAGGTATATGGGCTTTATGTATTATTGTCTAGGCTAGAGTAGGAGTGTGGTATTTGTTTTTATGTCTCTTTGTATTCTTTATTCATGTCTTGTATATGTTTCTTTTGTGTATTATTTGTAAGAAAATAATGATTATATGTATAAAAAAAATAATAAAGCAGTACAAAGAGCAACAATACTCTGTAGTTACGCATAGCAGTAAATCAGATTACAAGTTACTAGACTTGGATTAGTTGTAAAATTATTTCCGATAGTTTAGTTTGGATTTATTCATCAGTAACTTGTTAGCAGTTTGTATAAAACAAGGAATTTAGGT
Source organism: Pelophylax lessonae (assembly GCF_965119305.1). Lineage (NCBI taxonomy): Eukaryota > Metazoa > Chordata > Amphibia > Anura > Ranidae > Pelophylax > Pelophylax lessonae. Next base: position 167,512,477 of record NC_138772.1, on the reverse strand, counting down.
GATTATCATTTAAGGAGAAATGTCTTACATACCTATTCATTTATCATTGTAAGAATAGGTTCTTCCAGCTTTTCAATGAGTAATGTTTCTGTCTTGAACTTGTGAGTCATCTGAAGATTGTGAGACTCATCACAGCATGACTGCCATTGATGTCATGGGCCATTACAATGTGCAACAGTCATCTCAGGACTTTGCAGTGACTGTCAAGTTTTATTTGGAATTTGAATGTGCCTATGGAAGTGAGAAACATGAAGAAGCGGAAAGGAACAAAATGCAATTTTGTTTTGTGTAGATCTATCTAAATGTGCTTTAGAATGTGTTTTAGAGTAAAAGGTAAACCCTAACTAAATGCCACTTCCTTTCTATATAAATACACTCCTGCAACGACTGCTTAGGGTTTCTCGGGAAGGGTTTTCCGATGGTGACAACAGTGGAACATGCCTGTGTATTGTGCATCAACATTAGCCGTCGGCCGTCGGTAGCCTTTGGCTTTTGGGAGGGTGCGTGATGGTGACAACATAGTAGCACAATTGAAAGGACATTGTCATCCCATTACAGAAAGTACCCAAGAGTGCACAATGATCTTAATGGCAGGTTCACCAGGTGTTATTTTAATGAAGGTAGTAGCTTTAAAAATGTTCAAAATTAAATTTGAAATTACATTTAAGAATTGGAAAAAAAAAGTGTTTAATGCTGGATCTCTTAGGTGTAACTAAAGTGTTAATACTCACCTTTCCAATGGTCCTGTGACGGCTTCTTCTCCTGTGTGCCAGTTTTTGGCCATCTTTATTGGCCAGAATGGGACTAAGTCCCTCCTGCGCATGTGCAGGAACTAGTTATGCTGGCAAACAGGATTGGGGTCGACCGATGTAAGCTGAGCTGCGCGTGAACACATCAGTTTGCATTCTTGGGATTGCTGTCAGCAAGCAGGTAGGTGTAGCTTATTACATGTCTCTTCTGCAATAAAAAGCCTGCCTGCTCAAAGTATGTAACAGTGGAACTTTAGCTTTGCTTAGAGCAGTGCCAGGCATTTTTCTCCTTAGGCAGCTCAGTAGTGGTGGCTGAACGTCGGCTCTTTGCTTGAGCAAGGATGTGCAAGAAGGAAGTGCCAAAAGCAGAACCTACAGTAGATCCCTGATCTGATCTATTGAGGCCTTTATATCATAAAAAACCCAATGAGCTTGATTTATTAAAGGCAAATACACTGTGCACTGCAAGTGCAGTTGATATTTATCTGAGGGGAAGCTCTGCAGATTTCTACCATCCAATCATGTGCAGGCAAAAATTATGTTTTTTATTTTTCTTGCGTGTGATTGAGCAATTCTTTACAATGTAAAGCTTTACCTCATTTACTTTCAGTGCTCCGTACATTTGCCTTTATTAATTCAACCTCAATGCATTTTAGGGGTTCAAACAGCACCTGGATCAGTCATACTATTTCTCCTCAGGATCCCTCTAATTTTATCAGTCCAATACACACTTTGTTCAATAGTTTGGACCCCCAAAATACATAGAATGTTAACCACTTCCCACCCGTCATATAGCAAAATGACGGCCGCAAAGTGGTTGGTCTATCCTGACTGGGCGTCATTTGACGTCCAGCAGGATAGGCCGGGGGGTGGACAGAGCGGCAATGAGTGCTGCGGTGTTTCACTCTGACACACCGCATCTCCAATCCCAGTAAAGATATAGAATACACTGGGTAAATATCGGCGCATACACCACCACTGAATGAAGCTGCTGACACTCAAAAGTTAATCTACATAACTCAACAGAAATCAGTAAAGAGCCTATGACGTAGGCTCTTTACCATGTGACCAGCTGTGTTCAATCACAGCTGGTCACATAGTAAATAGGAAGTGCCGTTGATCTGCTGCTATCATACTAGCATACTAGCACATTATGTGAAACTTACCTTAAAACAAAGCCCTCCAGTGGTACACTGTCACCACTGACAGGGCTTCCATCTTCACCTGGTCTTCCTACCGAGTTTGCAGACGTCACCGGCAGCTGCACAAGTAAATATCTCCTAAATGTTGCACGTTTAGGAGATATTTACAGTACCTACAGGTAAGCCTTATTAGAGCCCATTCACACAGGGGCGACACGACTTGCCGGGGCGACCTGTGAAGTCGCGGTGCACAGCGTGCACCGCGACCTCGGCGCGACATGCACAGACTTCATATCATTGAAGTCAATGCAAGTCGCCTCCAGGTCGCCCCAAAGTAGTACAGGACTATTTTCTAAGTCGGAGCGACTTGTGTCGCTCCTATTAGAACGGGTCCTGTGCTAATCAATAGCAGGCGACCCACCGCGACTTGTCAGGCGACCAAGTCGCCTGACAAGTCGCGCTAGTGTGAATGGGGACTTATATGCTTAACTGTAGGTAAAACATAAACAAATACTATCACTTTAAAACAGTCATCAAAATTAATCCCTTTGTGCCAGCAGTACATATATTTGCAGCCTCTCAACTGGTGGGCCTTAAGGCAGAGATGCCGCATATATGCATACCAGAATGTAAACAGAACTGTGCTGAGAGTGTGCGCCCTGTGTGCTACCAGCACAATTACCTGTGGATAACGGAAAGCTTCCAATCTCTACTTGCGTTTTGGAAGCTTTCCGATCATGTGACCACTGTGACAGCAAATCACGGTGGTCCCATAATCAGAAATCCCACCCCACCTTCCGGCTTCAGAAACCTTCTAAAGCGTCAGAACTGGGGAGCTGCAATAAGTTACATGTTTGTTCTTGGCTTTTTATATGCTTTAAGTGTTATGAATGAATTCATAGCAGCCAATCAGAATCCATCTAGTACTGGTTTGACAGCCGTCAAGTGAAATCCAATTTGTTGCTCGGGTTCACTGAGTTTAAGGTTGCAGTTCAGTATATTTTTGGGGGATACAGCACCAAACACATTAATTATGTGTAATGGTGTTTATAAAGATACCAGAGAAAGAAACAGCCACACTCCGCAGCTGAGATAAGATTATGAAGTTCCTTTATTCATCGTCAGTCCAGACAGACAGGGGACAGATAGACAGGTTAATGTTTCACACGACACACCGTGAGTGTTCACAAAATCGATTCCCCCAGACACCAGCATCAATAGATCCTCCAGCACACCCTAGCACTCCTTTCCATTACATACTTTTATTGCTGGAGGTGCTGGAACTGCATTCCCCAACGTTCCCAATGAAAAAAAGCCCTGGTTGTCTCACATGTTAATGTGCAATGCTTTAAGGTGGCCTATTCATTCTAAATGGGTTGTTAACCCACCCAAACAGGCTAGAAATTGATATGCAGCCATTTTGTGACCAAGCACGGTGTGTCGTGTGAAATGTCAACCTGTCTACCTGTCCCCTATCTGTCTGGGCTGACAATGAATAAAGAAACTTCATACTCCTATCTCAGCTGTGTAGTGTGGCTGTATCTTTCTTTGGTATCTTAATGATCTACGGTGGTGAGCCAAGGCAAGCACCTGGAATGGATATGTTGTACTTTCCCCTTTTGGCCTGAACAGTGTATGTATGCTTGTTGGACTATGGTGTTTATCCCATTACCTGCTGGATATTTCCCATATCAACTATCTTCTAGTGTTGTGAAAGTTAACAAAAACTGAGGCTGCCCGCCCCCTTTTGCCCTCTCCACCATTCACAAAGCTTGTATTATTACACTCGATTCATCGCGTTCTGTGAAGGGGTGGGAGAGATCCTGTCATTCAACTGCTCCTGCTCTATTCCCAGAATGCAATGCATTGTGGGATGGTAGTAATACGAGTTCTGTAGATAACAGACAGGGCTGAAGGGGGCGGGTGGCCATATCAACTTTTTTCAGTAGAAGCCGCTGCTGTAAATCTTGACAGTGCCAGAAGACAGCCGGTTAGGGCAGTATCCAGCGCCTGTAAAGGAGAAATTGCAGGGATGTGTATCCCATTACCTGCCACCTGAAATGAATGGGATACACAACATTACACATACCTACCATGTTCAGGGCTGTATCCCCCCCCCCCCAAAAAAAAATACCCAATTTCAGCTTTAATAGATATAATTCTCTATTGAATAAGGCCAAATATCCACTGTAGATACTTGATATATACCGTACTTCTTTATACACAAACTATGAAGTGTACACATTTATTGCATTAACTATTTAATATGTTTTCCTGGTAATCCCTTATGATTTAAAAAAATTGTATACATGTTTCCACTATAAATGAATAATTTGGTAATAGTTACTTATTTACATACATGTTAATGTGAATAAAATTGCATGATATCAATGCAGTAAAACATTGGTAGTGGGTTAGATACAAGTTATGTAAATCTACCCCTTTCTGTTTCTGTTTGAGGCTTGTAAATTGCAAATTTTCAACAAAAATTTTTGAGTAAAAAAAAAAAAAATTGTATTCATAGATTTTTTAACATAAAATAAAAATATATTATAAAAACCACAAAACCTGGTATCTGTTCAGAAGCCACTTTGAAATAAAGACATGAAGCTCTTGGCAGGACTGCGAGCAGTTAACCTTGACGTGAATATCCACGCTTTTCTGCCTTTATTGATCTATCCCAACTGCAGACAGAAAAGTAGTAAAAATGCTACTTTACAAAAGGTGCAGAACATTAGAAACAATTGTATTTCAGGACCTTACATTTCATCTCTGTTCAGACCCTACTAAATCAGAAAGAGATGAAGTACATCCAAGACAAAAATTCACATATGGGAAATGAGCTAAGCATAGAAAGGTAATATCCAGAACACTGGCAAAACATAAAGGACTGTAAAGCCAAAAAACAGCAGCATTAATTTTAATATTGAAAATTATAGATCTTTTGGATAACTTAGATAAGGTTTATAACCTCAAAAAAAAAAAAAAAAAAAAATATAATGGAAAATGAAAAAAATATATATTTATGTTGATATTCTAAAATAAGAATTTTATTGGTACAAAAAGCAGTAAAATACCTTAATGAAAGACCATTGATAGGTGAATGATAAAAACCATGAAAACATACAAATAGACATAAATATACAGGAAAACCCCCGATATAAATAAAAATGTAGAGAGTAGTGGACACAGAAGCGCCGACGCATTTCAACCTAAAGCCTTCTTCTGGGGGTAGATGCCCACTTGTCACAAATATAATGAGCAGATCGACACATAAAAAAATCTGTACATATGATCAGGAAACCAACTGTGTGTCAGAGACTTTGAGAGGACACCCCAAGAGGATGATAACAGAAGTTCCCAGGAACCTACAAGGGATCAAGGAGCAAAAAGGTGACAAAATCACAGATTAAAATGGAGTCCCCAATATTTCCCCGTATATTTATGTCTGTTTGTATGTTTTCATGGTTTTTATTATTCACCTAACAATGGTCTCTCATTGAGATATTTTACTGATTTTTGTACCAATAAAATACTTATTTTAGAATATCAACAAAAATATATATTTTTTATTTTCCATTATATTTTCTTATATTTTTTGGTATCGCATAGTCGCATTTCCCCCCATTGTCCCCTTGTAGACTTTCCACCATCTCTTCAGGGATAGATACCTTTTTTTTTTTCATTACTACTTTTTCAGATTATGGAACCTAGCTATTTTGAAGGTTTATAACCTCTGCCAGCTTTTTATTGTTGTCTGTTTCCTACAGTATTGGGGAGATTTCGCCTCATTACGTGTCAGTCTCAAAAAATAGGTAAAAATAATATAATAATAATAATAGAATATGCCAAGTCAATAAGTGCTACAGTAAATTAGGGAATAAAAGCATTTATATTAGCCTATACTACGGGACCAAACAATGCAAAAGGCCAGGGCAGTCTGGTTGCATAATGATTTACCTAGACGTAGGACAAAATGAGTATTCATGTAACTGGTACACATTTAGTACATTTCCAATTGAGTACTTTGTATGCTGCAATTTTAGTATAGTTTTGAAAAGCACCTAAAGGGCATCTATTTTAAGGCTGCCAATAAAATGGAGGTTGAAGATGAGGGAGGAGCTATCAGGAATTAGTTTGGAGCATAATTTATAATTATTTATCTATTTCTAAGCCTGTGGGTTTTATGAGTAAAATGTAAAGCTTTATTCAGCCATTTAAAAAAATGGCTATAGGGATTTGTTATTATATACAGCATATATTGTTTTCTTTATTTCCTGTGCAGTATTATAAAATAAAATGATATAAATTAAGTATAAAATATTGTATCAAAAGATTTTTTATTTATCAGTTTTAGCCAGCAGGTGATGAACCTTGTAATAAATAAATTGTTAAAAAAAGATTTCTCACGAATCGTTAACAAGCAAAAGTAAAAAAAAAAAAAAAAACGTTTATAAAACCTAAAGAAAAAAAATAAGATCCAGTTGACTAAAAACCATTTCAGTTAAAGATGTCATACTTACTGGTACTCTGTAGAAATTCTTACAGATAATGGAAGATTTCAAAGAAAAGTCTCATGTACGCAAAACCAAAGTGTCTATGGCAACTGATCAGATGCACTCTTTAATTTCCTAAACTGTACTGGGCAGGTAGAATCCAATGTCTTTAATCTCAGTTTAAGCTAGTGGAAAGGCATAAAATACTAAATTTTACGTAATTATCAGTGCTATAAAATATGAATCACATTTTTAAATTTTTTATTTTTTTTTGCCTTACCTTTTAAACCATAATGACTAACCTGATTAAAACTATTTTGGATTAGCCTTGAATCTGAACTTCAGCCAGATGGAAAAGTCACAAATGGTAAAAATGCTGTATTCATAAAACAACTTTAAATGTTTTTTTTAAATGCACATATTGTAAATACCTGAAGTTGACTTCGTATCAGCCTCTTGAAGTCCCTGCATACCAGAGCTCAGCCTGGGGAAGACGGAAGCAGCACAGAAAGCCAGTCAGTTGTTTAAATGTAAATGTGATTGATTGTTTTAAGGAAATAATGCCAGCTCTAAATATGGATGCTTTCTTAGCCTGTGCTGGGGTCGTATCATGCTAACCTTATCTGATGAGGCATGTGGAAACTGTTCCTTTAAGTGATATTGCCATGGGGCACCTGCACAAAAATGCAGCATGGCGTATATTATAAAAACACACTAAGTTGGATTAAAAAATCAAAGGGAATATTTCTGCACTAAAAAGTGAGGTATTGAAAAAGCGGGAAAACCAAAGCTGCTGACACTGATCTATAGATACGATCCAGCAAATAAAAGAAATAATGTGCAGTGCTAATAACAAGTAATATGAATCGATATAATGACAAAAAATATTGCAAAAACAATCAAGTATTGAGGACAATGTCCTCAATATATAAATAAGAGTCCATAAGTGAAAAAGGTGAAAAAAAGGGGTTAACCCAATAGTGAATAAGAAAAAGTTCTAACAATAAGGTTCTACACCCGGAGTGCACCACAAGTTCCAGCAGGTGTCAGATGTTCTTTCCCTCGTGAGGTAGGAGGAAATAACACCCGTGAAGGAAGGGTTAAATGGGCTGCTTACCAGAGATCCGTGGTCATTCAAACTAATGAATTGGCACCAAACAGCAGTGTGTTTAGCACTTATGCAGGGTCCCGAGCAGGCCCTCTTCACATCCAAATAAACATTCCTCAAATCCAGTAGACGCCATAAAGGGTCAATCACAAATGGCATGTAGATGAAAGATAAGGGGAAGGAGACACATAGCGTAATTCAGTAAAACAATATAAAAGCTTTATTAAAAGTACACTTACATATGGAGCATATAAAAATCACGTAGACACTTATTCCTGGTAGTGGTTGAAGAACCGCTGCGTCCCGTGTCCTCATAGGTACAAACAGAGCCGACACGGATAGAGGGCGTGTTGACGTAACGTCTGGCACCGCCCGACGCGTTTTGTCATAGGTTGCCGTCGCCTGGGGCGTGAACTTTTTCTTTTTTTTTTATTGAATAATGCAAGTGAGTAACAACGTTTGACATACAGAATAATGCAAGGTAATGTAAACAAAGCTTGGTAACAGAGCATGACCAATAACTGTAACTACAGCAAATTGTGAGGGTTAGTAGACTAGGGGCGGTAAAATGGGTGGTCACGAGAGAGTAGTGATTGGCATCACCAACCCTCCGGCACCCCATATAGGGAGCACACTGTGCCTAGGTGGGGAGGCAAAACCAACCAATTGTTAAACTAAAAGGGAACAGTACCCAAGTCTACCGTATCATGTGTGAAGAGGCAGGGGGATGAGAGGAACCTCACAGGTATCTACCAAACAGGAAAAACATGGGCTACAGTCAGCCAGAATGAGGGAACAAGTTAAACGGGTAACCTGTAAACTGTAGTTAAAATGACAAGGTAGAACAAACTCAGACGTTGTCGGTGCTACAACATATGTATGCAGAAGGAAGGAAGCAGGGCGGGGGGGAGGGGGAACAGGGAGAAGGGGTAACAAGAGGGGACAAGGATAAAAGGGGAAGGGGTAGATAGAGGGGGAAGAGGAAGGGGAATGATCGCCGGGGGGGCCAGTTCATAAGGAGTGGAGGTATTGGGTCCCCAGGTTTGGTTCAGGGCAGCAATAGGGAGCTATCAAAATTGGGGGGAAGAAAATTGTCAACCCAAGGTTGCCAGGTTCTATCATACTTCACTTCAGTCAAAGGCAGGTGTGGGGATTTCCACGCTTTCGCAATGGTTTGTTTAGCCGCTGTTGTAACCTGTAGGAACAGTTTGTGGCGGAATTTGGACACATTATCTGGTTTTACATTCAAGAGAGCCAGTAGGGGGTCAGACGAGATAGGAACGTCCATCAGGTTGGAGAGAATATGGAAGACGGCCTGCCAAAACTTTTGTACCAATGGACATGTCCACCAAATGTGCAAGTGTGTGCCTGTCTCCAGGCATCCCCGAAAGCATGTGGCAGAGTAGGAGGGTGAAAATTTTGCAATGCGTGCGGGTACCAAATACCACCGCATCAGTACTTTGTAGTTTGTTTCCGAGGCTACTATATTTTGCGAGGCCGTCTTCCTTGATTGCCAGATTTTGAACCAATCTTCAACATCTATGGCGGACCCTAGATCCTGTTCCCACTTAGTAGTATACGCGGGAGGAGTACGGTAGGGGGAGTCAGTGAGTCTGGTGTGAACTTTTTCTTATTCACTATTGGGTTAACCCCTTTTTGTTTTACTTTTTTCATTTACGGACTCCTATTTATATATTGAGGACATTGTCCCCTTACTTGATTGTTTTTGCAATATTTTTTATCATAATATTGATTCATATCACTTGTTATTAGCGCTGCACACTAAGTTGGATTAGCCACCTAGGAATTCATAGGATTTCATCTAAGATTGTATTTTTGTGCAGGTATTTATATGCGTTGATGAATTATATTGAAGTTTGGACTTCCTAGTGAAAAGGGTACTGTGTGATCTGCAGTGTCCCAAGAACTAAAAGGGATCTAAAGCCACTTGACTGGAGCTCAAAGACTGCTTTTTAAAGTTGTATTCATTTCAGGTAGGGTTTTATGACAGAAGAAACCTTATCAGTCTCATCTTTCATAAATACTTTTCCCTGCTTGTCAGCTGTCATGTACAATGAGCCCCGCATGAACAGTTCATTGTACTTTAAGGCCTCTTGCACACGTAACTGCCTAAAAACACAATGGGGTTGATTTACTAAAACTGGAGTGTGCAAAATCTCATGCAGCTCTGCATAGAAACCAACCAGCTTCCAGTATTCTTTGTTACAACTTAACTGAACAAGCCAAAGTTAGAAACTGATTGGGTGCGTAGTGCATACTAGCACATTATGGCATACATCACCCAGGCCCCTTATAGCGTAAATTACTCAGGTACATTGAATTTTGATAATATTTGTGCGTATTGTGATATGTCGGGAATTCATTCATACAGACTTGTACAGTCGCTTCCTATTATTTTTATGAATCTTTCAATTTTTTCTGGCGACAGTTCCAAAGCCTGTGTCTGTGCATTCAGTTTCTCAAACAGTTTCATGGATCTGAGATATCTTTTGATTCAGTTTTCATGTTATGATTTCATCCTTAGATAATCACATTCTGTGCAGCATCACTCCACAGTCATACAACTGACACTTAGCACATCCATCACTGGAAAGCCTAACCCATATGTCATACTTTGTTCCTCTCTGTTCTTAATATTGCATATACCAATTACAACTGCCATTGACTAATGCGTGTGTCCTGACCATACCTGTCCACTCCAACTTGGTGCTTGAAACATCCAAATACATTTATTATAAATGGATAAAAGATTCACTTTTATAATATCATCATCAGCCTTCCAAATAGGCTTTGATGATTGAGTTTATGTCTCTATGGTGCTGTCACATCCCAGAAAAGAAACTATAAAATAATTATATTTTTTGTCTTGTTCCAGCCAGATCCAAGATGCTGATGGTGCTGCAAATGCTAATGTGCTGAAAAAAAATCCATAAGTAATGTTATTTTTTCTTATTCTTTATCACTTGTCTCCCTGCCCAGTCAGTTCATAATGCAGTTGTTAAGTCCATCATTTTGTATTGTGCAGGGAAGCATATTTTGAGTTTGCTCCTCTCTAATTGTACATCTTTAGGCTCTATGCACTTAGGCTTAAAAAAAGTCAGTTCCCTTGGCAGAATAAAAATGCTCATATAAAGTTTAGATGGGTTTAGGAGAGTTTTTTTTTTTCTGCCAGTAAGCTCCAATCAGAAACGCAAACCAGAAGGGTTTTTCTCTGCCTCCAAACGTCGAGCTTAGAATGTGCCTCTAATCGTCCTAGTGTGTAAATGATGAAAAGGATGCGCTAGCCTGACAATAAGTTAGCAGCACCTAGAACTCCCTCCCTGAACATTGGGAGAAAAATGTATAAATGAACAGAAGACTAGTGTGCTTAAATTAAATATGCATGTACAAACATATTGAATTATGACAGTGATGTGACACACAAAAAATGATGTCCCTTGAAAATAGTCCATAAACCACAAAGGTGCAAGAACAAAAAACACAAATGGTGCCTTAAAAATTATTTTTACAAGAAATGTTGAAAACAAATGCAGTAAATAGTCTTTGATAAACAGTGTAGTGACAGTGGAGCCTTAAGGTGAAATCCAACGAACGATTCCTTGTTAAGTGAATCCACACAACTTGTATTGTCGTCAAGTGCTGCATGCAAACCCACCATGATCAAACAGAGGAATGGATGGCTGCTTACCAGAAAGACATTGACAGAAAGCCTGTAGTTATCATACATGTAACGACACCCCAGGTATGAAAGGGGTTACAGTCGTTTAGGACATTTCATTCCAGAACACAAAAGCAGTTATCGGACACTCCACTCAGCCGAACCAGAAACCCATATGAATAATCCCCCCCCCAAGTACAAGACGAGGCTCTGTATTGAGGGTCAAGCAGGAATCAGACTCTTTATTGAAAAGAAATATACGCTTTATATACACGTTAGAAGTAATGCAGTCATCACAGGATAATGACCCAAATCTAGCCCCCAACATCACACAATGGTTACATAACGAGCCCCCAATACACATTACTCTGAGTGTCAATACACACCTTAGCAGACAACAGGTGAGTTCATTAGCACACTTAACAATAGGTGAATGGAAAGCCACCTCAGATAAAAGCAACATCGTTAGACAGTCAGTCTCCACATTGAACTTCATGGAATGCCCATATTAGGAGTTGTACTTCATGGTCATGGACCTCATACTGTACAGGGAATAAAATCTTCATATTTCAAGAGAGACATCATTCCTGAATATCACTGTCCCATTTGGAGCCATCTAAACCATATCCCCAGTGCCCCCCCCCCAGTTTCCTGGTCACCCTGCGCCCCAAGTGACTCCCGTCACAATACACTTTGGACAAACACTGGCCCTAGCAGATGATATACTCTCTTTAGGTAACGACACTCCATGAATCGATATGCTTCGTATATATATTCAGGGCTTTCCAGAACACCATTCTTCTACATACCTTTTTAATTCGATTTCTGATTGCTCCTCAATCTTAAAATGGTTGGTTCACCTTTACAAAGAGTGGGCCTACTGCGTGGGCAGATTTTTTGTAAAGGTGAACCAACCCTTTTAAGGTTGAGGAGCAAAAGGACAGGAATCAGAAATCAAATTAAAAAGGTATGTGGAAGAACGGTGATCTGGAAAGCCCTGAATATATACGAAGCATATCGATTCATGGAGTGCTGTTACCTAAAGAGATTATTTCATCTGCTGGGGCCAGTGTTTGTCCAAAGTGTAGTGTAGTCTTTTTTTGACTTAATCGTCCTAATGTGCATGGAAACATAGGATAACATTGAGCTGCTTCTACAGGCAAAACACAAAACTCCTGTAGATGCAGTAATGTTTTAAGCCAGTGGGCATGGAGCCTTATAGATCATGATAGAAGCAGCATAACTGGAAATCTTCTATCTAGCTTGAGACAGCACCGACTTCCCAAATGTATAAATGGTTACTTTTTTTTTTGCAGCATATTTCTGACCAATTCTGATATTTGAATCTAGATGTGGGTGGGATGCAAGGTATGTTGTGTACAAATAAAAGGCTCTCTACAACTCAGGCAACTTGCAGTTACCTATTGTTTGGTGATCTATACATTTGAATAGTGGATCTGAATACAAAGCAGACATTAAGTGGTTGTAAACCCTTAAGCCTGGTACACACAGGCCAAAAATTGGACAACATCAGCCCGGTTCAATAGAAACCGGCTGACATTTGGTCCATGTGTACATCAGCCAGTGGCGGCCCGTGCATAGGGGGCGCCAGGGCGCCGCCCCCCTACCCCTAAAAAAAACGAAAAAAAAAAACGAAAAAAAAAAACGAACAAATAAAGTTGTATAAAAAAAAAATTGGGTTCGCCGGCCTGAACCCAAGGAACTGGTGGCTAGGGAGGGGTGGGGTTACGTCCCAGAAGAGGCGCCGATTGGCTGCCTTCTGGGGGGTAGGGGGGTATCCTGGGCGCAAGTCTTTGCGGTTGGACACCCCCACTTTCTGATATCCTGGCTGTGATTGGTCCAGTCTACAGCCTGGACCAATCATCATCCAGGATATCGCTGACGTCGCAATGGGGGCGGTGCCGGTGCGTGCGTCAGTCACTCACCGTCACCGCCGCTCAGAGAAAAGGAGAGGCCGCCCGCCGGTTCCCGCCGCCGAGACGAGGGAGGAGGACCCGCCGCAGAAGAGGAGGAAGAAGCTGAGCCACGCCGCCGCCAGGTAAGTTTGAAGGGAGCAGGCTGCCCGCCGGTTCCCGCCGCCGAGACAAGGGAGAAGGACCCGCCGCAGAAGAGGAAGAAGCTGAGCCGCCCTGCCGCCAGGTAAGTTTGAACAGAGCACGCACACTGGTCTCTGCATCGATTGGGGGACAATGCTGGCACTCTGCAATCATTGGGGGACAATGCTGGCACTCTGCAATCATTGGGGGACAATGCTGGCACTCTGCAATAATTGGGGGACAATGCTGTGGCGCTCTGCAATCATTGGGGGACAAAGCTGTGGCGCTCTGCAATCATTGGGGGACAAAGCTGTGGCGCTCTGCAATCATTGGGGGACAATGCTGTGGCGCTCTGCAATCATTGGGGGACAATGCTGTGGCGCTCTGCAATCATTGGGGGACAATGCTGTGGCCACTCTGCAATCATTGGGGTACAATGCTGTGGCGCTCTGCAATCATTGGGGACAATGCTGTGGCGCTCTGCAATCATTGGGGGACAATGCTGTGGCGCTCTGCAATCATTGGGGGACAATGCTGTGGCGCTCTGCAATCATTGGGGTACAATGCTGTGGCGCTCTGCAGTGATTGGGGACAATGCTGTGGCGCTCTGCATTGAAAGGGGCTCGCACGCTGAACTCTGCCTTGATGGGGGCACGGAACAGTTACATTGAAGGGGGCACGCACGCTGAACTCTGCACAGTGTTTATTGCATTGAAGGGGGCACAGCACAGTTGCATTGAAGGGGGCATGCACGCTGAACTCTGCATTGTGGGGGCACAGCACAGTGTTCATTGCATTGAAGGGGGCACAGCACAGTTGCATTGAAGGGGGCATGCACGCTGAACTCTGCATTGTTGGGGCACAGCACAGAGTTCATTGCATTGAAGGGGGCACAGTGTTTATTGCATTGAAGGGGGCACAGCACAGTGTTTATTGCATTGAAGGGGGCACAGCACAGTGTTCATTGCATTGTGGGGGCACAGCACAGTGTTCATTGCATTGAAGGGGGCACAGCACAGTGTTTATTGCATTGAAGGGGGCAAAGCACAGTGTTTATTGCATTGAAGGGGGCATGCACGCTGAACTCTGCATTGTTGGGGCACAGCACAGTGTTCATTGCATTGAAGGGGGCATAGCACAGTGTTCATTGCATTGAAGGGGGCACAGAACAGTGTTTATTGCATTGAAGGGGGCACAGCACAGTGTTTATTGCATTGAAGGGGGCACAGCACAGTGTTTATTGCATTGAAGGGGGCACAGCACAGTGTTTATTGCATTGAAGGGGGCACAGCACAGTGTTTATTGCATTGAAGGGGGCATGCACGCTGAACTCTGCATTGTTGGGGCACAGCACAGTGTTCATTGCATTGAAGGGGGCATAGCACAGTGTTCATTGCATTGAAGGGGGCACAGAACAGTGTTTATTGCATTGAAGGGGACACAGCACAGTGTTTATTGCATTGAAGGGGGCACAGCACATTGTTCATTGCATTGAAGGGGGCACAGCACAGTTGCATTGAAGGGGGCATGCACGCTGAACTCTGCATTGTGGGGGCACAGCACAGTGTTTATTGCATTGAAGGGGGCATAGCACAGTGTTCATTGCATTGAAGGGGGCATAGCACAGTGTTCATTGCATTGAAGGGGGCACAGCACAATGTTCATTGCATTGAAGGGGGCACGCACGCTGAACTCTGCATTGAAGGGGGCTTTTACACTGGTCTCTGCATTGAAAGGGGGCATGTACGCTGGTCACTGCATTGAAAGGGGGCATATACCATCTCCTGTACCATGACCTGTGACATGCCTATACCATATCTGTGCCATGCCTATACCATCACCTGTGCCATGCCTGTACCATCACCTATGCCATGCCTATACCATCACCTGTGCCATGCCTGTACCATGACTTCAAAGTCACGCAATTTTTTACTGCGTTTTTTGACGCGAAGCAATACCTATTACATTTTTCTTTTTGCGCCCCCCCAAAACTTTTGAGCACCAGCCGCCACTGACATCAGCCTGTCTGACAGAAGCTGGCCGATAGGCTGGCATCATTCGAACGGCATGCTGGGAAACCAGAATCCAATCAGCATCGAATTAGCGCTGGGAGCCGATGGCTGTGAGCACTGACCAGCGTGTTCTGGTAGTGGCGGGGGGCAGTCCTCCTGTTAGAACACAATAGCTCAGCAGGGAGCTTACATAGTGATTTAGTTTATCCTGGTTCTGTTCCACGTATTGGGACTGGTATAGCTCATGCTCCACACTGGACATGCAACCTTCCATGTCACTAAGCCGGTGATTTTGCTCCTCTAATTGTTTTTTAAAGTTTGTCATACCTGCTGCCACTGCCCTCTCCATGGATGCAGATATGGTTGGGGTTAACAGGGCAGCCACAGCCTGGGCGATCTTATCTGTTGATGGGTCTCCTATAGGGGGTGCAGTGGCTGCTGAAACCTGGGAGGTGTCCATGAGCGCCGCATCTGCAGCTCCGGTGGTGTGGGCCGAGACCGTGGCCTCAATTTGTGAAGAGCCCGGCTGGGGGCGGGGTCCTGATTTCTCCAGGAACTGCTCCATTGACAGAGGCAGAGGAGGTGTCGATCGGGTTCCAGGGAGAGCAGTAGTCGGTGGCAGAGGCGGTGGATGTCTGATGCGAGCCAGGCAGATTTTATAGACAGAAGCACTGCGGGAGCCGCCAGGAGAAGCCTCTAGCACATACAGCTCTGGAACCGGAAGTGAGATTGCATAGTTAGTGCAGTGGCTCCTCCTGGGCTCCTCAGTTTTTTTATTTTCATTCAGCCTGCTGGGTTGAACAAAGAAAAATAAAAACAGATGGTGTGTACCAGGCTTTACATATACCCACTGAAGTGGCTAGCCTCAGATGATACACAGAGATGAAACAAATCCTTCTACATAAATTTTACCTGTTTATCTGCAGCCCTCACTTCTCTTCAGCCTCCTAAAGCACACATTTTACTGAGCTCTAGAAAGCAGGGGGCTGGGATCTGTGGAACCACTCTACACAGTCTCATAGGGAAATATGCACAGCTAAAGCTGCCAATCACCCTCTGTGTGCTATGGGGAGGGTTGGACCCCTCCCCTTGGATTCTGCAGTTTCAGGATTGACTCAGATGCAGATAGCAGATGGAGGAAAGAACAGATAGGAACAACACTAGGTGCTTTGGATTGAGGCAAGTACACACTAAATGATATGCTTTGTTTGTTTTCCATTTCTGAGATTTACAACCACTTTAAGCTATTGCTCACAGCCTATTCTTACTTACTTTTTACAAATGTATTCTTATGTAGCACCCTCCTAGGTAGGTGTTAGTGAGAAAGTATAGTTTTGAGCCTTGTCTGCTTACCAGAGGGGCTACAGGTAAATCTATATCTATATTCTCTGCCTACCAGAGCAGGATCTTTTACTAAGGTCTGCTCATTGTGCTCAGTATGCAATTCATTGTGTCTAGAGAAGTGTGTCACACTGGCTCAATAGGGAGGCATGTTGGACAGTGGGAGGAAACCTGACAAATGGACGCATATGCTTTGATAGAGTCCTGGTGATTGGCAGGGGGCAGGTTGTCTCAGTGCATTCTGGGATACTGTATAAAAGCCAGGAGCACAGAGAGCAAAGTAACGGCTGCCTCCTCCTCTGTAGCAGTGGCATGCAGTCGCAGGAGGTCATCCTGAGGGCCAGAGGAACAGATGAGAGGAGCTGAACCCAGAGGTCCAGGAGGAGGAGACACTGGAGACCCTGGGACCACAGCATCACGAGTAAAGGGACTCGTGTCAAGGGGCCTGACCTGAGGGGGGCCACCCCATGTGTAGGATAGTAATTGGATGGGTGTCAGCAGTGAAGAGAAAGAGGAAGCTGATGAGAGTATCCTGAACATAATTGCTAGTCCACCAAGTCGTCTTAGGAAAAGAGACTTAATTCCCAAATTCACCCATAGTGGCAGGGTGAAAGAACAGCCTGGCTGTACCTGAAGATAGGAGTCCTCAACCACTTGTGCATAGTTAATTTGGAGTATCCCATTATTCCCTTCTCCTATCCCTAGTTATAATAACCACAACCAAAATACCCCTGGACTGATTATTGGAGCAAGCCAAGGAAGGAGAAAGTAAGGACATGAAACTGTCATTTTTGCATGCTGGTAACTGAGGGGGACCTAAAAATGTGAAATCTGGCAGTCCTTACGGGGGCAGTGCTACACTTACTTACTTTTTGCAAATGTATTTGTATGACAAATTCATGTGTATGACAACAAACAAGATATAGCTGTACTGCTAGGAACAAAAAAAAAAAAACTTTTGGCCAGCAGAGCTGAACTAATAAAAAATGTATGATTAATAATCTGAGTATGTGTTTTTACAAGGTTTGTAACGATAGGCAAATGCAGCATGCTTTCAGGTGCATTCTGCCTGTGTTGAAATTAGTCTGAGATGCTTCTTAGTTCCTTCATAGGTTGACCTCATTTTGAGCTGCATCAAAAAGGTATTGTCTTTAATTCCCCTAATATGACTGCTTTCACACTGATCCATTTTTCTTCCGTTTTTGCTTTAAAAAAAAAAAAACAGATGAAAAACGCTTGATAATTAAATCCTATGGAACTCTTCACACTGCTCAGTTGTGGGTCAATTACATTTTTTAACCACTTTAAGACCGGAAGGATTTTCCCCCTTAATGACCAGGCCCTATTTTGCGATTCGGCACTGAGTTATTTTAATAGACAATTGCGCGGTGGTGCGACAAAATTGATGTCCTTTTTTCCCCACAAATAGAGCTTTCTTTTGGTGGTATTTGATCACCAGTGCAATTTTTATTTTTTGCGCTACAAAGAAAAAAAGAGCGACAATTTTGGAAAAAAAAAAACAATATTTTTCACATTCTGCTATATGATATTCTCAAAAAAAATAAAAAATTAATTTTTTTTTAATTTTAGGCCAATTTGTTTTCTGCTACATATTTTTGGTAAAAAAATTTGCAATAAGCGTATTTTAATTGGTTTGTTATCACGTCTACTAACTAGAAAAGATTTATGTATTTTTTATTGTTTTTTTTTTTTTACTAGCAATGGCGGTGATCTGCGATTTTTTTGTGGGACTGCGACATTGCGGCGGACAGATCGGACCCCTAACTGACATTTCTGACACTTTTGGGGGTACCAGTGACATTACTACAGTAATCAGTGCTAAAAATATGCACTGTTACTGTAATAATGACACTGGTAGGGAAGGGGTTAACCCTATGGGTGATCAATGGGTTAAATGTGAGCCTAGGGGAGTGATTCTAACTGTGGGGGGGGGGTGTGGCTTGTGAAATGACCATAGAGACATGTGATCCTATATAGAAGGATCACATGAGCTCTGTGATCATTCCAGGGAGAAGAACGGTCGGCTGTGTTTACAACTCTCTCAGCAGGGAGCGATCGCGGGTGTCAGGTGGCAATCGGAGCCGCCTGACCCTTGCATCGGCTTCCTCACTGCCGAGTGGGGGGTGGGAGCGCGCCGCCGCCGGCGGGAGCCTGCCCCCTAGCTTCCCGCGAGCGACCGACAAAGGTCTACGTCGGTTTGCGCAGGAGAGCCACCCTGCTGCAGTAAAAAGGCGGCGGTTGGTCGGGAAGTGGTTAAAGTCCTGCTTGCTGCATTTTTGTTGCATTTTTAGAGTCATGTGTCCTTTTTCACAGGTGCAAAATGCACCAGGAAAGTGGTAAAAACACGACAAAAAGGCATCTGTGTTTTTATTGTGTTTTTGCAAGGGAGCAGTGTGAACGTAGCCTTCGTTGTTCAGTGGCCCATACACCATGCTCAAATGGTGCCTGACCACCATTCTCAAGCCTGGTACACACGATGAGATTATCAGGACAAATGATTGTCCATTTTTTTAGTTTCTCGTCTCCTTTTAAAAAATGAATAGGTTACTAAAATATGAAAATTCTCGAACGACAGAAAAAAAAATCGTAAGTTATGTAATGTGTTTGTATTTTCGGATGAAAACTGCACTTATTAAACAAAAATACCAGATCGTACGAGAAAATTTTTCGTGTTTGTCCCTTCCGAAAATTTTGGACGACAGCTGTGTACTGACGATTAGATTATCGTACGATCGCTTTGATTCAGTATTTTTTGCACGGTATTCTAATTGTGTGTATGGGGCTTTAGACTAGTTATGGTATTTTTTTTTTTTGGTGGGGGGTGGGAAAGCCCTTTATAAGGATTTAGTCCCACCAACATTTTCTGAGCAGTATCAACATCCTAGGGCTTTTAACACATAAATTTACTTCCTGTAAAAGGCTGTTCCACCTTCCAGCCCGACCCAAATAGGCATCACACTCTAAATATTATGCATTATGCTGATATTACGCATTCCAGAAAGATACTTACAGTATCTCACAAAAGTGAGTACACCCCCGTTTGTAAATATTTTATTATATCTTTTCATGTGACAACACTGAAGCAATGACACTGTGTTACAATGTAAAGTAGTGAGTGTACAGCTTGTATAACAGTGTAAATTTGCTGTCCCCTCAAAATAACTCAACACACAGCCATTAATGTCTAGACTGCTGGAAACAAAGGTGAATACACCCCTAGGTGAAAATGTTCAAATTGGGCCCAAAGTGTCAATATTTTGTGTGGCCACCATTATTTTCCAGCACTGACTTAACCCTCTTGGGCATGGAGTTCACCAGAGCTTCACAGGTTACAACTGGAGTCCTCTTCCACTCCATGATGTCATCACGGAGCTGGTGGATGTTAGAGACCTTGCGCTCCTCCACCTTCTGTTTGAGGATGCCCCACAGATGCTCAATAGGGTTTAGATCTGGAGACATGCTTGGCCAGTCCATCGCCTTTACCCTCAGTTTCTTTAGCAAGGCAGTGGTCGTCTTGGAGGTGTTTTTGGGGTTGTTATCATGTTGGAATACTGCCCTGTGGCCCAGTCTCCGAAAGGAGGGGATCATGCTCTGCTTCAGTATGTCACAGTACAGTGGGGATCGAAAGTTTGGGCACCCCAGGTAAAAAATTGTATTAATGTGCATAAAGAAGCCAAGGAAAGATGGAAAAATCTCCAAAAGGCATCAAATTACAGATTAGACATTCTTATAATATGTCAACAAAAGTTCAATTTTATTTCCATCATTGACACTTTCAAAATTACAGAAAACAAAAAAATGGCATCTGCAAAATTTTGGGCACCCTGCAGAATTTATAGCATGCACTGCCCCCTTTGCAAGGCTGAGACCTGCCAGTGTCATGGATTGTTCTCAATCATTGTCTGGGAAGACCAGGTGATGTCAATCTCAAAGGTTTTAAATGCCTAGACTCATCTGACCTTGCCCCAACAATCAGCACCATGGGATCTTCTAAGCAGTTGTCTAGAAAACTGAAACTGAAAATAGTTGACGCTCACAAAGCTGGAGAAGGCTATAAGAAGATAGCAAAGCGTTTTCAGATGTCAATATCCTCTGTTCGGAATGTAATTAAGAAATGGCAGTCATCAGGAACAGTGGAAGTTAAAGCAAGATCTGGAAGAACAAGAAAAATATCAGACAGAACAGCTCGCAGGATTGTGAGAAAAACAATTCAAAAGCCACATTTGACTGCACGATCCCTCCAGAAATATCTGGCAGACACTGGAGTAGTGGTACATTATTCCACTATAAAGAGATACTTGTACAAATATGGTCTTCATGGAAGAGTCATCAGAAGAAAACCTCTTCTACGTCCTCACCACAAAAATCAATGTTTTAACTTTGCAAATGAACATATAGACAAGCCTGATGCATTTTGGAAACAAGTTCTGTGGACCGATGAGGTTAAAATTTAACTTTTTGGCCGGAATGAGCAAAGGTACGTTTGGAGAAGAAGGGGCACAGAATTTAATGAAAAGAACCTCTGTCCAACTGTTAAGCATGGGGGTGTATTGCAGCCAGTGGCACAGGGAACATCTCACGAGTAGAAGGAAAAATGGATTCAATAAAATTTCAGCAAATTTTGGATGGTAACTTGATGCCATCTGTGAAAAAGCTGAAGTTAAAGAGAGTATGGCTTCTACAAATGGATAATGATCCTAAACATACCTTGAAATCCACGGGGGATTACATCAAGAGGCGTAAACTGAAGGTTTTGCCATGGCCTTCACAATCTCCTGACGTCAACATAATTGAAAATCTATGGATAGACCTTAAAAGAGCAGTGCGTGACAGACAGCCCAGAAATCTCAAACAACTGGAAGACTTTTGAGATAACAAGAATTGAAAGACTCTTGGCTGGCTACAAAAAGCGCTTACAAGCTGTGATACTTGCCAAAGGGGGCAGTACAAAATAGTAACTCTGCAGGGTGCCCAAACTTTTGCAGACGCCATTGTTTTGTTTTCTGTTATTTTGAAAGTGTAAATGATGGAAATAAAATCTAACTTTTGTTGACATATTATAAGAATGTCTAATCTGTAATTTGATGCCTTTTGGAGATTTTTCCATCTTTCCTTGGCTTCTTTATGCACATTAATACAAATTTTTACCTGGGGTGCCCAAACTTTCGATCCCCACTGTACATGTTGGCATTCATTGTTCCCTCAATGAACTGTAGCTCCCCAGTGCCGGCAGCACTCATGCAGCCCCAGACCATACCACTCCCACCAACATGCTTGACTGTAAGGCAAGACGCACTTGTCTTTGTATTCCTCACCTAGTTGCCGCCACACACGCTTGACAACATCTGAACCAAATAAGTTTATCTTGGTCTCATCAGACCACAGGACATGGTTCCAGTAATCCATGTCCTTAGTCTGCTTGTCTTCAGAAAACTGTTTGCAGGCTTTTTTGTGCATCATCTTTAGAAGAGACTTTCTTCCGTGACAACAGCCATGCAGACCAATTTGATGCAGTGTGCGGCGTATGGTCTGAGCACTGACAGGCTGGCCCCCCCAATCCCTTCAACCTCTGCAGCAATACTGGCAGCACTCATAGTCTATTTCCCAAAGACAACCTCTGGATATGACGTTGAGCACGTGCACTAAACTCCTCTGGTCGACCATGGCGAGGCCTATTCTGAGTGGAACCTGTCCTGTTAAACCGCTCTATGGTCTTGGCCACCGTGCTGCAGCAGTTTCAGGGTCCTTGGCAATCTTCTTATAGCCTAGGCCATCTTTATGTAGAGCAACAATCCTTTTTTCAGATCCTCAGAGAGTTCTTTGTCATGAGGGGCCTTGTTGAACTTTAAGTGACCAGTATGAGAGAGTGAGAGCAATAATACCATATTAAAAACACACCTACTCCCCATTCACACCTGAGACCTTGTAACACTAATGAGTCACATGACACCGGAAAGGGAAAATAGCTAATTGGGCCCAACTTGGACATTTTCACTAAGGGGTGTACTCACTTTTGTTGCCAGCGGTTTAGACATTAATGGTTGTGTGTTGAGTTATTTTGAGGGGGACAGCAAATTTACACTGTTATACAAGCTGTACACTCACTACTTGTAGCAAAGTGGCACTTCTTCAGTGTTGTCACATGAAAAGATATGATAACATATTTATAAACATGTGAGGGGTGTACTCACTTTTGTGAGATACTGTATGCCCCACTATTTTTTAAAAAACAATAAAAATGGCAAAAGCTATTGGTGGTGGAGAACATCCAGGTGGATAATACCTTATTTTTTTTTCAGGACAAATTGGGCTTTTATTTGGTAATAACTGATAATGAATGTCTCCTGATTTTTTTTTTTTTTTTTATCATCAAAGAAAAACTGGCCCAAAATAGTAAAAACAAAAATAATTTTCTTAAATGTATCTGTATTTTTCCTATTACTACCATAATTCACAACTAAAGAACAACCCAAAATAAATTCTTTCACCTCTGACGGCCACAGCAATACTACATATGTGTATGTTAGTTGTTGTTTGTGCACATTTTGCTTTTTTTTTTATTCTACCTAAAAAAAAAAAACACTAACACTGACTGCCACTAATACTAATGTAGAAAAAAAAATCCTGTCCAAAAATACTGACCCTGACCTTTGACCTTTGACCCTGACCTTGACCCAAACACTAACACTGACACTGACCCAGATCAAACCTTGATCTAGGTTTTTTTTACATTTTTTTTTTTATTTTATTTTTTTTAATTATTATTATAATTTTTTTTTTCCTACACACTTTTTTTTTTGTCTCTCTGCAAGGACAGAGAAAGATACAATGTATCTCTCTCATTCATTCACAGAGACCGAAAATACAGGGACGGCTTTACAGTGACTGATCGCTGTGATAGCCAGTTATTAGAATAGGGCCTGGGACTCTCGGTGAGACCTCGGGGCAGGGAGATATGCAAATATGCGTCCCCATGGAAAAAAGCCCAGTGCAGATGGCACATATTTGTGTTACGTCTGCGTCAAGGGGTTAAATCATATTGAAAATCGAAATATTTGCATGGAGAACTGTGGGGGAAAAATAACTTCTGTCCAAAAACAGAATCTAATTTAGCTTTTAAATAAATGTATATTATCTTAGTTACATTTTCCTAATTTTTTGTGCAGAAAAAAAAATACGTTTCACTTGGCAATTCTTAACATCATTGATGAAAAAGCCTGTTGCGTACTCAAAAGTCAGACAAAAAAATCTTCTCCTCCCTTTCTTCTCCTTTTTGTCCTCCCTGTTCATTTTAAAAGAGATTCAATTAGAAAAAGACAGTCTGAAAGGAAACATCTGCAGCTGTGTTTGCTCTTTATAAATCCCATAATGCTCTTTGACACCAGACTCATAGGTGAACACTATATTAAATGTTTATAAAATAAGATATTTTATAAATAGTAAAAATAATAATAAAACATTTGTTAAGTTTGAACCTAAAAACAAAAATTAAGACCAAAACCATTTTAATTTCTGTTTAAATTGGGTACTTCTGAGGTTTGTACTGATACAGCCTTGGCAATATTGCAAAGCCAATTAATATTTAATTCTTTTTTCCAAATACAGTTTTTAGTTTTGGACATATTTTCCTTTAAGTGGCATTATTCATCTAACTCAATAAATTACATCGACAATAAGTGCAAATAAATGTTATTATTAATGCATCAGGGAAGCCATGCTAACCATAGTGTCAAATCACTGCTGAAGATTCTGGAATATCTGAAATTTACTACAATTATCATTTGGCTTCCATCTGTTTTGAGCATTTTGCACTTCCACATATGAACTCAAACCCTTGTAGAACTTTAGAGATTAAATGATTTAGCAGATGTGGATGAATCTTGGAAGTAATTATACACACAGCATTACAGTACATTTCTTTTACATGATTGTAATACAGAGAACCTGAAAAGCATGTTTTCATTGACATTGTCCCTGGATCCAAGCATATAAAATTAGATTTAAACAGAGGTAGATTATCTAAAATATCCATTAATACGACCCTGGTTGAATCTATCTCAAGAGAAGAATGTAGATAATTGGACTTTGTTGGCACAATGACAGGACAATACGTCGTAAAAAATATATTTTTATTTTAAACTATTAAAAAGGTATACACATTTAAAATAAAAATATATTTTTTAAGACATATTGTCCTGTCTCTGTGCCAAGAAAGTCCAATTATCTACATTCTTCTCTTGACATTATTAACTAGGACGTGGCAAAGAATTATCTAATTGTCCACAGTGTCATCCTGTGGTGACACTAATATCTTTATATTAACCTGGTTGAATCTAATTATAACACTTCAATGGCATGTGGTCCCCATTAGGGTTGCCAAAATGTGACCCCAATGGTCTTCCCATTGTTTCCAACAATGTGGCCAGGTAGGCCATATGTTTCATGTTTAGTGGCATTGCCTAAGGTGACTATATTTTGGATCAGACTTTTTATTCTAATCTGCTCGGTGAAGGAGGTGAACATACCTAGAGCTCCAGCCCTTTTTAAAAAATTAGATATTGAGGATATCGAGCTTCCTAACCACTTGAGAAGATTAGTATCATAGATATTTCTTGCATCAAGAATATCTTGGATATAATATCTGGCAACAGATTAGCAAGACCTTTGAGACTCCATCTCTGATTTCTACAATGTTGTTGTAAGAGAAGCTCAGCTGGAACAAAAAGGCCATTACATACATGTTCATGCTCATAACTATGAGCAAATGCTCAGTACAGAATGGGCATAGGCATACATGCGCAAACGTATTAGCACGTGTAGGCATATGCAAATGTAATGGCACCAAAAGGCCTATTTAGGTTGAACTATGGCATGAACAGATTTGTGAGTGGTCTTCAGCTAGTTCTTTTTTACCTGTGCCTTGACCTGCTATACCTGCCTACCTGTGCTTGATCCGGCTTGCCCTTGACCAATCTCTGGATTCCCGCCTGCCTATTGTGACCTCGGCTTGTACTCTGACTCCGCTCCTGTCTTGTGTTTCTGTGCCCTGCTGCCTGACTGTGTACCAACTCCAGCCCGTATTCTGACTCTGCTTCTTTCCTATGATCCTGTACCTTCGCTGCCTGACTGCTGGTGACCTTTTGGCTTGTGTCCTGGCTATGCTCCTGCCTGCTGATCAAGCTTCATCATGTTCCATTTCCTGCTTCCTGCCTGGTGATCCACAGTCATCTGTTTCCCACAAACCTCAGCCGGTGCTGCCTATTATACCAGCCCTTGTGTCACTCTGTGCCCTCACACCTCCTGTCATCTCTACCTGGGGTGTTGGAGAAGAGGTGCAAAAGAAGCCCCCTCTACAGCTCGATCTCCGCCAGGTACGTGACAGTTGTATTTTCTCTCCACCTTCTTCTTCGGGTTGTTTTTTTTCTTTTCACCTCCTCTTTCTCTTCTATTTCATACGTAGGGATTTGGTTTATCTTTATTATTTTGATGTAGTATGTATATACAGGCTTTTTATAAATAATTTAAGATATGTTGCATAACATCTACACTGGCATACATATTCTACCGATGTCAAAGATCTTGTTTACGGCCTTTTACTGTATGCGGAAATGCAAAACTTTGATTTCCGCTGCCATATTCTGATCCCTAACAGTTATGAATTATCAATGGGTCCTCTCTGCAAAGGGACCTTTTTGCAAAGCATGTTTTTTTTTGTTTTTTTTTTCAGTTCTAGGATTGAACCAATCTATCTTTGTTTGAATCACAGGGGGTTATTTTAATTCTGCTTGACATTTCCAAAATCAAATGAAATCTATGGAGGTTGAATTTGGAAACACAATTGTGGTTATTTTCAAGGTTAATATGCAAGTTATCATC